>NC_064819.1:192612958-193342125 GCF_024166365.1 Elephas maximus indicus
GCTATATACTCCTAATTGCTCTCCCCCTAATGAGACAGTACACTCCTTCCTTCGACTCTCTCTTTTCATGTCCATTTGGCCAGCTTCTGACCTCCTCCACTCTCCCATCTCCCCTCCAGACAGGAGATGCCAACATAGTCTCATGTGTCTACTTCATCCAAGAAGCTCACTCTTCACAAGTATCATTTTCTATCCCATTGTCCAGTCCAATCCCTGTCTGAAGAGTTGGCTTTGGGAATGGTTCCTGTCTTGGGCTAACAGAATGTCTGGGGACCAGGACCATCAGGGTCCTTCTAGTCTCAGTCAGACCATTAAGTATGGTCTTTTTATGAGAATTTGGGGTCTACATCCCACTGCTCTCCTGCTCCCTCAGGGATTCTCTGTTGTGTTCCCTGTCAGAGCAGTCACCGGTTGTAGCTGGGCACCATCTAGTTCTTCTGGTCTCAGGCTGATGTAGACTCTGGTTTATGTGGCCCTTTCTGTCTCTTGGGCCCATAATTACCTTGTGTCTTTGGTGTTCTTCATTCTCCTTTCCTCTAGGTGGGTTGAGACCATTTGTGCATCTTAGGTGGCCGCTTTGTAGCCTTTAAGAACCCAGATGCCACTCTCCAAAGTGGGATGCAGAATGTTATCTTAATAGATTTTATTATGCCAATTGACTTAGATGTCCCCTGAAACCACGGTCCCCAAACCCTCGCCCCTGCTACGCTGGCCTTCAAAGCATTCAGTTTATTCAGGAGACTTGTGGGGTTTTTGGGTCTTTGTTTTTGGTTTAGTCCAGTTGTGGTGACCTCTCCTGTACTGTATGTTGTCTTTCCCTTCGCCTAAAATAGTTCTTATCTACTATCTAATTAGTTAAAAACCCCTCTTTCTCTCTCCCTCCCTCCCCCGTCTCGAAACAGTCAAAGAATATTCTCTTCTTTGTTTAAATTATTTCTTGAGTTCTTATAATAGTGGTCTTATACAATATTTATCCTTTTGCAACTGACTGATTTCATTCAGGATAATCCCTTCCAGATTCCTCCATGTTATGAAATGTTTCATCGATTCATCATTGTTTGTCACTGATGCATGCTATTCCATTATGTGAATGTACCATAATTTATTTATCCACTCATCTGCTGATGGGCACCTTGGTTGCTTCCATCTTTTTGCTATTGTAGACAGTGCTGCAATGAACATGGGTGTGCATATATCTGTTCATGTAAAGGCCCTTATTTCTCTACGATATAGTCCAAGTGGTGAGATTGCTGGATCATATGGTAGTTCTATTTCTGGCTTTTTAAGGAAGCACCAAATCGATTTCCAAAGTGGTTGTACCATTTTACATTCCCATCAACACTGTATAAGTGCTCCAGTATCTCTGCATCCTCTCCAACATTTACTATTTTGTGTTTTTTGGATTAACTCCAGCCTTGTTGGAGTGAGATGAAATCTCATTGCAGTTTTGATTTGCATTTCTCAAATGGCTAATGGCGCAGTGGTTAAGTGCTACCGCTGCTAACCAAAAGGTCGGCAGTTCAAATCCACCAGGCGCTCCTTGGAAACTCTATGGGGCAGTTCTACTCTGTCCTATAGGGTCCCTATGAGTCGGAATCGACTCCACGACAATGGCTTTGGTTTTTGGTTAATGGCTAATGACCATGAGCATTTCCTCATGTATCTGTTCACCACCTGAATGTCTTCTTTAGCAAAGTACCTGTTCATATTTTTGCCCATTTTTTAATTGGGTTATTTGTCTTTTTGTAGCTGAGTTTTTGCAGAATTTAGATATCAGGCACTGATCGGACATGTCATAGCTGAAAACATTTTCCCAGTCTGTAGGTAATCTTTTTACTCTTTCGGTGAAGTCTTTGGATGACCATAGGTGTTTGATTTTTAGGAGCTCCTAGTTATCTAGTTTACCTTCTGCATTGTTAGTAATGTTTTGTATACTGTTTATGCCCTGCATTAGGGCTCCTAGCATCGTCCCTATTTTTCCTTCCATGATCTTTATTGTTTTAGATTTTATATTTAGGTCTTTGATCCATTTTAAGTTAGTTTTTGTGCATGGTGTGAGGTATGGGTCTTGTTTTATTTTTTTGCAGATGGATATCCAGTTATGCCAGCACCATTTGTTAAAAAGACTGTCTTTTCCCCCATTTAACTGACTTTGCACCTTTGTCAAATATCAGCTGCTTATATGTGGACGGATTTATGTCTGGGTTCTCAATTCTGTTCCATTGGTCTATGTATCTCTTGTTGTGCCAGTACCAGGCTGTTTTGACTACTGTGGTGGTATAATACGTTCTAAAATCAGGTAGAGTGAGGCCTCCCACTTTCTTCTTCTTTTTCAGTAATGCTTTACTTGTCTAGGGCCTCTTTCCCTTCCATATGAAGTTGGTGATTAGTTTCTCCATCTCATTAAAAAATCTCATTGGAATTTGGATCGGAATTGCATTTTATCTATAGATCGCTTTTGGTAGAATAGACATTTTTACAATGTTAACTCTTCCTATCCATGAGCAAGGTGTATTTTTCCAGTTACGTAGGTCTGTTTTGGTTTCTTGCAGTAGTGTCTTGCACTTTTGTTTGTACAGGTCTTGTACAACTCTGGTAAGATTTATTCCTGAGTATTTTGTCTTCTTGGGGGCTACTGTAAATGGTAACCCAAAACCCAGTGCCGTCGAGTCGATTCCGACTCATGCTTTGGTGATTTCCTCTTTGGAGTTCTTTTTGTTGGTGTAAAGGAATCCAACTGATTTTTGTATGTTTATCTTGTGTCTTGATCCTCTGCTGAACTCTTCTGTTAATTTCAGTAGTTTTCTTGAGGATTCTTTGGAGTTTTCTGTGTATAAGATTATGTCATCTGCAAATAGAGATGCTTTTACTTCTTCCTTACCAATCTGAATGTGCTTTATTTCTTTATCTAGACTAATTGCTCTGGCTAGGACCTCCAGCATAAAGTTCAATAAGAGTGGTGATAAAGGGCATCCTTGTCTGGTTCCCAATCTCAAGGGGAATGCTTTCAGACTCTCTCCATTTACGGTGATGTTGTCTGTTGGCTTTGGATAAATGCCCTTTATTATGTTGAGGAATTTTCTTTCTATTCCTGTTTTACTGAGAGTTTTTATCATGAATAGGTGTTGAACTTTGTCAAATGCCTTTTCTGCTTCAGTTGGTAAAATCATGTGAATCTTGTCTTTTGTTTTATTTATACGGTGGATTACATTAATTGTTTTTCTAATGTTGAACCATCCCTGCATACCTAGTATGAATCCCACTTGGTTATGGTGAATTATTTTTTCCAATATGTTGTTGAATTCTATTGGCTAGAATTTTGTTGAGGATTTTTGCATCTGAGTTCATGACGGATATAGGTCTGTAATTTTCTTTTTTAGTGGTGTCTTTACCTGGTTTTAGTATCAGGGATACGCTGGCTTCATAGAACGAGTTCAGGAATATTCCGTTCTTTTCTACGCTTTGAAATACCTTTAGTAGTAGTGGTGTTAACTCTTCTCTGAAAGTTTGGTAGAACTCTGCAGTGAAGCCATCCAGGCCAGTGTTTTTGTTGTTGTTGTTGGGAGTTTTTTGATTACCTTTTCAATCTCTTCTTTTGTTATGGATTTATTTCATTGTTCTACCTCTGTTTGTGTTAGTTTAGGAGGTAGTGTGTTTCTAGGAATTCATTCATTTCTTCTAGGTTTTCAAATTTGTTAGAGTACAATTTTTCATAGTAATCTGATATGATTCTCTTAATTTCACTTGGGTCTGTTTTAATACTGCCCATCTCATTTCTTGTTCGGGTTGTTTGCTTCTTCTCCTGTTTTTCTTTAGTCGATCTGGCCAATGGTTTATCAATTTTGTTTTTTTTCAAAGAACCAGCTTTTGGTCTTGTTAATTCCTTCAATTGTTTTTCTGTTTTCTATTTCATTTAGCTCTGCTCTAATTTTTATTATTTGCCTTCTTCTGGTGTCTGAGGGTTTCTTTTATTGCTCTCTTTCTATTTGTTCAAGTTGTAGGGATAATTCTTTGATTTTGGCCCTTTCTTCTTTTTGTATATGTGCATTTATTGTTTTAAATTGACCTCTGAGCACTGCTTTCCTTGTGTCCCAGAGGTTCTGTTAGGAGGTTCTGTTACATGTTTTCATTCTCATTGGATTCTATGAATTTCTTTATTCCATCCTTAATGTCTTCTATAACCCAGTCTTTTTTGAGCAGGGTATTCTTCAGTTTCCAAGTGTTTGAATACTTTTCCTGCTTTTTCTGTTATTGATTTCTACTTTTATGGCCTTATGGTCAGAGAAGATGCTTTGTAATATTTCAGTGTTTTGGATTCTGCTAAGGCTTGCTTTATGACCTAATATGTGGTCTATTCTACAGATGTTCCATGTGCACTAGAAAAGAAAGTATACTTGGCTGCTCTGTTGGGTGGAGCACTCTGTATATGTCTATAAGGTCAAGTTGGTTGCTTGTGACATTTAAATCTTCTGTGTCTTTATTGAGCTTCTTTCTGGATGTCCTGTTCTTCACCGAAAGTGGTGTGTTGAAGTCTTGTACTATAATTGTGGTGCTGTCTCATTTTTCAATGCTTATAGAGTCTGTTTTATGTATCTTGCAGCCCTGTCATTGGATGGATAAATATTTAATATGGTTATATCCTCCTGGTATATTGTCCCTTTAATCATTATATAGTGTCCTTCCATATCCTTTGTGATGGGTTTAACTTTAAAGTCTACTTTGTCAGAAATTAATATTGCCACTTCTGTTCTTTTACGATTGTTGTTTGATTGATACATTTTTTCCATCCTTTGAGTTTTAGTTTGTTTGTGTTTCTAAATCTAAGGTGTGTCTCTTGTAGGCAATATATAGATAGATTGTGTTTTTTAATCCATTCTGCCACTCTCTGTTTATTGGCACATTTAGTTCATTTACATGTAGCATAATTATGGATAGGTATGAATTTAGTGCTATTGTTTTGATGTCTTTTTTTGTGTGTTGTTGACAGTTTCTTTTTCCCACTTAATTTTTGTGCTGAGTAGTTTATCTTTATATATTGTCTTTTCCTCTTACTCGTTTTTGTTGATTTTGTTTCTGCTGAATCTCATTTTTTGGTTGTTGTTGTGTTTTATTTTGATGAGTAGGATACTGAGTCTCCTTTGTGGTTACCTTAATATTTACCCCTATTTTTCTAAGTTTAAACCTAATTTTTATTTCTTTACATCACTTTGTCTTCCTCTCCATTTTAAGATCTATGACTGCATTTCTTAGTCCCTCTTTCTTGTTTTAATTTTTTTTTTCTTTTACATAATAACATTGCTGTTTCCCTGTTTTGAGCTTTTTTATATCTTGATTTATTTTTGTGATTTTGCTGTCTGGGTTGACCTCTGATTGCTCTGTCCAGTATTCTACCCTTGGGTTGCTACCTGATATTATTAATCTTCTAACCAAAGAACTCCCCTTAGTATTTCTTGTAGTTTTGTTCTGGTTTTTACCAATTCTCTAAGCTTCTGTTTATCTGGAAATGTCCTAATTTCACCTTCATATTTAAGAGACAGTTTTGCTGGATATATGATTCTTGGCTGGAAATTTTTTCCTTCAATACTTTATATAAGTCATCCCATTGTCTTCTTGCCTGCATGGTTTCTGCTGAGTAGTCCAAGCTTATTCTTATTGACTCTCCTTTGTAGGTGACTTTTCGTTTATCCCTAGCTGCTCTTTAAATTCTCTCTTTAACTTTGATTTTGGCAAGTTTGATTATAATATGTCTTCATGACTTTCTTTTAAAATCTACCTTATGTGGAGTTCGATGTGCATCTTGGACAGATATCTTCTCACCTTTCACAATATCAGGGAAGTTTTCTGCCAACAAATCAACATTTCTTTCTGTATTTGTTGTTGTCTCTCCCTGTTCTGGTACTCCAATAACTCGTAGGTTATTTCTCTTGATAAAGTCCAACATGATTCTTAAGGTGTCTTCATTTTTTTCAATTCTTTTATCTGATTTTTCTTCAGATAAATTGGTGCCAAGCTCATCAATTCTGACTTCCACTTGCTCAATCCTGTTCCTTTTTCTTTCTATAGAGTTGTCTAATTCTCTAATTTTATTGTTAGTCTTCTGAATTTCTGCTTGTTTTCTCTCTATGGATTCTGGAATCTTATTAAATTTTTAATTATGTTCCTGAATAACATTTTTAATTTCTTCAACTGTTTTATCTGTGTGTTCCTTGGCTCGTTCTGTGTATTGCCTGATCTCCTTCCTGATGTCTTAAAGGGTTATGTATATTAATCTTTTTATTCTCCATCTGGTAATTCCGGGAAGACACTTTCACCTAGAAGATCCCTGGATGCTTTGTTTTGAGAGGTTATTGAAGCAATCATGGCCTGTTTCTTTATGTGATTTGATACTGACTGTTGTCTCTGAGCCATCTATGAGTTATTGTATCAGTTTATTTTATGTTTTCTTACTGTATCATAGCTTCTTGCTTTGTTTTGTTTTGATATGCCCAAATGGGTTGCTTGAGTGAGCTAGCTTGATTATTTTCTCCTTTGAAGCTCTGACTTCCTGTTACCAGGTGGTTAGAGCTTTTATCAGGTATATCAATGTAGAAGTCCATTCACTTTTCTTGTGTGGATTCAGCTCAGGTGTCTAGGTAGCTGGTCATCAAATGTGTGGTACAGGCTCTGTCCTACAGTCTTAGAGGGGCAGGGGTGATTGGTCTAGGTACCAATATCTGGTTGCAACAGGGGGCCACACTCTGAACAAGGCAGGGGACTGAGAAACATCCCCCTAGTGTCTGTGAGGAAAGCATGTCCCTCTTCTCTAGATCGTATAGGTGGGTGGGTTTTGCAGATGGACCACGGGCACCTAATCAATGCTTTTGGTTGTAAGGACTGGAGGTACCAGTTATCCTTGGACACCTGTCATGGTGGCTGGGTAACCTGAGTGGAGCCACCAGTCCTTAGGCCCCTGATGTGGGTAGGTGAGGACCCTGTATAATAGGCAAAGTGATGTCATTCATCAAATACTCACCTCTCCATTGCACAGGTGAAACAGTTGCAGTCTGCCATCAAGAGTCTATTCTCATGAAATAGGCGCACACAGGTCCATGCAGGGGAGAAAAGTATTCAAAGTCCACGGACCATTTATGCCTGCACAGGAGCCTCTTCTGTCCAGAACTCCCCAGGTTAGTGGATCTGGCAAATTATCTTTTCCCCCAATTGCGAATTTATTGCTTCTCCAAGGCTGGAAGAATGGCTCCAGGTGCTCAACACGGCTTATCTCAGGCCCAGGGGAATCAACAACCACTAAAGCCGGCTTCAGGGGTGGGGTGCAGTAAAATATACGCAAGTACTTAGCTTTTGCTGAGAGTGCCATTCTTCTCTGGTTCCGGAGGTGTGAGCAGGCTGTGCGACTGGCTGCTTCTCCCTGAGGAAACTGCGGCCGAATGCTACCCCCAGCCCACCATAGCCGCTCCCAGGAATGGTGTCTGAGGGATCCCGGTGATTCAGGCCCAGCAACTCTTGTCCACTTCCAAACTGACTCTTCCATCCCCTGCCCTCAGTTCATTTTCTAATTTTGCCTTTGATGTTCAGGACTCCTACTTTGTCATAACTATAATTGTTTCACTTATTTTTTTGGGTCTTTGTTGTAAGAGGGATCACCAGAAGCATATGGCTATTCTGCCTTCTTGGTCCCAACTCCCATCTTTTGATTTCTTGACTGCTGCTTCCATGGGTGTTGATTATGGATCCAAGCAAAACAAAATTCTTGACAATCTTAATCTTTTCTCCATTTGTCATGATGTTGCTTATTGGCCCAGTTGTGAGAATTTTTATTTTCTTTATGTTTAGGTGTAATCCATACTGAAGGCTATAGTCTTTGATCTTCATCAGTAAGTGCTTTAGGTCCTCTTCACTTTTAGCAAGCAAGTTGTGTCATCTGCATAATGCAGGCTGTTAATGAGTCTTCCTCCAATCCTGATGCCCCATGCTTCTTATATAGTCCAAATTCTTGGATTATTTGTTTAACATACAGATTGACTAGGTATGGTGAAAGGATACAATCCTGACTCACATCTTACCTGACTTTAAACCATGCAGTATCCCCTTGTTCTGTTCAAACGGCTGCCTCATGATCCACGTACAGATTCCTCATGAGCACAATTAAGTGTTCCAGAATTCCCATTCTCTGCAATGTTATCCATAATTTGTTATGATCCACACACTTGAATGCCTTTGCATAGTCAGTTAAACCCAAGTAATCACCTTTGTGGTATTCTCTGCTTTCAGCCAGGGTGCAATCTGACATCAGCAATGATATCCCTGTTCCACATTCTCTCCTGAATCTGGCTTGAATTTCTGGCAGTTCCCTGTCGATGTACTATTGCCGCTGCTTTTGAATGGTCTTCAGCAAAATTTTGCTTGCATGTGATATTAATGATATTTTTTGATAATTTCCACATTTGATTGGATCACCTTTCTCGGAACATAGCACAGTATACTATATCATATAGTACAATTAAAATTTTTATTCGAAAGAAAATGTAGCTAAAATCACCAGTATCATAGTGAATGTTAGAGCTACTGGAAAGGTTTCCTGAGCTGCTCCATGAGAAAGGCTTTCACTGAACTGCTCCACAACAGGTCTTAGACCTAGACCATCTGATTAGTAGATCACTCATTATCTTCTGGCTCAAGAATAATTGTAAGATGATTTAGTTATACGTGGTCAATTTCTTTTCAAAGTCTCATGGATTGAATTATGTCCCCCCCCCAAAAATGTGTGTCTCAATTTGTTTAAGCCATGAGTCCCAGTATTGTGTGGTTGTCCTCCATTCTGTGATTGTAATTTTGTGTTGAGAGGATTAGGGTAGGATTGTAACACGAACCTTACTCAGGTCACCTCCCTGATCCAAGGTAAAGGGAGTTTCCCTGGGGTGTGGCCTGCACCACCTTTTGTCTCTCAAGAGATAAAAGGAAAGACAGGAAGGCAGAGAGTTGGGGACCTTGTACCACCAGGAAAGCAGCACCAGGAACGGAGCATGTCCTTTGGACCCAGGTTCCCTGTGCCTGAGAAGCTCTTCGACCAGGGGAAGATTGAGACCGAGGACCTTTCTCCAGAGCCAACAAAGAGAGAAAGACTTCCCCTGGAGCTGACACCCTGAATTTGGACTTGTAACCTACTAGACTGTGAGAGAATAGATCTCTCCTTTTTAAAGCCGTCTTGTGGTGTTTCTGTTATAGCAGTACTAGATAACTAAGACAGAATTTGGTATCAAAACAGCGGAAGCTGCTCTAACAGATACCTAAAATGTGGAAGCGGTTTTGAAACTGTGAACAGATAGAGTTGCGATAAAACGGCAGAGGGCCAGCACAGCAGAGAACCTGCAGCAGCAAAGAAGTGGCAACGGCAGAGAACCAGGAGCAGCAGAACCAGGAGACCAGCCCGACACAGTGCTGGAGCTGACCCATGGAGCGAGAGATGAGTGCTTGTGTGCAGGAGGCTTCCTGGCGGAGTGGGGTGCCTCCGGGCACTCATCAGTGGAGCTACTGAGCTTTGGAACACTTGTACCAGCAGGGCAGATGCAGGCGTGAGCCCCAAGGAGCTGAGAGGCCAAGAAACCGTGAAGCAGAAGCTAAAGAGACAAGGAACACAAGAAGCTGAGCTGCCTCAGTCTCAGAAGGTATGGCCATGACCTTGGGGGTTTTAAAGGGTGGAGCCATGGCCTCTGGTATTTATAAGGATGGAATTGCCAGGCAGATGGACTAGGAGAACTGTGTGTCTCAAGCCTAGGGAACAGAGTTGCTGTCCCAATGGCCTAGAAGGCAGAGCTAAAGCCCAGGGCTGAGGGACCTCCTCTCAGAATCTGAACAGTGTGGCCAATACCTAGAGGCTGGAGGACAGGGTTATTGTGTAAATTGTCTCAGAAAACAGAGGATTGTTTTCAAAGCTTTGAGGGCTAATGTAATGTGTTCTGCTGACTTGTTTGGTGCCTGTTAATGCCTTCTTTCCCTTCAGTTTCTCCCATTTGTATTGGATATGTCTAGCTTGTGCCTGTTCTTCCATTGTACCTTCGGAAGCAGATAACTTGTATTCTACATTTTACAGATTAAGAGGAATTTTTGGATTTTGGACTTGGAGTTAAGACTTTTGCTATGATAGGATGGGGTGAATAGGTTTTGCTTGTTTCAAGGTTGTGATTTTTGGGGTGCCAAAGGGTGGAATGTCATGGATTGAATTTTTAAAAATTTTATTTATTTATTTATTTTTAATTTATGTCCCCCTAAAAATGTGTGTATCAACTTGGTTAGGCCACGATTCCCAGTATTGTGTGGTTGTCCTCCATTTTGTGGTTGTACTTTTGTGTTGAGAGGATTAGGGTAGGACTGTAACACCACCCTTGCTCAGGTCATCAACCTGATCCAAGGTAAAGGGAGTTTCCCTGGGGTGTGGTCTGCACCTCCTTTTGTCTCTCAAGAGATAAAAGGAAAGAGAGGCAGGCAGAGAGGTGGGGACCTCATACCACCAAGAAAGCAGCACCAGGAACAGAGCTTGTCCTTTGGACCTGGGGTCCCTGCACCTGAGAAGCTCTTTGACCAGGGAATGGCTGAAGACAAGGACCTTCCTCCAGAGCTGACAAGGAGAGAAAGCCTTCCGCTGGAGCTGACACCCTGAATTTGTACTTGTAACCTACTAAACTGTGAGAGAATAAATTCGTCTTTGTTAAAGCCATCCCCTTGTGGTATTTCTGTTATAACAGTACTAGATAGCTAAGACATAAAGTGATTTATGGAGCTGCATAGATGCAATTATTACAACACCTATGTTTTTAAACATAGAATATATTCCATGCTTTCATGTCTAAAATCCTATAGAGAGGCGGATAGAACTAGGAGACACTTGCCACTGGACAATACTGTCTGTCTCTAAATGCCTTTCAGGGACTCTGAGCTTTCTCTACATAAGAAAACCTGTTTGGCCACATTTTTTGCAGAACCCATCTTCTCGAGTTTTCACTCTGGGTTAAATCTCAACTTCTATATAAAACACATAGGACTAGTTTGTACTTTCCTCTTCTTTTCATAAAGAATTTATTTTGCTTTTGTCTGGAAATTACTAAGGGGTTTGAAGATAATTTTAGAATACTGTCATTGGAATTCAAAGTTCTATATATTAATGTAGAATTGAATTTTCCCTCATAAGCAGTATTTTACTTTATAAATATCCCATTTCTTTATTGTACTTTAGATGAAGGTATATAGAACAAACTAGTTTCTCATTAAACAGTTAACACATATATTGTTTTATGACATTGGTTAACAGCCCCACGACATGTCAACACTGTCCCTTCTCAACCTTGGGTTCCCTATTACCAGTTCTCCTGTCCCCTTCTGCCTTCTAGTCCTTGCCCCAGGGCTGGTGTGCCTCTTTAGTCTTGTTATTTTTTATGGACCTGTTCAATCTTTGGCTGAAGAATCAAAGATTGTTTCTTTTTGTGTGTAAACCTTTTCATGAGTTTTACAGTAGCGTTCTCATACAATATTTGTCATTTTGTGATTGACTTATTTCACTCAGATTAATCCACGTTATGAGACGCTTCACAGATTAATTTTTGTTCTTTATCGTTGCACAATACTCCATTGTGTGTATGTACCACAGTTTGTTTATCCATTCATCTGTTGAAGGCATCTAGGTTGTTCCATCTTTTTGCATTGTGAACAACGCTGCAATGAACATGGGTGTGCATATGTCTATTCGTGTTACAACTCATTTCTCTAGGACATATTCCTAGGAGTGGGATTGCTGGATCATATGATATTTCTATTTCTAGTTTTCTAAGGAAGCGCTGTATCGTTTTCCAAAACAGTTGTATCATTTTGCATTCCCACCAGCAGTGCGTAAGAGGTCCAATCTCCCCGCAGCCTCTCCAACATTTGTTATTTCCTGTTTTTTTGATTCCTGCCAGTAATGCTGGGGTGAGACAGTATCTCGCTGTGGTTTTGATTTGCATTTCTCTAATGGCGGTGGGTTTTTTTTTTTTTTTTAATGGCTAGTGATTGCGAACATTTCCTCATGTGTCTGTTGGCGGCTTGAATGTCTTCTTTGGTGAAGTGTCTATTCATTTCCTTTGCCCATTTTTTAATTGGATTATTTGTCTTTTTGTTGTAGAGGTGTTGGATTTTCTTGTAGATTTTAGAGATTAGAACTTTGCTTGATTTGTAATAGCCAAATTTTTTTTTTCCCAGTTCTGTTTTTACTCTTTTGGTGAAGTCTGTTGATGAGCATAAGTGTTTAATTTTTAGAAGATACCAGTTATCTAGTGTATCTCCCGAAGCTTGTGTGTTGTTGGTTGTAGTTTGTATCCTGTTAATGCCGTGTATTAGGGCCTCTAGAATTGATCCTATTTTTCCTTCTATGAACTTTATAGTTTTTGGCTTTATATTTAGGTCTTTGATCCATTTTAAGTTAGTTTTTGTATATGGTGTGAGGTATGGGTACTGTTTCATTTTTTTTGCAGATGGACATCCAGTTTTGCCAGCACCATTTGTTAAAAAGACTATCTTTTCCCCATTTGATGGACTTTGGCCCCTTGTTGAAGATCAGGTGCCCATAAGCGGATCGATTTAAATATGCCATTTTTAAAATGTAAGTTCTCTTATTGATGAATGTCTGGACTGTTTCCAATTGCTTATTAAGAAAAAAAGCTCTTGTGATCACTCTTTTCGTAGATGTATTTATTTGTTTCTCTTGGCTAAATACCTAGGATTAGAACTGCTGTGTAATAGGTATACATTTAGTTTTACAGGAGAGTTTTAGACCTTTTTAAAAAGTAGTAGTGCCATTTTCATTGCCAGCAATTATGTATGAGAGTTCTACTTCTTCACCAACATTTGGTAGTATTAATCTTTTTAAGTTTAGCCATTCTGACGGTTGTGTAGTGGTATCCCCTTGAGGTCTGAGTTTTCATTTCCCTAATAACAAATGATGTGCACTTTTTTTTAATGCTTATTAATCATTCATATACCTTCTTTTGTAAAGATTTTTCCTCACATCCTTTGCCACTTTTATTGTATTGTTTGTCTTTTTATTATTGAGTCGTAGGAGTTGTTTACATAACCTGGATATCAGTCTTTTATCATATATATATGTTTTCAAAATATTTTCTCCCAGACTTTAGCTTGATGAATCATGGCTGTCTTTTGGTGAGCACTTTTTAAGTTTGATCAATTGATAATTTTGTAGAAATTTCTTTCTAAACAATCATGTCATTGGCAAACAAAAGCAGTTGACTTCTTCCTTTACCTCAATTTCCTTTTTTTCTTTACTGCACTGGTCAGATTCTTCAATACAATGTTCAATAGAAGTGGTGAGAGTGAACACCCTTGCCTTGTAAGACAGCACATTTTAAAAACAAAAAATAAGGAAATAAACTCAGAATAAAAGATATTTTCCCAGAAAGCAATGTTATAATTTTTGTTTTAACCACTCATATGTAATTTAAAGAAATTAAAAGGAAAAATTATTTTATACTTAACTTACACTTAACATCTCTGATACTGTTCATTTCTTTACCATGGTAAGAATTTTTTTCTAGTAGCATTTCCCTTTAGCCCAAAGAACTTTCTTTAGTATTTCTTTTAGTGTAGATTGGTTTACTGGTGGCAATTTTTGTTTTCTCTTAAATGAAATATCTTTATTTCACCTTTATTCTTAAAAAAGATTTTCACTGGCTATAGAATTCTGGATTGGCAGTTTTATTTTGTTTTTCAAAGTTTTAAAGATTTTTCAGTGTTTTCTGGCCTCTCTAGTTTCAGATAAGAAGTTACTGATACTTTGAGTCATTTTTGTCCTGGACATAATGTGTAATTTTCCCTGGCCACTTTAAACATTTTCTCATATTTGATTTTTAGCAATTTGACTTTGATGGGCAGAAGTTGGTTTTCTTCATATTTATCTTGCTTGAGATTTGCTAAAATTCTTGATTATAAAATTGATGAAGTTTTTGAACACTATTTGTTAGAATATTTTTTCATTCCATAATCTTTCTCCTCTCCTGCTGGGACATCAATTACTTACATATTGGATATTTTGATATTGTCCCATGGCTACTTGAGGGTTTCATTATTTTGTAAAAAATATTTTTCCTGTTCCTCGGGTTAAATAATTTCCACTGATCTAGCTTCAAGTTTTACTGAGTCCTCTGTTATTTACATATGCTAAATTCATACAGTGAATTTTTTATTTTAAATATTCTATTTTAAGCTAGGGTTTTCATTTGGTTCTGTTTTATAGTTTCTATAATTTTGCTGAGATATTTTATCTTTTTATTTGTTAAGAGAAGATTTTCCTTTATCTCACTAAGCGTAATTATAATATCTGTTTTACAGGCCTAATTCCACATCTAGGTTATCTTGTGTTTGGTCCTTGTTGATTGTTTTCTAAGAATGGTTCACATTTTCCTTGCTATTCGTGTCAATTAATTTTGGACAATATTCTGGACACTGTGAGGGCTATGTTGTAGAGACTCTTGACTCTTTATATTCTTTACATTTCTCCAAAATGTTGGTTTGTTTGTTTTTGCAAGCAATTAACTTGGATCAACTCAAACTGTAAATTTTGTCCTTTTGTAGCAGTTTCATCTCAGCTGAACTATTTTATCCTTAGCTGGGCTTCTTGTGGTCTGCCCCATGCATGTGTGTTTCACAGTCAGCCAGAGATATGGGTGAAGCTAATACAAAGAATTTACGGCTTAGCATCTCTCTCTTTATGAAGTTCCTCTCCAGCAGCTGAGGTTGTCTTGGACTCCATTCTCCGGTTCTTCAAACCTCTGAGTTTTCTATCAGAGTTTCTGTCACCATATTATTTCTTGAGCTATTAAGAATAACGGAGAGATCCTGAATAGCTGATATACAGAGGACAATATTGGTGTATACTGAGAATTAAATTAGATAATATATACAAAGTGCCTCTTGGGTGCTTTGAAAGTTGCAAGATTTCAGTAAATGCCCATCATCTATTCTCCGCGACTTCTATAATTCTCATCCTTCTTGGTGTTAATTGCTCATACCCTCAGGCCACACTTAAATTCAAAGAGAGCAATGGAAAGTAGTAGTCTTATTTTTTTTAATCATTTATTTTATCCTTGCTCTTCTAAAATGGTACAACTCTTTGACTTCCTTAGCCTTTCCTTTCCCCTTTGTCTTATTTATTCCTACTATTCTGTTGTCTTCTCCCTACTACACCCTCAAAAAGACATATAAGTAAACAAGGTGATGTCAGCAGGTTCTTGGGCTATGGTTAGTGAGAGGGATTAATTGTTCTCGCTCTTTTCTAAAAAAAAGAAAGAAAAGAAAGAAGGAGGGAAGAAAGAAAGAAAAATAGGAAGGAAGGGGGAATGGAAAAAAGTTTCTTGGGATCTTTTTTAAAAAATAGATTTAAAGTCAAAAGGCTTCGAGCTCTCTGCTTATACGTAGTTTTGCCTCCATTCTGTTATTGTTGTTAGGTGCCATCAAGTCAGCTCCAACTCATTGCCTTGAGTCAAACAGAAGGAAATGTTGCTTGGTCCTATGCCATCTTCAGAACTGTTTCTGTGTTTAAGTCCATTGTTGCAGCCACTGTGTCAATTCATCTTATTGAGGGTCTCCCTCTTTTTCATTGACCCTCTACTTTACCAAGCATGATGTCCTTCTTCAGCGATTCGTCCCTCCTAGTAATGTGTCCAAAGTAAGCAAGATGAAATCTCAACATCTTTGCTTCTAAGGAATATTTTGGCTGTACTTCTCCAAGACTGATTTGTTCATTCTTCTGATAGCCCATGGCATATTCGATATTCTTTGCCAACACCACAATTTTAATGTGTCAATTCTTCTTCAGGCTTCCTTTTGCATTGTCCAGCTTTCACATGCATATGAGATGATTGAAAATATGGCTTGGGTCAGCATTATGATATTAGTGCAGGTATAGAGAAATTTTAACTGTAAAGAGGCAGATAATAAATATTTTAGGTTTTCTCAAGAGTCAAGTCAACATTTTGTTGCGTATTCTTCTTTTTCTTTCTTTCTTTCTTTTTTTTTTTTTTAATAACCCCTTAAAACTATAAAAACCTTTCTTTGCTTTAGGGCTGTATAAAAATAAGTCATGAATTGTAGTTTACTAACTCCTATAAACTAGGCATTCCTATTGTATAGTGTTGTTGAAGAATCAGTTAATTCATGTGAAAACACACTGCAAACCATGTTAGAGATATGTAATATTAAGCTATTAATGGTAATAATTCCCCATTTGGAGCACAACAAGAAGGGCTGAGGGAACTGGATGTAGGTCAGATAAATTTTGATGGAGGGGAACGATGTAGGAAAATTCTGGATCTTGCCAAATTAATATGGTGGGAGGTATTATTTTTCAAGTAGCAGGGTGAGACCCCAGCACAGGCACCATGAGCAAGGCAGGGTAGAGGAAACACCAACACACACATTATTTACTTCATGATATTTTTCTAAAGCCAGCCTTAGAAAAAAGAATCTCGTTGCTTTGAAATTAAAAGAAAATAGCATAAAGTCAACAGTCTTACTTCTCTCTAGCTAGGGTGCTGCTACAATTTGACTTTTTTTTCATAATATGACCTTAACATATAATTTTTAGCAAACAATTGAACTTCTCTGTTAGTTCTTATTTCTAACTCTTATTAAATACTCTTCCAAATGAGTATTGTAAATTTAAAAATGAGTGGTTATACACCCTGAGTCTTCCCTATTTTAATAAACAGGAAAAATAAGAATTATGTCTAGACTTTAAAATTATGTCTAGACTTTAAAAATAAGAATTATGTCTAGACTTTATCAGCCATGATATTTTCTGGAGGAACCAATGAAGTTAGTTTGCCCAATAGTCGAGTCTTGTTTGATTCAAGTTCATTGACAATTAGTTATCACTTACTGGTAACATTAAAAATCATCCCAATTTTATTACTTCATTTTTCTTATGAATTTATAAACATTATTCTTAAAACAATAAGGTAGACTATTCTCTACAGCACAGGGACTGAAAGGACTTTCAGATCCATGACTCTGTATGACAGTTAGAGGTCAGCAGATCATGTCTCCAAATTCCCGTAGAATGTCATCCACGGATGCCATTTTGAGAAACATTGGCACCATATTGGACAGCTTTTAGTAAAAGCCTGTACTGTAAAGCACTGTTGAGCTGTACTTTCACAATATCTCTTATTCATACCTAAAATTGGAGTCAAGAAATTAAATAACAATATTATGCATCACAAAAAGAGCTGAATAATCACGGTAAGCACATTGACTAATTGTCTAACTTAACTATTTGATGAAAAGAGGGAGGCCTTGAGTCAGCTGATGAGACGTAATAACACTGTTACATGCAGTGAAGGGAAAGAGAAGAAGACAAAAAACTCTGGAACTCTCTGCCACAACCCACAGACGAAGTAGTATCAATAGAATCTGTTGATAGAATAACAGAATACGAATCATAAGCACAATCTTAAAAATATGTTTATGAGTCACAACCCACTCACATTTCTCATAGAATTTGTTAAGATTTCTATGATTAACACTGGAATTTTAAAGTGACATTGTAAGTGAAATAAACTACTTTTCAAAACATAAATTTAAAAATTAATTAAACCAGGTTAGCAAATCTTCTGGCTGTTTTGTAAGAATTGCATAAAAATTACTTGTAAGAAGTCAGATTTACATAAGAGAAAAAAAAGTTGGAATCATATTTAATTCCTTCTCTGTTACCTTTGTCACCGTATTACATCTATCACCATAACCCACAGATTCTATCTCTGGTAGTTACTACCATTTAGTAAATGCTTATCGAGCACCTACTACGTGCCAGGAACAGTTCTTTAAATTGGGGACAGAATAGCAAACAAAGAGAAAAAGTCTCTAATTGCATAGAGCTTAAGGGGGAAGACAATTAACAAAAAAATGAATATATACTATGTCATTTAGTGAGTATTATAAGGAAAATGGAGCCCTGACGGCACAGTGGCTAAGAGCTCAGCTGTCAACAAAAGGTCAGAAGTTTGAATCCACCAGCTACCCCTTGGAAAACCTAAGGGGCAGTTCTACTTTGCCCTATAGGATCGTTATGAGTTGGAATTGACTGGATGGCAATGGGTTTCATTGTTTTGTTTTTGATGAGAAAAATAAAATAGAGAAAGGGATAGAGATGATTGGGAAAGGTATGTTAGAGGGTGGTGATATTTTATGTAGAGTGGTTAAGAAAGACCTCTATGACAAGGGGACATTTTAAGTAGAGGCCAGAAGAAAGTGAGGGGGGCTATACATATAACGAGGAGTAAGGGTGATCTGGAGCTCTGGTGGTACAATGGGTAAGAGCTTGGTTGCTAACCAAAAAGTCAGCAGTTCAAATCTACCGGCTGCTCCTTGGAAACCCTATGGGGCAGTGCTACTCTGTCCTATAGGGTCACTATGAGTTAGAATCAATTCCATGGCAATGGGTTTGTTTTTTTATTTGTTTGTTTCAGAGTGATCCAGGCAGAGGGAAAATGGGAGTCATGGGTCTGAAGTGAGAGCATGATTGGGACATTTGAGCATGAGCAAGGGGCTTGTGAGGCTCTGTGGAGTGAATGAGGGGGGGTAGGAGGTACATGGGAAGGAGGGGAGATCATATGAAAGGCCTTAAAGAAGGCTTTGGATTTTACTCTGAGACTCAGGCAGCCACTGTACCCATCCCAGTTCAGACCCCATCATGTCTCCAATAACTTACTACTTTGATCTTACCTCCTGTGTATTCTTCCTCTGATGTATATTTTACCTTGCCACGATATCTATATTTTCTTAAACTGAAAGCTAATCTTTACAGTCCTGTTCAAATATTCCACTATCTATCAAAAACAAACAAAAAACCCCAAATAAATAAACACAAAAACTGGTAAAACAGTTTTCAAGGCAATCAGAATTTCTATAGAAAATATACGATGCAAACAAACTTGGTAATTTATGAGAGTTTAGTAATACAAAAATATGGATAGGATTTAGGATTTGAATGAGTGCAATACCCTGGAACTAGAACTGTGGGGAGCCATTACCACCCTGTAGGAAACTCTTAGAACCCAGAGAGGATAGCACCTGTAGCCTTCAGCAGAAAAGAAATAGACAACATGCAGGGACCTGGCAGGTTCGGAGCTGGGACAATAAACACTCAAACCCTCTGATTCCTGCTAGCACCTTCCTTTGGTTGAATTCCGTAAGAAGCCAGAGAACAATTGAGGCCATTGGTGCATGCAGCAGTGGGTCATCCTCCAAGGGCACAGAGAATAGACAAGATTAGAAGAAGGGCAAATGGAACTATTTAGTACTAAGTCCCTAAACAATTTTGCGTGAGCTCATCTTTTTTGCTTCATCTCTTGTCCTTTCTCCGCAAGGTGCTTAGGATCAGACACCCAGGTCTACTAGCTACCACTCAAGGAATGATATGTGTTCTTCCATCATGTGTCAGCTCATATATTTCCCTTTCTTATCTGTAAAAATATAGCTCATCTTCCATGCCCTCCAGAAATAACCCCTGCATCACACCTCCCATAGTCTTGAGTTTATAGTTCTATGATAGCATCCAACAAAATATGCCTGATATTATGGTTAAAGATATGTCTTCTCTATTTAATTGCAAGATTCCCCAGGGCATGGATTGAGTTTTTTTCACCATTTATAAGCCCTGTGCATATCACAATATCATGCACAAAGTAGGGATTAATACATATTGGTTGAATTGAAAATAATGATTTTAGCATTGAACTAAACCCTAAAGCCATCCAGTTTAATTTGTTCATTTTACAAAAGTAAAAACTGAGGCCTAGACAAAAGCAGGCAAATTGACTATTATCGGCAAAATAGGATTAGGATACAAATATTATTTTGACAAGTTTGGTACTCTTCCCATTATAGCCCATCATTTCCATGAGACTCTTAAGAACAGGTCTAAAGTCTTACAAAGATAAGAAAAATTAAATGTGAGTTATTTGAGAAAATATTTAGAGCTTTATTGATCCTACAACATTTGAGAAACAGCTTGTGGTATTTAATATTCCCAAAGGCAGCTGGGTTCTCCCATTCCAACTTAGTAGCAGTGTGTTAAGAAATAAATAGATAAAATTATTTGCCACAATGTTTAAATGGATACGGTTGAATGACTTAAGCTGTCAGCTTAGAAATTTTCATAATCATGTAATTCTTTTGCTAGGTTTTGTCTAGCAAAATGTTCAAGCCAATTTCAAGTAGCCCATAAATCAAAACAGCCAGTTACTTAGCTATATTGTCAAAGGAAATCAACTTTCTTGTGTGACAAGAACAAGGTAATACATTTTCTCTTATTTTTATTCTTTTACATTAAGCTCGTCTTATTCTTGCTTTAGTGGATCTCATAGCTTCTCAATGGCATCTTTTTACTTGGGAACACAAGGAAAATGAGTGCCTATGAAAGTTAATGAATTTCCATTTTTGCAGTGTTGAAGTTTGTGAAGTTCCTAAGACCACCCTGAGGTTCAATAATTCTCTAGAAGTACTCACAAAACTCAGAAAAGCTGTTTACTCATGGTTGCAGTTTATTACAGCAAAAGGATACAAATTAAAATTGTAATAGGAAAAGGAACATAAGACAGGGTCCAAGAGAGACCAGGAACAGACCTAACAGCTGTCCTCTCCCAGTGGAGTCATGTGGACCAAAATTTTTTCTCCCAGCAATGATGAGTAACAATTTTCATGGAGTATTGCCAACCAGGGAAACTCACCTGAGCTTTGTTGTCCAGAGATTTTATTGGGGATCGATCATGTAGACATGGATGACCACCTGTACGTCTGAGCTTAGTCCCAGTCCCTCCAGAGGTCAAGCTGATACCAAGTGGACCAAGCTCCCTACCATAAATCACATTGTTAGCATAAACTATCTGGTGTGGCCCAAGGTCCCCAGTTAAACAGACATTCTTATCAGGCAAGGCATTCCAAGGACTTAGAGGTTATGTCCCAGGAGCTGGGGGCAAGGGTTAAATCTTTCCTTGGACAAGGCTCATCTTTTACTGCACAAGTATGTTTTATCAATTTAGAGTACAAATTTCTAGAGACTAGGTCCTATCCTGTTGTTTCTGCCGTATCCCTGAATTTCCCAAACTTTCTCAGATCATGATACCCTTATGTCTTGGTTATTTTCACCATGTCCTTTAAGCCAAAAGGAATTCCTGATAATAATTATATCCAAACAACTTAATAATGGTAGTTCGCATGGTGTTTGACAGGTGATGCTGTGATTCCCTGATAAATTTTAAATATTCTGTGGTGCCCTTATGTGTTTACTGCGGTCCCTTGGGCAGCTTGGCACACAATCTGGGAACCACAATTCTATGCAATGCTTAAGCAACTATAGAACACCATTTTTTCTGTGTTTGTTTTTTTAATTGTCTTGTTGAGAATGAAATGTGGGCAGAACGGTAGGAACTGGATCTCAATATATAGGTAAGATCTGTTCTGGACAGTTGGAAGAATTTTGTAGCTATTATAAAGTTAATAATAAAGGAAAATTTGAGGAAAGGGTTATTTTCTCCCATGAACAAGTTGGTAAACTGAGTTCTCCAAACCTGACAAATGATCTAATAAGCATTCAGGAAATGATTGTTGAATTGAATTGTAACTTACAAAGGAAGATTTGCTTACCTTAATCTGTCATGAATGTTCATGCAAGTAAGGTCCATTAACATCAAACCTATTTTTCTTTCATTGGAATGTAACTACTTCACTCTTTAAAAAAAAAACAAAAAACTTATTTTTCTTTCTTTTCCGTTATAAAAACTGTATATTAGGAAGTGGAGTAGCAAATCATAACCTCACCATCCTTATACAATAAATAATAACCCCCTATTTTATGCCCATATTTTATCATATACGTCTACACAGCTGTAACCATATTGTATACATTTTTTCCTGTCTTTTTCACTTGACATGCCTTTGTAAGTACTTCTCCATTTTTTAAGCAAATCTTAAAGTTATTCTCTACTTCTGTAATTTGGAGTGATTTATTTTTCCATTTGGCTAAGAAAATCTCGATTTTTTTTTTTTTCTTTTAGAACAAAAGTATCGAATTGTACAGGTGCATCAAAATGGTTTCCTTTACTGTGAATTAACTATCAACAATGGTACTGAGGGCTGTACAAGAAGGGATTTATTTTGCTCTCGCTTACTGAACAAACTGAGGCATTCCAGTCTCAGGGCTAGAGAAGAGCCAAAGCTGTAAATCTTTCTGACTCCTGCTGTAAACAAAACCTGTCAAAGGGACGTTGTGACTTGACACCATGTTCAGAAAGGGAAGCTGAGGTACACAGACAATATGCCTGTCTTTTTATTTCACTATGTACCTAAGGGAAGAAGAGACTAGGAATTTCTAGATTTGAAGCCAGGGCTGATATTTATCTAGTAAACCAAAGCTGCAGTAGTGGAAACCTTGAGTATGCCTTTAAACCTCAAAGTCTTGGCAACTCCATTAGTCGAGATGGAACTGGTTCTCTCAGGTCAGGAGGCTTCAATTTCGCTCTTAGTGGCCCTCTTCTTATCTAATTTAAGGACCTTCCACAGCTTGGGTTGAGAGATGAGATTACCTTGGCAGAGTGCTCCTCTGGGAATGAGCTTGGGACACTCAAATAAATACACCTCTATTTTGAAAATTGGGGATTGGCAGCATCGCGGATTTAGAAGTATTAATTAACTATGACCAGGTTTAACTATGAATCTTATTAGAACCCTAACTCACTGGATGAGGTAAAGAGGAAATTCAAAAGAGATGAGGAAGAGAAGCCATCAGAACCACAACTTCAGGAATACAGAACCATAACATGCAGTGTTAAATGGTAAAAATTCAGAAGGGGGATTGGTGGTTAATAATATTTGATTTTGCTTTTTTTATGTAAAAAAAAGTACCCACTAAATGAAAAGTGGGATGTTATTTACAGTATTTTTAATTAAAAAAAAAAAAACCTCTTTAGAATGATTAGGTAAGTACGCTCTCTCGTATCCTCATTATTGATGGAATTACAAATTAGCCTAAATGTCTGTGATAATATGTACCAAAAACTTGAAAGTACATCTACCCTTTGATGCAACAATTTAATTTTTTAAAACTTTATCCTAAGATATATTCTAATTATATACAAAGGTTATGTTATATGTTAATATGTATCAAATATTAACATATATTATTAACATAACTTAGGAACACATATTAAATCAGTTTTATATATTTTTTAACATCATAAATGATCTAATTTTTTTAAATAAAATGGAATTGGTTAATTAAATTATGGCACATCTTTATACTGTGTGATCACTAATCATGATGATGTACAAGTGTGGCAATAGCAAAAAAAGATGATCAGGATATATTACTAAATGAAAAAGGCAGAATATGGAAGAGCATATATCATTTTACATGTATCTGATACACACATATACAAATACTAGGATGAAATATACCAGTATGTTACTGTGGTTATTTTCTGTAGCAGATAATAGTTCAACTAACTCTTTCCTTCCTTCCCCTCCCCTTCCTCCTCTATTTTTTCCTTCCTCCTGTTTTTCCTTGGTTTTCTCTATTTTTCAAACTTTTAAAATTGTATTACTTTTATAATTTGAACAAATACATTGTTTTGCATTGAACCTTATCTCATAAAATTTCCTATTTGGATTTTCCCTAGGGGATTTGGGAGGAAAAACAAAGTGAAACAGTTGGATTCCTCTCTCTTCCACTCGAGGCCACTTTTCCTGTATGATTCTGACTCCTCTTTCTCCATGAGGGAAGAGGAAAGAGAGGAGAAAATAGAAGAGGATCAACATCTCACTGTCTTTCAAAAGTACACTTAGAAAACCTTTAACTGCTCTTTAGAATTGAATTTCTTTTCTTTTCTTTCTTTTTTTTTTTGGAGTTATATGCTTTCTATTTCTTTTTACTTGTTTTGATAGTTGAAGACTGGTAGGCAAATAAGTCAATATTTGCTGTAAATTATTTCATGGTATTTGAACATTACATACTTCTTTTCCATAACAATTAAGAAGAAATTTGTTTTACCTTTAAAATTAAAATAAGCAGATTTTCTGATATCTCATAACACCTTTCTAAAAATTTAATAAATCTTGGCTTTTAAATTATCTAATTAATGTCTGGATATAAAGTCTCAAGAGAACCAATGTCATGTTTAAAGGTCAGGATATGAATGATGAATAACAGAAAAAATAATGATTAAAAGCACTTGACTGTATCAATTCTCAAACTAACATAGTCCCCTCACGTTGAAATCTGGATTTTAGGGGAAGTGTACAACTCGTTGCGAATTAGAAAATTTTAAGAGTTAAAATTGGTAGAGGCAGAATGTTGTGATAGTATTTATGTTGCACTAACAACCGTACATAGCTGGAGGTGAGCAGATGGTCTGAGTTTCAAAACTATTAAGCTTATGGTGGGTAAGTGAAATTTTTAATACAGTAACTACCTGTTGCTGTCAAGTCAATTTGGACTCATAAAAACAGAGTAGAACTGCCCCACAGGGTTTCCAAGGAGCTGCTGGTGGGTTCAAACTGCTGACCTTTTGGTTAGCAGCCATAAATCTTAATCTCTGTACCACCAGGGCTCTATAGTAACTATAGTGTAACTGCGGTGTGATGGGTCACTTTCATGTGGCCTTTCTGGCCATGGTCTTGTAACTCCCACCTAAGTGATTGGATGGGACTGTGCGATAGGGTAATTTTGGCCCACCAAGGAAACTGGTCAGTTTTGCCATCCTGCTGGGCTTGAAATGAGCCATCCCAGAAGTGGGAAAGAGAAGATCCCACCACCACCAAGGAAGAACAGCCAGGAGTGGACAACAAATCTTCTGGACTTTGGATCCCTGCACTGAGAAGCTCCTGGAACCAGGAGACAGAGAGAGAGAGAGCTGTAACACTGAAGACAGTGAGACCTGGCAGCAGAGACCTGGTAGCGGGAAATGGCATGGTGGGCTTCGCAGCCCACTGAGCAAGAAAGCCGAGTGCCTTTGGGCAGAGTGCCTTTGGGCAGAGAGAGAGGTTTGCCCTTGAGCACAGCTAAAAGGAGGCTGTCCTGATGGAAGAACTGTATCTTGAGAGTTCCTGAACCTGAATTGTAACCTGCTACTTTCCTAATAAACCCCATAATCATGAACATTGTCTGTGAGTTGTGTGTGGCCATTGCAATGAATTATTGAGCCCAGCAGAGAAGTAGAGAATGTTGTGGGAGGGAATTGTTAAAGACCGGCAGAGAGAGGAAGCATGTCTGACCTCGGCCTCATAGGAATCAGCCTTGGGCTGTTGATCTTGATTCTCCTGCCCCTTTTTGAAGTAAGAGGTGGTCACCTCCACACCGTTTTTACAATAACCAAAAAACTAAACTAGTTGCTATTGAGTTGACTTCAACTCATGGCGATCCCATGTGTGTCAGAGCAGAACTGTGTTCCACAGAGTTTTCAGTGGCTGATTTTTCTGAAGAAAATCATGAGGACCCTCTGAAGAGGCATCTCTGAGCATAACCAACAATCTTTTGGTTAGGTGCCGAGTGTTAACCATTTGCACACGTCAGGGATTCCTACAGTAGCTGTACTTACAATTAATCATTAATAAATAAATACATAATCCTGTCAGCACAATCATCATTAGTGCTTCACACTTCCAGGTGAAACTGAAGATAGAAGCACCACTTTAACTTTGATTTTTAACTCTCATTTCCATGCTTCTGGTGTCCCATGGGTCCTAGATTGAACACCAGTTGTGCTGATCCCAGAAGTCAGGCAAGTCTGAGCCTGTGTGGAGGGTAGAGATATGGCATGCCATGGTTCTATTTTCACAAAGGCCAGAGGAATTCCATGAAGAGGAAGTCATGGCAAGGAAGACTACAGTTTAAGCAGTAGAACTACCACCACCCTTCCAAAGTCCCAG
Source organism: Elephas maximus indicus (assembly GCF_024166365.1). NCBI lineage: Eukaryota > Metazoa > Chordata > Mammalia > Proboscidea > Elephantidae > Elephas > Elephas maximus. Next base: position 192,638,921 of record NC_064819.1, read on the forward strand.
CAAGGACTTCTACCTGGTTCAGTCCAAGGAAAGGCACTACCAGGGATCTGGAACCTCATGGGATAAGGAACAAAATGGTGGGCACTGAAAAAGCACAAATTCTCAGAATACATGTGACAAATATGTTGTGTGTGGGGGGGGACTCCCATCACTATGGTAGAAACTTGAGGCATTGGAAACCCCTGTAGCCACTGTAGGGATATACTTTTTTGCATCCATTACTGTTACTCAGGTCTTACTGTCAGCCTGCCTTCACCTAGAAAACACAGATTACTTTCATATCCCTTTGGAAAGAGGAGGGAAGTAGTCACCAGATGACACATACAAAAGGCACACACACGTGAGCTTCTTGTTCCTCCCTTTAACAATAAACACCAGAGGTATCATATGGAGAAAACAGCAATTACCAGGAATCCATTCAACCAAGACGGGAAACAAATCCTGAATAGCATTTAACCTTCCACATAAGAATTCTGAATTCTTGGGCCAGGCGGATAAATGAAGCTCCTTTTAGACTGATGGACCTGTATTCATTCCTTTTGGAGTGCAACTGAGCATCAGACACACAGGATGGAAATGTTCTTGGGTGTTAACTGCTTTCTCAATAGCACTGTTTTTTTTTTTTTTTTACTGTACTGCAAAGCTAGTCACCTTTCTAGTATTTGAATCTGATTTGGAAAATATTTTAAAACAAGCCAATAACAACTTCAAGATTAAAAAAAAAAAATTCTGCACACTTCACAGCTCCTTCCTATTCCATGAATGTGTAAATTGAATTCTCTCTCAAGATGAAAAAACAAGGGTTGGTGTTCCAAAAATGTTTTCATTGGCTTTAGGGAACTAAAACACACCAGTGCTTGAGTGACTAATACTTCCTGTAAAATACAGATAGATCAACACATAATTAAGTTCTCGCTCAAATATAACTGTTGTCTTGGAAGCAGATTTGGGGATGAATACAGTTATGCTAATGAAACTTCTCATAATTCCCACCAATGATCCAGCTTATTAACCAGGTCATGCCATCTTAACTACCTTGTGTTAACCATTTTGGAATATTTTAAATGTTTAAAAAAAAAGTTCCCACAAATCTTAAATTAGTTATTTAGCAGCTCTTTAAGGATTCCAGTTGGAGGAGGAGGTTCAAAGTGCTTTTTGGATTATCTGTGGGTTTCAAAGATCCTTCCTATTCCCACTAGGCAGAAAACGGAGAGTTGTAGGTACAGTATTTGGAGCTAATAATTCCTAGCATTTTTTTCTCTGAACTTCCACTTTGAAAGATTTAAAATTGGAGGGATCCAAGAGGAAAAAGTAAAACATCCTGAGTAGCCAGCGTTTTCCAGTACCAGCTCCTAGTGTTCAATAGTTTTGTAGTAACTTCTACTTAATGGATAGTCCAAAAAGGCAAGCTGCCTGCTCCGAAGGGTTTTGTTGAGGTCGCTTGTGAACTCTGGGCGCCAGAGCGCATCTCTGGGCTTAGATCACACCCACTTGGGTGTGCGTGTGAGTGTGTGCGCGGGTGCCTGCGCGCGCGTGTGTACGTGTGGGGAGGTGTGCGCCAAAGGGGTGGGGTGAGGGGCAGCGAGGAAGGCTCTAGGTGAAGCACGAGGAGCGGGAGGTCGCCCACTCCGGCCTCTCCACCCCCGCCCCTCCCGGGGGCCGCGGCTCGCTAGCGCTCCGGCTGCACCTCCTAGTGTGCGCCGCGGCGGCGTCACAGGCCCCTCGACCCTTTGACCACCGCCCTCTGGCCGCCTCTCCCGCGCGGCTTGCAACGGGGGCCGGCGATGGCGCGGGACTGACGGCCGCCTCCTTGGGGACCCTCTCCGCCCCTGCCCGGGGCTCGTGGGGGCCGCGGCGCCACTAGAAGCTGCATGCGGGGCGGGCGCGCCGGCGCCTGGAGCGAGCGGCCCTCAGCGTCCCGGAGGCGGTGCCCGGCCAAGCCAGAGGACGAGGAGGCGGAGCGGGCCGGGCCGTGCTCCCCTTGCGCCGCGGCCCCGGAGCAGGGGCACCCCGGAGGGAGCGCGGGGCGTCCCAGCTCCGGAGGAGGGACCCGGAAGCAGAAGCGAAGCCGCGAGTGGAGCCGAGCCGCTGCCCCCGCTGCCCGCCGGCGCCGGGTGGGGGTCCCGGCAGGGGTCCCAGCGGCTGGATGGGCAGCGGCGGCGCGGGCCGCAGGCGGCGATGGGCGAGGAGCAGAGCACGGTGAGCGGCGGCGGCGGGCCACAGGAGGCAAAGATCTCCGCCGGCGACGCCGCGGGCCACCCCGAGCCCCCACGACCGCGGGGGGACAGCTCCGGGGCGCCCAGATCGCGCGCGGACTCCGCGGAGCCGAGCGGCAGCGGCTGCGGAAGCAACTCGGGTTGCGCGGACACGAGCGCCCCGGAGCCCGCGAGGACCCGGGGGGCCCTGGGCTGGAGGAAGAGCCAAGCGCCGGGGCAGCCCGCGGGACTGGCACTCGCCGGGCCCCTCAAACCCCAGACTTTGCAACAGCAGCTGGAGGAGGAGGAGGAAGCTGGGGACCGAACCGAGGGAGGGGATGAACAGCATGAGGCGCCCCCCAGCGAGGAGCCAGAGTCCAGGATCCGCGTCGGGCTCCCCGACGGGTTGGTTCTGGACGTGCTGGGCCCCCGGCGCCCACCCCCAGCAAAGAGACACGTATTCTGCTCCGTGTACTGCGTGGAGAACGACCTGCCCGAGGCCTCCGCTACCGAGCAGCTCTCGCCACCCGCGTCGCCACCTCCAGTGCCGATGCCTAGTCCTTCCAGTCCTCCCGCCTCTTTCCCCAGCCCCCGGCTATCCCTTCCAACCGATCCCCTCTCCTCCGACGGCGGCAGCATTGAGCTAGAGTTCTACCTGGCGTCGGAGGCATTCTCCGTGCCCAGCCTATTGGGAGCTCCACCCTACTCTGGCCTGGGTGGGGTAGGGGATCCTTATGCGCCCCTCATGGTGCTGATGTGCCGGGTGTGCCTGGAAGACAAGCCCATCAAGCCCTTGCCCTGCTGCAAGAAGGCCGTGTGCGAGGAGTGCCTCAAAGTCTACCTGAGCTCCCAGGTAACTTCACCCCCTTCTGTAGCCCTTTCTGTTCCCCATTCGCCATTCCAAATCACTGGCAAGGAAGTCCCTCGTGGGGGCTCCCTGCCCAGAGGAAGAGATGTTGAGACACCCTTACTGAGGACCTCTTTCAGTTTCTCACTTCTCAGTTGTGGCTGTTGTAATCATATTATTTAAGTGTGTTTTGTCCTCACTGGTTTGTTTGACTGGAATTTAACTTTTCGGAGCTTCAGGCTTTGGTTGGCACCCCGGAAGGGACAGGGCACACTGATTTGTCCTCTACCTATTTCCTTTACTAGATTGGTGAGCAAGAGCTTGCCTAAAAAGAGAGCAATGAGAGTGCCTCACTGGTGTGGTATCCCAAAGACTAATAGTGAGCGCGCATATAGTAAATATTTATTGAGCTGGTGAAGGGTTGAAATTTATATTTCTGATCCATGATACCTGAATTTTTTATTTTGCGCCATTTATTTATTCCAGCAAAGGGTACATTTTTTCTTCCATTGATTTATTCCTTGGCTCGCTTTTTCAGTTTTCTTTTTCCACAGTGAAGTTGAAGTACTTTTCTTCTCTAAAGTTGTAAGCCAGCACAGTACTTTATTTATTTATTTATTTTTAAATAGGGAAACAAAGCAAAATAAAGCAAAGTGAGCCTAAGAGACTTAACAAAACAAGCGTTGGTGGCTGATGAAAGTTAGTTACTTCCTTGGCCTCTTAGTTGAAAGTTTTTTCCCCCCTCGGGAAGCTTAAGAGTGCAGTAAGACCAGCCTGCCTTCACTAATGGTGAATGCGTTCCTCCTGCAGTTTTCAATCTGTTACTTCTCTGCCAGGGTTTTGCACAATCTGAAATGCCCTTTGATCCCGTGTCTGATTGTCCTAGGCCTATTCCTCTTTCAAAATCCTGACTGTTCAGGTGCCAGCTCTTCTGTGTAGCTTTGCCTCAGTCCCCACCCCTCACTCCCCAGGCCACCACTTAATATACTTTCAAAATACTTCTGTGTATTTTATGTGCACTGAAGTTGTTCTTTATGTGTCTGTTTGTCTTGCTAGACTGTATGGACACCGTCTCATAGTCCCCGTATCTGGTAGTTTCACGTTGAGTCCCTTTCACGTAGTAGGTATTTAGTAAGATTGACTAAAAGGAACTGATCAGGGGTACACCCAGTGTTGTTCCTCTGAATTTTGGGGCGAATCCATGCCTGGGCCTAGGCTCAAAGTGTGTACTGTGCCCAGCTGAAAGTGCAGAGGAAACTTAGACAGAACAGAGTGTTACACAAACAGTAATTTGGCTAAAAAACTGGAAATTACCCAAATGCCGGTGAGAGACTATGATGTCTCTTTCATGCCTTATCCACAAACAGATACTTACCTAAAACAGGAGGAATGTCTGCAGCTCATTGTGGTAGTTTTTATGACATCACCATCAAACAAATATTTATTGGTGTCTTTCTTGTGCACAGCCCTATGGTGGTATTCATACATTACCAACACATGGGCCCTACTCCAAGGAAGCCACTGTGAGAGCAGATGTGTGCACAAAAACAATACAGGGTAGCCTGGGATGAGATGTAAACACAGTAACAATGCTGGGTAGCACTTATTGTCAAATGCTGGATACAAATAAGGTGATTTTAGAAGTTCAGAGAAGGTAGGCATGGTGGCTTGGGGTACCCTGCTCTGCAGTTTGCTTTCCTTAAAGTGGGCCCTTTCCCTAAAACTTTTTTTTTTTTTTTAACCAACATACGATAGTTTTAGGCAGTCAATATTTTGGTCTCTAATGGAGAGGAGAAGGGGGGACGGGCGTGAGTCAAGTGGTCACTTCACTGCATAACCACTAAAAATGCCTCTGAAATAACGTGTATCTAAAGCTTATCTGCAGGATTTATGTTTGTCTGTTCCTGGCCTTCTTCCAAATTATTTGACAGAACCGCCAATAAAGAAAAATATACATTATTGAAAATAATACACAACAAAAAAAGATGAGTCATGCATGCATGCTTCCACCTCAGGGCTTTTGCACATGCAGTTCCCTGTTCCTGGAATATCCCCTGGTTGTCTCCTTCTCCTTCCACCTTCAGGTCTGTATTCAGTTGTCACCCACGTGGCCTTCTCTGACCACCCAGGGTAAAGTTAAGTCTCGGCCCCACCCCACTCCACTCGCCATCTCCTTAACTGCTTGCCTGTTTTCCACATCACTTAATCTCTCTGTGCCTCAGTTTCTTCAGTGAAATGTAATAACCCACCAGTTCTAAAGCAAAACAAGATCAAGCTGCACGGTGGTTTTGCTGCCTTACTGAACCATTTCCAAAGGAAATAGTTAGTTCTTTATTTCTTACAAGGTTTCTTAGGTTTGACAGAAGTAAATCTGTCAAGCCTGAACTTGCAGGGTTTTTGAGTCCTTTTAAGATAAAATGATATATTTGAAATAAAGCAATATTAGTGAGTTTTTTGTTTGTTTACTATTTGTTTTGAATTTGTGCCAGATCCTTGGTGCATCATTTAACATCATTTACAAAAATAAAGCAGAGTCCCAATTAAGCATTTTATGAAAGCTTTAAAAATGCAGATTAAATATGAATTGGAATATTGCCTGATTAAAATAAATTCTTCTACAAAGAGATGTTGAGTTCTTTGAAAGCAGATACGGACTTGAAAGAAAGGATTTTGAATGATAAGTCTCCTTCCATTAGTGCCATGAACTGAATGTGTGCCAGTGGCCAATGGGTAGGTGTTAGGACTATTTAAGTACAGGCATAGCAGATTTTTTAGTGAATTAATACCTCCATACCGTGGTTTAAAAATAATAGTTTCATGTTTCAAAACGTAATTCTTCCTCCTCTAGTTATTGATGTGACTGTGGCTCAGGGGAACCAGTTCTTCTTAGTGAAATGACTTCCCATTGTAGCAAGTACCATCCAGTTTCTGAATGCCCTGGCAAAGGGTAGAACTGATAGATTGTAACTCTTTGGTGTGATATAGGAAGTGTTAACTTAGAGGCTATAGAGTACCAGGACAGACACTAGAAGTTACGTTAGCGTATATAGCCTGAGTAAATAAATCCTTGGTATAAATTTTAGAAGCACATTTCTCAGTGACCTGTGTTAACATACGTGAATATGGCTAAAGCACACAGCCCCAGTGATGTCTGCAATCTCCTATGGGTCACTGAGCTTTCATAAGTGTGGACCTTCTTATCTGGTGTGGCCTTTATTGCATTTTCCTAGGAAGAAAGATTATCTGTTGCTTTCTGTGTTTAATCGAGTGATATTGCAGCCATTTCAGAAATTCTCCACAGGTATCGTTCCTTTATGATTTTGGTTTCAGGTAGGAAAATTTGTTATAAATATGGTGTTACTATTTAGTACATTAGATAAAGGAAGGAGAGAGTTGGGCACCCTAAGGGGCTTTCTAAGGTAACAGCTGCTGTGGCTTTCACCACTCTGCTTAGAAGTGCTACAAATTGGCAGATGAATATAAATTGGAATGTGTACACCTGTCAAAGGGTATTAATAGAGGCAAGCAACGCATTTCTACAGATTGTGGACAAAACAGCTGCTAGGATGGTAATATCCTAAAATGACTGTCTACTAGCCACCCTAGAATCAGTGACCTAGGGTTGAAAGCTTATGTATCCTATTATTAATCTCTGAGTCATTTAGACTTTCATGGGTAAAGGTGTAACAGAATTTTTTTTTTTTTTCCTTTTAAACTGTGAGGCAATCTGAATGTTTTTAGAAAATTTTCTGTTCAGTGTTGTTGTTGATAGTTGGCATCAAGTTGATTCTGACTCATGGAGACCCCATGTATACAGAGGAGAACTGTTCCTTCGGGTTCATTGTGGGGTTTGAACTCATTTGTCTTCTCACAGGTGAATTTACATAATGCTGTCATGCCAGGTGTGATTTTGGTAGCCCTGAAAAATGTAAAGAATCATATGAGACTGAAATCTGTTTTAAAGTCATTTTACAAATTTGAAAAGTGAGAATTAAGTAATATATAAGCATATCCTTTTATGTACTATACACACACGTGGTTTAGATATTTGTATATACTGGGAGGGGCCTGAGGTAGCATTTGCTTTTACTCCTTATTGACTCATCCCCTTATTTTCCTTTTCTGTCTCTGCTTCATTTCTCTTTGGTAATTTTCTTTTCTCCTCCTGGGCATGGAATCACTATTTTTTCTGCCTCCTCTCTGTGAGGTTTTTATTAAACCAATCCTCTTGGAGAATTGAAATTTCATTTTAACAGGCGTTTGATTTCTGCAAAGGAATCCCCTGAGTGCTGAGCCTTGAGGCCAGCAGGACCAGGTCCAGGCACTGCACGGGTGTTCCCCTTCCCTTCCCTCCAGCTGTCTGGAGATGAGGCTGCATGGAGAAACCCTGCGTTGTGCTCCCTGGCCTAAAAGATCTCAAATAACATTTGAGTACTACTTATTTACCTGAGGTGTCAACTGAGACCTTTAGAGTAGTGATTTTTTTCCTCCTCAAGTAGAGCTTAGCTTTTGTACTTGAAAGCTCTTCCTTACTCCTAATGTAAAAGCGTTTTGTGACAATATAGACAGATACCTGAGTGTCTTAAAATTAATTTATTCATTTATATCAGTTATGCATTTAATATTTATTGAGTACCTGTATACTTAGCACCACGAATGTGCTAGTGATACTCTCTAAATGCACTAAATACCCTCAAAGGGCCATCTGAGAGCCTTGTTACCAATATTTGGTCCTAGCTTTATCTGGGGTGTAGATAAGCTTTTCTCTAAGCTGTTCTCTTCCCTCCTCTGCTTCCTGTCTGGGAGGTTGTTATTAAACCGGTCCTCTGACACCAGCAAACCTCTTCTCAAGCGTAATTCCTTATATTATATTTAACTTAAAGGGATACATCAGTCCATTAATTATTTCTTAATACATGTATTTCTAAGAGCTCTTTGTAATCGTTAGAAATAGAATATTAATAGTAAAGATCATATTTAAAATATTTATTACTTATACTTAAAAGAAAACATAATTTTGCTGCATTTGTTTTGGATCATTCCTGACAACATGGCAAATATTTAAAGTTTTATTTATTTATTTAGTTCAAATTCACTTTGTCAGAAGAGTTTTATAACTAAGTGAAACTTCACAAATCAAGTTCTGTCTTAAAATAGGAATTCCATATATATGGAAAGAAAACTCCCAGCTTATTTCATTCACTTTTAACTTTATTAGTCTGTTTGCCCCATCAATTCTGAAGTACACTTGAGTTTCTAAGTTTCCAGAAATTATAAGAGCAAGCACTTACTGAGCCTCTACTATTTTGTGAGCATTTTACGTGCATTTTATTTTTTAATTCACTTACATATTGAATACCTGTTACTTTTCAAGTATTTTTGTATGTGTTGTGGTTACAGGGAACAAAAACAATAAAGCTCCTGGCTTTAATGAGTTTATATAGTCATCTGGAGAGGAGATTGACAATGAAATAATATATTAAGAGATAATAAGCGCTATGAAGAATGAGAAACAAGGAAAGAGTGATAAGAAATCCTGGGGGAGGAGTTGTTCTTTATATATTTATAGTTTTTTGGGGACATTCTCAGGGAGGGTTTGTTTTACAAGGTGACTTTTGAGCAGAGACCTTCATGTCAGTGGGGGCCAAGCTGTGAGGATATATGGCAGAATAGCAAATATCATGTTCCAAGGCAGGAGGGTGCTTGACATGTTCAGGAATGGGAAGGAGATCCATGTGACTGAAGCAGAGGGAATGAGTTGGGGCATGGTAAGAAGAAGACCACCACACTGGGTTGGAAGGAGTTGGGTAAGCCAGTCTCATTGGGCTTTAAGGCCGTAAGGAACTTTGTTGTCTCTGAGTATGGTGGGAAGCTCTAAGAAAGAAGGCCTTGAGCAGAGGAGTAACCAGACATGACTTAACCTTTAAAAGAGTCATCTAGTGCTGCTATAATACCACAAGTGGATGGCTTTAACAAAGAAAAATTTATGCCTTCACAGTAAAATAGCCTAAAAATCCAAATTCAGGGTTTCAGGGCGAGGGGAAGGCTTTCTCTCTCTGTCAGCATTCTCATCGGTCTTCCCCTGGGCTAGGAGCTTCTCTGTGCAGGGACTCCGGGTCCAAAGGACATACTCTGCTCCCAGTGCTTCTTTCTTGGTGGTGTGAGGTCCCCTCTCTGTTTGCTTCCCTTTCCTTTTTATCCCCTGAGAGATAAAAGGTGGTGCAGGCCACACCCCAGGGAAGCTCCCTGTACATTGGATCAGGGATGTGACCTGGGTAAGGGTGGCCTTACAATCCCACCCTAATCCTCTAACATAAAATTACAGTCACAAAATGGGGACAACCACACAATACTAGGAATCATGTTCTAACCAAATTGACACATATTTTGGGGGGTCACAATTCAATCAATGACAGGAGGCAAGAGTGGAAATAAAAAGTTCAGTTAGAAAACTATGGCATAATCCAGAGGAGAGATAATATAGTTCAGACCAGGATGATAGAGGCAAATATGGTTTGCAGTGGTTCAATTTTGAGTAAATTATGATGATAGATATGGCAGAATTTGCTGGTGATTGGATGTGGGATAAGAGAAAAAGAATCGAGAATAAACTTGGGTTTTGGGCCCAAGCAATTAAAAAAATGGAGTTGACATTTAATAAGATAAGGAATACTGTAGAAGGGGGAGCCCTGGTGATGCAGTGGTTAAGTGCCACAGCTGCTAACCAAAAGGTCAGCAGATCAGATCCACCAGCCACTGCTTGGAAACCCTAGGCAGTTCTGCTCTGTCCTATATGGTCACTATGAGTCAGAATCAACTGGAGGGCAATGGGTTTGGGCTTTTTTTTAAATTTTTATTTGTAATACTGTAGTAGGAGTAGGTTTAAGGAGAATCAGGAATGCATGCTAAGTTTGAAATGTCATTTAGACATTCATGAAGGAATGCTGAGTAGACAGTTGGAGTCTGGATTCGGAAGAGAGCTTTGAATAGAAGTTACAGATTTGAACATTATTGGCATATAGGTGGCATTTAAAGCTGTGAGACTGGCTGAGGTCACCTGGTGATAGTAAATAGAGGAGGATTGATTATTGCGTCTGGGCACACAGGTGTTTAGAAATATGGAGTCTCTCCCTGGGTGGGGAAATATGCTCAGCTGCTAATGTGCTGGCTGAATCCACCCAGAGATTCTTCAGAAGAGAGGCTTGGTGATTTACTTCTGAAAAATCACCCATTGAAAATGCTATGGTGTACAGTTCTACTGTGACATACAGGAGGTCCCCATGAGCCAGAATTGGCTCCATGGCAACTGATACAGTATAGGGACATATGGATGAACCAGCAGGGAGTCTGAAAGGGAATGGATCAATTAGTCAAGAAGAGAACCAAGGTAGAATGGTTACCTGAAGTCAAACACAGACAGTGTTTTCAAAAAAGGAGAGGGTAATTATCCGGGTCAAATGATTTTGATAGTTCCAACAGGATGGGGGTTGAAATTGACAGTTGAATTTCCCAACAAGGAGGTCATTGGCAGCCGCGACTGATGCCAGTGATATCATTAGGGAGGTGACACCAGAGTTGGTGGCAGTGGAGGAGAGGCCACCAAGATAGTGATGTCACTAGGGTTGTTGGTGTCACTTGTCACCTGGTGTGGTAACTCGTCAGTCCTCCCTCTCCCACCTGCCAGTTGGGCAGAGAGGAGGGTCTCTGCCTTGGCCAGTGGGAGTGAGGAGAAGTTGTGGAGAGCTGCAGGGGCCCCACCCATGGCAGGGGGAGTTCCACTGGCCAGCCCTACCCATGCCATGGGGGGGGAGTGACACCATGAGTTACCATACTAGGTGATACCAATCCTGGTGATGCCACCGACCTATGCTGTTTCAATTGGCTGTGGTGGTATTGGCTTTCTGATTGAGCGAGTTCTAGAAAGAACTGGAAGAGAGGATGTGGAACAGTGAGTTTTCAACAGCTCCATTCCTGTGCTGCAGGTAGCATTGTGCTACATGAAGAAACTCAAGGTTAAAGAGGGTAAGTAACTTGCTTTACATAAGTAGAAAATGGCAAAATAGGATTTAAATCCAGGTCTCCTAGGTGCTAAAATCCATGGTCTTTTTACATCATTAAGAAAGTATTATTTTAATTTTAAGCTAAGTATGCTTATTTTCTTTTTCCTTTAAATTAATATCTTTACTGTTCAAAATCACAAATCCTTCAATCCAAGAAGGAGGAGAAAAGTAATTACATGTTTTGAGTAAGTAGAAGGCTCTTAACCAAACTCAGATACAGTGAAAGATTTTTACCAAACTCAGCTTTTGATCTTCATGTAAGAAAATAAAGAGGAATTCAGAAAAAGGATTATTTGACTTGCTAAGTTTTAATGGCAGCACATCAAGAAGAATATGCTTAACTCTCTCGCAGTTATTTTTGTTTTTATTGCAGCTTTCGCTTATTTTAACATCTCTTTACGGATGAGATGTCATCATGATCCTGTCCAAAGTCCTCCTCTCTTCTCACTTTATATACTATTAGTGGGGCCATTTCATCTATTCCCATGGTTTCAAGTAACACTTACTTACTGCTGACTTTCAAATGCTTCTCTCTAGTCCAGATCATTCCTCTTACCTTCAGTACCATATATCCATCTCTCTCCTGGGCATTAACACTTTGATGTTCCACCCACAGCCACCTTAAACTTAACTTCTCAAAACTAAGTCCCTCTTTATTATTCTCTCACATACCCCTAGAGCCTTGCTCCTCTTTTGGGATTCTCTGTTCTGTGAGTTTTACACAGGTCAGAAGCTTGAGTCATCATTGGGTTCTTCCTCTTCCTCACCTCCTTCATCTAAGTAATCACCAAGTCCTTTCAATTCTACCTCCTAATAATATTTCTATATTCTCCTTTCCTTTTCTTCATTTCTGCTGTCATTTCCTTTGCCCAGACTTCACCATTTCTTTCTTGGATTCCATCAAGAGCTTCCTACTTGGTCCCAGTGCTCCAGTCTTGACCATCTCTTGCCTGTTCTCTACACTGCAGCCGGAGTGTTCTTTATAAAATGCAGGACTGAACTTGGCATTCCCAGTGTGGGCCTTTCGAAGTCTGCCTCTTGCACTTAGAATAGAATCTAAACTTTCTAACATAGCTTAGATGTCCCTGAGTGATCTGGTACCTGTTTACCTTTCCAAACTTTGTTTCCCATCAAGTACCCTCTAAGCCTATAAAGCTATATTAAACTTGTTTTTGTTCCTTGAAATTTCCATGACTCTCTTAATTATGAGCCTTTCCCTATGGTGACATGAGGCTCTGTCTCAGGGTACCCTCTTTCTTTCCATGCTCCCCCAACTTGCTCTTTACCTTTCACTCCCATTCATTCATCTAGTCTGAGTTGAGACATTTCTTCCTGTGAGAATCCTTCTTGACCGCATATGTGGATTACACACCCTTCTTATATTTTTTGGTAATCCTCTATACTTACTGTGACATACTTCATACTGTATTTAAATTGCCCACTTACTGTTCTGTGCTCCCATTAGACTATAAAGCTTGATGCAGGTAGAGACCTTATTAATCCTTTTGATGATTAATTGCCAAGTTCTTGGTATATTGTAGGCATGAAATAAGTATTTGTAAAGTGGATCTATTTTAGTATTGATGTATAAATTGTTGAAATAAACAGCCAGTATGATATTTTCAAATGAAAGTCTCAGCATTTCATTATCTTGCTTAAAGTCCCTTAAGACCTTCCCATTGCTCTGTTCATAGAACTACTGAGAAAGTTGGTCCTCCGCTTTCCTCTTCAGCCCTTCCATCCCTCACTCTAGCGCTCTTCTCTCCAGCCATAGTGTACTTTTTTGGCTTAATTTCTCCTCATCCTTCAGATCTCAGCCTTTCTATAGTCAACAGACTGAATCAGTCCTGTGAATACTCTCAGAGACCTCTTTATTCTGTTGTCATTGTGCTTATCCACTTACAGAGTTATATGCTTGTGCGGTGATTGGATATTTGATTAATTAGCTACCCCCGCCCCACATACCCTGTTCTTCAAGCTGTTTTCTTACCTAGCACCTAGCACAGAGCACAGAACAGAGTTGTGCTCAATAAATATTTGCTGAAAGAGTGACTGATGGAACATAAATTATGCTATGTTTAGGTTAGGAGAAGAAGTAAGGTAAATATTTGAATCTGGTTTTGTGATATCTTATTCCAAAATATACACACTTGCATTTTGAATGCAATAGAATACTATGACCTGAGACTTTATCCTGTCATCTCACCTGTCAGCGAGGTGCTGCTTTTTTAATTATATTAATTATAATATCTCTTTCTGGTTACTGTACCTCCTGCTTAACAAATTCTTCCAGCATCTAGTGGCTTAGGACAGCCATTTTATTTTGATCATGATGTTGTGGATCAGGAATTTGGGAAGGGCTTAGCCGGTCAGTTCACACTTGGGATTTCTCTTGTTGTTGTGTTCAGATGCCAGCTCACTGACTTGGCTGGCAGCTGATGCTGGCTGTCTACCTGAGTGCCTACCTGTGATCTGGCCAGCATAGCAATCTCAAGGCAGTGGGATTTCTTACATAGAGGCTGGCTTCCCCCAGAGCCAGCATCCCAAGGGGACCCGGTGAAAGCTGTGTGATCTTTCCTGCCCTGGCTTTGGAAGTCACTCAGCATCATTCCCACTGCATTTTATTGGGCGTATAGCAGTCATAAGCCTGCCCAGCTCTAAAGGGAAGGAACATACAACCCAACTTATTTGTGTGACTGTCAAATAATTTGGAATCGTATTTTAAGCTGTCATAATATTTCAGACAAAAATCAGAAATGTAGTGAATTTAGGTAGTAAAAGTTTTTTTTGACCCTGAATTTGTCAATTTAAAAAAAATATTTCATGTCGTCTCATTCATTTAATCAGTTACTTCTACTTCATATTATTCTATTGATTAATGTTCTTTGGTGCTAAGTTTCTTTTGTACTTTATTCTTGAATAACAAATGATAATAGTAAAGATTCACTTAGTTTTAAGTAAAGCTTACATAAAGGCAGTTCTCTTTTAAAATTTAACATTTTAGATAGCTCCATTGTAACTGAAGTATCTTAAGATTGAGGTCAGCTTCTGATTATTTTGATTATTAACACCACTTAAATTATTCCATATCATCTAATTGCCTTTTCATGATATCAAAATTTTAGCTTGACTGCTAGTTAAAATATTATTTAAAAAAATTAAGAGTATCTTTCTGAATACAAGGAATTGATGTAGCAGTATCTTTTGTAATCCAGGCATATTCTATGCATTAATAATATTACATCTATAAGACCTTAGAATTAACCACCCAACAAGTTAAATTTGTTAACTTGACCCACAGTTGGATTTTTATTGTTTGTTCGGGAGATTTTATTGTTTGATTAGTGTGTTCTTGTATTTATTTATGACCATGTTATGTTGTTGGTGTTAGTTGCCATTGAGTTGATTCTGACAAATAGTGCCCTCATGTGTGCAGAGTAGAACTGCTTCATAAGGTTTTCAAGGCAGTGACCTTTCAGAAGCAGTCACCAGGCCTGTCTTCCAAAGCACCCCAGGGTGGGTTTGAACCACCAACCTTTTGGCTAATTGTTGAGCACTTAGCCATTTGTGCCACCAAGAGACTCCATTTGGGTAGGTAATCATTTAAGTTTCCAGAAGCATATAGGTTGTACTCAGAAATTTCTACCTGGTCGAGAATCACTGTATTTTGAAGCAGAAGTGGTATATTGCTTTTATCAAGTACCTTTTTTCTTTTTTTTCCTGGCTCAGGTAACCAGATGCTGGTCTTACTCATTCATGTGAATGACTAATCCCTTTTTAAATCTTTCTAAGCTACTTGCCTCAATAATATTCTCTACTGTAAGATTCAGAGAGTAATTGTAGGCTACCTAGAAAATTACTTCCCTTTTTGTGGTATTGATTTTTGCCTTATTTCCTTACATGATGTCTTAGGCTGGGTTCTCTAGAAGAGTAAAATCAGTGAATCGTATATATATATGTACTTGGCTCATGCAGTTGTGGAGGCTGGCAAGTCTCAAATCCGTAAGTCAGGCATCAGGCTGCAGGCTTCTCCTGATAGCATGGTTGCAGGAGCTGACAAACCCAAAATCAGCAGAGCAGGATGAAAGCTTCTGGCTCACGGGGTTCCAGGAGCTGGCAGATCCCAAGATGTGCAGGTCAGCCAGCAGGCTGCTGGCTCACATCTCAAAGACCAGAGGTTAGGGGTTGTAAAAATGGCATGGAGGTGGTGTCTGACCTTCTCTAACTTCACAAGGAGAAAGGAGAATCAAGATCAACAATTCAAGTCTGATTCCTATGAGGCCAAGGTCAGGGATACCTCCTCTTTCCGCCATTTTTACCAATAATCCAGGCAACAATCTTCTTTACGTCTACTATGTAATATCAATCCGATTTTCCCTTAGTAATCAGGATCAGTCACACGAGCCAAGGCAGTAACTCTCTTCTTTGCCTGTTGATCCAAGGCATGAGGATCCCAAAGTGGCCAAGTGGCATTCTTAACTTCCAGTTCAATGAAATCAGTTGTGTCTCCTGGTGGGAGCATTTCTCCTTTTGTAACTAAGACCTTTAGATGCACAGAGAATACGATCATGGGGATAGGAAGCAAAATTTTGTGAGTACTAGGGGTAATAGTGAGTGGTTCCACTCCTGTTTCCACCCCTTGATTCCTGGACGTATGAATCCTGACTATGGGAGAAACAGTGCCATAAACTGGATGCTGATTTGGAGCATGTACAGCCTCCTGGAGAACGTTTCCGCAACCCTGTAAAGTATTGCCACCTAGCTGCCATTGTAATTATGCCTTTAGAAGGCCATTCCATCTTTCTGTCAAGCCAACTACTTCAGGATGATGGGGGATGTGGTTAGACCAGTGAATTCCATGAGCATGGGCCCATTACTGCACTTCATGTGTTATGAAGTGAATTTCCTGATCCAAGGCAATGCTGTGTGAGATACCATGATGGTAGATAAGGCATTCAGTAAGTCCATGAATGTTAGTTTTGGTAGAAGCATGGTGTGCATGCAAGGCAAATCCAGAGTGTCTGTCCCAGTAAGAACAAAATGCTGTCCTTTCCATGATGGAAATGGTACAGTGTAATTGACCTGCCACCAAGTGCCTGTTTGATCACCCTGAGGAATGGTGCCGTATGGGACTCAATGTTGGACTCTTCTGCTGACATATTAGACACTCAGCAGTGGCTCTAGCCAAGTAGGCTCTGGTGAGTGGAAGTTCATGTTACTGGACCCATGCATAACCTCCATCCTTGCCACCATGGCCACTTTGTTCATGAGCCCATTGGGCAATGACAGGAGTGGCTGGAGAAAGGGCATGACTGGCTTCCACAGAACATGTCATCATATCCTCTTGATTGTTAAATTTCTCCTCTCCCGAGGTTACCCTTCGGTGAGCATTCACATGAAACGCAAATATCTTCACTTTTTTTAGTGCATTCAGAGAGACCTAGCCATATACCTTGTCCCTATACTTTCTTGTCACCAATTTTCCAGTCATGGTCCTTGCAAGTCCTTGATCATCCAGCCAAACCACTGGTCAGAGCCCATGGATCAGTATACAGTCACACACTTGGCCATTTCTTCTTCCAAGTAAAGTGAACAACCAGGTGCACTGCTCAAAGTTCTGCCAGTTGGAAGGATTTCCCTTCACTGCTGTCCTTCAGGGAGGTCCCAGAAAGGGGCTGTAGTGCTGCTGTCAGCCACGTTTTGCATGGTGCCTGCATGTCGCACAGAACCATATGTAAACTAGGCATAGTTTTCTCTTCCTCAGTCAGCTGATTGTAGGGAACACCTCATGAACCCACAGGTGCAGACCAGGAGTCAGAAAGTAATGTGACAGGAGTGGAGACCATAGGTATTTGGGCCACTTCCTCATGCAACTTGTGCCTTCAGGTCCTGCTCGAGCCTAATCCTGTATATACCACTTCCATTTAATGATGAAATGCTGCTGTGAACATCTAACTTTATGACTCTGTTGGTCAGAAAATACCCAGTTCATAACGGGCAGTTCAGGCTGCCTGGTGACTTGGTGCCCATGGTTAAGTATTCAGTCTCTGCTAAAGCCCAGAAACAAGCTGAAAGCTGTTTCTAAAAAGGAGAGTAGTTATCTGTAGAAGATGGCAGGGCTTTGCTCTAAAACCCTAAGGGTCTACGCTATGATTCAACAATAGGGGCTTGACGAAGACTCCAAACAGCATCCCTATCTACTACAGACACTTCAAGTACCATTGGATCATATGACCCAAGTGGTACAGTGACTTGCACAGCAGCCTAAACCTGTTGCAGAGCCTTCTCTTGTTCTGGGCCCCTCTCAAAACCAGTAGCTCTTTGAGTAGCACACCCAAATGAGGGATACATTGCCTCCAAAATCCAGAGGCCCACTAGGCATTGTGCCTCCTTTTTAGTTATAGGCAGGGCCAGATGCAGCAACTATTCTTCACTTTTGGAGGAATATCTCAACGTGTCCCACATCACTGGACCCCTAGAAATTTCACTGAGGTAGAAGGCACTTTAATTTTTGTTGAGTTAATTTCCCACCCTCTAGTATGCATATGTCTTACCAGTAAGTCTATAGAGTCATTGGTATTTCTTTCTTACTAGATCCAGTCAGCATAATTCCATCAGTGTAATGGACCAGTGGGACATCTTGTGGAAGGGAAAGGCAGTTAAGGTTCCTGCAGACTAAAATGTGACATATGACTAGAGAGTTGATATACTCCTGGGGTAGAAGAGTGAAGGTATATTGCTGGCTTTTCCTGCTGAAGGCAAGCTGCCTCTGGTGGTCCTTCAAAACAGCCATGGAGAAAAAGAGATTAGCCAGATCAATAGCTGCATACCAGGTACCACATGTATCAGTTTGCTTAAGCAATGAAACTACATCTGGAACAGCAGTTGGAATTGAAGTCACCACCTCATTAAGTTTATGATAATCTGTTGTAATTCTCCAAGACCAATCTGTTTTTTGCACAGGCCAAATAGGCGAGTTAAATGGGAATGTGGTGGGAATCCCCACACCTGCATCGTTCAAATTTTTGATGGCGGCAATAATATCTGTAATCCCTCCAGGAATGTGGTATTGCTTTTTATTTACTATTTTCCTAGGTAGGGGCAGTTGTAATGACTTCATTTGGACTTGCCTACTGTAATGACCCTTACTCTACATGTCAGGAATCTACTGTGGGGCTTCTTCCAGTTGCTGAGCATGACTATTCCAATTATGCAGGCTGGAACTGGGGAAATCACTACAGGATGGGCTTGGGGACCCACTGGACCCATTGTGAGATGGACCTGGTCTAAAACTCCATTACTAACCAGACCTCCATACGCTCCCACTCTGACAGATGGGCAACAGTGACATTTTGGGTTTCCTGGAATTAGTGTCATTTCAGAGCCAGTGTCCACTAATACCCAAAAAGTCTGGTTATTTTCTTTTCCCCAGTGAACAGTCGCTCTTTTAAGAGGCTGTAGGTCCCTTTGGGGAAGACTGAGAGAAGGATTAACAGTATAAATTTTTGGCAGTGTAGTGGGGTCCTTCCTTAAGGGGACCCTGCTTCCCCTTCATTCAAGGGGTTGTGGGGCTGTAAACTCACTCAAGTGTGAGAGCTGATTGGGAGGCCATAACTATGCTGGAAATTTGAGTTGGACTGCCTTTCACTTGCCCTAAAATTCATCTGTTTGGACAGATCAAATATTTAGTAGAGTTCTGTCCTTTTCACTCCTAGAGACATCATGACTAAGTAGCCAACGCCATAAGTCCATATGAGTTATATTATTCTGATTACTGTTTTGACTCTACTGTCTGTTATCATAACCGTGACTACCTTGGCTTTGTTGATTAAGTGTCACCACTTGGGACCCCTACCACCATGGGGTCCAGTCAGCCCCTTTGTAGTTAAGTGTCTTAATTCGGTTAGGGCAGTTCCCACTGTCTAATCCGACTTCCATAAAATAATGATCACAGCAGTCTTCAAGGATACTGAGGATCCTTTCATAAATTTATTCCTCACCATTGTGGTGAAAGGTGTGTCCTCTGGGCACTCCATGGGTGGGTCTGTGGGTCCAACCTGATAAATACGCTCTAACTGGCCAATTTTCCTAAGCCTTTGTATACCTTTTTCTACAACATACCAAGGCAGGTCTGACATTTTAACTTGATTTAGTGTAGGCCACTGTGTAATCTATGCTTCAGTGAACAAACCAAATAAACTATTAAATTCTTTTCTAACCATTTGAGCCAAAACATTGAATGAAGAATTTGTGCTTAGTGGGCCTGTATCAATAAACTTACCCTAATCCAAGTTTATGTTCCTTGCACCATTATCCCATCCTTAATGGCCATTCCCACACATATTCTTCAGGTTTCTGTTTGTATATATTAGAAAAATCAAGCGGTTCTTTTGGAGTGTATTATATCATACCTCCTCATGGGTCACACTGTGTACTTTACCTCTTGGTGTTCTCTGGGACTTAAGTCTAGTTATAGGTCTAGAAGCAAAAATGGGTGGTCAGGGTGGGTCCTGGGGACATTCAGCATTGTTCTGTAAGGCATCTGCCTCAGGTGATGCCCCAGATTCTGCCCCAGGCGATGGCTCAGAAAAAGACTTCAGACACAGCTGGGTTAACCTTACCATACGGGGTAAAATGGAAAATGGTTTTACTGGGGAGGGTTTCTGAGCAGACAAGGATGGAGCAATCTCTTCACTGGAAGTAAGAGGGCTGGTTCTGTTGGCAGGAGTGATTCAACAGAATTTAGGGCTCAGTATCCCCAGTTTCCTGATTATCTGCCCATATGTCCACATCCCAAGTTTCAGGATTCCATTTCTTCCCAATCAATGTCTTCATTTTAACTTCAGACACCATTCAATGTTTGGAATTCAATTGGCATTGTAATTCAGCCACTCTTTTTTTTATGGTAAGACCCTGGTTTTGGTTTTCAATAATATCGGTACTGTTACTACAAGAAATGAGGCTTTCTTTCAGGGCATAAGGGGCAACTTCTAGGTCTTTTCTGTGGCATTTGAGCTGTGACTCTGTAGCCCTGAGCTCATCTCTTTCTTTCACCACTTTGTCTAGCAAAAGCAGGACCAACCAACCAGTTTCTTTATACTTCTCATTCTGACAGAATTGTAGAAAAGTATCAGATATGCAGTCACGCAGAGCCTTGTCTCTCACAAATATTTGATCCACTGGTAGTGATATCTTGCATATATTGCCACCCCACACCATGGATTAGCAGTAGCCTCTTTACTACTAGAGACATAGTCTTCAGTGCCTTTAAAGCTAGCCAGACTTGAGATCCAGTTCAGAAAACTCATCCTTATGATTTTGTTCCCCTAGAACCACTGTCGGTACTAAGTGTCTTCGGTCTGGTTGAAGCAAAATCAGTTTATCATATATATATATAGAGAGAGAGAGAGAGAGATTTATCTCAGTTATGGAGGCTGGCAAGTTCCAAATCCCTCAGTCAGGTGTCAGACTGGAGGCTTCTCCTGACTCGGACTCACATGGTTGCAGGAGCTTACAAACCCCAAATTGGCAGGTCAGGTCAAAGGCTGTTGACTCATGGCCCAAGAATTGGAACTCTGAGAGAGCTTTCCCAGAACATCCATATATGTTGTATGCAGGCCTCCACAGAAACTTGTTATCTTTCAACTGATTGGCTGCTCACATCAGATCTCAAATGGAGGATGGTTACTTACACTGTCTGCCAAACCACTGATAATCATGGCCTAGCCAAGTTGACACATAACCATTACATGTGATTATTGGTGATACTCAGTGTTCATGATGCTTATTAGCTCTGAGTTGCATATGGCAAGTCGAATATCACCATAGCTTTTTCCTCTGGTTGCTTTATGATTTAAAACAGCAGGTAAAATAAAACAGTTGCTCATAATATTTTATCAGTGTTTTGCTTTCTTGATAATGACCTTTTTCTCTAGTATCTCCCAAACCCAAAACCAAAACTGTTGCCATTGAGTTGATTCCGACTCATCAGTGACCCTATAGGACAGAGTAGAACTGCCCCATAGGGTTTCCAAGGAGTGGCTGGTGTATCCAAACTGCCGACCTTTTGGTTAGCAGCCGAATCTTAACCATTGTGCCACCAGGGCTCCGCAAGTTTAGTTTATTACCAGGTATATAAGTAGAGCTATTGGATAAGATCAGAAGTGACTTTGATAAGGCCAAATCTTAGTGCACCTGTTTTATATGAACATAAGAGCTGGTGGGGAAAGTGAATTTCTTTCCACAGTTTGTAGAGAGTAAAGAGTTTTCATTGTCCTGCCAGAGATGTGGGAAGTAATGGGTGCAATCCAAGAGTTCTCATTTTATTCCTACTTTTACCCATAACTCCAGTGTTTTTTGTTTGTTTTCTCATGGTTACCATTTTTCCTCCTCAAGATTGATTATTAAGGAAACTGTTTAAAAGTAATAGACTTCTAAAATTAATGTTCTGTGTGCCCGTATATGCTGGTGCTTTATGTTAAAACATGTATGTCAAAACTTAAGTTTATTGTGTATGAAAAGAGAATAATTTACCGACCTTGATTTTTAGAAATCTAAGTATAGTCATTTCCAAATAAGTTCATGTATTTAAGGTATAATTGAGCCAACTACCATAGATAACCCTTGAGTCTAGCTTCTTTTGTTAGTTTTTAATGTGTCATAGTGTAATTTATTCCTGCCTTGTGCCTAGGACAAAGGGAAAACTTAGATGGAATGCTTGGAAAGAAAACACTTGACAGGATAGTCATTATTTTCTAATACTTTGCTTGTATTTTTGTTTAGTTGTCAAGATTTCTGAAAAATATTGTTTCATCATGTCTTCCTCATAAACATTACTAGCATATCTATAAACTTGAAAACAGAATTTTCTAACCTGCTTAGACATCATCCAAAGGAAGAGCTTCAGGGAATTTTTAACTGATTTGTTAAAATATTTTAAAACTCAGCACTTTCTGATTAGTTGTAAGAAGAGCTGATTGGTATCAAAGAAGATGTAAATCTACTGTTTGAATTTCAGCAAAAATGTTTACATAACTGGTGCATGAGACAAAAAATAAGCATTGTGGTTTATTAAGTACAGGCGTCAATGTACTCTCTTCCATTTGCTTCTGTGTGCCTGCGTGAGATGTCTTTTTCCATCATGACAGCCATTAAAACAGAGTATCGAAATAAATTGAACCCATGACCTTAGAAGCCCTGTATCACTGAATACTGAATGAAGATGTTCAAAAATTATGAAGCCATTTCTAACATATTGCTTTCACAGTTATTAATAATTTTATTGGTAATAGCAAAATGTTTTTGTATAATTAATAAAATAAGATGTAAAATACTGTTATAGTATCCTTTTGGTTTGTTATAATCAAGGTGGATTGTCTAGAGCCCTGTTGGTTGGTTCAGGATGGTAATGAGGCTGAGGTCACATACACAGTCTCCTCACAGACTGGTTAACGACATGTTGATCTGTGGTCATAAACTGCCCTTAACCTTACACAGTCATTATCATGAAGTCTCTGCCTGTGATCATAAGACTGTAGCTGAGACAAGATGTATGAATTACTGTTAATTTCATCATCACGTCTGCAAAAACAAATTGAAGCATATGTTCAGTAGATAATGAGTGAATTGCAGAGATTTTTATGTAGAAAAATCTTTCCCTCCGTTGGCCAAGACTTTCGTTTCTTTTGCTATAGCCTAGC
This sequence comes from Elephas maximus indicus, assembly GCF_024166365.1. NCBI lineage: Eukaryota > Metazoa > Chordata > Mammalia > Proboscidea > Elephantidae > Elephas > Elephas maximus. Next base: position 192,661,722 of record NC_064819.1, read on the forward strand.
CATAGGAAATCTGCTTTCTAGTATTCACTTGGTTTAAGGGAATTAAATTTTGGGGGGGGGGGGGGATGGGCTAAATTATTCTTATTCTATTAAAAATATTTCCTGAGAACAAAATACTTGCTTAGCCTAATGCTAATCACTATGAGAAGACCTATTGTATCTCTGTATAGTAGTCCATGATCCATCTTATTAGAAAGCTGAGAAATTCAATAGCTGAGAGGTAAGCTCTTCATGAAAAGATTATAGAATATTTATGACTAAATTGTATGATGCTGATTGTTGAGTGGTTCTATGAAGAGAAAGCGGTGTTTATGGAAGTAGAAAAAGCTGAGACTTGGGTATTAAAAGTAGCAGTTGACACATGGGGGAAGTAGGAGAAGAGAGTTGGGGTTGGGCAATTCTTGAAGTGAGGTAGAGCAAGAAGGCACACATAAACACTCAAATACACAACTGTGGAAATAATAGGAGTGGGTGCGGGAGACCATGACTGGAAAGAGGGGTTCGGATGGGCCATATGGGCCATACGAGTGGAGTGGTGAGAGCTGAACGATGCAAGAATCAGCAAAATGAAGATCTCAGCACAGAGTAAAGCACCACAGGCAGAGGGACTAGAGATGCAAACCAGGGGCTGGCACTGGCATGGTGTTTTTCCAGAACCGAAGAAGGCAGTGTTGTGGCTACTACAGTGCAGGGAGCAGAGGGGAGCATGGTCGGAGATGGGTCAAAAGTAGATGTGGACCAGATCCTATATGAATTGTATGCAATTGTTACTTTATTCCAAATGTGGTGGGAAGTCATTAGATACTTTTCATTTGAGCTCTTCAGTGATCATTAATGTTTTGAAAAAAATTATTCTGGTTTATATGTGGAGAATGAATTGTGTTTGTGGTGGGGGACAGCAAGGACAAAATCAGTGAGATGGCTTAGGAGTCAAAGGCAGTAGTCTAGAGCAGAGATGTTGGTGGTTTGCACTAATGTAAAAGCAGCGGAGGTGGTCCTGTCTCATGTCCTGTCATTTGTTGGAGCTCTGTCTTTAAAAGGTGTTCGGCCTTCGTGCAGCCAAATGTCATTCTGGGTCTTGCAATTTTTGCCTGTGGAGAGGTCCAAAGTTGTATCATCCCGTGTTCCAGCTGCAGTCTTTATTTTTCAAGCAGCATAGAATTGGCCTCTGTTTAAGCTTCATTTCCCCTGAAGTTACCTGTCCAAGATGGATTTGTGTTTTTTTTTGAATTGTTGGGTTCCAGAGACACCATGTAAGTCAGTGACTAAAAAATACGGAATCATCTTTTGAAAAAGTGTCAGTAGTTGCCATTTCATTGGTTAAGTGTCAGAATTAATCTATCAAAGAAGTTGAGCTATCCTCTGCTACCTAATTTTTTTGCAAATTATTTTTATTTTCAATTTGATGCTCAACAGTTTGCTTTCACCATTATTTAAAACAGATAGGAACTCTCACCCTCCGTTTACCCACAGATAACAAAGGCCTTACTGGCCAACTTTAGTTCTGAGAAGTTATTTGAATTTTTTGGTAATTCTATTTAGCTCTTGCCCTTACTTTTTTGAATTGTTTTAGGTAACTATCATCTTCCCAGTTAATTCCTATTTAACTTTGCATATTTATCTCTTCTAATTCTTGTTTTTTAACTGTGCTCTTTTCTGGTGTCAGATTTACTTCCTCCTCCTCTAATGGGAAAAGTCCCTGGGGTCATGCCTTAACCATAGGGATGGCTGTTTTATTTTGATTGTCCTTTTCTTTGCTTTTAGCAGAGAGTATGTTGATGAAATAACCTCTTAAAGATTTGCATTGTTGATTTTATGCTGAGTAACTCAACCCCTTCTGTATTTTCATTTATTTAGTTCATATAGGAGCGCTGGTGGTACAGTAGTTAAGAGCTCTGCTGCTAACCAAAAGGTCAGCACTTTGAATCCACTAGCCACTCCTTGGAAACCCTATGGGGCAGTTCTACTCTATGCCATAGAGTCACTATGGGTCGGAATCGACTCAACAGCAATAGGGTTTGGCTTTTTTGATTAACCCCCCAAGACTCATGGTGACCCCATGCACAACAGAATGAAATGCTGCCCTGTCCTGTGCCATTCCTATGATTGGTTGCAGATTGGACCATATATTTTATTAAAAAAGAAAAAAAAATTTTTTTTTTACTGACTATAAAATCAATAATTTCTGTTGGAGGTAATAAAATGTCCATGTGATTTTTTTTTTTTTTTAGTGGTAAAACCTCAAATAGTTATCTTTAAAATAGACTTGTTTGATATGCAGGTTGCCTGGATTTAGAAGAATGTGAACCCTGTACATTTGTTTCATGACAGGAGTTTCAGTTTTCTCTTCATATAACACTTGCCACAGGGTAAATGCGATTTTAAGAAGCAGTAGTTCTACTAAATTTAAAATAATTTCAAGTTAGGTGGTGTGAGCAATCACAGACGGTGGGAACTCTCTGGGAGTACTTCGATGTCTTAAATGTTTATACAACAATTTGAGAAAGGTTAAAATGATTAAAAAATTGAACATTATATTTTATGTTTAGAAGATTCATTAAATTTGTGATATCTCATTTTGGCTCTTTGCAAGGAATTTAACTATTTTTTTTCTATATTAATCTTTCTGCAAGAATCAACTCATTTCAAAGTGAATTGAAAGTAAGCAAAAAGTTCCTGAAACTGTGAGTGGGATTTAGCTTTTGGACTGAGGTAGTTTAACTTTCTTCCTCAGAAGTACCTCAGAAAAGTAGAAGATATTTTATGAGGTAAATACAAGGTATTTTTCAGTGTTCTCGCTTTTATAGATACTTTGATATTTTCTATATAAAAATGTGATCGTTGGTAACTTAAACTGTGGGAAAATTCCGTAATCTAAACCTTATCCTCAACCCTGAAAAGAGGCATTTCTGCATTGTATTTTGTTTAATTAACACATTTTACATAATAATATAGAACCATTTCCATTTTGAAGACTGTTATTTATTAATAATATATTTACATATGATGCTGTGCTCTGTCCTACCTGAAAGCAAGTTAAATAATTATTTTACCTATGTACATATCCTCTGAATGCTTTAATTTCTTGTTGCTAATACTTATTTCCCAAGTCACCTTTGGTTCAACACTAAGAAATTTATAAAGAAAAGAAATGTAAAAAGTTGGTGACTTCTACTCTGTTCTAGTGATGGTGAGAAATAGGGAAATGGGTTTGCATTATTCAAATGTTATCTTTGAGTAAGATTAAAGAACTGTGAAGGGAACTCATTCATCTTTCTTTGGCTAGTTATGGAAAGGTGAGAAAAGAAAAAGGGAGGTGTAACTGTCATTGTAGAAGGGCCACTTTATAGAGTACTTTCTATTAAAGGAAAAGAAACTATTTCTGTATATTTCCCATTAATCACCATATAATAAACCATGTGACTCTTCGAAAAGACATTTAAATGGGTTGGTGTATGTGAAACCTTAGCATAGTGTAAAGTCTTTTTATTATGAAGCTAGTATGAACTTGATAAACAAAGGGAGACTTGGGCAATACAAAAACACAAGGAAAAGGATATTGTAGTCCAGTTTCCCTCGTTAATATGTCGAAACCCTAAATTGCTTAGAGAAACACCAAAATTTAGTGTAAGAATATATTCATTGTGAGTAGGTATGATCCGAATAGGGCAGCATCACTGGAACATGTCAGGAAGGTGCTCTAAAGAAGGAACAGTGGAAGTAGGTTATATGGATCATTATGTTAATTTCTCAGAAGATAACATCAAAGCACAAGGGAGGTTACAGAAACAGTCACCAGGGACATGCCTAAAACAGCCTCTAGTAAAAAACCCTGGAATTCCCGCTTCTTAAAGCGGCTGCATAGAGATAATTTTCCAAAAGAACCAATGCCTAAGGCCAAGTGTCTGTGCTAAGCTGCTGTTACTAAACTATTGTTCAGCCTGAAGGTGACTCCAGGGAACCAGCTCTGTAAAGGTTGAAAAGGATACCTAAGATTGGGTGGCATTTGTGAGTCACTCCAGTTACGTGAACCCAGCAATTTGATTCCATGAGAATCAAAATGATTTTGTCAAATATTAATAATTAAAATCGTAAGTAAAGTGTGAGCAAATAAAATCCAGCAATCCGTTGAAAACCAACAAAAACAAAAACTAATACAGGTAGTCCCCGATTTACGGCGTACTAGAGTTATGACAAACCACATTTACAACCTTTTTTGTTTTTTAACAGCTATATAATGAATAAAATGTTGCAGTGTCTAATTTGTGTGTTATCATTCTCATATGTTTACTTGACTATGTTTATATGTAATGTTTCCAGCCCCCAAAGACAAAGTTCAAAGATTTACAAAGATACTGGTAATAAAAGGCAATAATAATGAAAACTAAAAACAAACAAAAATGTGGTATTCGTCTTACATCAGAACCAACTTACAGTGGAGCCATCTGGATTGGAACCCCATCATGTCAGGGACTACCTGTACATCATAATCAAGGAGAATTTATCTCAGGAATGCAAATATACTTTATTCAGCATTAATAAATCTATTATTATTTATGATAATAGGTTAAATGAGAGAAACTGTGTAATAGTTTCAATACATAAAGAAAAAGCATTCTTTAAAATTCAGTACACATTGATGATTTGAAAAGAAAATCAACTTTTAGGAAAAATAAAAATCCTTAGACTTATATATGTACCAAAAACTTAAAGTAAATATCAAATTTAATTGTGAAGACTGAGAAAAAGTTACATTAGAGAAAGTAAATGATTTTTGCCATTACGGTTACTCTCTAGGTTTATAGTAGAGATTCTAGCCAATGCAGTACAAGAAAGAGAGATACATGGAGTTTCGAAGGGAAGAATATTAATAGTCATTTTTTGAGAATGTGATTTTGTTGTTTGTTAGGTGCCATCGAGTCAGTTCTGACTCATAGCAACCGTGTGTATAACAGAACGAAGCACTGCTCAGTCCTGCACCATCCTCACAATCATTGTATGCTTGAGCCCATTGTTGCAGCCACTGTGTCAATCCATCTTTCTGAGGATTTTCCCCTTTTTCTCTGACCCTCTGCTTTACCAAGCATGATGTCCTTCTCCAGGGACTGATCGTTTCTGATAACATGTCCAAAGTATGTGAGACATAGTCTTGCCATCCTTGCTTCTATGGAGCATTCTGGTTGAACCTCTTCCAAGACAGATTTGTTCATTCTTTTAGCAATCCATGGTATGTATATTCACTATTCTTCACTAACACCACAATTTGAAGGCATCAGTTCTTCCGTCTTCCTTATGCATCGTCCAGCTTTCGCATGCATATGAGGCAATCAAAAACACCATGGCTTGGGTCGGGCGCACCCTAGTTTTCAAGGTGACTTCTTTGCTTTTCAACACTTTAAAGAGATCTTTTGCATCCGATCTGCCCAGTGCAATGCGTCTTTTGATTTCTTGACTGCTGCTTCCATGGGTGTTGATTGTGGATCCAAGTAAAATGAAATCCTTGACAACTTCCATCTTTTCTCCATTTATCATGATGTTGCTTATTGGTCCAGTTGTGAGGATTTTTGTTTTCTTTATGTTGAAGTGTAATCCATACTGGAGGCTGTGGTCTTTGTTCTTCATCAGTAAGTGCTTCAAGTCCTCTTCACTTTTAGCAAGCAAGGTTGTGTCATCAGAACAACGGGAATTGTTAATGAGTCTTCCTCCAATTTTGATGCCCTTTTCTTCATAGTGTCCAGCTTCTCGGATTATTTGCTCAGCATACAGATTGAATAGGTATGGTGAAAGGATACAACCTTGACACATACCTTTCCTGACTTTAAACCATGCAGTTTCCCCTTGTTCTTTTTTCAAACGTAGAATAACCAAGAGAATCCAGAGATAAACTATTGGAACTAATAAGACAATTTTGTAGATTTGTTGGATATAGGAGAAGCCCACAGAAGTCTTGAACAGTTAGAAAAAAACAGTCAGAAACAATTAGAAAAAAAAATTACACTCAAACATGTTTCTAGAAGTAAATTTAAAGACATGAAAGATCTTTACAGAGAAAATGATTTATCATTAAATAAACTTGAATTAATGAGGTGATATATCCTATGTCCTTGAATGGGAAGACGTAATATGAAGTCAGTTTTCCTAAATTAATTTATGAACAGTACAATCTCAACAACAACAACAAAAAATTTATGGGTTGAATAAAGGTCCAAGAATAACAAAGAATTCTTAAAAATAAGCAAGGAAGAAAGTTTTAAGATTTGTCCTACCAAATATCAAGATGTATTATATAGATAAGTTGATTCAAGTAGTGTAGCGTTTTTACACCATCTTTGAGGAAATACAGCTAGAATGCTCCTTAGAAGCAAGAATGGCAAGGCTAAGTCTCGCATACTTTGGACATGTTATCAGGAGGGATCAGTCCCTGGAGAAGGACATCATACTTGGTAAAGTACAGGGCCAGAGAAAAAGAGGAACACCTCAATTGACAAGGTGGCCGCAACAATGGCCTCAAGCATAACTGATTGTAAGGATGGCACAGGACTGGGCAGTGTCTCGTTCTCTTGTGCTTAGGGTCTCTATGAGTTGGAACTGACTTGATAGCACCTAACAACAAGTGTTTTTATAGGTATAGACAAATCGATTAATGGAATGGAGCAAAGCACTAAGAATGAGACCTAATATACAGAGAGACATTGGATATAATAGAGAATGCACCATAAGTCAATGACATTGGAATGAACATTTCAATAAATGGTGCAAAGATGACTGGCTTTCCATATAAAAATTAAATAATTCATCTCAACGTATGGATAAATAAAGTTCAAATCCGTGGTTAAGAGCTCAGGTTGCTAACCAGAAGGTCAGCAGTTCAAATCTACCATTTGCTCCTTGGAAACCGTGTGGGGTAGCTCTAATCTGTCCTCTAAGGTCGCTGAGTTGGAATTCACTCAGTGGCAACTTTTTTTTTTTTTAATGCATGTAAAGCAAAATTTAAATCTATTAGTAGAGTAGATTTGCAGATGTATGTATGTATACATGGTATTGGAAGAGATTTCTTTGGCAGAACCTGAGAAATACAATTAAGGGCTGTTAAGTTTTGTTTCATCGAAGTGAAAAATTTCTGAGGGGGGAAAGTTATACTACAAGCTGATATAAAGGACTATCCACAGACTAGGAAATAGTTTTATAATATGTATAAGATGTAAAAGATTATTATCCAGAATATATAAAGAACCTCTACGAATCAATAAGAAAAAGACAAACAGCCTAATAGAAAATGCAAAATTTAAAGACATGAATGACCAGTAAGCCTATGAAAAATACACACACACATTATTAGGACACTCATACTAAAGAGGAAATCGTAAATTAACAACAAAACAAGATAGTATCCCACTAAAAAATGACAAGATAAGTAAGTCTGAAGTAAACCAAGTGCTGGTTAAGATACTGGGAAAAAGTGATGTTTAGACATTGCTTGTTCCTAGAATAACTTCTGTACATGTCCATAAGAAGTATATACAAAAATATGCATTGCAGCATTTTTTATTACAGTGAAAAGTTGGAAACAAGTTTCCATCGTTAGGAAATGGACGAATAAATTCTGGTGAACTCATGAAGTGGAATATTCAGTTACACTTACACTTAATGATATATGTATGTTGAATGTATATTGAAAAGACAATATTAAATAAGAACAACAGAGTTTTACACTGTAAACAATTTCAGAGCCATGAAATTTTAAAGAACACATAAAGCCTGTACAATATATTGTACAGAGATGCATATATAATGTAGTTCATAAAAACAAAAAAACAGAAGCCAGATTTATATTATAAGAGTATCTAATTCTGGGGAGGAAGAGAGGACTGGTAAGGAATTAGGTTACTTATCTGTAATGTTCTATTTTTTATATTGAAAATAGGAAGTAGAAGGGTAAAATGTTAACATGTGTTAATGGTGTTGTACACATATGTGATTTGTTACGTTAATCTCCTTTTTGATATTTGTTTGATTTTTGGAAAATAAATACTTTTTATTGTTTAAATTCATTTTAACTACCCAGTGCTGCCGTTGTAAAATCAGGAGTATGAACACTACAATCTCTAAAATTTCTTCTAACTCTCATGTTCTGTAATCATTGTCCTCTTATAATCTAGGTGTTCTAAGTAAATTAGCATTTTGACCAGATAGCACACTTCTACGGAGTGCAATGCAGCATATCACAGTAGAGGTGGCTGGGTTTGAACTTGACCTCTTCAGCCTGTAAACCTTAATGAATTAACAAAACCTCTGGGGATGTGATGGAAGTTGTTGATAACAGTCCATGATTATTCACGGAGCCTTTAATGAAATTTACCTGTGACTCCTCTCTGCCTTCAGTTTGTTCATTGCCTTTTAAAATGTATCCTAGATAAACCACAAAGGTAGAAATGATATATGTTAAATGAGCATAATTCAAATTGTGTTTCTAACTTCCAAGTGTGAATATTTGTCTTTGCTGACCAAAACAAAAACAAAAACAAACCAAACCCATTGCTGTTGAGTCTGTTTCCACTCATAGCAACCCTGTAGGACAGAATAGAACTGCCCCCTAGGGTTTCCAATGCTGTAATCTTTTTTTTTTTTAATTCACTTTTATTGAGCTTCAAGTGAACGTTTACAAATCAAGTCAAACTGTCACATATAAGTTTATATACACCTTACTCCGTACTCCCACTCGATCTCCCCCAATGAGTCAGCCCTTCCAGTCTCTCCTTTTGTGACTATTTTGCCAGCTTCCAACTCTCTCTATCCTCCCATCCCCCCTCCAGACAGGAGATGCCAACACAGTCTCAAGTGTCCACCTGATAGAAATAGCTCAGTCTTCATCAGCATCTCTCTCCTACCCACTGTCCAGTCCCTTCCATGTCTGATGAGTTGTCTTCGGGAATGGTTCCTGTCCTGGGCCAACAGAAGGTTTGGGGACCATGATTGCCGGGATTCCTCTAGTCTCAGTCAGACCATTAAGTATGGTCTTTTTGTGAGAATTTGGGGTCTGCATCCCACTGATCTCCTGCTCTCTCAGGGGTTCTCTGCTGTGCTCCCTGTCAGGGCAGTCATCGGTTGTGGCCGGGCACCAACTACTTCTTCTGGTCTCAAGATGATGTAGGTCTCTGGTTCATGTGGCCCTTTCTGTCTCTTGGGCTCTTAGTTATCGTGTGACCTTGTTGTTCTTCATTCTCCTTTGATCCAGGTGGATTGAGACCAATTGGTGCATCTTAGATGACCACTTGTTAGCATTTAAGACCCCAGATGCCACATTTCAAAGTGGGATGCAGAATGTTTTCGTAATAGAATTATTTTGCCAATTGACTTAGAAGTCCCCTTAAACCATGGTCCCCAAACCCCCGCCCTTGCTCCGCTGACCTTTGAAGCATTCGTTTTATCCCGGAAACTTCTTTGCTTTTGGTCCAGTCCAATTGAGCTGACCTTCCATGTATTGAGCGTTGTCCTTCCCTTCACCTAAAGCAGTTCTTATCTACTAACTAATCAGTAAAAAACCCTCTCCCACCCTCTCTCCCCACCTTGTAACCACAAAAGTATGTGTTCTTCTCAGTTTATACTATTTCTCAAGATCCAATAATAGTGGTCTTAAACAATATTTGTCCTTTTGCCTCTGACTAATTTCGCTCAGCATAATGCCTTCCAGGTTCCTCCATGTTATGAAATGTTTCACAGATTCCTCTCTGTTCTTTATCGATGCGTAGTATTCCATTGTGTGAATATACCAAATTTTATTTACCCATTCATCCGTGGATGGACACCTTGGTTGCTTCCAGCTTTTTGCGATTGTAAACAGAGCTGCAATAAACATGGGTGTGCATATATCTGTATGTGTGAAGGCTCTTATTTCTCTAGGGTGTATTCCGAGGAGTGGGATTTCTGAGTTGTATGGTAGTTCTATTTCTAACTGTTTAAGATAACGCCAGATAGATTTCCAAAGTGGTTGTACCATTTTACATTCCCACCAGCAGTGTATAAGAGTTCCAATCTCTCCGCAGCCTCTCCAACATTTATTATTTTGCGTTTTTTGGATTAATGCCAGCCTTGTTGGAGTGAGATGGAATCTCATCGTAGTTTTAATTTGCATTTCTCTAATGGCTAATGATCAAGAGCTTTTTCTCATGTATCTGTTAGCTGCCTGAATATCTTCTTTAGTGAAGTGCATGTTCATATCCTTTGCCCACTTCATGATTGGGTTGTTTGTCTTTTTGTGGTTGAGTTTTGACAGAATCATATAGATTTTAGAGATCAGGCGCTGGTCGGAGATGTCATCCAATGCTGTAATCTTTAAGGAAACAGACAGCCACATCTTTCTCCCATGGCTTGGCTGGTGGGTTTGAACTGCTGAGCTTTCAGTTAGCAGCAGAGCTTTTTAACTACTGTGCCTCCACGGCTCCTCTGTTCTTTGCTGACAGCATTATTCTTGATCCTAAACTACTTCTATTTACAAAGCCAAAGATCACTATTTCTAAAATTGCCTAACCTTCTTTTGTGACCTCATGTTTTGTTATTTTCATGGTGGCATTTTTTCACAATGAGAAGGATGCAATTTTGTGAGGAGGAGGAGGAGGGAAGGACAATTATCAGACAGCACAGTTACTTTGATATTATTTTCAGGCACTGATCTCAAGTGTTCTCTGGGTTTTTATGAAGCTGTATTGTCTGAATAGTTTCCATCATTGACCCCTTCTCCCAATTGTCCTCAGTCTTTGCTTTAATAAACTTTGATTATTGTGTGTCCTATTTCCATGCTAGTAATTGTACTTAATCATTTCAAATAGATTTTTTATAAGTCTGAATTAAACAATCCCTCCATTGGTGCAGTAGCTTCGCCTACTCTAGGCAATTTTCCAGAATTTATCTCCACTCTCTCCTGTATCAGGGGTTGGCAGACATTTTCTCTAAAGGACCAGGTGATAAATATTTGAGGTTTTGCAAACCAAGAGGAAAAATCCAAGGATATGACATAGGTACTTACACTACAAGAGAGAAAACAAATTTTCACATGTTTTTTGTTGATGAAATTTAAAATATAATAGTAATGCATATTTTTTAATTTATAAGTCTACTAACACAAAGAATAGAGTTCTTTTGGGGTGGCATTTTGTTTAACTGGGGTTTGAAGTTTGTGTTCCCTGTCATCAGTGTTGATTGCAAATATTCATCTATCAGTGCTGATCTGTACTGAGATTTTATATATTTGTCTTTGAAAAATGTGTTTTAACATAGACAGGTATTGCCAAATACTGTTATCAGTCTACTAGCATGTAAGCTTATTCACCATTCGGAAGTCCTTTATAGGATTCTATTAGTCTTCTCTTGATATTTAGCTTTTAAAGTGTCATTACATTGCCAACTGATAACTTTCAATTGAAGGTTAAACAGAAGCTCTCCTCAACTGTACAATTAAATGAATTTTTAAAAATGGCTTTAACCCCGTAAAAAAAAAAAAAAACCCAGTGCCGTTGAGTTGATTCCGACTCAGGCTTTACTGAAATATAATTCACAAACCATACAATTCATCTATTTAAAGTGAACAATTCAGTGTGGTATTATAGTATAGTCACAGAGTTGTACAACCATCACCATCACTTAATTTTAGAACATTTTTGTACCCTCTAAAAGCCGCGTACCCATTAGCAATTTACTCTTTGCCTCTTTCCCTCTTCCCCCATCCCTAAGAAACCACTAATCTGCTTTCTGTCTCTGTAGATTTGCCTATTCTGGATATTTCATATAAATGAAATCATACAATATGGAGTCTTTTGTGACTGACTTAAATGGATTTTGTAACATGCAGATTTCCAAAAAATGCTATTAAAGCTTGAGCTCAGAAAATATATCTGCTGCAAATTTGTGTGGGAATGGAGACCTTGCTTCTTTTGTTAACTTTTGACAGTACAAGAAGTGTTTAAAAGAGCTTGACATTAATGATTCAAGCATTAGTTTTTGTCAAAATGATTTTACTGCAGTAAAACGTTTGCATGTAAGTGCTATAACCCTTCTGATTTTAGGTAATTTATTAAGAAACATCATAAAATCTGCATCAGAAGCTAATTTTCAAAGGCTTTAGTTGGTTTAAGGCAGTTCTCATTCAGAAAAAAATTTTAATCTGACCTTGAACTCAAAAAATTGCAATTAAGCTTTACCGTTACAAACTCATCGAACTACTGCATGTTAGAACCAAAAAAAAAAAAAAAAGCCAAACCCGTTGCCATGCAGTCGATTCTGACTCATAGTGACCATAGAGGACAGAGTAGAACTGCCTGATAGAGTTTCTGAGAAGCACCTGGTGGGTTTGAACTGCCAGCCCTTTGGTTAGCACCTGTGGCACTTAACCACTATGCTACCAGGGTTTCCGTGTGTTAGGACAAGTCAGGATAGTAAGCTTCTATTTCTGACAGATTAACAGGACTACTGAAAATTAGGGGAGTCCTGGCAGTGCAAGCCATTAAGCTCTTGGCTGCTAACCATAAGGTTGGCATTTCAAACCCACCCAGCGGCTCTGTGGAAGAAAGACCTGGCTATCTGCTTCTGTAAAGATGATAGCCAAGAAAACCCTGTGGGGCAGTTCTACTCCATCGCATGGGGTGGCTGTGAGTCGAAACTGACTCAATGGCACATAACAACAACAACAACAACAACAACAATGTGATAGTTATGCCCATGAAAGCAAATGAATTTCATCGGTGACTACTGGTTCAATAACACATGGTAGATTTCAATATTTTCTACAGAGTATGTACTGATGAATAATACAGTGAGCTTTTAAACACCTTAAGTTTTTTACTAGCTTTTCAGACTAAGCCTTTTTCTACTACCTACATATTTTTATCACCATCAGTAATAACATGTTTTAGCAGATTCCAGTTCAGGTTATATTGAATTCACGTTTTCTCAACTTCTTTAAAAATATTTGCCTATAGTTTTTCCACACAGACTGTTCATAGAGACTAACTTTCCAGTTCCTTTAAACTTGACATTGACTCCCCCAAACAACAGCTGAATAGGACCTATATATCTGTTAATGCATAGTCAAGGAAAACAATTTGAAATCATTTGCCTTATTTTTAACTGACTATTGATGTTGTGTCCAAATTCCTTAACTCTTTGAGCAGTTGTTCTTGCCAAAAGGCTACTAATCTTAAGTTTATTTTCTATGGATACATTTCTTTGTTAGAGAAATGTATAATTAAGTCACCATTGGTAACCAGCTTTCTTTGCTGGTCTAACAAATGAGCCATTTGAAAACTTAGTTTGTTTGCAGCCTCATTTTCATCTTTACATTTTGTGAAGAAATTCTGTGGTGATAGAATATTATTTTAAATTTTCTGATTTTTCTGACCATTGCTTTCTTGTGAGTTGAGAATATTTGCTTAAGTGCTTAGGCTGGCAATGTTGACATATATTCTTTTAGCATAGATATAGTGCCATTGTATAATAACCAAAATGCCTTGTCATATAATTTGATTTAAAAAGAAATCCACACTCCATTGTGTCTTCAAAGCTTGATGCTCAAAGTTCATTTTCTCTGCTTTCTCTTTTAATATAAGAGGTATGTATTGATAATTAAAAAAAAAAAATCCATGGTATGGGAGTCTGTGTGGCACTTGAAATATTGTCAGATTATAGTGGCAATACTATGATTCGTAGTAGCAGTAGGAATTGATTAGAATGGGACGTACAGTCTCTATCAGAGCTCAACTCTGCTGTTGTAGTGCAAAAGCATCCATAGACAATACATAAACCGGAATGTGGCTGCGTTCCAATAAAGCTTTATTCGTAACACTGAAATTGAATTTGGTGTAATTTTCACATGTCATGAAATATTATTCTTCTTTTGAACCATTTAGAAATGTAGAAATGGTTAGTCCATGGGCTATTCAAAACAAGCAATAGGCCAGATTTGGCCCATCAGGCATAGTTTGCTGATCTCTGTCAGATATATTACTTTGCAGCTATTATTCCTTTTCTATGCTCCCCTTACAGTCCAATTATTTGCAAAAGTTGTCCATACTTCCTCTCTTATGTATCCTTTCTTCGAAGCCACTTCAATCCTGCTTTGCCTCTAGCTGTCCACTGTAACTGCCCTTGTAAATTTCACCATTGACTATTGTTTAATGCAATGGCCTGGTTTTTGTTCTCATGTTACTTGATTTTTTGGCAGGATTTGACACAACTGGTCACACCCTCCTCCTTGATACATTGCCTTGACCTGGATTCAAGGACATCATTGTCTTGATTTTCTTCCTTCCAGGCTGGATATTACTTTTATACTGTTTTATTTATTTCTCCCTTTCTGAATTATTTCTTCACTTTTGTGCTACCCCTTAACAGTCTTGGTCCTGTTCTCTAATTATCCTCACTGTTCTGGTGATCTCATCTAATTTCTGGTAAATATTCTCTACTTTTTTTTTTTTTTTTTTAATTCTCTATGTACCATCTATTCTTCAATTTCCAGCTCAGGCTGTTTTCCACTGAACTCCAGACTTGTTTACCCATCTGCATAGTCCATCTCCACTTGGATTTTACACATCAAAGATTGAACTCTTTATGTATTTCTCTAAGCCCACCTCCACCTGTAGTTTTCCCTGAGTTGTTGGCCATCTCTTTCTCCCACTTCCTCAAACCAAAATCTTGGAATGAACTTTTGTTCTTCTCTTTCTCTCACACCACATCCTATATTTCAGGCACTACTGTTAGCTATCTCTTTAAAACATATCCAGAATCCAGCCACTTCTCGCCATCTTCACTGCCACCACTGTGAACAAAACCACCATTACATCTCACCAAGAATCCAGCAGAAAAATAGTAATTAATCTCCTCTTTTATGCCCTTGCACCATTATAGAATGATCTCAAGAGCAAAGCCAGAGAGGTCATTTTAAAATGTAAGATCTGACATGTTACTTCTGTACAGTAACTCCTTAGTGGCCTCAAGCAGGAGAAAACAAGAAACTAAGAGGCTGTAGAACATTATTTTAAAAATGTACTTGAGATAGGATGCTTCGTGATACTTTATATTTTTAATGGTATATAGATATAATGGAATTTAATGGCTACTCTGCTGATTCCTAGAGCAAAATATTGGATTCTGTTGGCTCATTTTGGTTTCTATAATCAAAGTTTAGGATATTGAGAGGATGAGCTTTTCTTGTTGAAATTGGCATAATTTTTATTGTTTACAATTTGGATTAGGTTTTGGGAAGTATGAAATTAACTTGTGAATGGCAAAATTACATTGCATGTTTCTATTGAAAATCTTTGTAAGTAATAATTACTCAGGAGGACAGAATTCTTTGTTGTAATACAATTTGTTGATGGATTCTAATTTCAAAGTAATTGGAAGTTTAATAATTTAACCATAGTTGTTAATAAAGTTGCCCAGGCATCTTCTACTTAAAACAATTTCTTTGATGATGTCATAGTTAAAAAAAAAAAATCAAACCAAACCAAATCCGTTGCCGTCAAGTCGATTCCGACTCATATGGACCCTGTGGGACAGAGGAGAACTGCCCCATAGCATTTCCAAGGAGTGCCTGGTGGATTTGAACTGCCGACCTTTTGGTTAGCAGCCTTAGCACTTAACCACTACAGCGCAATTGGCAATAACCGACGTCATAGTTAGACATCAAAAAAAGACATTGATACGAAGCCTCCTAAACTCTTCAATTTAATAGAACATCTGTCTATTTTATAGGCTGAAAAGCAATATCATTGGCCCTGCCTACACTAGGATTTGAAGCCCTGGTAGTACAGAGGTTAAGTGCTCAGCTGCTGGCTGAAAAGTCGGCTCTCCAAACCCATCAGCAGCTCCATGGGAGAAAGATGTGGCTGTCTGCTTCCATAAAGATTATAGCCTTGGAAACCCTGTGGGGCAGTTCTGCTCTGTCCTGTAGGGTACCTATGAGTCAGAATCAACTTGACAGCACACAGTAACAACACCACCACCACACTAGGATTGTTGGCAAATTTATAAAGCATCGTAAAATAATATACATTTTATGGCAGTGAACTTCAAAATGAAAAAATGTACATGATATCCTGTGAACTTTTTTTTGCTCTGTACTGCTAGACTGGTTTTTCCTAAAGCTTACTTAAGATCAGAAATACATGAGGCACCTATTAAAATAGATTGCTGGGCCTTGCCCCGAGAAGTTCTTATTCAATAATTCTAGGATAGGGCCCAAGAATCTGTATTTTAAACAGGTGTCTTGGGTTTTCTGATTAAATGAGTCACTATAAATAGGTTGCTTAAACAATAGCTGGCAGGTAGTAAGCATAATAAATGTTAGGTCGTCTTCTCTCCTCCCCCTCCTTCCTGTTAGTATAATGGTCCATCCATTGACCAGCATTTGGTTAGTTTTTCATTTCTCTGTTGATGAGACTGAGGAAATAGAAGAGAATAAGGTTATTCCCCAACTGCACAAGTACTCACTGAGTACTTCCTAGGTGCTACAGGTACTATTCCAGATCCTAGGGATGCAAACGTGAACGTGTCGTGTTTTTACATCAAGGCATCACAGCCTGGTCAGGTAGATACATAAGTGAGAGCACTTGTCTTGCAGTGTACAGGTGGTGGGCAACATATGAGAGAGACAGATAGCCTGTTAGAACTTTGTAAAGGAAAGCAAGGCCTCAGGTGGGACCAGAGGTTAGATAGGATTTAGCCAGATAAAGAAGGGGCTGAGTCAGGAGTGTGCCAGGCCTGAGAGAACCACAACTACAAGAACATAGCTCTCCTAATGAATTGAAGATGACTCAGTGTAAAGTAGAAAGGGAAGCTGGAGAGGTGAGTGGAACCTATCATAAACAAACAAAAAAAACTAAACCCATTGTCGTCGAGTCGATTCCAACTCATAGCGACCCTATAGGACAGAGTAGAACTGTCCCATAGAGTTTCCAAGGAGCACCTGGTTGGGTTTGAACTGCCAACATTTTAGTTAGCAGCCATAGCTCTTAACCACTATACCACCAGGGTTTCTACCTATCACAGATAACCCTGTAATTCATGGCAGGGAGTTTGGGCCTTAATTTGAAGGCAGTGAGCAGTTATTGAAAGTCATTGAAACAACATAATGTTTTTGCATTTAAGAAAACAAATCACTCTGCCTGAAGTGTGGAGAAAAGATTGAAGACAGTAAGGGGGTCATGATGGGAGGAGGAGGAAAACACAAGGGAAAAAGAAAAGGTAATTTTAAAATAACAGCCTAGAGAAAAATATATAAGGGAGTGTATGTGTGTGAGAGAGAGAGAGAAAGAAAGTAAGAGAAGCATGTATGTGTGTATCTTCTTATCACAGAATATTTCAAACATAACAAAAATGTACAGAATAATCTTCATTTAGCCATCACCGAACTACAATTAGTGAATGGTGGTCAATTTTGTTGGCAGTTGTACCTCCACTCACTTTATTATTTTGAAGCAAATTCCTGACATAAATTAATCTCCCAGTCTTTCACGGTGGTGGTTCAGGTTGTGTGTCAGCTTGGCTGGGCCGTGATTCTCAGTTGTTTGGCAGTTATGATGTAGTTTGGCAGTCGTGTGATGTTGTGATCACCTCCATGATGGGATCTGCTGTGAGTAGCCAGTCAGTTGAAAGGGACTTTCCTTGGGCGTGTGGCCTATATCAAATATAAGTAGACCTTCTGGCAAGGTTCATGGGCTTTTGCTCACTCTGGATCCTGCAGCTGGCTCCTATTTATCTGACCTTTGGCTCTTGTGACTTGACCTAGCAGCCTACCTGCAGTCTTGCCTGCTGATCTTGGGGTTCATGGCTCTTTGCAGCCCGTGAGCAAAAGCCCTGCTCTCCGGCCTGCAGATCTTGGGTTTGCCAGCCCCTATGGCTATGTGAAATCAGGAGAAGTCTCTATCCTGACCCCTCAGACTTGAGACATTCCAGCCTCTACAACCGTGTGAGCCATTTTCTTGATATAAATCTCTTTCTGTATATATATATATTTATATGCTTTACTGGTTTTGTTTCTCAAGAGAACCCAGCCTAAGACCTTCAGTGTATGTCTCCAATAGTAAGGACTCTTTTTAACGTAACCACAATGTATTATTATAAAAATTATATATTATAAAAAAAAGATTTCTTAATGTCATTATCAGGTATCTAATAAGTGTTCACATTTGCAATTGCCTCGTTAATGTCATAATTCACGAATTTGTAAGTGAAATAACCAAGCTTGTCCAGACTTCTGACTCCAGATCTGTCAGTCTTCTTTCCTCTACACCTGTCTGCATTTGCTGCCACCCATTGGGAAAAGAAAGTTAGTTACTAGCATGACTTTACCGTAGGTAGGTGACAGAAGTTTCTACAACCTACTTTTAAATGAACCCTGAGATCTCTTCAGTGCTAGTGATGTTAACGTAGGCTGTTGTATAGTATTCTATTTCCAGCAATGCTTTTATCTGTTTAGGGGTGAGAATTATACTTGAAAAACTGTGCACCTGTTACTTGACTCTGAATTTTATAGCTCTGTTGGGTGGCTGGCTGTTGGCAGTGTCAGGGATTAGGAGCTCAGGGTCTGAAAGAGATAACATTGAGACAGTCAAGGATATAGTACAAGTATTTTTGATGACCCAAGAATATACGATGTCATTTGTAAACCCAGACTGCTGTGTAAAAATGCTGTGGTAAGTACTCAGATATTAACTAAGGAAACCCTATAATTCCATTAAGAAATAATTTGAAGCAAGATTATTACTAGTTCTTAACTGTATTTGTAACTCCTTGAGTTAAAAGATGTTTGTGACTTGTTAGTTCTTTGTACGTACTCCTTCTTGAGTTAGAATTTTTTAAGATTAGTATGCATTTATTGGAGCCCTGATGGTTTGGTGGTTAAGAGCTCAGGCTGCTAACCAAAAGGTCGGCAGTTCAAATCTACCAGCCACTCCTTGGAAATCCTATTGGGTGGTTCTACTCAGTCTTATAGGGTGGTTATGATCAGAATTGACTGAATTGCAACAGATTTAGTTTGGACACCTGGTGGTATAGTGGTTAAGAGCTACAGCTACTAACTAAAAGGTTGGCAGTTTGAATCCACCAGCCGCTCCTTGGAAACACTGCTGTGTCCTATAGGGTCTCTATGAGCCAGAATCTACCCCATGACAATGGATTTTTTTTTATATATATACTTTTATTGCCTTTCTCTAATCTTTTTTACATCATCATATATGCAAAAGAATATACATATCGTTAGAGTTTTACAAACAGTGATAAAGGGAACAGTCACTTACCTCCTACTTTGCATAAGAAATAGAACAATACTACTTTTGGAGGCCTTTGTAGTGCCCATTTGAAACACATTCTGCACTCTTCACCCCAGAGTTAATCAATATCCTGGATTTTATTGAATAATTTATTAATACAATTCTACTACAAACATATGCATCCCTAACCAATGTTGTTTAGTTTTGCCTAATTTTACCTTTATGTAAATGAAAACATACTTTGCATATTATTTTATTACATGCTTTTTTATTCAAAGTTAAATTTCTGTGATTTATCCATTTTGAAGGTTAAGACGGCAGTTTTTCATCGTTGTTTTGTAGTTCTTTGTATGGATGTACCCGAGTTTACTTTTGTACTCTTGGTAAACATTTGAATTGTTTCAGCTTTGGTTGTTGTGTTATTTCCATTACAGACAACGCACATGTACAAGCATTTTCCGGGATTTATACCTGGGGAAGATATCCCTGCTTCACAGCGATGTGCATCTTGAACTTGGCTTGGTATTGCCAAACTGTGTTCCAAAGTGATTGTGCTAATCCACATTTCCCAGCAGTTGGTGAAAGTTCTCATAGCTCCATGTCCTCAACAGTACTTTGTAGTATCATATTTTAAATGTTTTGCCAACCTGATGGGTATGAAAAAATATTTCATAGCCTGTATACATTTCTGTTATTTATAATGATGTTAATCATTTTTTCAGTGTTTATGATTCATTCATGTTTTCTTTGAAGCGCTTTTTCATGTCCTTAGCTCTTTTTTCTGTTTGTCTGTTTTATTGATTCATAGAATTTCAAATCTCTTCTTCCAGTTTGTGGTTTCTTTTTTCTGTTCTTTTTATGATACAGTTTTTATGAAGGGTTTTAATTCTCTTTAGTCCTTTGTAATCTGAGTTCTGCCTTCACCATTCTGCTGATCTTGCTCTTTTGAAGCCAATGTCTGTAATCAAGGGTAGATCCAAGTTCTGTGGAGCCCGAAATGTATACGACTGTAGAGATACTCTTTAAGACAAAGAATAGTAAGTTCTGAATATAAAATTCAGTGCAAAAGTAAATGCTTAGAAAGACAGTAAATCACAAATTATGAATTTTTAAAGCTGACAAATAATAGACATCACAAAGTTTTAAATCATAACATTTATATTAACTGCCTTATACATCTTCATATTGCTGTTTAAATTTTTCTATTGTAGCAAAAAAGATACAGTACAAAACTTGCCACTCTAACCATTTGTAAGTGTACAGTTCAGTGACATTAATTACATTCACAATCTTATACAACCACCATCACTATCTACCTCCAAAACTTTTTTGTCACCCAAAATAGAACCTCCGTATCCATTAAGCAGTAGCTCCACATTCCTCCTTCTGAGCTTCTAGAACCGATCTACTTTGTCTTTATGCATCTGCCTATTCTAGGTACTTGCATAATTGTGTTGTTAAGTGCTGTCAGGTTGGTTCCGACTCATAGTGACCCTGTGTACAGCAGAATGAAACACTGCCCGGCCCTGCACCACACTCAAAATCGTTATGCTTGGGGAAAAAAAGATACTTGGGTAAGTGAGGTCATGTTTATCCTTTTGTGTTGGACTAATTTCACTTAGTGCAATGTTTTCAAGATTCATCCATGTCACAGCATGTATCAGAATTTCAGTTCTCTTTATGGCTGAAAAATATTCCCTTGTACATGTAATCATTATTGGTAAGAAAGGACTTACCTAGATCTTTACTTTGCCCAACATCCACAAATTCAGAATTTCTCCACTATTTTCCCATACACATTGTTTTATTTCAGCCATAGCCCTTATTAATTTTGTAGTAATTATTTTTCAACATCTCCTGTAAGATTATCAACTTCTAGTGAGCAGGGAATCTGTATTTGTCTTTGGTCAAGAACAAAAACAACATGTAAGTGTTGAATAAATACATGTTGAACTGACTCCAGACGGACCTTTTGCTGCCCACTTACTGTTTTCAAATATAAATACATTTGCTTATACCTTTACATACAGTCTGGAACATGCAGTTAACTTACAGCAATACTTGACGTCAAGCAGCACTTCAACCCTCAAGGTAACTTAGAAGCTCTTAAGAATGTACAAGGAGAAACATACTGGGTATTATGGTAAGTACAAGCAAGGCCTGCTGGCTCTTGTTAGCTCTGGTTTTAAGTCTCTTAGTTAAACCCTGAGAAATGGTTGGTCTTGAGTTAGTTCATTTTAAATTTCCTCTTGTAGGAGTGCCATTCCATTTTTAGCCAGCTCGTGATATCAGTGGCTAACCACAGGTGCATAGGGAAGTTGGCACTTGGAGTTGGCAGGGATTCATTGCTTCCTCAGCTGACATGCCCAGTTCTCTTCTCCAGTTTCACTACATGGCTTCTGCCTTGTGAATACCTATAAGTGTATCTCTTCTCTCATCTCTCCTGTTTATTTTAGAAAAACAGCAAATACAAATGTTTTTTCTTTGCCATCCTACTCCCCCCCCGCCCCCCCGCTCTGCACAAGGTTTAATATTGTGACTAAGCTTACCGATATGTTGTTATTAAGCTCACTGTCTGGTATTACAGAAAAAGCACAGTGCTTTAGGTTCACGGTCTGCAGTACTGCTGCAACATAAAGACAGGCCAGGTCACCTAGCTAACTGTGCCATGTTTGCCTAATCTTGAAAATGGGAGTTTGCAAGCATAGAGCTGCTCTGAGCAACAGATGAAGTGGTGAAGACTGTTTTGAGAAATACAGAGCAATATTTTTTAAAACTGGGATATATAGACCACTTTTAAAGGAAAAAATTGTCATGTACTACCTGGTGTTGACTTAACATATATACTTATGCTTATACCTTTTATACAGTTGTATAGCTATGAAACTAAAACAGATTTATAAAATAGATATAAACTGATTATACAACCACATGATCAGTTTAGTGTAATGAAGAATGTTTTTTGCTGAAACTAAATCAGTGCAGATAAGTATTGTACTGCCATAAGTATTGTACTGCCATAGGGCATCATTATTTAGTACTTGCTTTCTGCATTTACATCTTTGTTCCTTTCCATACGAAAAACTAAACCCACTGTTGTTAGTTGATTCCAACTTGTAGTTGACCCTATGGGACAGAGTAGAATTGCTCTATTCCGTAGGTTTTCCAAGGCTGTAAATCTTTACAGAAGCAGACTGTTACCAGTTCTCCTGCAGTGCAGCTGGTGGGTTCGAACCACCGACTTTTTTGTTAGCAGCTAAGCACTTTAACGACTGTGGCACCAGGGCTCCTCTTTTCCTTTTAGCCCTTGGAAATTAGTAGTTAAAAAAACCTTGCGCATGAATCGTTATCTTGATCTTAAATAGGTGCTATAATTTATTGAAGAAGCTGGAACTAAAGAAGTATTCTATTCTGATTCATAGTGACCCTATAGGACAGAGTAGAACTGCCCCATAGAGTTTCCAAGGAGCGCCTGGCGGATTTGAACTGCTGACCTTTTGGTTAGCAGCCGTAGCACTTAACCACTACACCACCAGGGTTTCCGAGTGTAGTGATAGTCACTGTATGTTAGATTCTAGTTTGAGAAACATTGACACAGGTGGTATAAATGTTTGGAGGTGGTATTATAGATATCAGACAATTATAAACAATTATAATTAGTTCACTGTCATTTTGATACGAATTTGAAATGGTGTAAAGACAACTTTTTATTATTTGTTGAAAAACACAACCAACAACCTTTATCCTTGAATCTTATTTTTCATTATTTTTTTAGAAAATTTTGGTTCTTAGAATACTCAAATATTGTATGCATGTTAGAGAAATAGACACTTCAGAATATATATTACCTAAAGGTATTGATTGAGGTATGGGAGTATCTACATGCCTGCATATTTTAAAGGCAATGGAAATAATAATAATTTAGTGATTCAATACCTTTTAAGAAAGTTTTCCATATTCTAAGTTGAACCCTGCTTTATAGTCCAGCAGCGTGCTTTATTAATAAGAAAGGATAGTTCTAAATGGATTACTATAGTAAGGATTAAAATAATAATGATAATAATAATAAACCTATATCCTTACGTTCAAAAGGTAACATACATCTCAAGCATTTTTTCTTTTTCCTTTTATTTTTAATGCCACAAGTTGTTTCAAAAGTATGTAAGTATCATGAATGAGATTGACCACAATTAAAACAGTCTGAAACGACCTTGGAAAAGAGTGTCTCAGGCTTAGTTGATGAACTAAGAGATTACCTTTTACGTATTGATTTGGCAATTGCAGAATATTAATTTTTAAAGTGTTCTTTGATTTTCTTACTAATATTCACCTACAGCTAACTTATGAGATTTTTTTTCTCATAGTTATATTAGGGAATGCTAAATTCAATATTTTAGGTGAATTTCTTTGAAAATTTTCTAGTATTCTTAGTATTTTTTTTCTGTGTGTTTATTCTCCCCCCACAGTCCACCCCTACTACTATTTTTCGAGGCTCTGTCTTTGAGGTCAGTGGTAAATGCAGTTGTGCTTTTAGATTTGTTGAATTTAATTTGAGAACTATAGAATGCAGGATCTAGCAAAGGCGGAGACAGAGAGAACCCCATATTAATACTGTCATGGTTGTTGGGTACCATCGAGTTGGTTCCGACTCATAGACACCCTGTGTACAACAGAAGAAAACACTGCCCGATCCTGCGCCATCTGCAGGGTCTTGTTATGTCTGAGCCCGTGGCTGCAGCCACTGTGTCAATCCATCTCACCGAGGGTCTTCCTCTTTTTCACTGACCCTCTACTTCACCACGTGTTACGGATTTTATTGTGTCCCCCACAGATGTGTGTCAACTTGGCTAGGCCATGATTCCCAGTGTTGTGTGATTGTCCACTGTTTTGTCATCTGATGTGATTTTCCTATCTGTTGTAAATCCTACCTCTATGATGTTAATTAGGCAGGATTAGAGGCAGTTATGTTAATGAGGCAGGACTCAATCTACAAGATTAGATCGTGTTTTGAGATATAAAAAGAGAGAAGCGAGCAGAGAGACACAAGAACTCCATAACACCAAGAAAATAGAGCCAAGAGTATGCATCCTTTGGACCCAGGGTCCCTGCACTCAGAAGCTCCCAAAACAGGAATATCGATGACAAGGACCTTCCCCCAAATTCGACGTAGAAAGAAAGCTTTCCCCTGAAGCTTGCGCGCTGAATTTGGACTTACAGCCTGCTAGACTATGAGAGAATAAATTTCTCTTTGTCAAAGCCATTCACTTGTGGTATTTCTGTTACAGCAGTACTAGATAACTGAGACACCAAGCATGATGTCCTTCTCCAAGGACTGGTCCCTCCTGATAACATGTCCAAAAAGTATGTGAGATGAAGTCTCACCATCCTCGTTTCTAAGCAACATTCTGGCTGTACTTCTTCCGAGACAGATTTGTTCATTCTTCTGGCAATTCATGGTATATTCAGTATTCTTTGCCAACACCATAATTCAAAGGCATCAATTCTTCTTCAGTCTTCCTTATATATTACCTAGCTTTCACATGCATATGATGGCAATTGAAAATACTGTGGCTTGGGTCAGGCACACCTTAGCGTTTTCAAGATGACATCTTTACTTTTTAACACTTTAAAGAGGTCTTTGGCAGCAGATTTACCCAATGCAACGTGTGGTTTGATTTCCTGACTGCTGATTCCATGGGCGTTGATTGTGGATCCAAGTAAAAGAAACCCTTGACAGCCTCCATATTTTCTCCATTTATCATGATGTTACTGATTGGTCCGGTTGCGAGAATTTTTGCTTTCTCTATATTGTGATGTTATCCATACTGAAGGCTGTAGTCTTTGATCTTCATCAGTAAGTGGCTCAAGTCCTCTTCACTTTCAGCAAGCAAGGTTGTATTATCTGTATATTGTAGGTTCGTAATGAGTCTTCCTCCAATCCTGATGCTGCATTCTTCTTCATCTAGTTGAGTTTCTCAGATTATTTGCTTAGCATACAGATTGAATAGGTATGGTGAAAGGATACAACCCTGATGCACTTTTCCTGATTTTCAACCATGCAGCATCCTCTTGTTCTGTTTGAATGACTGCCTGTTTTATTATTAAAAGCTACCACTTGTCAAAATCTTATAACTTGATAGATGAAGATCCAATAATATGTTTTGCCAACTAGTAATTAGAATATGACATAAGAACATTTTAGTGATAGTTGAATAGGCTGCTTTGTGATGTTTCTTATAAATATGTCCTTTTAGAGTTAAAATGGAGCCCTGGTGGTACAGTGGTTAGAAAGATCAGCTGTTAAACAAAAGGTCGGCAGTTCTAATCCACCAGCCACTCCTTGGAAACCCTCTGGGGTAGTTCTACTCTGTGAGATAGGGTCGCTATGAGTAGGAATCAACACTATAGCAATGGGGTTTTTTTTTTTTTTTTTAAACTGTTAAAGTATGAAGTTAAAATTTAAAGCAGAGTTGTTAACTTAGAGGTCATTGCTCATTAGTCTAGAACTCACATGCTAGTCTTGGTTGTGCCCCTTAAGTCCACAGTTTTGAACAAAGTATAAGATTTCTTCCTTGTGTGGTATGAATACATTGTAATGGAATCCTCCATGCATCATTGCGTGGATTTTGGATTATTTGTGCTGAGAGAGGGAAAGAAAATGATTATTTTTTAATGCTGAGTGGTATGATTCAAAGCGACGATAAGTGAAAAATGCACAGCAGCTGAAGGACAAATGTTACTCCCATCAGTTATCCTGACAGATGAGGGAGCGTTCGGAGACAGACCTCTAGAACTACTGTTTCCATCTAGGCAGGGTATACTAAAATAATTTTTTACAGGTATATTTTAAGTGCTGTGGTATTCTCAATTTGAAATTGGATCTTTAGTTATAAAATTTTTTACAAACTCCAAAATCCTGATGGCTGGTATGCGTTTAATTATTTTGGCATTGTTGGTTAGAGAGTAAAATACTGAAAGGAGTAGTAATCCCCAGAGTGGCCTACTTTGATTACCCCTGCTGGGACACCTTTGTCTGCTGGTGAGCTACTGAATGAAGTGTCTGTCTGGTCTGTTGCTATTCAGTGTGAGGAAGCTTGTTGACTGCTAAGGAGTGTAGCTGCCACTTTCCAGGCATTGGGACAATGTGCCTGTTTGTGGAGTAAGTAAACCATGACCTCAAGCTTTCTAATCCTCCTCACCACAAGCATCATGGTTTCTAACAGACCCAAGTCTCTTTGAATTACTGTCCCACTTCTGCTTCCAACCCGATATCTAAATGCTCTTTTGGCCACCTCCCCACGGGACTTACCGGAATTGCTTGCTTCTCCATGCTTTGTTTTGGTTTCATTTCCTCATCTACTTCCGATCGAGATACCTTCCTTGACTTTCATCCTAAAGTTTATTATTTCTTTTGACCTTGTTTATCTATTCCAACTGCTGCCACCCTATTTTCCTCTATGTGCTTTCCATTATCTGCTTAGCTCTGGCCCTGCAGTTTCCTGTTTGAAGTCTTGCTTAGCCCTCCCTCCTCCTCTCTACTTTCTGCCAGTGTCCACAATGATTTTTGTGCTGGCTTCTGAAACTTCCTTTCCCTTCTTAGAGTGGCATTTTTCCTGTTGTTTTATTTATTTATTTATTTATTTTTAACTAAATACATAATATATACTGTGAATTCTTTTGGGTTCTATTATATCTAGATCAAAGAGAAAGTCTTGCTGACTGTGTTAGCCACAGCCTCCTGGTATATTGTAACATTGTGGGTCCACAGTACAAGGCAGACAGATAAATCAGAACAACCAGGATGGTGTGGAATCTGGAAACCTTGTTGCAGGATGAGGAGGAAATGATAAAACTTGATTGTACATTAGGAAGATTGATTTAGTAATAGTGGTAGCCAAAGATCAAATGGCCGACCTTAGGGGAAGTTTTAAGCTCCTGGGCACTTGACATATTCATATATTCGTGTTCAGACATGTAAGGTGGCTGAGACATACAGTATAATGCTAGCCTTGGCGTTTGGTCTAGAATGGATTGATTGGAATGAAACTGAATTCTCATACTTTCATTTTTTTCCTCTCTCATATTTAAATATTTTTCTGTATCTGTCATCACAGTCTCTCTTTGAGTACTTAAATACATAGCAATGATTGGCAGTCTAGGATTTGTACCTTGTAAAAAAAAATAAAAAATGTGTTGCTATACGTGATGGTTTTATTCAGGTCTGTAAGGAGCAGAATCAACAGGCTGCATATTGCCATAATAACTGATAAGAGAGTAAGCATATCATAGTGAAAAATGGCACTGGCGTCAGACTGATGTGGATTAAAATTCCAGGACTGCTGCTTGTTGCCATGTTTTCCTAAGCCTCAGAGTTCTGGTGTCATAATTGGGTACAGTAACTAGTATATAGTAAATACTAGTTGTGCGACAACATCATCATCATCATCAAAAGGTAATTGTAGCAAAGGAAAAGCCAAACATTTATTAAGTGTCTATGAGTATCTGTTAAGTGTTAGATCTCATACCCTGTGGTTTCACTTACACATGTCCTTTAATCCTCGAAATCTCCTTGAGACGTAAATGATTTTTGAAGAAGAAATTGAGTTTCAGAGAAGTTATGTGAGGAGAACTCAGAACTAATTGATGTAAACATTGATGTTTAATTGTTTAAATGCTCAGCAGCCAAATGATGTTGAGATCTGCAAAACTCTGCACTTAAGTACTATGTTTTTAAATTAAAATTTTTGTTCTGATCTTTTCCTTAATGGCTTTGTTTTTTAAAATTTAGCGATTTCATAGGTAGTTTTAGGAAAAAAAAATAAGTAGGAAAACTTTAGACAAATGTATAAATAATAGATCCAAAACCAGTTATTAAACGAAAAAAGGCTTGCTGATCGTATTCTTTCCTTGCAGACTTAGGGCTCACTTCCAACCATAACCCCGTCACTGAGGTACAGCCTGATTGTGGACCTGAGAGTAGGGTGGTGGCTGGCACAGGAACAGCCTTCATCAGGAGGCAGCTTCATCTCTCCTGCATCCTAGCCCTCTGTAAAGTGCCTCTGCCACTGTCTGCCCTTATCCTCCAACCACACCCGTCAGCTTCCAGCCAGGCTGGTTTTCCTGTGGCTGATGAATCACATGGTAAAAGGGATGAGGGAGAAGGTGAAGAGAGATAAACAGAGCAGTGAAGGTCTTAGCCCTAGGGAGAATCAACGTCCAGAAAATTCAAGATAACAGGAATGATTTTCTTGCCTGGCTAGTAAATTATCCCCAAAGGCAGGTACAGAAGTGTTCGGAGTCATGATCGCATCATTGGAAAAGAATAAGGCTCTCAGTGAGGTTCTGTCTAGATCTTTTTTAATCATCATCTGTTGTGTTGATTGCAAGCCTTTTGTGGAAAGCCCATAAAACCAAACCCATTGCCTTTGAGTGGATTCCAACTCATAGCAACCCTATAGGACAGAGTAGAGCTGCCCCATAGGATTTCCAAGGAACGGCTGGTGGATCCAAGCTGCTGACCTTTTGGTTAGCAGCTGAACTCTTAACCACTGGGCTACCAGGGCTCGGAGAGGTAAAATTATAACTCCATAAATATATGCATGAAAGACAAGGACTGCAACTCATATTTGAATGTTAATTCTGAATTGTCTTTTAGAAAGTTAGTCTCACTACTTTATAGTCCCACAAAATATTCAGGTTTTTTTTTAGTGGTTGACAAAAGGAAAAAAAGGCATTTTCTAAAGACATGTATGTAGGATTTATAACTGAAATGAGAGGAATTGACTTTGTGAGCTTGGTCTCAAATTTGGTGCCACTCATGCCAAGTGTTTGAAGCTTCTTGACATTGAAATATCAGCATATTGAGACATCAAAGGACAAAAAAAAATCTGTGCAAAATGTTGACTCTGCAATTTAAAGACAGATATTTCTTGCATAACATAAGGGCATTAAGTAAAAATTCTTAGTGATGATTAGAATGCAGAAAGATCGTTTTGCCGGCAACAGAATGATAAACTCGATCTCTGCGGAAAAATCTTTAGTGATAAGAGTATATGTCTGGATTGGGTTTCAGTCATCAAGTGGTCATCAGCTAAGCTTCCTATAGCAGCCCTTCAAAGACACCTTTGAAAATCTTTTGAAAGATTTTTTTTTTCTTAAATTCAAAGCTTTGTAATCTTGGAGAAGCATTTAATAATATGTTGCACTAATTATGGGGCAAGAATTTTTAAGCTGTATTGCTACAAATTCATATACCATGTTACATTTTAAATATGAATTTATGTGTTTATTTTCTCTATTATTTTTTCTCTTTAGTCTATATACAGTAGAAAGCTTTCAGGTATAGTTTTTTTTTTAAATTAATTTTTATTAAGCTTCAAGTGAACATTTACCATTCCAATCAGTCTGTCACATGTAAGTTTACATACATCTTACTCCCTTCTCCCACTTGCTCTCCCCCTATTGAGTCAGCCCTTTCAGTCTCTCGTTTCGTGCCAATTTTGCCGTCTTCCCTCTCTATCTTCCCATCCCCCCTCCAGTCAAGAGTTGCAGGTATAGATTTTTTAATTAATGTGTTTTTCTATAAAAATAAGACATTAGAGCATAACTAGGAATTAGGAGAAATTATTTATGTAGGATATCCAGACTTGATTTATACCACATTTTTGGGGACTGTTACCTAAAATTTAGGTAAAGATCATTTATACTGTGTCCTACAGCTTGAAGAAATAGTTCAGAAAAGGGTGTCCCTTTATAAGGACCAAGGAATGGGTTATTAATCCAGTCAATATTTTTTGAGGCACCCTGCCAAGCCCGAAAGAGTACAGTCCAAGTCTGCACCATCTGTGGCCCAAAATGGCAGCTCTTGCAAATGGACCGTGGGAGTCTCAGGGGTACTTCTCAGGAGCTTTTGCTTTGCCTGAGATGGCTTTGTCCCTGCCTATGATAATTAAAGTGTGAATGAAGAGTGGAGCAAAAAAGTTGAGCATTGGTTTATATTGGAGATGCTTAAAAAAGAAAAAGAGGTTCTGAAGTTTTCATCTGAGATTCTGAAATTTACATTTATAACTGACATGAGAGTTGAGAAATTTCCATTAGAGGAATTTTGTAATGTAGGTGATTAGTAACACTGCACTACTAACTACAAGGCTACAGAAAAGTTAAAAGTGTGTAACTTCACTTCCCTAACATAGTCACCGGTATAATGCTGTTTTCCTTGTAGTTTTTTTTTTTTCCCCCTACATATACTATATACTTCACATTATTGCATCAACATTTCCATCTTGCTTTTTTTTTCATTTAGATTTATTTCATATGCATTTTCTGATTTTACTTCATCTTGTTGTTAGGTGCCATCAAGTAGGTTCCAACTCATGGGACCCAGTGTACAACAGATCAAAACACTACACGGTCCTACGCCATCCTCACAATCATTTTTATGCTTGAGCCCATGGTTGCAGCCAGTGTGTCAATCCATCTCATTGAGGGTCTTCCTGTTTTTCACTTACCCACCACCAGCATGATGTCCTTCTCCAGGGACAGGTACCTCCTGATAACATGTCTGGAATCTGTGAGACAAAGTCTTGCCATAGTTGCATCTAAGGAGCATTCTGGCTGTTTTTGTCCAAAACAGATTTGTTCATTCTTCTGGCAGTCCATGGTATATTCAGTATTCTTCACCAACACCATAATTCAAAGGCATCAGTTCTTTTTTGATCGTCCTTATTCATTGTCCAGCTTTTTTCGCTTGCATATGAGGCTATTGAAAATACCATGGCTTGGATCAGGTATACTTAGTCCCCAAAGTAACATCTTTTCTTTTTAGCATTATAAAGAGGTCTTTTGCAGCAGATTTGCCTAATGCAATATGTCATTCGATTTCTTGACTGCTGCTTCCATGGGCATTGATTGTGGATCCAAGTAAAATTAAGTCCTTGAAAAATTCAACCTTTTTTCCTTTTGTCATGATGTTGCATTTTGGTCCATGTCTTAGACTGGGTTCTTTAGAGAAGCAAAACCAGGAAGTTGTATAAATATATATACGGAGAGATATTTATATCAAGGAAATGGCTTACGTGATTGTAGAGGCCAGGATGTCCCAAGTCTGTAGATCAGGATAGAGGCTTCTCCTGATTCACATAGCTGCAGTGGCTGGTGAACTCAAGATTGGCATGTCAAAGAGCAGGGCTCCTGCTCATAGGCTGTGAATATCAATGAATCCCAAGATTGACAGGTAACCTGCTAGCTCAAGTCCCAAAAACCAGAGGTGAGACAAACAGGAGCCAGCTGCAGGATCCAGGATGGGCAAAAGCCGGAATGTCTACTTATATTCAGATGCAGGCCACACGCCCAAGGAAATTCCCTTTCAACTGTTTGGCTACTTACAGCAGATCCCGTCATGGAGGTAATCACATATTAACACTGAGAATCATGACCCAGCCAAGTTGACAGACAATCTTAACTGTCACAATTCACCCTTTGTCAACTTGGCACCTGTACACATCTCCCCAAACCATACATAATCTCTGGATAAAGACAGTTATAAAGTGATACTTGCACCTGACATGATACAACTAACACAGGTACAACTAAAAAAGCACTAGCCCCATTTTCATCTCATATTTTATAAGTGAAGAAGACTAAGTATTTGATGCACACATACAGAGCAGAAATACTCATAACAATTACAGTCCTTGTTTCTGTAACTAGTAATGTGGATGTAACTGGTATTTAGAACTACCCTCTTCCACCACCCATTCCATATTCTCTTTGACCTCAGCAAGCACCTCAGCTGGTTGTGGTTCTTAACCTGGTGGGGTGACCCAAACCTTCATTCCTGGAGGGTCTGGGCCATTAGTAGTCATGTCAGAAGTGGGTTGCTGTAGTTTTCCGTTGACTTTAATCACAGGGCATGGTAGTACTAAGGGACACCCTAAGGGATCTCCTGCATTCCAGACATACTCCTGTTTCCTCCATTAGGTAATATCTGATTTCCTCTTGGTAATCAGATTCAATCACACCAGTCAGTATGGTAACTCACTTCTTTGCCGGTTGATCCAGAGGTATAAGGAGTCCAAAGTGGCCAAGTGGCATTCTTAGGTTCCAGTTCAATGGAATCAGCAATGTGTCTCCACATGGGAGCATTCCTTCCTTTGGAACTAAGACCTCTAGACCCACAGAGCATAATGTCACAGGGACAGGAAGCAAAAATCTTATGAGTGGGTCACTAGGGGTAATAGTGAGTGGTGCCACTCCCATTTCCACCCCTTGATCCTGGACCCATGAATCCTGGCTATGGGAGAAACAGCACCATGTATTGGATGCTGGTTTAGAGCATATACAGCCTCCTGAAGAACATTGCCCCAGCCCTGCAAGGCATTGCCGTAATTGTGTCTTTAGGAGGCCATTCAGTCATTCTATCAAGCCAGCTGCCTCAGGATGTTGGGAAACATGATAAGACCAGTGAATTCCATGAGCTTGGGTACACTGCCACGCTTTATTTGCTGTGAAGTGAGTCCCTTGATCAGCGACAGTGCTGTCTGGGATACCATGATGATGGATAAAGCATAGTAGTTTTGGCTAAAGCATTGTGTACAGGGAAGGCAAATCCATATCCAGAGTAAATGTCTATTCCAGTAAGGACAAAACACTGCCCATTCCATGATGGAAGTGGTCCAGTGTAATCAACTTGCCACCAGGTTGCTGTCAAATCACCTTGAGGGATGGTGCCATATCGGGGACTCAGTGTTGGTCTCTCCTGCTGGCAGATTGGGCACTCAGCAGTGGCTGTAGCCAAGTTAGCCTTGGTGAGTGGAAGTCCATGTTACTGGGCCCATGCATAACCTCCATCCCTGTCACTGTGCCCACTTTATTCATAATCACATTGAGCAATGACAGGAGTAGCTGGGGAAGGAGGAGGAGTGGTTTCCACAGAACACATCATCCTATCCACTTGATTATTAAAATCATCTTCTGTTGAGGTCACCCTTTGGTGAGCATTCACATGAGACACAAATATCTTCACTTCTTTGGCCTGTTCAGAGAGGTCTGTCCACATACTTCTTCCCCATAAATCCTTGTCTCCAATTTTCCAATTATGTTCCTTCCAAGTCTCTGACCATCCAGCCAGCCAAACCATTGGCCACAGACCATGAATCAGTATACAGTTGCACATCTGGCCATTTCTCCTTGCAAGCAAAGTGAACAGCCAGGTACACTGCTTGAATTTCTGCCAGTTGGGAGGATTTTCCCTCACCACTGTCCTTCAAAGAGGTCCCAGAAAGGGGCTGCAGTGCTGCCACTGTCCACTTGCAAGTGGTGCCTGCATATCACGCAGAACCATCCCTAACCAGGCATGAGTTTTCTCTTCTCCAGTCAGCGGATCATAAGGAACTCCCCATGAGGCCATGGGTGCAGACTAGGAAATGGAAGGTAATGTGATAGAAGTGGAGACCAAAGGCATTTGGGCCACTTCCTTGTACAACTTACTTGTACCTTCAGGTCCTGCTCAGGCCTGTGCACGTCCAACTTTATGACTCTGTGGGTCAGATGACACCTGGTTCATGATGGACAGCTCAGGCCACATGGTGACTTGGTGTCCCATGGTTAAGTGTTTTGTCTCTGCTAAGGCCCAGTAACAAGCCAAAAGCTGTTTCTTAAAAGGAGAGCACTTATCTGCATAGGATAGCTGGGTTTTGCTCCAGAATCCTAAGGGCCTGGGCTGTGATTCATCAATAAGGGCCTGCCAAAGACACCAAACAGCATCTCTGCCACTGCCATTTCATGCAGCATTGAATCAGCTGAAACATATGGCCCAGGTGGCACAGTGGGTTGCACAGCAGCCTGAACCTGTTGCAGAGCCTTCTCTTGTTCTGGGACCCACTCAAAACTAGCAGCTTTTCAAGTCACTTGATAAATACGCCAGAGTAGCATGCCCAAATGAGGAATATGTTGCCTCCAAAGTCCAAAGAGGCCCACTGGATGTTGTGCCTCCTTTTTAGTTGTGGAAGCAGCCAGATGGAATAACTTATACTTCACTTTAGAAGGAATGTGTCAACATGCCCGACACCACTGGACCCCTAGAAATTTCACTGAGGTGGAAGGTGCATGAATTTTTGTGAGATTAATTTCCCACCTTTTTTTTTTTTCCTAGCATGCAAATGTTTTACCTATACGTCCAGAGTCATTGACACTTCTTCGTTACTAGGTCCAATCAGCATAATGTCATCAATGTAATGGACCAGTGTGACATCTTGTGGAAGGGAAAATTGATCACAGTCCATGTGGACTAAATTATGACATAGGGCTGGAGAGTTGATGTAGCCCCAAGGTAGGCAACTGAAGGTGTATTACTGGCCTTGTCAGCTGAAGGCAAAGAGCTTCTGATGTTCCTTCAAAATGGGTATGGAGAAAAAGGCATTAACCAGATCAACAGCTGCATAGCCGGTGTCAGGAGATGCATTTGCTCAAGCAATGAGACTACATCTGGAATAGCAGCTGCAATAGAAGTCAGCACCTGGTTAAGTTTTTGGTAAACTACTGTCATTATCCAAGATCCGTCTGTTTTTTACACAGGCCAAATAGGTGAGTTAAGTGGGAATGTGGTAGGAATCACCACCCCTGCCATCCTTCAAGTCCTTGATGGTGGTAGTAATCTTTTCAGTCCCTCCAGGAATGCGATACTTCTTTTGGTTTACTATTTTGCTAGGTAGGGACAGTTTTAATGGCTTCCACTTGGCTTTTCCTACTATGATAGCCCTTACTCGATTTGTCAGGGATCCAGTGTGGGAGTTCTGCCAGTTGCTGAGTAAATCTATTTCAATTATGCTTTCTGGAATTGGGGAAATCACTACAGGGTGGGTTTGGGGACTCACTGGACCTACTGTGAGACAGATATGAGCCAAGACTCCATTAATAACCTGACCTCCATATGCCCCTACTCTGACTGATGGGCCACAGTGCCGTTTTGTGTCTCCTGGAATTAGTGTCAGTTCAGAGCCAGTGCCTAGTAATCCCAAGGGAATTACTAGGCACTGGCTCTGAACTGACAATAATTCCTTTTCCTTTTCCCTAGTGAACGGTAACTCTTGTAAAAGACTGTAGATCCCTTTGGGGAAGGCTCAGAGAGAGATTAACAGTATAAATTTTTGGCAGCATTTGGAGTCCTTGCTTAGGGAGATCCAGCCTCCCCTTCACTCAAGGGTTGTGGGTCTTTAAAAGTCTGTGAATTGATTGAGGGATCATGACGCTCTATTCTGGTGATTCAAGTTAGACTGCTATTCACCTGACCTAGAATTCATCCGTTTGTACAGATTAAGTAAATAATTAGTAGATTTCCTATCTATTTCATGCCTAGGTACACCATGACTAAAAATCCAACGCCATAAGTGCATATGAGTCAGATTGGTATGATTACTGCGTTGACTCAGCTGTCCATTACAGTAACCATACCCAACTTGTGATTGTCGATTGAGTGCTGCCACTTGGCCCCTACTACCACAGGGTCCAGTCAGTCCCATTGTAGTTAGGTGTCTTAATTCAGTTAGGGAAGTTCCCATTGTCAAATCTGATTTACATAAAATAGCAATCACAGCAGTCTTCAAGGATGCTGGGGCTCCTTTCACAAATTTGTTCCTTACAGTTGTAGTAAAAGGTGTGTCCTGTGGGCATTCCATGTGTGGGTCTGTAGGTTTAACCTGATAAATCCACCCTACCATGCCAGCTTCCCTAAGCCTTTGGATACCTTTTTCTACAGTATACCAAGGCAGGTCTGGTACTTCAACTTGCTTTAGTGTAGGCCACCTCATAATCCATGCTTCAGCAACCCAACCAGATAAACTATTAGATCCTTCCCTAACTTCTCGAGCTGAAACATTGTTTGAAGAATCTGTGCTTGGTGGACCCATATCAATAAACTCAGACTGATCCATCTTTATGTTCCTTG
Organism: Elephas maximus indicus; assembly: GCF_024166365.1. Classification (NCBI taxonomy): domain Eukaryota; kingdom Metazoa; phylum Chordata; class Mammalia; order Proboscidea; family Elephantidae; genus Elephas; species Elephas maximus. The sequence continues at coordinate 192,697,926 of NC_064819.1, forward strand.
CACCATTATCCCACACCCTTAATAGCCATTCCCACACATACTCTCCAGGTTTCTGTTTGTACATATTAGAAAAGTCAAGCAGTTATTTTGGAGTGCAGCATACCTCCTCCTGGGTCACACTTTGTACTTCATCTTTTGGGGCTCACTGGGACTTAAGTCTAGTTACAGGTCTAGAAGCCAGAATCAGTAGTTTGGAATTGTTTTGAGAACATTTAGCATTGTACTGTAAAGCATCTGCCTCAGGTGATGCCCCAGGCAGTGGCTCAGACAGGGGCTCTTTAGAGGCAGCTGGGCTAGGGTTAATCTCATTAGATGGGAGTGGAGGGGCTATTGGTTTTTCTGGGCAGGGTGGTGTAGCAGACAAACATGAAGTAATCTCTTCAGATGGGAGTGGTTCCGATGGCAGGAGTGATTCAATGGAATTTAGGGGCTCAGTGTCTCCGGCTTCCTGATTATCTGCCCATATGTTCCCACCCCAAGTTTCAGGATCCATTTATTCCCAATCAGTGTCATCACTTTAACTTCAGTCACCTCTCAAGTTTGGCAATTGAGCTGACATTGTAATTCAGCCACTCTTACAATAAGACTCTCAGTTTGGTTTTCGGCAATATCAGCTCTGTCACTACAAAAAATAAGGCTTTCTTTCAAAGCACAAGTGGACACTTTGAGGTCGTTTATGAGGCACTTGAGCTTTGACTCTGAAGCCCTGAGTGCATTTCTTTCTTTTACCGGTTTGTCTAGTGAAAGTAGGACGAACCAACCAGCTTCCTTACACTTGTCATTATGACAAACTGTAGAAAGATCTCACACGTGTTCACCCAGCACCTCACCTTTCACCAGTACATGATCTATTGGTGGTGATATTTTGTGTGCTTGTATTGCCACCTCACACCATGGATTAGCAGTGTCCTCTTTACTGCTGGAAGCAGAGTCATCGATATCTTTAACACTAACCAGACTTGAGAACCAATTTAGAAAACTCACCTTTACAATTTTTTTTTCTCTAGAACCACTCTCTGTGTCTTAGCCTGGGTTCTCTAGAGAAGCAAAACCAGTAAAGTGTGTAAATATATACAGAGATTTATATAAACGACAGGGCTCACGCAATTGTAAAGGATGGAACATCCCAAGCTCATGAATCAGGATAGAGGCTTCTCCTGATTCACATAGCCGCAGGGGCTGGTGAACCCAAGATTGGCAGGTTGGATAGCAGGGTTCCTGCTCACAGGTTGTGAAGATTGATAAATCCCAAGATCAGCAGATAAGCTGCTAGCTCAAGTCCCAAGAACCAGAGGTCGGACAAACAGGAGGCAGCAGGATCTAGAGCAGGCAAAAGCCAGAATGTCCACTTATGTTCAGATGCAGGCCACACACCCAATGAAACTCCCTTTCAGCTGATTGGCTACTCACAGCAGATCCCATAATGAGGGTGACCACATATAAACACTGAGAATCATGGCCCAGCCAAGTTGACACACAGTCTTAGCCCTCACAGTCCAGTTGTGACGATTTTTGCTTTATGCTAAGGTGTAATCCATACTGAAGGCTGTGGTCTTTGATTTTCATTGGTAAGTGCTTCATGTCCTCTTCACTTTCAGCAAGCAGGGTTGTGTCATCTGCATGTCACAGATTGTTAATGAGTCCGCTCCAATCTTGATCCCACGTTTTTCTTCATATAGTCCAGTGTCTTGGGTTATTTGCTCAGCATACAGATTGAATAGGTATGGTGAAAGAATACAACCCTGATGCACTTTTCCTGATTTTAAACCATGCAGTTTCCCCTTATTCAGTTCAAAGGACTGCACCTTGATCTGTGTACAGATTCCCCATGAGCACAGCACAATTAAGTGTTCTGAAATTCCCATTATTCACAATGTTATCCATAATTTGTTATGATTCGCACAGTCAAATGCCTTTGCATAGTCAATAAAACACAGGTAAACGTCTTTCTGGCATTCTCTGCTTTCCGCCAAGATCCATCTGACATCAGCAATGATATCCTTCATTCCATGTACTCTTCTGAATCTGGCTTCAATTTCTGGCACTTCCATGACAGATTACATACCACTAATAGATGTTAAATTTTACTGTGTTCCTAATAACCTTGCATAGTTTCCAGCATCACAGCAACATGTAAGCCACCACGGTATGACAAACTGACAGACACCTGTAGTTTACTTCACAGACTTTACAATTAATTTTAATAAAAGCATACTGTTCCAGTAAGTGAATTTTTAATAACATAATAGTCTCCTGTCAGTGGACATGAAAATTATTTCCAAAATTTGGTTATATTGTTAAAAGTGAGCTCTATGATGAACATCTTTCTGTATAGATTTGTTCAAATTTTGGATTTGTTCTGTTAGGATAAACACAATTATTGAATATATGCAGATAATTAGTATTTTTATTCAGCATTTATGTATAAATAAAACTAGATAACCTTATGAGATCTAGCTTCCAGTTCACTGATTTTGTCTTCAGCTCTGTCTTGCCTAAAGTCAGCTTGTCAACTGAATTATTTCAATGACTGTATTTTTCATGTAGAATTTCTGCTTCTTTCTACTTCTTTTTTTTTTCATACAGCCCTATTCTTTACTAATAGTTTCTATTCTTCCCTTCATCAATTTGAATATTTTAAACATGCTTATTTTAAAGTCTCTGATTTGTTCTCTTATCCATTGTGTGGGGTGCAATAATCTCTAGCTTTTCGCATGCATGATTCCTTTTTCTTAACCTTGACTTGCAGTTTTTTACAGTTCTATTCATCTTTACTTTAGAAAATAGTTTTCATATTCATTACATGGTAGGGATTTACCATGTTTATTCTTAGTTTAGTAGTGATTGAATATGCTCTACTTTAGTTTCAACTGAGCCATCTCATTATAACATGCCAATTAATCTTTACATTGTTATCCACAGACATCCCTCGTGCTCCAGGTTAACAACCCAAAACCAAACCCATTGTTCTTGAGTCAGTTTTGACTCATAGAGATCCCGTAGGACCAAGGCTGTTGTGTAACTAGTCCTCGTCGCATCCACACCCACAAGCCATTTCAAGAAAGGAATGAAGATGGACAAAGAGGCTACATTTATTTGTGCTACAGGAGCCCTTGTGATTTCCTCAAACATGTCTGAGAAGTTCTTGCACAGACATGGAGCCTGTAAGAATAGATTTTTCTCATTTTCTTAAAAACAGAAATGATTCTCTTTCAAATGATGCCATCTCTTTTTATGAAGAAAGCAAGAAAGGGAAATTTTTGCTATGGAAAGGTTTATTCATGTAATAATGCATCGTGATACCACATGACTGCAGTGCAGAGCGGCTAGCTACTCTGTTTGCACTATAATTAGGTATAGACTCTGTTTCTTTTTTAATTTTTACTTCTATTGTCTGATTGTCTCTGAAAGAGACAAATATCAACGCCTTTGCTGATACCAGAGATAAACTGCTGACAAGCTGCATTCCATCTCCATGTACATTCATTGGGTGGAATTTCTGCAAAAACGATTTAACTCCTTATAATTTTATTTCTAGTTGATCGTAGCCGTGTTATATTACAGAGTCTGTAAAAATGTTCAGATTCCCATACTGACCCAGATATTGTCAGTAAATAGTACTTTGGCTCATACTTGTCTTCTTCCACGTACTTTTGCTGTTGTAAAAACAGCTCAGCATTCTTTTTTTGCCAAGTGTTGAGGGTCAGACAGGCCTTTATACTGGTAGATTTGGCTTTCACAGAGAAAGAGGGAAGAAAGGACTGAAGTTGCCCCCACCATCAGAGCTTAGGATATGTGTTCCATTCATTTCTCATAGTAGAAATCAACAATATTTTCTTAAATTATTCTCCTTGAGTATATGTTCTAAAAGTATGAGGATGGTGTTGTTAAGGAGCAGACACAAAGCTGTTTAGTATGACTACAAATTATTTCCTCTTAAGATAGGGACTGCCAGAGCAGAACGATTTATCATGTTTTTGTTTATTTTATTCTTGGTGTATTAGTGAACAAATATGTGCAACTTTAGTTTTCGCTGAGCCTTCTCGTTGCAGTGGACTAATTAGCTATAATGAATGAACTGATTTGATGTAAGAAGTTATAATAAGACAATAAATGTCTGCATTACTATAATTGTCTTCTAAATAAGCAGTTCACGAAGTAGCTCAATGAAGCATTGTGTTTTGCAGATTTGAATGCCTGTGCCAATTTGTTTTTCTGATGCAAACAATTTTGTGTAGAATCTATAGAAAATTTTGTTCACAAATGCGTCAATCGAGTGTATTTTACTCAATAATAATAGCTTGTTTTATATATATATATATATATATATATAAAGTGGACCTTTTGTAATTTAAGAAGAAAAATGACTGCTTTTATTTAAATATACACTGGCTCTTAGACCTAGGCTATTTAATGCCTTAAGTACAATTTACAGAAAGGGTGTGTTTTGCTTCTTTACTTCTGGCCCCTCCCAGGTAGTCTGTCTGGTGCTGCTGTGCCTGGGTGCACCAGTGGAGAAGTCTGAGCAGTGATCTAAGATCCACCACCTCCAGAGGCCACAAAAACCAAAAAACCAAACCCAGTGCCGTTGAGTCAATTCCGACTCACAGCGACCCTATAGGACAGAGTAGAACTGCCCCACAGAGTTTCTGAGGAGCGCCTGGCCGATTTGAACTGCTGACCCTTTGGTTAGCAGCTGTAGCACTTAACCAGCACACCACCAGTGTTTCCCCAAAGGCCACAGTTCCTAAAATTCTGCTGTTAGTCTCACAGTTTCAGTTAAAGGGGGTGAAATCTAGTTACAAAGTGGGAAGGTTAACACATCAAGCCACTGACATGCCAGACACATTAGCACAGAATCTGTAGATTTGTTAAATCACTTTGAAAAGTAGTAGTTTTGAAGGTGGTATTTTATGATGGTGGTATGAATCGACTGGACATCAACTGGTTAGTTATAGTGGTATAGAGAACCAAGAATTCAAGAAAAGAGTTGGGGACACTAAAAAGGGAGGAAAACATCAAAGACATTTTTTATTTTATTTTATAATTTTGTCTAGGGCTGACTATACAAATTTTGGTCTTCAGAGACAGTAGAAAGCTAAAGACTAAAAGCAAATGCTGAATGTAATTGGGCTCTCACCTTCAATGATTTAAAAAAAAAAAAAAAAAATCCATTCCATCTGATTCCAACTCATAGCAACCCTGTAGGACAGAGTAGAACTGTCCCATAGGGTTTCCAAGGAGCACTTGGTAGATTCGACCTGCCAACCTTTTAGTTAGTACCCAGTCCCTTAACCGCTACACCACCAGGTCCCCAATGATACAGGTAATAATAATGGCTGCCTTTTATTGAGTATCTATAGTGTGTTAGGTGTATTTATCTGCAGTTATCCACACAAGAGCCTGACAGCTGAGATATTACTATATTCACCCAGAAAACAAGGAACCAAAGACTCAGAGGTTGAAGGATCACTTTCTAGAGCAGAGTTAAGCATCAGGTTTCAGTATGCTCTGATTCCAGAGTCCCATGCTCATCTTACTGCCTGATTTTCAGTTTCTTGTACTGATTATTTTAGCCTTGTTAATAGTTCTCTTTATCTAATTACTCGAAAACCACTTGGTCAGATAATGCCTTAAAACATCTACCACATTACTATAGGTGTACCTTTCATTGACTTAGATCCAAAAGTTGTGTCAAAGAGCTAGGAACTTTTAGGTTCTGAAAATGTTGCCTGTAACTGAAAAAATGATTGCTTAATAGGAATTAACTATTATTATTCAACTATTATTTTTCTATCTCATTCACCATGTGCCGTGACATTTTGTTTTTTCTTTTCTTTACTCTTCCTTCTCTATCCACTTCCACCAGCCATGTTTAAAGAAATTATTCCCAGTATCTGATAGGGTGTTAACTGTCAGCTATAGTTTTTTGTCTTTTTCCTCTGTCTTCATAAGAATTTTAATGAATTGAAGGGGTTGCATCAATGGCCAGATGTCATTTTTCAGTCAAAAGCTACTTTCCCTTTTAAAAGAAAACTCATTGAACAAATAAATCTTGAATCTAATTAAAGACCTAGATTAAATAGAAGGTAGTCAGTTCTAGGTATCTAGTTCTTCAAAAGAGAAACATACTAAAGAGGGAGCAGAAAAAAACTACAAAGTTATAAAAAGGAAGTGAGGCATTCTAGATGTTGCCAAATACTTAAAATATAGCACATATAATACTAAAATAGGAAACATTACTATGAATTATCCTGGTAAGCATAACAGAATAAGGATTTTTTCATTTTGCGTGGCTTACATGACAGAATTTGGGGGAGTTTTCATAAATTAACATTCACTGATAAATATGGTAAAACTACAATGAATATGACATTTTTAGTGTTCTGCGTTATCTGTACAGTGTGTTTTTACATATCAGTTGTATTAATGCCTCATATGCCCAGTATAGGTAGTGGTTCAATTGTATTGCTTTTGGGCGTCTATGTAAAATATGTCTTCATAACAACTGTAATTTAACAGGGGCTTTTTTATTGATAGATTGATAATAAGGGTATTTTACATATCCCTAGAAAACATTAAGTTTGTGCTTCAGAGAAATTTATTCTACTCAAAGTTTTCCATGCTTTTTTTTTTTTCTTATATTTCCCCTTAGTGCTATCAGCATCATATGACAGCAGATAGCCCGTGGAAATTAAAGTTATATTTTACCTTTGTAATATGCTTGTGTCATTAGTAGTTGAGCAAATTAGTTGTGACTATTTGCTTTAATTTGATTTTTGGCTCTGTTGGCAAATCTGTGAGCAGTTTGACTTTCTTATTCAGGTGCATTATATTTTGATGACTGTATGCTACTCCCTTTTCAAATCTCCCTTCACAACTCCTAAAATTGAAAGTATCCTTTCAGAGCTTCTAGTAAATACCTTTGAACAACGCAGTCTTTGTCACAGGTAGTTTTTCAGGTATAGAATATTAAGTGTATGTTTCTTAAAATTTAGCACTTCTAAAAGACTTTTCTTAAAAGTCCGTGAGAAACAAAAAGATTGAAAAAATATATTTGAAATAATTGACATTTAATGTTTGTTTTTTTTCATTAATTCAGCATCTATTTATTGAGCAACTCCTAGGTAACATAAACTTTCCTGGAGATACAGAAGTTAAAATAAGTCCCTGCTTTTTGGAGCTTACGTTCTAGTAAAAACATACAGATGCTAAGTGAATATATTTAACAGGACAGTGGTGATAATGGTTATTATTACCAGAAGAACAAAACTCAGGTAAAAGGAAGGGTAGGGATAGGTAAAGTAGGTGCTGCCTGTGTGCAAGTCCATGTGCTATTTTGAGACAGTGGTCATGGAAGTCTTCCTGAATGAGGGGATGGTTCCGAAGAGACCTGAATGAAGCAAGGGAATGAGCCATGTAGACATCCCGGGGAGGGGCCTTCCAGGAAGAACAATTACCAGGTACAAAGGTGCTGAGATTAGACTATTCTTAGGCTAAAAAAAAAAAGGCTGAGCTTGTTTTTTTTTTTTTTTTAATTTTTTTTGTTGTATTTTGGATGGAGGCAAACTAGTTTCTCATTAAACAATTAAAACACATATTGTTTTGTGACATTGGTTGTCAACCCAACAACACGTCAACACTCTCCCCTTCTCGAACTTGGATTCCCTGTTACCAGCTTTCCTGTCCCCTCCTGCCTTTTTGTCCTTGTCCCTGGGCTGGTGTGCCCATTTAGTCTCATTTTGTTTTATGGGCCTGTCTAATCTTTGGCTGAAGGGTGAACCTCAGGCGTGACTTCATTACTGAGCTATAAGCATATCTGGGGGCCATACTCTTGGGGTTTCTCCAGTCTCTGTCAGACCAGTAAGCCTGTTTTTTTTTTTTTTGTTTTTTTTGTGAGTTAGAACTTTCTTCTACATTTTTCTCTAGCTCTGTCCAGTACCTTTTATTGTGATCCATGTCAGAGCAGTCAGTGGTGGTAGCACCATCTAGTTGTGCTGGACTCAGTCTGGTGGAGGCTGTGGTAGTTGTGATCCATTAATCCTTTGGACTAATGCCCTTGTGTCTTTGGTTTTCTTCATTCTCCCTTGCTCCAGATGGGCTGAGACCAGTGGTGTATCTTAGATGGCTGCTCACAGGTTTTTATGACCCCAGACGTTACTCACCAAAGTAGAATGTAGAACATTTTCTTTATAAACTATGTTATGCCAGCTAAGCTAGATGTTCCCTGAGACCATGGTCCCCACTGCTTGTTCTTCCTCAAAGACAGATTTGTTCGTTCGTCTAGCAGTCCATGGTGTGTATTCAATATTCTTAACCAAAACCATAATTCAAAGGCGTCAATTCTTCTTCAGTCTTCTTTATTTATTGTCCAGCTTCCATATGCGTGTGAGACAATTGAAAACACTACGGCTTGGGTCAGGTGCACCTGAGTCCTCAAAGTGACATCTTTGCTTTTCAACACTTAAAAGAGGTCTTTTGCAGCTGATATGCCCAGTGCAGTATGTCATTTGATTTTTTAAAATAATTTTTATTGTGCTTTAATGAAAGTTTACAAATCAAGTCAGTCTCTCACATGAAAATTTATATACACCTTGCTACATATTCCCAATTACTCTCCCCCTAATGAGACAGCCCTCTCTTTCCCTCCACTCTCTCTTTTCGTGTCCATTTCGCCAGCTTCTAACCCCCTCTACCCTCTCATCTGTCCAGGTAGGAGACACCAACATTGTCTCAAGTGTCCACTTGATCCAAGAAGCTAACTCTTCACCAGCATCCCTCTTCAACCCATTGTCCAGTCCAATCCATGTCTGAAGAGTTGGCTTCAGGAATGGTTCCTGTCCTGGGCCAACAGAAGGTCTAGGGGCCATGACCACTGGGGTCCTTCCAGTCTCAGTCAGACCATTAAGTCTGGTCTTTTTATGAGAGTTTGGGGTCTGCATCCTGCTGCTCTCCTGCTTCCTCAGGGGTTCTCTGCTGTGTTCCCTGTCAGGGCAGTCATTGGTTGTAGCCGGGCACCATATAGTTCTTCTGGTCTCAGGATGATGTAGTCTCTGGTTCATGTGGCCCTTTCTGTCTCCTGGGCTCGTAATTACCTTGTGTCCTTGGTGTTCTTCATTCTCCTTTGATCCAGGTAGGTTGAGACCAATTGATGCATCTTAGACAGCTGCTTGCCAGCGTTTAAGACCCCAGAGGAGCTTGGTTATCTTTTAATGCAGGTTTATTCATTGTACACTCCTTATTGATCTACTGTGTCTAGTTCATATTAAATAGTATAGTAAAAGAAAAGTATGTGAATGCCGAGAGAAGGGATATAGCAGGAATAACTCAACTGCCATCAAGTCGATTCCGACTCATACTGACAGTATAAGACAGAGTACAACTGCTTCATAGAGTTTCCAAGGAGCACCTGGTGGATTCGAACTGCAGACTTTTAGTTTGCAGCTGTAGCTTTTAGCCACTACATCACCAGGGTTTCCATAGCAGGAATACCCTGTGTATATTCGTTATATTACAATCATTCAGTGTGTCATCTTGTTAAGTGACCAACAGAGAGCACAAGATTTTTAGTCCAGCAGATTTAGGTTCAAATCTCTACTTGGCCATTATTTACTTACTAGGTAATATTTATAAGGTTACTGACATATAAGGAGCTCTGGTGGCACAACAGTTAAGCACTTGGCTGCTAACCAAATTATTGGATGTTTGAACCCACTCAGTGGCTTTTCAGGAGAAAGACCTGGTGATCTGCTTCTGTAAGGATTGTTGTTATGTGCCCTTGAGTCAATTCCAACTCATAGTGACCCTATAGGAAACAGTAAAACTGCCCCATAGGGTTTCCTAGGCTGTGATCTTTATGGGAGCAGAGCATCAAGTCTTTACTCCTGCTGAGCAGCTGGTGGGTTCAAACTACCAGCCTTTCAGTTAGCAGCGGAATGCTTAGCAATTGCGCCACTAGCGCTCCTTTCTGTAAAGATTGCAGCAAAGAAAACTCTATGTATGGGACGGTTCTACTGTGTCACATGGGGTTGCTATGAGTCAGAATTGACTAAAGGGCACACAACAATGACAATATAACATACAACCCAGTTGCCATGGACTCGATTTTGACTCATGGAGACCCCTGGTGTTTCAGAGTAGAATTATTCTCCGCAGGGTTTTCAATGGCTATGATTTTTTGCCAGGCTTTTCTTCCAAGGTGTCCCCGGGTGGAGTTCGAATTGCTAACCTTTCACTTAGTAGCTAAGCCTTAACTGTGCCACCTAGGGACTCCTTGCTGACATATAACAGCATCAATAAGTAAAAGTAGTTATTAGTGTTTATTTTTATGAGATAGAAAGTTAATTTGTGAAACAAGTATAAATCCTAGAAATGTACATATGCAAGTTATACAGTTTGTCTCTCGTTACAAAAAAGAATTCTTTTTAAGATTTTTACTGGTCTTCTTGTTATTCTCTAAATGAGAACTGTATCTGGACTAAACTCAGGGCAAGTGTATTGTTACAAATTCTAGAAAGCACTGCTCCTGTAGACAGCCCCAGGTAAACCAAAAAAAAAAAAGCAAACCCACTGCCATCAAGTCGATTCCGACTCAGAGAGACCTTAGTAGCACCATTCATATTGTATTCCCTGCAGTTGTGCAGAGTCAATGGCTGTGACTGAAATAAGTAATACCAGAACAGATTAGAAGCTCTTCTGGGCCCTTATCAATATACTGCCTGAGAGTGGGTAGGAACAGATTTTTGAATAATAACGATAGTAATAACTAACAATTTTTTAAGTTTATCTTGTGTTCCAAGCTCAACTCTAAATGCCTTCACGCATTAGCCCCATAAATCTTTGCAACAGTGAGTTACATATAGATGAGGAAACTGGGTACACAGAGAGAAATAAATTATAATTGGTATAAAGTTCTACTTTCCCTCTATATAATATGGTGTTTAAGTTATTTGATACAGCTATCAGTTGAACAATATGATGCCTTTCTGATGCAGAAAATGGGCTATGAATTCATCTTTTTGCTGATTATATCATCTAAATGTAGATACAATAATCAGCTTCCAAAGATAACTAAACTTTTTAGTCAATTATTATCAGAAACAGTTCAAAATCAAACATACCCAAACTAAACTTATGTTGGTTAGATGCTTGGCACTCTGATGGGCAGTGATAAAGGCCTCTGTTCCTCCAGCACTCATTCATTTACCTGGGGTACAATTTTCTGAAGAACCCATTTTTGTGATGAAAATAAATTAATTTTTTAAGTAAGAAATTAATACTATTTCAGGTCAAGGTCATCTCTTACATATTTTATAGTGTAGTATTATTGGAGACTCAGCCACTTGCTTGTTTGAACATTTGAACAAATCCACAGCTGCTTCCTGATAAACCCTGTCGACCCTGCTCACAGTACTCGTTAGGCGACCCTGCACTGAGATGGACTGGTCCTGCAACTATGTAAATATACCAGTGATGTGTTTTTATTTTCTTAGAAAGCCACCTGCGTTGCCATTTAAATACCTAGTGTGGGAGCCTGTAGACTTTCACCAAATAATGCCTAGCAGTCACTTAGCAGTTGTCTTAATATTAGTGTGGGTGCTATCTAATTTTTATTAGGCCAACAAAAATTGTTGATATTCCAGAAAAGAAAGCAAAGGGACATGTTAACTGTCTAGTCTGAAGTCATATCATCAAAAAGCTACAAATTTAGGATTGCATTGCTTTAAAAAATCCCTGCAAAAATCTCTTCATTGAATTAAAAAAAAATTACACCATTGATATTAAAAATAGGCATATATTAGATTTACCAGACATTGTTTCTAAAAGTTTTTCCTTTGAATGTCAGCAGCTTTATAAAATTTTCCTAAGAAAATGATCAGAAATGCAAACACACAAATATAGAAGAATATTCATCATGACATTGTATAATAGAAAAAAACATGGAAAACTCTACATGGTGAATGGCTAATATTGGTTAAATAAATAATGGGGCATCAATATATGCAGCCATTTTAAAATATTTGAGAAAGGAAAAACGGTTATGCGAGAATGCAGATTATAATAGTAGCCATAGTATAATCCCCATTTTATTTAAATTTTATATATAAACATCTATAATTACATAGATACAAAGTTATAACTATGGATACTACTATGTGTAGTTGTATTTATTTTCCAACTTTTCACATGATCTGAAAAGAAGCAATAATGTAAAAGACTTGGTTATATGTAAACATTTTTTTAAAACTACTTTCGATGACACTATCTTTCACTGTATTCAGTATGCTTTATGTGAAAAGTCACACAAATTTTTTTAGCATTTCATGTAGAAAAAACAATACTTTGCTCTCCCAGTGAATGAGTATGCTTTTCTTTATTGGACAAAGACAGCTATTCATCACATTGTGTTTCCTGTTTGTCTTTGCACTGGGAAACACAGAGTTAAACTTGGGGATTCCTGGCATTGTTGGTCTGAGCCATATTAGCTCCTTCATTAACTGTCAGATGTTCTTTTACCCCTATTTTGCAGCTTTATTGTATTTGTCCCTCTTATCATGAGCTACTTTAATGTTCCTCTGCAGAATTATAAATTAGGTATAGGAAACAAGTATATGAATGCATATAATTTCAAGAATAACCTATCTTGGCGGAAAAAAAGATTTCTGGGTGGACAGTGTTATTATGGGAAGTGTACACATTTCTCTCCACTTAGCACTTGGATCAGGTGTTTTATAGACCTTTAAGCTCAAGTATATATAATCCTGTGATTAAAAGGGATTAAATTCCTTTCTTAATTATGTATATTTAAATGCCGTTGACTTTTTTTGGAAGTTACTATTAAATCTTAACTGAGTGTAAATTTTTACAATGTGGGCACAAGTCACTTTAATCCTTCCATTTAAATTGCTTTCAATAGTTATTTTGGCAAAAGCACAGTGTTATAAATGAATTAACACATTCAGCATTGAAAGGTTAAAATAAAGCATATAGATAGAATTACAAAGCCAGTGATTTAGGGGAGTATTTATTCGCTTTACAAAAGAGATTAGTATCTGTTTCTTTTAATCAAACTTTTGATGCATTAAAATACTTTTGGTTCCACCCAACCTTCTTATAGTACACGATCAATTGAATTAGAGTTGTTACAAGTGTAACTAATAGCCATTCCTAAAACTGGTTATTCAGGAGTTTATGGAAGTATTAAGAAAAGCTTTATGTTCTTTATAGAGACATAGTAAGAGTGCTCCTTTCTTTGGCATTTGCATTAAATAAAGGAAGTGCAGAACCAAAAAATGCTACTGCTTTATCTATACTTTGTACATTATTTTTAATAATTTCTTAGCTTAACCTTCTACCGTACAGCTGAGGAAAATCAGTTATTTTTATTTTCATAAGATCAAGTGACTTGCTGAAAATCCACTGGTATTGAGTAAAAAATTGGAATTATTTACAGATCCTTTTTCCAAGAATTCTGCTTAATTCATGTCTCATTTTGATACAAAAGGGTGAGCTTATGGTGTTACTTCAAGGACAGATCTCCTTGAGCACAAAAATTTTCATTGAAAGCATAACATGCTGTTTGTTTTTATTGAAGGCTTTACAAATACATTAGCATTCACAAAACTTAGATTTTAACCCACCAAAAAAAACCAAAACCAAACCCACTGCTGTTGAGTCAATTCCGACTCATATAAAAAAAAATAGCGACCCTCAAAAAAAAAAAAAAGGACAATGAAAACAAGGGAAAAGAAAGCAGTGAGCCAGAAATCAAGACCCATTTTTAGAAAGAAAAAAATGGGTGGAGGGATAACTGATTTAGTAGAGCATTTTAAAGCTTAGGTGACTAAATTGAAGAAATGCTGAAAGCAAGAGGTTAGTTTGCACCAGAGAAACTCAGAAAATCATTGAGATGGGAGGCACCAGAATATTTAGAAGAGTTGTGGGAATAATAATAGTAAGCTTAGCTGAAAATCTGAATAAGGAAGAGGAATCCCACCTCCTCACCTGCCCTGACATTACACATCTGGGTTATTACCGCCCTTCCAGAATAATGAAGACTAGAAAGTTAGCGGGGATGCTCCAGACCCAGCGTGATGACAGGAAGGCACCACACTGAAATAGGGAGGTTGACAGCAATGATCTCTAGTAGAGATAAGTGCCTCTAATGCTTGAATCGTGGCTTTTAAGTACCATTCTCCACTAAATGAAGCGGAACTCTTTGGTGAATTGGCCAATTCCAGGTCTGGGACAAGGGATTGTTCAAGACTAATGCAGACCTGGAAAAAGAATGAAAGTGCTGACTCTTTAAGAGGCCCCCAGTGGCTTAATTTGGGACAATTTGAGACAGTAATGGATTGAATAAAAATGAGCAAAAAAAGAAATCCTAAGTCTATTATAATACTTAAAAAAAAGTAGAGTGAAAAATTCTCTTATATAAAAGAATGGTAGGTAATAAATATAGAAGGAATAATAGAACTAGAAAAATCACCATTTTGCAATTCCTCAATACAATGTCTGATTCGGAGAAGGATCATCAATGGATGGTAAAATCATTGGATGAAGTGTTGTAGGTAAACAAGATAAAGTCACGTGGTCAAGTATCAACTACAGTTCTCATATTAATTCCGAAGAGAAAAAGCACCTTTACAATAGAGAGATCTGGCAGATGTCACCACAACCAAATTATCAAACTTATCATCATTGTAAGGGAATAAACTGAAAGTATGTGCTTCCTGATCTGATGCAATGGGAAGTACACAACAGCACCAAAATATTTCAGTTAAATTTGATTATGGAGAAGTAATGGACAAATCCAGATTATGGGACATTGTACAAAGCAACTAGCCTGAATTTCTCAAAATGTTAGTGACAAAATATTTTTTTAAATCTGGAAGATTAAAGTAAATGAAAGGGAAATGACAACCAAGTGGGGAGCTGTGTCATCTTTGATTGAATCCTTAATAGGTTTTTAAAAATTAACTATAAAAAACATTTTTGGTACCCTTGGGGAAATATGGATAAGGAAAGTATATTAAGTAGAAATATTTTATCTGTGTTAAGTTTCCTGATGAGGTAATTTTATTGTGATTAGGTAAAATAATAAGCCAAAGCCAAACCAAACCCGTTGCTGTTGAGTCGGAACCAACTCATAGGCACCCGAAAGGACGGAGTGAAACTGTCCCATAGATTTTCTGAGGAACAGCTGGTGGATTCAAACTGCTGACCTTTTGGTTAGCAGCCAAGCTTTTAACCACTGCACCACCAGGGCTCCAAGTAAGATAATACTCCTATTTAAATGGCTAAGCAAAAAAAAAATAATAATAATAACATGGTGTGTTGTGTGTGAGAGGGAAAGAAAGAAAAGCAAATGAGGCAAAATATTAAGTGAAGGAAACATGAGTATTGATTATTCTTTCGCCTTTCCTCTAGACTGGAAATATTTCAAAATAGAAAGCTGGAAGGAAATAACTTGAGGGACAGGTTATGCCCTACATTCTTAAAGAAAAAAAAAAAACTTTTGTAAATTATTTTCAAATAACAGGGACTTAGTGGAGATTTTTGGTTTCGAAAAAGACCCGATGTGGAATCGAAGACAATTTATGTGTTTCCTAAAATGTGAGCTAGACCTTATTAGTTCAATATTTTGAAAATATATCATCAAATACGTAATCAAGTAATATCAAGATGTTAAAATGAAAATCTTTTTCGGTTGCTACTTCAGATATGACTCTCATTACACCCTTCACTTTCCTTTGCCTTTGAAAATCGCCTGTCATCTTCTGTTTGTGAGGAAAACAGGAAATCCTCTGTTAAAATAGTACTCATTAAAATAGTCATATATTGCCAGTTTTGCTTATCAGATTAAAGTCAGAATTTGTCAAATAGCTCAGTCTTCTTTATGGAGAATAGTACCATAAACCTGGTGAAGAACCCCTGAGTGATAAGAAGGCATTCTACCTGTCTCAGCGGCAAAGTATTGTTGACTTTTTGTTACTCTTCATATGAGGGCTGGTGTGAATTTCCTATGCTAGACTCCCACAGCCAGAAGAACTTTGGACAGAGTCCGTTATTGTAATGATAAACAGTTAACCACTGCTATTAAGAGAAACTGTCTGGCTTGGGAACAAACTTCTGTCGAGGCATTGATTATTCTATTTCAGTTTATTTCAACAAACACTAAGTGCCTACTCTATGCAGAGCAGTGTCCTGGTACTCCTTAGGATATCACAAAATAAAAGGTGATAAGTGCCTAACGGGTAGAGTGTCAGTGAAAACGAGGAAGACCCTCAATGAAATGGATTGACACAGTGGCATCAACAGTGGGCCCAAACATAACAAAGATTGTGAGGATGGCGCAGGAACAAACAGTGTTTCATTCTGTTGTACACAGGGTCGCTATGAGTCGGAATCAACGGCACCTAGTGACAGCAACGTGCCTATGAGAAGTATATGATCCAGGAGAGGAGGGCTGGAGACAATTAAGTCAACATCTATTATTAGAAGATAATGAGAAGTGATTTAAGAGGCAGAAAAACAAAATACTAAAAACATTTGGTATTCAGAAATCCCCTTGTCTTTTAGTACTATCGTGCAGGTCTTTCTAAAAGTGGAGGATTGGAGCCAGTCATCCAGATGGTTTGGGACGTTTACAGAACCATGATTCATGGATGTGAGATCTGGTGCTTTTTTTTTTTTAAATTGCCCTGCTCTCTGATGTTAATTATTGCAACAAGGCTTCCAAGTAAACATCTGTTCAGGGTAGGATTCTGGAAAAAGTCTTGCTGCCTTGGCTTGCCTTGCTGGAAACTATTCATACTTCACATAGAACATTATATAATCTCCATGAATACTGCATAATATGTATGGAGCATCAAAACTATTAGAGGTCAGCAAATGGCTAGAAAATTCACAGGAAAAGGGAAAACAGCATATAAATATACTGATATACATTAAAGATTACAATTAATAAAAAATAAAAATAAAAAGCACACACACATTTAAATAATATTGCCATTTTACTTATCAAATTAAAGGCAAAAAATTTGCAGTTTTTATGTGTTGTTTTTGGTTTTTTAATAATGATTTAAAAAAAAAAAACATTGCTTTTGAGTCAGTTCAGACTTATAGCAACCCTATGGGACAAAGTAGAACTGCTCCATAGGTTTCCAAGGAGTAGCTGGTGAATTCAAACTGCTGACCTTTTGGTTTGTAGCTGAGCTCTTAACCATTGCACCACTGGGTTCCTAATGATAAGTGTAGTAAAATGGCTACTGTCATGGAGTGTAAAAATTGCTTTTGGAAAGCAGTTTGGCAGTATGTGTCAAGAGTCTTACAATATGCACATATTTTAGCTCAGAATCTCAATTCTGGGCATCTTTTCTAGGGAAATAATGTGAAATACAGAAAGAGCTTTATGTACAAAATTGTTCATCCCCACATTAGTTATAATAGCATTAAAATAGCCTCTGCATGGAGGTTAACTATGCACCTCTACTCTGAAATACTATACAACATTCAGAAACGATGATGACAGATTTTAATGACATGAAAAATGCCCCTGTTATGTTACGTGGAAAGGCAAGATACCAAATTGAACTTTGAGTGCATATACAATAAATGTCCTAGTTATTTAGTGCTGCTGTAACAGAAATACCACCAGTGGAGGGCTTCAACAAACAGAAGTTTATTCTTTAGCAATCCAGTAGGATAGAAGTCCAAATCCAGGGCGTCAGCTCCAGTGCAAGGCTTTCTCTCTCTGTTGGCTGGGGAGAAAGGTCCTTGTCATCAATCTTCCCCTGGACTAGGAGCTTCTCAGCCAGGGAATTTGGGTGCAAAGGACATGCTCTTCTCCTTGCACTAATTTCTTGTTGGTATGAGGCCCCCCTGCCTGTCTGCTCACTTCTGTCTTTTATATCTCAAAAGCAATTGTCTTAAAACACAACCTAATCTTTAGGTTGAGTCCTGACTCATTGACAGAAACCCATAAAAAAAAACCACTGCCACTGAGTCGATTCTGACTCATAGTGACCCTCTACGGCAGAGTAGAACTTCCCCATGGAGTTTCCAAGGAGTGCCTGGTGGATTCAAACTGCTGACCTTTTGGTTAGCAATCTAGCACTTAACCACTATGCACCAGGGTTTCTAATTCCGCCTCGTTAATATTTTTAACATCATAGAGGTAGGATTTACAACACACAGGAAAATCACAGCAGATGACAAATGATGGACAGTCAGACAATACTGGGAATCATGGCCTAGCCAAGTTGACAGATATTTTGGGGGGACACAATTCAACCCATGACAATAAATATAGCATATTCTAGAAGGAAACACACAAAAACATCAATACAGGATGAAACGAAGCCTTGTTTCCCCCTTTTCAGTTTCCGAAATTTCCTTTATAAAAGTCACTTACCAGACTGTTTATTGCAGAAACACAAGTGCTCCCACTTTCTCTCCATGACTGAAAATTTGGTTAGGAAGAGAAGACGTGTGTCCTTTAATAAATAAGGCTACTGCAGGACTATAGTCAAGTACTTCCCTATATCCCAGATCCCTAATATGACTGAGATTTGTTTTCCTGTTAGTTCTAGCAAGTAAGGCTCAAACCAAAACTATTTGGTTTGGGTAGAAAAAAAATAAAAAAGATATATTGTTTCTATTAGAATGGCGAGATTATTCAAAGTTAGATAAAATGTATTTAGTTCCCCTTTATAGAGTAGGAGTCTGGTGAGATTTTAATCAACCAGTAATAGTTTTGGTAGCTAATACATTAAAAAGAAATAACGTTCTTAGGAACAGACTCCACTTTGGAGGAGTTAGACTAGGAAGGGTGGGCAGACTAGGAGAGAGAGGGGCAGAAGCGTTTCCTTCCCTGCATCCCCTTTTTCTTCTTTCAGTTGGCAAACTGGGTGTAACAGCTGAACTTGTGGCCAGCCAGGGGTTTGACCATTCCTGAATCTTCGGGGAGGCCAAGTTCTGGCCTTTTAGAAGCTCTGTCCTGGTAAATACGACTAATCATTTTTATCTTCCTAGAACTAGTGATCAAGGCCAGTTTGGCTGTTGCTGCTACCCCCCATACCACCACCCCCACGCCAGACTCCTTAAAAGACTCCAGAACAGAACATTCATTATTTTAGCCCCAAGGCCACATTAGACATTAGACAAAAAAAAAAAAAAAATCCCTGCCCTGCAATTGATGTTGTACTTGGAGTCAGGCAAGGCCTGGTTCTCTCCATTATCAGACACTGTGCCTCTGCTCCCTGCTTGATCCTTAGCCTCATGTGGCTGGAGACCCTCATCTCATCATTATCTAGAAAACCTCACACTGGCTGTGTTAGTTAACCCATTTTGTAATTTCAGCCAATGTTTACTGAGTACCTATTCTGTACCAGGTGGTGAGCAAGGTATTGGAGATGCAGTTTTAAGGAATTAGGAATGGCTTCCAAAAGTATTTTGTATCTAAGGTGATACCTGAAGGAGTTAGGCAAGAAAAAGATGTGGGAAGATTGTCCCAGCCAAAGGGGAAGCATGTGTAGTAGCCCAGAGGCAAGACAGTATGACCAGGCATTACCTGTGAAGGGGAGGATAGCAATAGGTAGTACAGAAAAGGACTTTACTTCACATACTAGGGAGTTTGCACTCTTATCATGAGCATAAGGGAATTATTAAGTATTGTAATGAGTGTAGTGTCATGATCAGATTTGTGTTATAGAGAGAGCACTCCAGAGCATGTAATAACTTAGTAGCAGCAGAGATCAAAAGATGAAAATGGTTCTTTGAAGGTTAGTGAATTAGAATCTTTAGGATTTGTTGATTGATTGGATGTGGGAGCGATGAAGCAGAAGTCTGGAGAGGATGACACTTTTTCTGGCTTCTCTGCCATTCACTGGTAAGGAACATGGGAGAAAGTGGGCTGTCTGGGCAAGTTGGGAGGTGATAAGCTTGGCTTTAGATTGATAAGTTTGAGCTATTTGACTGGAGACATGCAGGAGGGAATTGCATGTAGGCATCAACACAGCTCAGTATGAAGATATGGGTGGGAGCTAACATGTGGAAGCCTTCTGCGTGAAATCTGTAGAGTTGAATCTGTGGGGGTAGAGGAATAACCCTCAGAAGGATTACTCAGTGAGAACAATTGGTTATAAATGGAACCCTGGAGAAACAGGAATCTTTAAGGGATAGGCACAGGAAGAATCCACAAAGGGAACAGAAGGAAGTATCCAAGAAGGGAGAAAACTAAGAGAATGTGATGGCCTAGGGGTCAAGAAAGAGCCAGAGGTCAACAATGTCAGATGCTACAGAGGAGGCAAGTAAGGTAGGGATTCAAAGGGGCATTTAGCAACCAGAAGATCTTTGGTAATCTTTTAGAGCGTGACTTAAAGTGGAAGGGGTGAGACAGATTGCAGTGGGTTTTAAAAGCGGACGTGGAGACAAGAACATTAATCTTTCTGTTAGCTTGGCTAAAATGTTAGGAGAATAAGGGATAGCAACTAAGGCACATAGGGATCTAATGAGTTTTTGTTTTGTTTTTATGATGGGAGAAATTGGAACGTGTTTATATGCTTGAGTGTGTGAAGTTACCAAAGAAAGGTGAGATACCTGAAAAGACAAATAGAAATATTTGCCTTGAGAAGGTTTAGCGATCTACTTTCTATCAAAGGAAGGAAGGAAGGAAGGGAGGGAGGGAGGGAGGGAGGGAGGGAGGGAGGGAGGGAGGGAGGGAGGGAGGGAGGGAGGGAGGGAGGGAGGGAGGGAGGGAGGGAGGGAGGGAGGGAGGGAGGGAGGAAGGAAGGAAGGAAGGAAGGAAGGGCATGCACATTCCTTATGGGTCAGGAACAGAAAGTTGAAGATGTGCTCACCTGACCACATTGAATTTTACCCTGTTAAGTGGAAAGTGAGGTAACTGATTACATGTGTATTTTGTCAATCAAATGGAAAAGTTGGAGGCGAGGCTTTGAGGAGTGAGGTAGAAACTTGAAGTGGTTCATGAGCGAGGAGGGGGTAGTCCAGTGGGTCCCGGAGAAGGGCTGCTGCTCAGTGATGACCAGACAAGCTTGGAGGCCATCTGCTTGTCTGCAGAACTGACCCTAGAGAAGAGAGATGAAAGTTGGATTTTTTATGCTTATCAGAGTGTCATGTTCAGAAGGGCATTAACTGCTTTTGAGGAAGTATTTAAGGATTTTCGGTGCCCACTAGTGACACCTTATTATTATTCCAAGTGACTAGTTTTGCTAAGTCTGGGTAGGCATCTGCAGTGGCAAAATGGCTATGTGTCCAGGCTCTGGCAGTGAACAGGTTTGAACTAAAGCTTTGGTACTTGCTTTCTGTCTGACCTTGTGCAAATTACTTGTTCTTCTGTGCTTTGGGATCCTTACCAGTTGCCGCTGAGTGGCTACTCTGCATGTTTTGCCGAGTAGAGCTGTGGTTCATAGGGTTTTTAAGGATGTGACTTTTCAGAAGGAGATCACCAGGCCTTTCTTCCAAGATACCTCTGGTGGGTTTGAACTGTTACCTTTTTGGTTGGTAGGCCTAGCACTTAACCATTCGTGCCACCCAGGGACTCCTTTAGGATCCTAACAGGGTCTTTATCAGGAATAAGTAAGGTAATTGATCAAAGTGCTTAGAACGATGCCTGATGTATTTTGATCATTGAATAAATGTTAGCTATTTTTTTTATTGCTATCATTATCATCATCAGAAAGAAAGAATTGCTTTATTCCTAGAATAAGGTTTTTCCCTACTTTGAAAATATTAAATTCAAACATTAAGAGAGAAAAGTTTTTTAAAAATGTATATATTCTTTTCATTTTCAAATACTTATTAACTTTGCTCCTGGAAGATGTAAAGGAAAATTGGGTCACTCTACATCAAACAGTATTTTATATCTGGAAATAATGAATAGAAGCCATAGGAGGGAATTATTTTTTTCTTCATTGAATCTAAAAACTCCAGGTAATGAGCAGACTCTTCCTAGAACTGGGTGGATGGAGCACAATGATACTTTGTTTTGGCCTGAATGACTCTGTTGAAATTGCTGTTTTTAAATCAGATAACTATGTTAACCTGGTTTAACATCTAGGAAAGTGTTGATACTTGCCAAAACCTGTAGGAAAAAGAAATATTTAAATGGTTGTGAATAAAAATATAGAATGTGTATTTTTTTAAAGCGTCAAATTTGGACCACCTCCAGGTTTACAAGTATGATTGTAGGGAGTGATTGTGTTGCTCTGTTCCTTTTTCCTAAATCATTCATACTGAAGCTTACTATTTATGATCACTGAAAAGCAAATGGGCTTGGAGTTTTTTTTAAATAATTGTCAAAAGAAAGATATTTGCTTTATAAATACTTTGACATCAGCTCCATAAAGAGAACATTGCCCTCCGAGAATTAGCTGAGATGACGACAGCACTGTGTGGGGTAGGGTTCTCTCAGGTTTTATTTTACTTAAGGCATAGTTGTTTTCCACTCTGCACTAAAGCCAGTCTAAAGCCCAGAACTCAGTAGTGCAGCTGTCTAGGATATTAACTTAGACTACAGATGTCTTCAGAAAGAAAAATAATAGCCGTAATTCAGTTCTGATAACTAGGATCCTATACCCATAGCTCTGTTTCCTGTCTTGTTTTTAAGACCAATGCAAACATTGATTTATTGGCTTTGCTAGCAGTTTTGGATCTGTCATATTCTATAGTTCTGCAGACACCATGTCGCATAAAAATATATTACACAATCAAGATTTTAACAAAAATACTAGAACAGAAAGAAAAGAAAGATAATTTTACAATCTGAAAAATAAATTTTCAGTGGCATCTCCTTCACTCTTGGCTCATGTGTTTTGTCAGATATACTTTGACATAGTTATTATATATAAATGCAATTATTATATTTTCTCATCTGACATTATTATTATTGTGTGTATTTTTTGTTTATGTATCTATGTATATATTTATATTACATTTATTTTTTTTTCTATTTAATAACATAAGACATAGCCAGATCTACTCATTGAGATCCTGCTTGTTCTTCATAGTTTAACTAACCTCCCTCCTCTTTCATCAGTAGTCAAAACCCACTTTTGTGGTTCTTTGCCCGTGCTGTGGTTATTTATGCCAATGTCCATCTACCCTGATATACTGGAAACTGCTTGAGGGTAGCAGTATTATTCATCTTTTGATTTCCTTCAGTGGCTAGTGGAGTGTCTTGTCCAGAATAGGCACAGTGAATATACAGTGAAAAACGTGAGAACCAAAACTCAACGGAACTGCCTTGTTTTTCCGGGTCTCACAAGTTTTCCACCTTTGATAGAGTATAGTCTTAACCACTTTTCTATTGCTCATTTTAGTGGAAAATATTTGAGTTTTCCTTCTCTGACAGGTTTCCGCCTTACCCAGGTTCCAGCTTTCTAGGGTTTTACTGTATTTATATTATTAAAATGAACCTAATCCATAGAATCGTTTATAGCAAAGTGATTTAAAAAGAAGTTGAGGTGAGAGGAGATGAGCAAAGCTACAGGAGTCAAATGGCCAACAGAAAGGGAGCAGAAGTACCAGCATTAACTTCTGATGAGGTAGAGGTGGAATTTAAGTATACAAACATCAAGTAGGGAAAAGACTGGTTATAAAAGAATCATTAGCCTATACGCACCCAGCAACATAAAAAAAACAAAACCAAACCCTTTGCCATCGAGTCAATTCCAGCTCATAGCAACCCCATAGGATAGAGTAGAACTGCCCCATAGGGTTTCCAAGGAGCAGCTGATGGATTCAAACTGCCGACCTTTTGGTTAGCTGCTGAGCTCTCTAACCAGTGGGAAACCAGGCTGATTATTTTAAAATATAAAAGATAAACGTCATGATGAGCCTGAGTTTAAGGGTTAGAAAAATAGACAAGATTAGGAATGAGAACAGAGATAAAAACATAGAGCAAAAATAAGAGAAACTTAATTGCAAACCTAAGAAATAGATTCTTTCCTAAGAATTATAAATTAATGAAATTAGCTCAAGAAGTAGAATAGTTGAGTGAACCAGTTGCCATAGAAGACATTAGAAAGGTGATTAAAAGAGGAGGCAAACCAGATGGGTTCACAACTGAATTTCATCCACCTTCAAAGAACAAATAATTCCTGTGTTATTGAAACTAGTCTAGGTTAAAGAAAAAGTGGAACCTCCCCAACGTGTTTTATAAAAACTGTAATGCAAAAACCTGATAAGGATAGATGGGTAGGAATGAAGATGATGAGACCCACAGAGATAGGGATGGTTACCTTTGCCTTTACACATCTGTATCATTTATCAATTGTGGTGTAATACTATCACCACAAAATTAACATCTTAAATACCACACATTTATCAACTCACAGTTTCTGCAGGCCAGGAGTCCAGGCCTGGCTGGGTCCTCTGCTTCAGGGTCTCACAAAGTTGCAAATAAGATGTCTTACCTGAGACTTGACTGGGGAAGAATTTACTTCTAAGCTCATGTGGTCGTTGGCAGGATTCAGTCCTTCACAGGCTGAAGAATTGAGAGCTGCAGTTGCTTGCTAGCTGTTGGCAGAAAGCCACCCTCAATTTCTTGCCATATGACCTTCCCAACATGGCTGCTTTCTTCCTCAAAGCAGAGAGAGAGAGATTCTGTCACTAAGACAGACCCTACAATCCCATGGAACACCATCTCACCCATCCTGTCACCTTTGCTCTAGTCTGTTGGTTAGAAGCAAGTTACAGGCCCCCCAAAACTCAAGAAGAGGGAATAACACAAGGACATAGTGTGAGGTGCAGATTACAGAAGCAGAGGCCACCCTAGGGTCTGTTTGCTACAATATATTGACCTGTTTCACTTGTTACAGTAAGCATATATTAATTTATTTTTGAAAAAAATCAAGAAAGAACTAAGGAAAAAAGGTTGACTGAATAGAGGAGCCCTGGTGACCCAGTGGTTAAGTGTTCGGCTGCTAACCAAAAGATTGGCAGTTTGAATCCACCAGCTGATCCTTGGAAACCGTGTGGGGCAGTTCTGCTCTATCCTATAGGTTCCTGTGAGTCAGGACAGAAGTGAGTTTGGTTTGGTTTGGTTTGATTGAATAGAAATGCAGCATCTTGGATGAGGATGAGACTAATTCTGTTTTTCCAGTGGCCAGACCACACGTGGATGATGGTTTTGGTTTCTGGGTGTCACACTTTTACAAGCCAACAAAGCCAGGAAGAAGGAAAGACCACAAACGTGGGGGGGACAGTTAATGAAATGGAGATGTTTACCTTGACAAAAAACTAAAGGAACGTGATAGCTGTCTTCAAGTATTTGATGATATATAACGAAGAAGAATGGGTAAACACATCCTATATGATCCAAGAGATAATTAAAAACATCTTCTTGTAAACCAAACCAAAAGACCAAACCCATTGCCATCAAGTAGTTTCTGACTCATAGCAACCCAGTAGGACAGAGTAGAACTGAGCCATATGGTTTACAAGGCTGTAAATGTTTTGGAAGCAGACTGCCACATCTTTCTCCCATGGAGCGGCTGGTAGGTTTGAACTACTAACCTTTTGGTTAGTAGCTGAGTACTTAACCACTGTACCACCATGGAGCTACTAGGTTACTCTCCTGGGTTAACATGTCTGTTTTGCAGTAATTTTCGCTTAATTTGTTACTCTAACATGCCCACAGTTTAGTTAATGTTACTTCTCTGCCTGGTCATAAATGCTTATAAAATCATCTCTTATCTGCAAAATGTTGGTTTGTCATTTTGCTTTTCAGAGCCTTGCTAAGAGGAGTTACTATGATTTGTGGAAAGGCACAGTTTTCTATAACTGAACCACCAACGGTTTTCGTTTTTCTTTGCCTTTGGCATTTTTAGGATAGAGTGATTTAAGTTTATTTGAAGGCTGATGGGAAGAAACCAGCTGAGAGGGAGAGATTGAAAAAGTTTCTTATGGGCTCTGTAAAAAAATTTTAAAACTTCAAGTTGTTTCTTTAAACTAGCATTTGAATGTTTCACTTGTCTCTTTTCATGGAAATTTAATATCTACATAAATTATTTTTTAAGGCTTCCCTCTGTCACTATAAGTAATGCTTATTACTATGTGTGATACCAGCTCAATCAAAAAATATTTTCTATGCCATTTCATGTATACTGCTGTGAACTTTATATCTATATTTCCATAACTGTGTGTCTGTATTGTCATTCTTGGTTAAATTTATAAGAAAATGGGACATGTTTGATAGATATATACTTCGTTTTTCTTATGTACCTCAGCATTCAAACTGACTGAAAGACACTTGGGGGTTGTACTGTGGGGGCTTGCATGTTGCTGTGATGCTGGAAGCTATGCCACCAGTATTCAGATAACAGCAGGGTCACCCATGGAGGACAGGTTTCAGCTGAACTTCCAGACTGAGACAGACTAGTAAGAAGAACCCGGCAGTCTACTTCTGAAAAGCATTAGCCAGTGAAAACCTTATGAATAGCAGTGGAACGTTGTCTGATATGGTGCTGGAAGATGAGCCCCCCAAGGTTGGAAGACACTCAAAAGATGACTGGGGAAGAGCTGCCTCCTCGAAGTAGAATCGACCTTAATGACGTAGATGGAGTAAAGCTTTCAGGACCTCCATTTGCGGATATGGCATGACTCAAGATGAGAAGAAACAGCTGCAAACATCCATTAATAATCAGAACCTGGAATGTATGAAGTATGAATGTAGGAAAATTGGAAATCGCCAAAAATGAAATGGAACACATAAATAAACATCAATATCCTAGGCATTAGTGAGCTGAAATGGACTGGTACTGGCTATTTTGAATCAGAAAATCATACAGTCTACTATGCTGAGAATGACAACTCGAAGAGGAATGGTGTTGCATTCATTGTCAAAAAGAATGTTTCAAGATATATCCTGAAGTACAACGCTGTCAGTGATAGGATAATATCCACATGCCTACAAGGAAGACCAGTTAATACTATTATTATTCAAATTTACGCACCAACCACTAGGGCCAAAGATGAAGAAATAGAAGATTTTTATCAGCTGCTACAGTCTGAAATTCATCGAACATGCAATCAAGATGCATTGATAATTACTGGCGATTGGAGTGTGAAAGTTGGAAACAAAGAAGAAGAATCAGTAGTTGGAAAATATGGCCTTGGTGATAGAAACAATGCTGGACATCAAATGATAGAACTTTACAAGACCAACGACTTCTTCATTGCAAATACCTTCTTTCACCAACATAAATGGCTGTTATACACATGGACCTCACCAGATGGAACACACAGAAATCAAATTGACCACGTCTGTGGAAAGAGACAATGGAAAAGCTCAATATCATCAATCAGAACAAGGCCAGGGGCCAACTGTGGAACAGACCATCAATTGCTCATATGCAAGTTCAGGCTGAAACTGAAGAAAATCAGAGCAAGTCCACGAGAGCCAAAATATGACCTTGAGTATATCCCACCTGAATTTAGAGACCATCTGAAGAATAGATTTGATGCATTGAACACTAGTGACCGAACACCAGACGAGTTGTGGAATGACATCAAGGACATCATACATGAAGAAAGCAAGAGGCCATTGAAAAGACAGGAAAGAAAGAAAAGGCCAAGATGGATGTCAGAGGAGACTCAGAAACTTGCTCTTGAGCAGCTAAAGCAAAAGGAAGAATTGATGAAGTAAAAGAACTGAACGGAAGATTTCAAAGGGTGTCTTGAGAAGATAAAGTAAAATATTATAATGACATGGGCAAAGAGCTAGAGATGGAAAACCAAAAGGGAAGAACACGCTCAGCGTTTCTCAAGCTGAAAGAACTGAAGAAAAATTCAAGCCTTGAGTTGCAATAGTGAAGGATTCCATGGGGAAAATATTAAATGATGCAGGAAGCATCAAAAGAAGATGGAAGGAATACACAGAGTCATTATACCAAAAAGAATTAGTCCATGTTCAGCCATTTCAAGAGGTGGCATATCATCAGGAGCCAGTGGTACTGAAGGAGGAAATCCAAGCTGCTCTGAAGGCATTGGCAAAAAACAAGGCTCCAGGAATTGATGGAATATCAATTGAGATGTTTCAACAAACAGATGCAGCACTGGAGGTGCTCACTCATCTATGCCAAGAAATATGGAAGACAGCTTCCTGGCCAACTGACTGGAAGTGATCCATATTTATGCCTATTCCCAAGAAAGGTGATCCAACTGAATGTGAAAATTATAGAACAATATCATTAATATCACACGCAAGCAAAATTTTGCTGAAGATCATTCAAAAATGGCGGCAGCAGTATGTCGACAGGGAACTGCCAGAAATTCAGGCTGGTTTCAGAAGAGGACGTGGAACCAAGGATATCATTGCTGATGTCAGATGGATCCTGGCTGAAAGCAGAGAATACCAGAAGGATGTTTTCCTGTGTTTTATTGACTATAGAAAGGCATTCAACCGTGTGGATCATAACAAACTATGGATAACACTGTGAAGAATGGGATTTCCAGAACACTTAATTGTGCTCATGAGGAACCTGTACACAGATGAAGAGGCAGTTTTTCTTACAGAACAAGGGGATACTGATTGGTTTAAAGTCAGGAAAGGTGTATGTCAGGGTTGTATTCTTTCACCATACCTATTTGTGTGCTGAGCAAATAATATGAGAAGCTGGACTGTATGAAGAAGAACAGGGCATCAGGATTGGAGGAAGACTCATTAACAACCTGCGTTATGCAGATGACACAACCTTGTTTGCTGAAAGTGAAGAGGACTTGAGTACTTACTAATGAAGATCAAAGACCACAGCCTTCAGTATGGATTACACCTTGACATAAAGAAAACAAAAATCCTCACAACTGGACCAATGAGCAACATCATGATAAACGGAGAAAAGATTGAAGTTGTCAAGGATTTCATTTTACTTGGATCCACAATCAACAGCTATGGTAGCAGCAGTCAAGAAATGAAAAGACACATTGCATTGGGCAAATCTGCTGCAAAGGACCTCTTCAAAGTGTTGAAGAGCAAAGATGTCAACCTGAACACTAAGGTGTGCCTGACCCAAGCCATGGTGTTTTCAGTTGCATTATATGCATATGAAAGCTGGACAATGAATAAGGAAGACCAAAGAAGAGTTGACGCCTTTGAACTGTGGTGCTGGAGAAGAATATTGAATATACCATGGACTGCCAAAAGAATGAACAAATTGTCTTAGAAGAGGTAAAGCCAGAATGCTCCTTAGAGGCAAGGATGGTGAGACTGCATCTTATATACTTTGGATATGTTGTCAGGAGGGATCAGTCCCTGGAGAAGGACATCATGCTTGGCAGAGTACAGGGTCAGTGGAAAAGAGGAAGACCCTCAACGAGGTGGATTGACACAGTGGCTGCATCAATGAGCTCAAGCATAACAATGATTTTAAGGATGGCTCAGGACTGGGCAGTGTTTCATTCTGTTGCATATAGGGTCACTACGAGTCGGAACCAACTCGACGGCACCTAACAACAACAACCACCTCAGCATTCAGCCCTACTTATTGAAATACATTATATTTCATGTAATTTGTACTTTTATGTTCCTTTAAATATATGATTTTGGAGGGAGAATAATGTATTATGAATAGGAATACTGAATTATGAATGATTACAGAATTTTAAATGTTCTCAAGTAATAAGCATAAGAATTTTTAACTTCTGAAATTAATTTTATGAAATACTGGTTTCTAAATATCAAAGATGACAAATACTAGCAAACTTTTATTGAATATTCCCTATCAGGCAGGTAGTGTTTTAAGTGTTTTACCTGAATTAATGTGTACAATCCTCCAAAGAGTCCACACTGTTTGGTATATTCCCATCTCAATTTTACAGATGCAGCTGCTGGAGAAGGGAGAGGTTAAGGATCTAGTAGTAAGGGGGAGAGTCACCTTGACTCTGGAAACTTTGCTCTTAAGTGCTACACTCTACAGCTTTTTTAGCCAGAGCTAAATAAAGCTTTAGACAGAAGAAGAAGTGATGCCTTTGAATTATGGTGTTGGTGAGGAATATTGAATATACCATGAACTGCCAGAAGAGTGAACACATCTGTCTTGGAAGGGGTACAGCCAGAGTGCTCCTTGGAAGCAAGGATAGTGAGACTTTGTCTCACATATTTTGGGCATGTTGTCAGGATGGACCAATCCATTGAGAAGAGCATCAGGCTTGGTAAGGTAAAGGGTCAGTGAAAAAGAGGAAGACCCTCAGTGAGATGGATTGACACAGTGGCTGCAACAATGGGCTCAAATACAGCAACAATTGTGAGAATAGTGCAGGACTGGGCAGCGTTTCATTCTGTCTTATGTAGGGTCTCTATGAGTCAGAATTGACTCGACAGCACCTAACCACAGCAACAAATAAAGCTTTATAGAATTTAAAAGCAATTTGAGTCTCTTTGTAAGTAAGTCAAAGCACATCTTAGAATTATATAGAGCTAAATTTTATAGAATTATGTAGAGCTGAAAGGGACCCTGAAAGTAAATTAGAACATCTCCAAGAGAGTTTGTTATGTGCGTCCCTTGAACTTAAGGAGCACACGGTCACATAAAACAGCACTAGAATCCTGGATTTGATTCCAGGGTTCTTTTAATAAATGACCTGTGCATAGTCTTTGTGTTTGATTGTAAGAAATTAGATGCAAAAAAGAGTGGGTAACATTTAAACGAAATAGATTCAAAATGTTTCTTTTAGATCAATAAAAGTGTAATCTAATGCCAAGTTCTAAAAATTTTGTCTTTCAAAAGGTAAATTGAATCATAGTTAAATGAATATGAATATGTATTTACTCTGTTTAAGCACACATTATATATTTATCTTTCAGTCTAAATATTTATTCAGTAGTTTGCGTTGAGAAATCTCTCTCATTTGTTTAGGGATTGATTAGAATTTACGGGTTATCTTCTCAAAGAATCAAGTTAAGTTATTGAATCCTAAAATATGTATATATAGCCTACCATCTAATAATACATTTATTTCAGTGTTCCTTTCAAGGAGAAAAGATAGGGCGGGATTTATAATTCCAATGATTAAGGAAGAAACATTTATTGTGCTTTTAAAATCCCTGTTGGATTAAACTTTATTGTTTTTCGTCTTACTATTGCCATCTTCACTCTGAGATCTACAACCTGATTTAATGCCAGTGGACAGCAGTTTGAGACTGTCCATTAGAAATGCAATTGTGTTTTCTTTGATTCAGCAATTTTAAGGTAGATAGCTTATCTTGCTGACATGCTTGCACATGTATGAGTAATTTATATATAAGGTTATTCATTATTTACCATAGCAAAATACTAGAAACACTCTAAATGTTTATCAGTAGGAGAATAAGACTGGTTATAGTACCGTGGAATACTAGGCAATTGTTAAAAACAAAACAAATGACAAGGAAGCTCTTAATATGGAGACATGGAAACATCTCTCACATAGATTGTCAGATAAAAAAGCAAGGGGAGTGTCATTTGCTAACATTTGGGTAAAAAAGGGACAAATATATATATATATATTTGCATTCGCTTACGTAATGGTTAAAAAAGTTTCTGGAAGGAAACTAATAACCACTTGGTGGAGTGGATAGAGAAAAAAAGGACAGAGATAAGAGAAAGACTTGCTAATTGTTTATCTACTTTGTGCTTTTTCATTTTTTAACTGTGAGAATTTATGACCTTATTTAAAAAAAAAAAAACTAAATTATTGTTTTAATTTACTAGAGTGGATAAAACCAAAACCAAAACCAAACCCACTGCTGTCAAGTCAGTTTCAACTCATAGCAACCATATGGGACAGAGTAGAACTTCCCCATAGAGTTTCCAAGGAGCACCTGGTGGATTTGAACTGTCGACCTTTTGGTTAGCAGCCATAGCACTTAACAACTATGCCACCAGGGTTTCCCAAAGTGGATGAGGAAGCATGAAAGTTTGAATAATGAAGAGAGACGAAAGAAGTTTAAAGTAAAAGGATGATTGTAGAAAAAACACTTGGCATGGCTGTATAAAATGTAATACTGATTCAATTGTGTGATTACTGTTCTAACTAAACATCATTTTAGTGAATCTTTAAGTGTTGTGAAAACTCAAGTTATTTCAACAAATTGTATGTCCCTGTGGTTTTAAGTGGGTTTCCCTGATGATTCATGAAGTCGAACATATTTTCATATGTGTATTGGTTATTTGGATGGGCATCCTCTTTTGTGAAGTGCCTGTTAAGTTTCTTAACATTTTTTGTTGCATCGGTTGTCTACCTTTTTCTTATTGCTTTGGGGGAGTTCTTTACATATTCTGTATATACAAAACATTGTCATTTGTATATTGCAGATAAATATCTTCTCTTGTTTGTGTTTTAGTTCTTAATATCTATTGATGAATAGAAGGTTTAGTTTTTATTTAGTATAATTTATCAATCTTTTCTACTAAGGTGAGTGCTTTTAGTGTCATGTATAAGAAATTGTTCCCTTTCCCAAGGTCATGAAGATATTCTTATGTATCTTCTTTAAAGCTTTATTGTTTTCGTCTTTCATATTTATAGCTACAGTCCACCTGTTGTGTGGTGGGAGTCAACACTCTAGGATCCAGAGCATATGTAAATGCATATGTAATTGACCTAACTCCATTTGGTGTGTGTTGCCAATAAATCTTGTGTCCTTATGTAAGTGGTTCTGTTCTGGACTACTTATCCTGTTGCATTGTTCTGTTATCTTTCCTTATGCCAATGCCACATTATTATAAATACCGTAGCTTTACAATTAGTCTTCTACCTGGTGGAACAAGTCTTACTACTTTGTTCTTCAAGATCAAGAGTATCATGGCTATTTTTGCCCTTTTCATATCGATATGTATTTTAGAATCAGCTTGTAATTGCCAACCCACCTCCTCCTCAAAAGAAAGGAAAAAAGAAGATAACAGGAAATTTTATTTAAATTGCTTTGAACCTATAGACCAATTTGGGTTGAATTTACATCTTTTGAGTCTTACAATTCGTGAACGTGGCTTCTCCATTTATTTACTTCTTTACATTTCCAAAAAAAATTTCAAAAATTTCCACATAGAGGTATTACACGTCTTTTGTTGGACTTATTCGTATTTGATGTTTTTGATATTATTGTAAATGATATTGTTTCTTAAATACTATTTTCTAGCTGCTTGCTACGGGTTATAGAAGTACATTTAATTTTGTATGTTGATGTTCCATTCAGCAAACTTGCTAAATTAACTTCTTAATCCTAATAGTTTATCTGTAGATTATTTTGGATAGTCTGCATGTACAATCATGTAATTTGCGAGTAATGACAGATTTTATTTCTTCATTTACAATTCTTTTTTTTTTTTTGTCTTGCATTGTCTAGGACCTCAACTCAATGTTGAATGAAAGTAGAGTGGGCATACTTGCCTCATTTCTAATATCAAGAAGAAGTCTTTCAATATTTCACCATTGAATGTGATGTTTGCTATGGGTTTTCTTGTCGATACCCCTTATCAGATTAAAGAAGTTTTCATCTATTTTTGCTGATGTTTTTTATCATGAATGAGTGTTGAATTTATCAAATACTTTTCCTGCCTTTTTATCTATTGAGATAATCATATGGTTTTTCTCTTTATTTTTTAAAAATATTTTATTGTGTTTTCGGTGAAGGTTTACACGGCAGTTTAGGTTCCCACTCAACAATTTCTACATGGGTTGCTCAGTAACATTGGTTACATTCTTCACAATGCATGAACATTCTCCTTATTTCTGATCTGGTTGTTCCACTTCCATTAACCTAGTTTCTTTGCCCCCTAACATTATCATCTTTATTTTAAAGTAATTGTTGACCGATCCCAAAGAGGTGATTTTTTTAAAGGGCCGTAGGGCTCTATCTTATTACTGTGTGATTTACAGTAATTAAATTTTTAATGTTACACAACCTTGCATTCCTGGAATAAACTCAACTAGCTCATGATATAGTAAGTTTTTGTTTGTTTTTATGTACTGTTCAGTTTCATTTACTGATGCTTGAAGGTTTTTGCATCTGTGTTTATGAAGGAGATTGGTCAATGATTTTTCTTTCTTGCAGTGCTCTTATCAGATTTTGGTATTAGGGTTATGTGGGCCTCATAAACAACTTGTGCAGTGATCCACCCCCTCCCTTTTTTTTTTCTCCTATTCTCTATTTAAAACTTCATAGTTATTTTACTATCTTCTTCTTATTGATTTATAGCTTAATTCCATTATGGTTAGCAAACATTCAATTCTTAAAAAAAAAAAAAAAAAACTGTGTTGTGTTAATCCTTTTCCATTTTTTGAGACTCGTATTTTGTCCCAAAACATGATCGGTTTTGGTCCATAATCATTGTGCACTGAAAAGAATGTGTTCTGTGGCTGATGGGTGCAGTACTCCATATGTGTCAATCTAGTCCATTTAAAAAATTTTCCATTCAAGTCTTCTATATACTTACAGATTTCTTATTTTCTATGTAAAAATTTGGCATTATGATTGTAGATTTGTCTATTTTTCCTTATACTTACGTGAATTTTTGCCTTCCATGTTTTAGAGTTATGTTATTAAGTATATACCAATTTAGGATTATTCTCTCTTCCTGTGGATTCACTCCCTTACAATTAAGAAAATTTTACTGTTTTTCTTTCATAATGCTTTTAGTCTTGAAATCTACTTTGATATGAGTATTGTTACAAAAGTTTATTTTGTTTGTCCATAGTTATCTATTTAAACTCTTTTTATCCGTCTTTCTGTATCTTTATATTTAAAGTATGTCTTTTATAAGCAGCAAAGAGTGATATTTTTATGACCAGTTGGACAGTATTATTTTTTTTAATTGAAATTTTTGGTACATTTACATGAAATCTAATGACTTACAGATTTGATTTTAAATCTACCAGCTCGCTGTTTCCTGTTTATTGCACTTGTTCTACATATTCCTTTTTTGCTCATTTCTTGCCTTTATTTGGATTAGTTTTCTGTTTTTATTATTCTATTTTTCGTTCTCTAAGCTTACTAGATTTTGTTATTCTTCTAGCGGTTACCCTAGAGATTGCAGCATGCAGTATGCACCTTTCATTTATTAAAGCCAACTCGATGACAACTAACAACAGTATGAACTAGTACTTTATCTATGTGATGATAGCTCAGAGATACTAACACTCTTTATTCCCTACCTGTCCTTTTGTGTAATTGATGTGCATTTAATAGAGATATTAAATTTTATCATTATTTGTATATTATTCATATTTATTTAGATTTACTCACATACCCATTTCATTGCTCTTTCTTCCTTTTGACATCCCCAAACTGCCATCTAGAGTTGTTTTCTTTCTATCTAAATGACACCCTTATTGTTTTTTGTTTTAGTGTATCTGTTGTTGGTATGTTAGCTTTGTTATCTTTTTAACTGAGAATGTCATCACTTTGCCTTCATTTTGAAGAGTACTTTTACTGTGTATATAGTTCCACGTTGGAAGCTATACTTATTCTTCCAGCACTCTGAGAATAACATTTTATTATCTTCTGCTGTCCACTATTTATGTTGAGAAGTCATATATGTGTTTTACTGGTGGTCTTTTGAAGAGAATGTGTCTTTTTCTTCTGGCTGGTTCTAAGATATTCTCTTGGTGTTTGGTATTCAGCACTTTTATATAATGTGCCTAGGTGTGGTTTTCTTTGTATTCATATTGTTCGTGGTTGAGAGAATGTCTGGAATTAGGAGCTCGATGTTTTTCATCATTAAAAAAAAATTTGAAGGCCTGTAGTACAGGTTTCTATAGTATTTTCTAAGTAAACAGAGAAGCATGTGATGTGTATCAGTGGAGCAGCCACTTTCCTATAATCACTGATGGGTAATGTTGTAGGAGAACCTGTGAATCTGATAATGAAGCTGTCGCTGTGGTGCTTCATAAGGGGTTAATATCAGCAAAATGTTTAGGACAGTGTTTGTCATGTAGTATATGCTGTGTACATTTTATGATTATAGTTATTGCTTTTCTCGTGTTATTATTATTCTCTCCTCTGCTGTATTAACATGTTCCATTTTCAGGAAAGAGGAAATCTGAAATCTCTTAGCATCGAGTGAGCCAAAGGCCAAGCAAGGCACCCTGTAAACTACTTAAACACTTAACATTTAAACTTAAACACTAAACATTCAACACATAAAACAAAGATCGAAGTAAAAAACCATACATTTGATAAACTGAGTTTTGAGGCCCAAGGTTTATACTTTCTCTGTCCTTCTTTTTAAGGATGTAATTAATTAATCTGTACTTTTCCAGAACTCCCCCTTGCCTGAGTCACTAAAAAAAAAAAATTACCTTTGAATTAAGTTCTCCCAGGTGGCACATTTACCATGTAGCTTAAGTGTTAAGTGGATAATAGTGTCTCTCATTTGCACTCTTGGAGATTGTCTTAGAGTTAAGCAATTTTGTCTTACGAGAACGGACATGTTTTTGTTCAGCAGAGTCAGAGAGTACATTTCTCCATGGTATAAATGATGCCATTGGCATTGAACACAACAGGAATTAAAAAAAAACATTGTTTTAAATATAAGTACATATAATCTTATAAACAGACATTAGATGACATGTTTTTTGAAAATATTAACTTGATATTTTAAATAATTGTTATTTTGGCAAATATGATATGGCATCATGGTTGTATGTTTTAAAAAGTCTTCTTATTATTTTTTTAAGAACCGTGCTGAAATATATATGAATGAAATGACATGATGTCTGCTGTTTGCTTCAAAATAGTATGGTAGGGCAGTATATGTCAGGGCACAAGAGAAACAAGATTGGCCATGAGTTGATAAATGTTGAAGCCAGAGAGTGGGTGCTTAAAAAAAAAAGTACTTAGGAGTTCATAATTCCAATCTGCTAACTTTTGCATATGTTTGAAATTGTCCATAATAAAAAATTATAAAAACACTTTCTTGAATAAGTATTAAATAAATTAGTACCATCAAATTTCAAGTAGAAGAGGTTATCAACATTAATTTATTGCTATATTCTCAGATTCCTCAAAGGCAGGAATCATGTTTATATCCTGGATCTTTGTATTACCTGCCATACTGTGGGAACTCAACATGTTTTTTTTAATGAATGAATTGTCTCTATACTTGTGACTGTAAAAGCTTTGTAGCAAATCATTGCCAGCAAATATCACATATCCATGTAAACTATATTTTATTAGAAACTTCCTCAGTAAATAGCACTTACCAATTATCAGGTTATTTACATAAAAAACCTAGAATCATCTTTAATTTACCTATTTTATCTAGTCCATCACCAAGTCCCATTGGTTCATATCAGGCCACCTTTTGCTACCTAGTTGAGTCCTCTTTCGTCTGTTGCCTGGAAAACTGCAACAGCCAGATGCCACTAACAGGAAGAGCACTTACAATCCAGAGTGCCATTCTGATCCCCTCCTCTACATTTGTTTTTCCACAGTCCATTCCAGGAAGACTCTGAATGATTTTTTAAAAATGTAAATTAGGGCATAAACCCATTCAGTAATTCATATTGAAATTAGAATACAATTCAAACTCCTCATCACGGCCTACCAGGCTCAGTGTGAGTTGGCTCCTGCTGGCCTCTCCAACTTCATCTTATACCGTTCTTTCCTCACTTCGTATATGGTTCAGTCACTTCTATGCTTTGAACATAGGCATATCAGGCACCTTCTGCACAGGGCCATCATCCTTGTTTCTTTCTTCTGCCTGGAGTCTCTTCCAAGTTCTCTGCGTGACAGGCCCTTCTCCCAGCTCAAGTTCTTATCTGATATATAGTTTCTTCATAACACGAGTTATAATCTGTCTTGTTTATTTATTCTTTTACTTGTTTGTCATCCATTTCCCCCCAAGAGAAACCCTGTGTTTCCCTCTCCTTCCACCTCTCCGAAGTCTATCACAGGGTCTAACCCATAAAAACTACATTTCATTGAAATCTAAGACATGATCATTTATAGAATGTGCTATTATTTTATGTGCCAATGAGATAGTGAAACCCCTGCAAATTAAAGTACAGCACAAGGCTTAAGCACAGTTTCAACTTTTGAGATATTAAAATGTTTTTTAAAAAGCATATTGAATTGATGAAACATATCTTGTTGAATAAAAATACTTTTCTTAATCATGATAGTTATTTGCTAGTGATCTTTCAAGGAAATTATTCTGAAAAAGATATTCACACAGAGGCCAAGAGACCATCTCTTCATCTTTGTGTAGACCATGAGTAATACTACATTATGAAAAAGGCGATATTATTAGTATGATGAAGTATGAGTAACTAAAAGGATTGTATGAGTAATTGTTCTAAATTGCCAATTACTGGCCTACCACCGAAGAGTCAAATTTTATAAGTTTTGAATGGGCTAGGAAACTTGAACTCTCAGCAGACACTTCAAGAGACTATTAATGAAGTTGTCCTGGAAGTACTAGATTCAGGTCCTATACTGCAAAAGGAAGTAAGATAGAGAAGGTGGGGACAGACAGAGACTGGTAGAGTTAGGAGTGGGAAGACGAGGGAATATGTATCTCATTGCTTCTGTTTTTTTTTTTTTTTTTTTCCATAAAATATGAGGTAATTGGCTGAGAATGTAATGGAGGGGGAATATTAGAGCTTTTAGAAAGAATGCATGGAATAGTCAATGCAGAAAGCATGAAAACGAGAAATTGTGTTCTATGGAAATAGAATAGGTTTGTAGGCAGAGTTGAGAAACACTGAAGTAGACAAGGTATTGGTTGGATCTTGGGTAGTACTCCAATGTGGTGGGGTAATGAACATCCACAGCTGAGGGAGTAGTAACAAGATAACCTGCCCTCTTGAGCTGTCTTGGATTTTTCCGTTCCCTAAATGACTTTCCATTCTTTATAAAACCTGACTATTCCCAGGTGGGTGTGAGATTGCTGCCTCAGTTATTATCATTTATACAGTTAAAATAAGTAAACACTTAGGTGAGGAAAGCTAGATTCAAACACAGACCTGGGAGTCAAAAGTTCAGACTCTAATCACTTACATGTACTGCTCTTCAATAGAGCCACTTAAGGTGTCCCAAGTGAACTTCTTTTACGTGGAATAAATGTAAATTGTCATTCATGTGCTGAAAACTGGGTAGTGTTCTATGTTCTTTGGTTAAAAAAAGGGCTGACTCCTATGACAGCCCCATGGTTTACCCTCATGTTCTGGTTCCAGTACGTCTGTACAGCCCATCTTTCTATACTCAAACTTGTGGTCCAGTCTTACTGCTCATTTTATAGTCCTCCTAAAGGCTGGGATCTTTCAGTTAGGATATGAACCCTCAGGTTGTATTCAAGTTGATCCATTTGGGATATGGTAAAAAAATAAATATCTTTGTTCTAGAGCTCTCTTACCTCTAGGTCTTTGTCTATGTTGTATATATAGTCTGTCTGCCTGGAATCCTTCAGCATTGTTTGACAAAGTCCTACTAATCTTAAGATCTCAGTTGAAACTTCACTTCTTCTGAGAAGCCTCTTCTAGGCTCTCAGGTCTGAGGTTGCTGCTTACATCCTGTATTTCCTCTGTAAGGGGTGCTCACCACATTGTGTCCTGATTGCCTCTTTACCGATAGACGCTCGTGAAGCTTCAGTGCCTGACCTAGTCCCTGACTCAGAATCAGACTTGATAAATTTGGACAGAATGTTAAAATACCAAACACATATTAATTTTTTAAATGTTGAAAGTTATATACTTCACTAAGCCAGTTCCTATGTTACACAGGTTTTGAGAAAAACTATTTAAAAATCTTCTGTGGATTTCTGTCTTGGGCTGTAACTTAAAATAATGTTTCTAAAATTATAATTTGCGTTATAATAAAATCATAACACTGTAAAATGATAAGTAATAAAATCTGTAACAGTAGGAGACTCATCAAAAAAGGTTGAAAACATATGGACAGATATTTAAAAACCACTGGATCATATTTGTACAATGTTGTTATTGTTAGGTGACATGAAGTCCGTTCCAAGTCCTAGTGAACCAAAGTACAACAGAAGGAAATACTGACCAGCCCTGCACCATCTTTGCAATCACTGTTACGTTTGAGCACATTATTGCAGCCACTGTGTCAATCCATCTCATTGAGGATCCCCCTCTTTTTTGCTGACCGTCCACTTTACCAAGCATGATGTCCTTCTTAGGGGACTGGTGTCCCTCCTGATAACATGTCCAAAGTATGTGGGATGAAGTCTTACCATCTTGCTTCTAAGAAGCATTCTGGCTGTACTTCTTCCAAGACAGATTTGTTCATTCTTCTGGAAGTCCATCATATATTCAGTATTTTTCACGAACACCATAATTCAAAGACATCAACTCTTCTTTGGTCTTCCTTATTCAGTGTCCAGCTTTTGTGTGCATACAAGCCGATTGAAAACAGCATGCCTTGGTTCAGGTGCACCTTAGTCCTTAAGGTGACATCTTTGCTTTTCCCACTTTGAAGAGGACTTTTGCAGCAGATTTGCCTAATGCAGTATGCCATTCGAAATTAACTGCGGTTTCCATGGGCATTGATTGTAGATCCAAGTAAAATGAAACCCTTGACAATATCAATCATTTCTCCATTTATCATGATGTTGCTTATTGGTCTAGTTTTGGGGGTTTTTGTTTTCATTATGTTGAGGTGTAATCGATACTGAAGGCTGTGGTTTTTGATCTTCTTCAATAAGTGCTTCCAGTCCTGTTCACTTTCAGTAAGCAAGGTTGTGTCATCTACATATCACAAATTGTTAATGAGTCTTCCTCCAATCCTGATGCCCTATTCTTCTTCATATAGTCCAGCTTCTTGGATTAGTTACTCAGTATACAGATTGAGTAAGTATGGTGAAAGAATACAACCCTGACACACACCTTTCCTGATTTTAAACCATACAATATCTCCTTGTTCTGTTTAAACGACTGCCTCTTGGTCTTTGCATAGGTTCCTCATGAGCAAAATTAAGTGTTCAGGAATTCCCATTCTTTACAATGTTACCCATAATTTGTTATGATCTACACAGTCAAATGCATTTACATAGTCAATAAATCACAGGTAAACATCTTTCTGGTATTCTGTCTTTCAGCCAATATCCATCTAACATCAGCTGTGATATCCATTGTTCCACATCCTTTTATAACTCTGGCTTGAATTTCTGGCAGTTCCCTGTCAATATACTGCTGTAGCCATTTTTGAATTATCTTCAGCAGAATTTTACTTGTGTGTGATATTAATGATACTGTTCAATAATTTCTGCATTCTGTTGGACCACCTTTTGGAAGAAGCACAAATATTGATCTCTTCCAGTTGGTTGACTAGGTAGCTATCTTCCAGATTTCTTGGCATAGACGAGTGAGTGCTTCCAGCATTGCATCAGTCTATTGAAACATCTCAATTGGTATTCCATCAATTTCTGGCCTTGTTTTTTTGCCAATGTCTTTAGTGAAGTTTGGACTTCTTCCTTCAGTGCCATTGGTTCTTGATCATATCCTGCCTTCTGAAATGGATGAACCAGTTCTTTTCGGTACTGTGATTCTGTATTCCTTCCATCTTCCTTTGATGCTTTCTACATCATTCAGTATTTTCTCTGTAGAATCCTTCAATATTGCAACTTGAGGCTTGAATTTTTTCTTTAGTTCTTTTAGCTTCAGAAATGCTGAACACGTTCTTCTCTTTTGGTTTTCTAACTCCAGGTCTTCACACATTTCATTACAATATTTTACTTTGTCTTCTGGAGCTGACCTTTTATATCTTCTATTCAGCTCTTTAACGTCATTATTTCTTCCTTTCTCTTTAGCTGCTCTGCGTTGAAGAGCAAGTTTCAGAGTCTCTTCTGACATCTATTTTGGTCTTTTCATTCTTTTTTGTCTTTGTTTTCTTCATGTATGATGTCATCCCACAACTTGTCTTCAGTCATTAGTGTTCAGTGCGTCAAATCTGTTCTTAAGATGGTCTCTAAATTCAGGTGAGATGTACTCAAGCTTGTACTTTGGCTCTGGTGGACTTGTTTTAATTTTCTGCAGCTTCACCTTGAACTTGCATATGAACAGCTGAGGATCTATTCCATAGTCAGGCCCTGGCCTTATTCTGACTGATGATATTGAGCTGCTCCATCATCTCTTTCCCTAGATGTAGTCGATTTGATTCCTGTGTTTTCCAGCCAGTGCGGTCCATGTGTATAGTCATCATTCATGTTGTTGGAAAAAGGTATTTGCAAGGAATAAGTCTTTGATCTTTGCAAAATTCTATCGTGTGATCTCCAGCATCATTTATGTTACCAAGGTCATATGTTCCAACTATGGTTTCTCCTTTTTGGTTTCCAACTTTCACATTTCAGCTACCAAGAATTATCAATGCATCTTGATGGCATATTTATCAATTTCAGGCTGCAGAAGTTGGTAAAGATCTTCAGTATCTTCATCTCTGGCTTTAATGGTTGGTGTGTAAATTTGTATAGTAGTCATCTTAACTAGTTATCCTTGTAGGCTTATGGATATTACCCCATCACAGAGAACATTGTACTTTAGGGTAGATCTTGAAATGTTCTTTTTGATGATGAATGCAATGTCATTTCTCTTCAATTTATTATTCCTGGCAAAGTAGACCATATGATTATCTGATTCAAAATGTCCAATACCAGTCCATTTTAGCTCACTAATGCCTAGGGTTTTGATCTTTATGCGTTCCATTTCATTTTTGATGACTTACAAACTAATGGTTGTTTGCAGCTATTTCTTTTCGTTTGAATCGTGCCACATTAGCACATGAAAGGTCCCAAAAGCTTGACACCATCTACGCATTAAGATTGACTCTACTTTGAGGAGGCAGCTCTTCCTAGTCTTGTTTTAAGTGCCTAACAACCTGAGGGACTCATCTTCTGGCACTCTATCAAACAGTGTTCCCCAACTATTCATAAGGTTTTCACTGGCCTATTATTTTAAAAGTAAGTCGACTGGTCCTTCTTTGTAGTCTTAGTCCGGAAGCTCCAATGAAACCTGCCAACCATGAATGCTGCCGCTGGTATTTGAAATACCACTGGCATAGCTTCCAACAACACAGCAACACACAAGCTACCATAGTCCAACAAACTGACAGATGAGTGGTGGATTTTGTACATTAGTAGTATAAAATTATGTAGCAATTTGCACTTCCAACAGATAGATACTAATAGAGAGGTTTATGCAAAGAGAGACTTTATCATCTCATTATTAGTTTAGCTCATGCACTTTTCTGGTGTTAAACATCTCACTCCTATGCATCCTTCAGCCTGTAGCTTCTTAACTACCTTTTCAGGTTTGTGCCTGATAAATAGCAAATTTAATAGAAAAGTTCCTATGAGCTTAGTTTATTATTTTACTGTTCTTCATGATAATGTTTTTCTTTTCCCTGCCTGACTACCTTTTTTCCCATTCCTATCAGTCTTAACAGTGTGTTTTTCTTACTAAAGTGGAAGTGTTTTGTCTTCTTGGAAACATTAGACTCACTCAAGTGAAAAAGAAACCATTTATCATTGTTGCCATTTGGGCTTTTCAGTGCCTCTCATTGTTACATTAGGATGGACAAAAAAAAATACATGATATCATGGATACAAAGAGTTATTGTTAGCTACTTATGGAAACTATTCTAAATTCAACTTTTTTCAAATTATTTTATTTTCTTCATCTTTTAAAATTCAGTTGTGTGTCCACAGTTGTGCTTTTCATTGTGATCTTTAACGCTAGCCACATCTAGAATCCCATACTAAATCAAACTGTAGCATTCTGATATATCATCTTCCCCCCACCCCCTTACTTTCAGTCTAGCTCTGTGGTCCTTTGAAGAAATTCATTCTGTGAGTTACCTCAGTAGTAGTGATGTCATGATAAGAATTTTTTTTTTTTTTTACACTTTTGTGGTTGGTTTAACTTCCTTACTTGTTCATGTAATACTGTTGATAAAAGGAAAACTACTATATGTTCTTTTCATAGAAGGTCGGGGAAAATAGTCATTTCTTGGCAGTGATTTTCAAACTTCTGGATTCTTTACATATGTAGTTTGTAAAAATCACTTTTGTCCTTTTAAAGTAATAAAATGTGTGCAAAGTTTAATGCTAAGGTACTCTGTCATAAGATTGAAAAATCTGAAACATCTTTTTATTTTAACTCTTCCTGTAGTTGGCAGGTTGTCGGAATGCTGTCTCACCCTGCGGTTTCCAGAAGGATGAG
The DNA here is from genome assembly GCF_024166365.1 of Elephas maximus indicus. NCBI lineage: Eukaryota > Metazoa > Chordata > Mammalia > Proboscidea > Elephantidae > Elephas > Elephas maximus. The sequence goes on from NC_064819.1 coordinate 192,742,101, forward strand.
AGGATAATTTGCTTCTCTAGTGAGCTTGTGACTTAAGTCCATTTAAGTTCACAAATATAATGATCAGAGAAGGTTTAAACCCTCTATAAATTATTTTGAAAACATTATATAGTGATTAGTTATTATGGTATTAAAGCAATTACCATTCATTACATCTTAGGAATCTTGGAAAATGACCAAATAATCCTTTTCTGTAATCACAAAATAAGCAATACTGTATGCAAAAAATAAATAAGGAATGTAATAAAAGCAATGACCTTTTTTTCCCCTCTCCCATCTTCTCTTTCATGCAGGTACAACTTGGCCAGGTAGAAATCAAATGCCCTATCACAGAATGTTTTGAATTCCTGGAAGAAACAACTGTTATCTATAACTTAACACATGAAGACTCCATCAAATATAAGTACTTCTTGGAACTCGGCCGTATTGATTCCAGCACCAAGCCATGTCCTCAGTGCAAGCACTTTACAACCTTCAAGAAAAAAGGACATATTCCCACCCCTTCCAGATCTGAAAGCAAATACAAAGTAAGCATGTTCACCAGAGTTGTGGGTTAGATGTCACAGGATGGGAGCAGACAAATTAGGCCAACTTGTGGTGGGCATTAAATGGGCTTCCTTCCCTTACCGGAGCCTAAGGTGAGTATTCTTTGGCTATGATTCTGAATAAGTATGATTTGGGGAGGCTGATGATAAGAGAGTACTTCTGAAAATTTAGCAACCAAATTGAAAGTCTAGACTTGAGAGTAATAGTCGTTGTTATTACTAAATAAATACTAAAACTTTTTCTTCTCTTTTTTTAGTGTAAACATAACTCTTTTTCAGTCATCTTAATGTGAGTCTCCTGTGGTTCTGCCTTAATTAGTGAAAACAGTATAAAGTGTTATCGATTAATTTATTTAGCAAGCATAGAATGCCAGTATATGCTAGGCAGTGTGCTAAGTTTGGGGACACAGAGGCAAATGTGATGTAGTCCCTGCTCTGAAAAAGTCTATTGAAGGTGAGAGACATACCTTCTAAAATAGAGTTCGATATTTTTAGTCAAATGATAATAATAATACATACGGGGTGCTTTGGTAATGCTGAAGGAGGGTTAAGGGAAAGGGAGTCAGGAAAGGCCCATAGAGGAGGTGCAGTTCTCCAGGCAGATAAACAGCCAAGAGCATTCCAGAGCAAGAGATGACTAAGTGTTCAGGCCCAGAGGCTCAGGTCATGGCATGTTGTGAACAAGTGCTTTGCAGAGGTACCAGGGAGAAAGTGGGGGAGAGATAGCTGGTCAGGTAGATGAGAGGAGGTCATGTTGAGTCTTTTACACTATGCTTAGAAGCTTGGATTTAAATCTGTAGGCATTAGAGAAAGATCGTTCTAGCAGCATTGATAGAGGATGTCACAGGAGGACAAGACAGAAGGCAGGGAAACCAGGACGGCAACTATGGAAGTAAATCACTGATTCACAACCCTGGCTGTATATTAGAATCACCTGGAGAACTTTTAAGAAACAACAGCGCCCGAGGCCCACCCCAGAACAGTCATCCTGGGTGGGGACCCTAAGCATTGCAAATTTTTTAGCCTCACGGTGACTCTAATACGCAGCAGAGTTGAAAACCATTGCAGTAAATGAAGCAGAAATGATGAGGCTGTGGCAGTGGTTTTCATCCTTGTCATTACAGCAAAATGGCAGGATAGAGTCGTTTCAAAAGTTGTTTGAAGGTATCTCCATTTAAGGTAAGTTTTTGCCCATGGTCTGTGTCTTGGGAGCCGTGGTTGCTACATTATTCTTCCTGTAGCTTTGAGGGGACCGTGGTTTAGCAAGTAGTTTCCTCTGCTGTTAAAGTGATGAGCTAGAGTACTTGCAGGTTAGTCAAAGCCTCTTAATGAATAGTTGGTCTTGGAAACTGCTTGACTCTCATATATACATACATTTTAATTTAAATTTACTATTTTGGTACAGGCATAACTCTTGAAGACATAACTATCAGGAAAAACTTTTGTGTGTGCGTAAAGAGTGTCATTTTTGAGGTTAAAAAATTGTGTAACTAAAATACACCCTAAAAGTGATTTTAAATGCTGAGTTAATATTAATAGAATACTTTTATTTGACTCTGAATATTCTGAGTTTATTTTGTTATTTTTGTCCCAACATATATATAATTGATATTAGCAGGAAATTACTAATTTTAAAAGGACCTGAAATTGTTCTTACAGAAAAGTGTTTAATCTACAACTTAGGATATTTGATTTTTTTCAAAGTTATATTTAGAATTAGAATATATCTATGCATATATGTATGCATATGTGTGTATGTATGTACATGGGTGAGTGTGTGCTTGTGTGCATGTCTGTGTGTGTGTTTGCATATATAGAGACAGACAGAATCCCTTGGTAATGCAAACATTCAGCACTCAACTACTAGCTGAAAGGTCTGTGGTTCAAAACCACCCAGAGCTACTTCAGAAGACAGGCCTAATGATCTGCTTCTGGAAGGTCACAGACTTGAAAACCCTGTGGAGCAGTTCTACTTTGTACACATGAGGTCACCATGAGTTAAAATCAACTAGATGACAACTAACAACTATATACACACACACACACACACATATATATATATGTTGTTGTTAAGTGCCATCGAGTCGGTTCCAACCCATAGTGACGCTATATACAACAGAATGAAGCCTTGCCTGGTTTTGCACCATCCTCACAATCTTTGCTGTGCTTGAGCCCATTGTTGCAGCCACTCTGTCAAACCATCTCATTAAAGGTCTTCCTCTTTTTTGATGACCTTCAACTTTACAAAGCATGATATCTTCTTCAGGAACTGGTCCCTCCTGATAACTATCCAAAATACGGGAGACAAACTCTTGCTATCCTTGCTTCTAAGGAGCATTCTGGCTGTGCTTTTTCTAAGACAGATTTGTTTGTTCTTCTGGCAATCCATAGTATATTCAGTATTCTTCGCCAACACCATAATTCAAAGGCATCAATTCTTCTTCAGTCTTTCTTATTCATTGTCCAGCTTTCACATACATATGAAGCAATTGAAAACACCTTGGCTTGGGTCAGGTGCTCCTTAGTCCCCAAAGTGACATCTTTGCCTTTCAAACCTTTAAAGCGGTCTTTGGCAGCAGATTTGTCCAATGCAATACATCATCTGATGTCTTGACGACTCATAGCGACCCCGTAAGATAGAGTAGAACTGCCCCACAGGGTTTCCAAGGAATGCCTGGTGGATTCAAATTGCCAGCCTTTTGGTTAGCAGCCATAGCTCTTAATCACTGTGCCACCACGGTTTATATATATATGTACATATAAAACCAAAAACAAACCAAAACAATTGCCGTTGAGCAGATTCCGACTCATAGCAACCTTATAGCACAGAGTAGAACAGAGTAGGGATTCCAAGGCTGTAATCTTTATGAGAGCAGACTGCCACATCTTTCTTCCCTGGAGCAGCTGGTTGAGTTCAGACTACTGACTTTTAGATAGCAACCTAGCACTTTAACCACTGTGCCACCAGGCTCCTTATATATACTCTTCAGAATTTGTAACATTTAACACATACTATAAATTTTTTTTTTTTTTTTAATACACAATTGCCCATTGTGTTTGAGTCGATTCCAACTCATAGCAACCCCATAGGACAGAGTAGAGCTGCCCCCCGTAGGCTTTCCAAGGAACAGCTGGTAGATTCTAACTGCTGACCTTTCGGTTTGCAGCCATAGCTCTTAACCACTGTGCCACCAGAAGACAAACATCCTCGCAACTGGACCAGTAAGCAACATCATGATAAATGGAGAAAAGATTGAAGTTGTCAGGGATTTCATTTTACTTAGATTCACAATCAATGCCCATGAAAGCAGTGGTCAAGAAATGAAAGGATATGTTTCCTTGGGCCAATCTGCTGCCAAAGAGCTTTTTAAAGTGTTAAAACACAAGGGTGTCACTTTGAGAACTAAGGTGTGCCTGACCCAAGCCATGGTATTTACAGTCACCTCATATGCATTCAAAAGATAGACAATGAATAAGAAAGACCGAAGAAGAATTGATGCTTTTGAATTATGATGTTGGCAAAGAGTATTAAATATACCATGGACTGCCAGAAGAACAAACAAATCTGTCTTGAAAGAATTACAGCCAGAGTGCTCCTTAGAAGCAAGGATGGTGAGACTCTGTCTCATGTACTTTGAACATGTTATCAGGAGGGACCAGTCCCTGGAGAAGGACATCATACTTAGTAAAGTAGAGGGTCAGTGAAAAAGAGGAAGACACACCATGAGTTGGACTGCCACAGTGGCTGCAACAGTGGCCTCAAACACAGCAAAGATTGTGAAGATGGCGCAGGACTGGTCGGTGTTTCTTTCTGTTGTAGCATCCCTATGAGCCAGAACTGCCTCAACAGCACCTAGCAACAACAATAACAATATAGAATTGAATCAAAGTGGAAATAGTTGAGTAATTTAAATAATGTTCTTATGAAATGGGTATAAGGAGGATTTTTAAGATACACTTATAACATCACTGAAACATTATAGGTCTCTTTTATTCAACACCATCAAAATCATTTTATGATAAGCATAATTTATCATAATACAAAAGTATTAAGAGTAAAATATGGAAGAAATCAACAAATCTGAGATCCTATGTTTGTAGAATTTTGAATAAAACCAAGGGCTTTCTGATAACATTTCTCAAAGGTCAGACTTCCACAAAAATGTCTTTTCAGTTGGGCTGTAGGTATAAAGAAAAGTAGGTGACAAATGCCCCAAGATATCAAATCTAGTAAACCAATCTTTGCTTTTGATGAGCAAAAGAGAAGAAAAATTGCTATTGGGAGAGGGTGAATTCAGTACAAAAATAATGTTGCTATTGAAGCAGTTAAAATCGTTGGAAGGGGGTGAGGGACGGAAATCTCAGTATCATGAGACACTATTAAACAGCTTTCAGTCAAAATAAAGCATTTGGAGATGATGATTGTTGTTACTCCTTTTTGCTCTTGTAGACGAGATCTATAAGAGGTCTCCCTGTTCTATACTGTAAAAAGTTACAGGGATGATTCAAACAATTAATTATTTTTACTCCTTTTAATATATCAATTGATATAGCATTTTTGATCAATAAACTCCAAGCTCTCCTTATATCAACTACCTGATTTGTTTGTCAATACCTGTCTGGACATTACAGCTAAGGAGCGCACTGATATGGGTACTCCAGCAAAGCAACTTGATGTTCATAGTTGCAGGTATAGTACCCTAAATGGAAGGTAATATCTTCATTCTTTATGGTGAACATTTGGTCTTTTCGTTTGCCGTACTTTTTTTTTTTTAAGTCACTTTCCCGATAACAGAACGCACTTCCAGATTGGTATAGTCTATCTTAACTTTAAGAGTATTGAATTCAAGTATTCAAATGCGATAAATTGAGCCACAAGGCAATGGAAACAGAAAAAGAAAGGTTGTTGCTAATGCCTAACATGGCAGAGCAATTTAACATCTTTTTATAATATCGTTTACAGCCTTAAGTGGGTTTTATATCTATTGTTAAAATCCTTGTAATATGTATTTTAATATTATTCTTCTTAGAGTCATCGAGTTACAGTATCTTGATCCAAGATGCCACTTTTTGAGCATTTATTATGGCTTCTGTCAATTCAGAAGCACTTAATATAGCAGATTGGAGCACTAGTGGCGTAGTAGTTAAGAGCTTGGCTGGGAACCACAAGGTTGGCAGTTTGAATCCACCAGCTGCTCCCTGGAAACCCTTTGGGGCAGTTCTACTCTGTCCTTCCTACAGGGTCCCTGTGAGTCAGAATCAACTCGACAGCAGCGGGTTTGGTTTTGGTTTTAATAAGAATAGGTTAAACTGGCTTGAAAATATCACAACTATTTTGTAACAGAAAATACCATTGAGTGCTCCTTACATGAAGTTTGAAATCTAAAGTATCATATTCGGGAGTTTCATTTGTATAGGTTTTTTGAAACACCACTTGTTAAATCTTCTGTACTTTGCAAATGTTAAAAGAGTAAACAGGATATATCTAAAAGCAGTAACAAGTATGCTTAGATGCCAGTTTATCCTTCTAGGCCCTCACTTAGCAACTCCCGTCTGTCAAAAGGTTGAGTAAATAGAGCTGTTCATATGTTCTGGAAGTCATCAAACTCATACTACATCAAATAGAACAAGTGCATTCCTGAATTGAGAGACTTCTGTTGAGACAACCTTGCGTTTGGTCAAGTCCAGACTTACTTTCTCATTCGTAATATTTCTGTCTTTATGTCCCTATAACTTTTGTCATGATGCCAAAAAGTTTTACCCTTCCATTTCTATAAGGTTGATTCCTATTTCCAGTTAGAAATCTAATTTCTTACCTAAACAGTTTCTATAATTTACTAATGCAACCCCAACGCTATATCAATATAGGAAACACATTAGTGGTGGAAAAATAAAAACGTTAAAGTTGTAGCTCTGGTGATATTCATGTGGTACTTGGAGACAGACACATTAATAGCACCCATAGCTTGCCTCCATGCCAGTTATCACATCTGGGCTTTTTATGGTGTATTTGTGTTATCATTTGCTTAAAGTCTCTCTTTCCCACTGGCCTGTAGGAGGCCATCCCCAGGCTTGCTACACTCACTGCTGATAACATGTGTCAAGCACCATGTCTGGTAGAGAATGCATTCAGAATAAATTTGTCAAAGGAACTATTCTATGGGTCAGTGAATAAATAATAATGTGTACTGTAATATATGTAGGTAGAAAATGCTGAGAACATAGAAGAAGAAAGGACAGGAGAGATTGAGAAAGCTTCAATGAAGAGAAAACACGTTAAACTAAGCCTTGAAATGTTGAATTTGCCAAGCTGGGAAAGGTGAGTCAGAGCTCTGGCTTAAAATTAGATTTACACTCTCCACTCTGAACCTGCCATATATCAATAGTTTCATATTGATTGGAGTGAGAGTTGAAGGGCATGCATATCAACACAAGGAATATGTTAGAGGTAATATTCTTTATGGTTTCCTTGAGGCAAAATTAATAATAGCTCCCACTCTTCTTTCCACAAATGCTAAGCATAAGCTTGATAACGTACAGAACAGTGCTTTGATTTATCACATGGTGAAAGAAAAAAGCCAGTCATATATCCTGGAGAAATTCTCTCTACTTTATTGTACCTTGTATCTTTAGCATTCTTTTTTCTCTATTTATAAGCCCTCTAAATAGAAATTTTATAGTCTTCACAAGTGTATTATCTCCTCATGTGGTAAAAAGACTTTTCTAAAAGCTCTAAGGATTCAACCAAATGAATGGATTTGTTGTTCCTACTTGGCGTACTTTAAAGCTTGCTTAAGCTTCTGTTAAGGGCTTGAGAATTTGTTTCCAGATGTAGAAAATGTGTAAAGTCTTCCAGTGTCAGTGTAGTGTGCTTGTTTGCCCCTCTGTTTTTTCCCTGACTCCATCACTTTAAGTTGACAGTGTTTACAGCTTGAGAATCAGATTGTGCATCAGCCCTGCGAGGTCAGTTTAGCGTAGGACACACACTGATTTCTCCTAGGATTAATGCATCATCCAGGTCAGGAGCCCGTAGAAACCAACTATATAGCATTTTAAATTATTGTTGCTAGAATAGATTTATGATGGCGATAAAGTTGAAGTTGTCTAGACTGGTTTAAAGGCCAGCATAAACAAAGAGTGTGTTAGGTATGTTACCCTTGAAAAAATTTATAACACTCAATGATGATGTAGGCCTATGAAATTTTATTAGAGTGCATTTCTCCCTCTAGATACTAATGAAATGCTTGGCTGAAGTTGTTCTTTCTTTGATTTCTTGATGCAGAAATTATCCATAATATTTATAGTTTTTATTTGTGATTGACCTTCTAGTAACAGCCAGATATTGGAATTCTTCTGGTTCTTTAGCCTATGAAAAAACCAAACCAGTTGCCATCAAGTCGATTCCAACTCATGGCAGCCCCATGTGTGTCAGAGTAGAGCTGCACTCCATAGGGTTTTCAATGGCTGATCTTTTGAAAGTAGATTGCCAGAACTTTCTTTCAGATTGCCTCTGGGTGGATTCAAACCTCAAATCTTTGGTTTAGCAGCTGAGCACATTAATCATTTACAACACCCAGAGACTCCTCTGTATCCTGCCCTCCCATGTTTATGCTCTGAGAGCTGCAGAGGAAACTAATGCAGATCTCTGCACAGTGCCTGAATCCACTCAGGTGGCCATTCAGACATTGATGAACATTTCCATTGTTAAGGAAGTTGCTACCTCTAGAACCATTCGCTTCCATTTTCAAAAAGATCTAATTTGAAAGAATTCATTGTTACCTTAAAGCAAGATCTCCCTCCTGCTTTCACCTATTGATCACAGAAATACTCCCATTTCTTATATTGTGCACTGTTGGGGATTGAATTATGTCCCCCCAAAATATGTGTCAATCTGGCTAGTCCACGATTGCCAGTATTGTGTGGTTGTCCACCATTTTGTGATCTGATGCGATTATTCTGTGTTGTAAATCCTAACATCTATGATGTTAATGAGGCAGGATTAGAGGCAGTTATGTTAATGAGGTGGGACTCAATCTACAGGATTAGGTTGTATCTTGAGTCAGTCTCTTTTGAGGTATAAAAGAGAGAAGCCAGCAGAGAGGGGAGGTCCCTTATACCACCAAGAAGGAAAAGCTGGGAATGGACCATGTCCTTTGGACCCGGAGTCCACGCGCTGAGAAGCTCCTAAACCAGGAAAAGATTGATGACAAGGACATTCCCCCAGAACTGACAAAGACAGAAAGCCTTTCCCTGGACCTGGCACCCTGAATTCTGACTTCTAGCCTCCTAGATTGTGAGAAAGTAAATTCGTTAAAGATATCCACTTCCCGTAGTTCTGTTGTAACCCATTAAAACCCATTGCTATTAAGTCGACTCCGACTCATAGCGACCCTATAGGACAGAGTAGAACTGCCCCACAGAGTTTCCAAGGAGCTGCTGGAGGATTCGAACTGCTGACCTTTTGGTTAGCGGCCAAGCTCTTAACGAGTGCACTATAACTGAGACGTACACTCTGTGATTAAATGGCTCTACTGCTAAATGTATTGTGTTCAGAATAGGTTGCCCTCTTGAAAACAGGATGATGCCACATTCTCTGGTGAGGGAGTTTAAGCTGTACAAATCAGGGCAGAATCTCACAGAACCTTTCATATTCATCTATGAAGAGGCGGGTACTCAGATAAGAAATAGGCTTAGATGGTTCTCTGAACCTTGCTTTCTAGGTTGAGAGAAAGATTCTATAAATGCTTAAAGGTATTTCTTGCTCCAGGGGTTAGGAGTAAAATAGACTGGTATGAAACAGTGATTCTAAAATTAGAGGGAGAGGACTCTTCAAAGGACACAACCCCCATTCCCAAGTTCTGACGTGCTACCCTAGAAGAGCATACCTCCCAGTTAAAAATAAAACCTAGTACTGAAGTGAATGTGTTGTGCAGTAAATAGTGTTGCATATGTAAAAGGAGCCTGGTAACCACTATTGAGGGAGGTCAGTAAGGTTATTTATATGAATAAGCACCATATCTTGATATAGCTTATCTTGTTATTTCTGTTTTTGTCCCTCTCTTAATCCCAACCTCTAGGAAAGATTCTCTTTCACTTTCCAGCTTAGTTTCAGCAGTGCTGTGAGAAATTAAGGAAGGGGTCACTTGGCCACGTTTGAGCTGTGTTAAAGGAGCAGTACCTCATGAAGCAGTACCGTTCAGGGAGAGGCTCTCAAGCAGGAGGTGACTCTCAGGGAATAAGATTCAAGGCAAGAAGCCAAGCCGTGTTTTCCCATGTGTAGACTCTTCCTTCCACTGCCGTTTTTGCTTTGTTGTTGTCAGGTGCCCTTGAGTCTGTTTCAGCTCGTAGTGACCCCATATGTCAGAGTAAAACTACCCCATAGGGTTCTCTAGGCTGTAATTTTTACAAGAGGAAATCACCAGATCTCTCTCCCATGGAGCCGCTGGGTGGATTCGAACCACCAACCTTCTGGTGCTTAACCATTGCACCAGGAGGGCTCCTTACTCTTGCTTTAGAATTTGATTTTATAAAGGAGCAGACAGTGCTTCCTTGAAAATACCGGAAACCATGCACCAAGACTTTTTCATTTCTCTGTAACACCCTGCACTCCTTCTGATCTCCTCTTCAAGAAAAGTATCTTCAAAATCAAAAGCTAAACTAAACCTGTTGCCGTCGAGTCAATTCCCACTCACAGCAACCCTATAGGACAGAGTAGAACTGCCCCCATAGGGTTTCCGAGGAGCACCTAGTGGATTCCAACAGCTGACCTTTTGGTTAGCAGCCATAGCTCTGAACCACTATGCCACCTTAGAAAACGTTTTTTACTCACGAAATTTCCCTGTTGTTTACCATATCCATCAGTCTCTTTGGGACATGCTGTAGTCTGACAACCACAAGTTTTATATAAGCAGTCTCTTGACCACAGTGTAGTTTGGGAGATACACCAGAATTATAGGAACATTAATGCAAAACTAATTGGACCCTATTTATTGCCAAGGTTGAGCCATTTGAAGTGACATCTCTGTTTGGACTACACTAGAGTGAGTTCATGCTATTTTCCCAATGTGCCGGATCCCTCAGGCCTCTATGCGGTGGCTTAGACTGGGCTCTCTGCCTGAAGTGTAACCCCCATTACACCTGTTTTCCCAGTGATATTCTCATCTTTCTCTGAACACCTCCGCGCCAGCCTTCCCTGAACTATCTCTCCCATAGCACCCAATTGTCCAAGCTTCTCCTCTAGCAGTTATTACTACTCTAGCAGCTATGATTTTATAGCTCTTTTGGTTTGTATCTGTCTTCCCCCAATAGCTTGTAAGTTCCATAAGGACAAGTATTTTCATTCTTTTTTGTGTATGTAAAATCAGTGTAGTTAATACATGCTAGTTAGAAGGTGCTCAATGAATATTTGTTGAATGAGCAAATGAATTGATGACTATGTTTCGTTATTGAGTATCTGTCTTAACCTTAAGTTCTAATAAAGCAAGTCCTTCTTGGAACACTGAACTGTTATATTTACAGTGCTGCATATAAGCATGGTTGTTGTCTAATACCCTGAGTTTGAAAGGTAATTATTTGGTCATTTATTTGAAATGATGATGTATATAGGAGTATATAGAATTTAGGCAAGAAGATTATTATCTGGGAAGTGTTTGGTTTGGAACTCTTTGTTTTTACTTTATAGGCTATTTTTCCATTTGACATGGACAAATACTGTTTGTTTAGGGCAAGCGGTTGATTTAACTTGTCATCGTAGTGTCAGTGTGCCCCAGATTTCTGAAAAAACTAAAGGAATTCATTCAAAAGTCAAAAATGTAAATATAAAGTTCTTTTATGTTTCTTGGGTTCTGGGGCAAGTTAATCAAGATTCCTAACTCTGATAACTTTATTCTTGAAACACTTGCAGCCCTGCCTTATGTAGAAAAGTCGACACGTTAATCATGATGCTCGGTAAAATGTCATATGGATAAAATATTTCGTAAACATCATCTGGTAATCTAAGAAGTAGTGATACCATCTCGGCCACTGGTCATAAATTATATTGTTTTCTTTTTTTTCTGAATTCATTATGTTAACCAATGTATGGTACCTGCTGTGTGTAAAAGAATTTATTTTTCAAGTAATTGACTGAGTGCCTACCATATGCCAGAAGTTCTGTGTGACTCAACTCAGGAAATACAGGGTGAATGGGACAAAGCCTTTGCTCTCAATGAGCTTGTATGCCAGTGGGGAGATTAGACATCCCTGTGTCTAATGTAAATTCCGTAAGAAAGGTACTAAATATGCTTGGGAGGAATAGTAGAGACATCTTGAAGCAAGTAGTATTCCATGTGGGTAACATTTCAGTAGACAGATCGTGTTAATTGGACCCTTTCCAATTACATGAAGCAGAGATGTGCTTTATCTCAGGTTATTCAGTGAGGTTTACCGTAAGGCACACAGAAGTAGGAAGGATAGGAAAGCAGTCTTAGCAGCTGCTCAGGGAGGCCTCACAGTGCATCAGAACACTGGCTCTGGTAGCGTGAGAGTCTCTTTAACACCAGAAGTGGATGTCTGTTCCCTACTCCAGTGACCTGCCACTGTGGCCACTCAGCTCTTCTTAGTCACTCAGCCTCTTCAGTATCAAAAAGTCACTATTCAGACAATCCAGGTGCAGTCTCTGAATACCAGTGTTATTGGGGTTGGCTGTTAGTCCTGTAATTTTTCTGGTTCAAAGCAAAGTAATAGTTAAATTTATGTTTTCAGTGAGAAACAGTAAGCAGTCAGGTTTGAATTTAAATTATCCCTGTTCACTTGAGAGCTTGCTGGGCAGCTAGCTCCTTTCACAGTTTGTCACTAAGTCTATGTTGTTGGTGAGGACTGGCAAGCAGGTTCTGCAATAAGACTTCGTTGTTGATTTAGAGAAGTGGGGAGCCAATGTCCCTAGTGTGTGCACCAAATGTCAATTTCTTCATAATTCTGGTATCTTAAGAGAGCCACACATTTCCAGTTATCTTTATTAGAGATCCATAGATGTGATAGTTAAGCACTTGGTCACAAAGATCCTTAGACCGTTAATGGCTGGCATTCATAGCATGATTTCCAATTTCAGAGTACCTTTACATATATTCTCCTGTTCATTTCATAGATATAAAACTGATTTAAAACCAAGGAAGTCTTTTTTTTTTTTTAATGATCCTACAGTCCAGTGATTTATAATTATGAATAATGTCTAGTGGAAGAGAACTGAATTAAGTATTTAGGTCCTTGTGACAAAATGAGAGATTTTTTTCCCCTTTCATTTATTACATTTAAAAGGAAGGTTCCATATGATATTTACATCTATTCTTCATTGTTCAGTGGCGTGGGGAATAAACATTTTATTTTTTTTATTATCTAGAGCTCATATACTTCAACTTGTTCTCCTTATTTTAAAAGTTACTTATTTTAATGTTAATGATCACAAAAGACAAAAAGGGATATTTTAAGTGATTGACTAGTAGTATCCATCTCTCTTTTTTTTTTTTTGGTAAAGCAAAGAGTCTCCCAATTTATGTGAGGACTTTCAAAGTTCACCTTATGTTGGCAACCACATAGAATTTTGGCTTTCTGGCTAGTTGAACTACGTGACCTTTTTTGACTTCTACATTTAAAATTTTTAATTGCCAAAGAAGGAATGCTGTTCAGTTTGAGGAAGTATTTTGGCACAGCGAAAAGAATGCTGGCCTTGAATCCAGACTGAGTTAGGTTTAAATGCCTCCTTAGTGTGTACTTGGTATGTGACCTTGAGCAAGTTATTTAACCGCCCTGAGCCTTAGTTTCCTCATCTAGAAACTTGTGATGTCCATACCTATTTTGTAGCATTATTTTGAGGATAAAATAAATAATGCATGTAATGCATTCAGCCCAGACATTACTGTATACACAAGATATAAAGTCATAAAAGCAAAACTACTTTTGTTATTTCATATTTGCATAGGGAGAACATTATCTATTCCTGATGTAAGTGAAAACTAGTCTTCTGAGTTATAAACAGAACAGCTGTGATTGTAATTACCCCTTGGTTAATCCACGTATTAGAACCACTATTATCTAAAAAAAAAAAAAAAAAAAAATTTTCAAAAAAACTGAGTGGTGATATTGTATATAGTTTGCCAAAATAGGTTCTAACTATCCTTCAAAATATAGCCATTTAGTAAATTCACTTGTGGTACAATGAAATAATATGCAGAAACACAAGAGAAGAATAGTCAGTTATCGACATTCTTGAAAATTAGATGTGTGTTAATTCATTTTAATCAAGCAGGGCTAGGATAGTCAAGTTATCATGCACATATGTTTTTAGAGTGTGGTGACTGGAAATACTGTGTGAAGATGTGATACTTCAGTGTCATTCAGAATAAAGGAAACCATTAGAGAAAATATCTTTCATCCAGGGACCAAATGGAAAACAAATATTTTCAATGAATATACACATGCTCTTTCTCTTTCTCACATACTTCCACGCAGTAAAAATATGAAGGCCTGTTGTACCTGCCACAGCATCACCATACTGATATATTTCTAATAATAGTATCCTTTTGCATTATTTTACAATTAATCTCTTTTAGATTGATGGCAAACCAGGGGTATCTATCGTTTTAGCTGCTGCCTAATATTGGTAGAGCAGTTTGTTTTTCATTTGGTAAAGCATCTGTGAGGCCTTCATTTTATAAATGTGCATCAAGTTATTGGTAAGAAGAATGATGGCAATGCCTGGGAAATTGGTTCAAGGGAATGGTGAGTGAAAGGGCAGCCTTCATGTATGGATTTGAGACATCACATGCTTCATGTTTTACTCTGCTTCAGTCTCGGAGGTTTTTTTAAGGCCAAATTGATTTCCAGAATGCCCCAAGCGTTTAGTTATAGTATAGTCTTGCCAAAGCAATTCTGTCTACCTTTAATAACAGAATATTTATGTCTTACTCTAGTTTTGGTCTTGTAGAGGGAGAGATATTAAAAATGCGGGCAGATGATAACCTTTTAGCTAATTTCCCCGAACACCACCATTCTTGTCCTTTGAAACACTTACAGTGTATCTGCTTGCATTTAATTTTACTTTTCCTTACACAGATCCAGTGCCCCACTTGCCAATTTGTCTGGTGTTTTAAGTGCCACTCTCCTTGGCATGAAGGTGTTAACTGCAAGGAGTATAAAAAAGGAGACAAATTATTGCGCCACTGGGCCAGCGAAATTGAGCATGGGCAGAGGAATGCCCAGAAGTGTCCAAAGTGCAAGGTGAGCTAAGCTTTAGGAGGAAAAGAGAGAAACGTGTCCATCTGGATGTCACTGAACAATAATTTTTACAATACTGCAATAAACTATATTTATAACTTTCTTAATGCATGCATAGGAGAAAAAGAATATTTGCTGCTCATTTTAGAAAAGAATAATTATGTTTTATAACTTATCTGAAGATTTTATGTATCAACAATGTATATTTTTATTGTTTGCATTTCATTTCAAAGTTAAGGGGGCCACATGTAAATATTGATTTAAAGTATCAAAATCCATGTTCTCTGTTTAAAAATGGAGATGTGTACAGGCAGAACCTAGTATGAAAATGATTTTACCGTATTCCTTCTACCTTGCAACATATGCTATAATCAGTTCTCAATTATACAGGCTCTGAATCCTTGCTTTTCTTTCCCCTCTGCCATTGGTTATGACTTTAGGATGATGTTAAATTAAACTGATCATTTTGCTTTTTGTGAATCTGGTGAGGTAGAAGCTAATAGCTAAAATCAGGACCAAGGGATTTTATGAATCCCATTTTTCTCTTCACAGTCATATGAGATTATCAAGAATTACTATTTGAGTTGAGATCTGGATATTGAAAAATTAGACATGGAAGAGAATTTCCCATTGACAGATAAGCAAGTAAATCAGCCAGAAAAATTTAGACTTGATGCTTACAGGGTAGAAATTTGTTGAAGTTTGAAGGTTTTTGAAGCTCGCTTTAGGAAATTATCATGTATGTATATGTACACTCCACCATGTGTAATTTCACTTTTTGCCATGTGTACTTTTGGGACTGATGTCTAAATTAGACCTAATTTTCCTTTAAAAATGATGCTGTAATTCTTCCCTGGAGACTTTAGCACCAGATCAATGAAATTTGAATGACCAGAATTTTTTTTAAACAGTTAATAATTGTGAATCCAAAATAACTTGAAATTGTGAAAGTATCTTCAGAAGCCTAAAAAAAAGCTTAAATACAATGTCCAGACTCACTATACCGAATTTATGAACTAGTTCACACATACGTTGTTGTTAGTTGCCTAGCAGTTGATTCCGACTCATGGTGACCCCACGTGTGCAGAATAGAACTGCTCCGTAGGATTTTCAAAGCTGTCACCTCTCGGAAGCAGATCGCCAGGTCTGTCTTTCAAGGCACCTCTGCAGGGGTTCGAACCGCCAACCTTTCAGCTAGTAGTCAAGCCCTTAACCATTTAAGCCACCCGGGGACTCCAGTTCTTACTCATAAAAAACCATACCAAACCCATTGCCGTTGAGTCGATTGCGACTCATAGCAACCCAAAAGGACAGAGTAAATCTGCCCTGTAGAGCTTCCAAGGGGCAGCTGATGGATTCAGACTGCTGACCTTTTGGTTAGCAGCCCAGCTTCTGACCACTTCGCCACCAGGGCTCCAAAAACAACCTGACTTATGCATCGTATGTTAAAAAAAAGTTTTTCTCTGAAAATGCATGTTGCCCTCTTAACAATTGGAAGGAATTTTTGAAATAGTTTAAATGGCTGGACTCTCTTAAAAATAGCGTCTAAAGATGTTTTAGCTAAAACTTTCTTTGTTTTCCCATCCACAGTTACCCTTTTTATCTTAGGGCTGCTTCAGATCACCACACACATTGCTCAGTATACTTACTTTTCATCTCACTGAAGAACAATTAGAAAATGAGGCCTTCTCCCCACTCCCCCCCCCTTTTTTTTTTTAACCTTTTCTGTTTATTCAAAGCCACTGCTCAGTTTCAAAACAAGTAAAGGCCACTCAGAATTTATTAATGTTGTTGTCATGCTACTTAACACTTTGTTCACAAGTATACACTGTATTTCTTTGGAAAGCTGCAAAAACAATTATCAGTTAGCCTGGCTCTAAGATTGTATGCTAAACGAACTATACAGCAACGTTATACATTGAAGAAATTCTGAATGAATTGAGGTGATACATAAAAACATACATTTATTACTGTAACCCCACCCTGTAATCTTAAATGGGCTCTGATATATAAAAAGAAAAAATAGCCAACTATAAAAAATTTACTAAATGCACTAGTAATTTCCCCCAGTTTTAACAAATATAGATAAACAGTTAAGAGAAAGCATACATGCTGATTTCCTTTTGAAGTAATAGCTAACAGGCTGGGGTTTTTAAAAGGGATTACCTTTTAAATAGCTGGAAGGAAAGGAGCGATAGAATCGGTTTACATGACTGCAATGAAACAGAGAAGCTATTTTCTAGTGGGATTCAGGTTCCATATGATTTTATGACTTGTTTTGAGACAAATGCTTTTGTTTTGTTTTGTTTTCTGTTCTTTTTCTTTGCATATGACTTTAAAGCTTTTGCATTTTTATGACTCTTTGTTGTTCTTCGACCTTAAGACTATATTTTTCTCCAGGAAACATTTTTATTCTTATAGTTGAAATCATGAGGAAATATTATTCAATTTTTTATACTCCAAGTCTTTCTTTCTACAAATAAATCTTTTAAAATTTGTAAATATAAAAATGGGAGATAATAAGAGTTTGTGAAAAAGAATAAAAATCTCAAAATAATACCTCCATGCTAACGAAACAATCATTGTATATTTTCATATGAATATATTTTCCATATTTGATAATGATAGTCAAGTGTGTTTAGAATTTTGTTGTAACCAAAATATATTTACATTTTTGTATCCCAATTAGGTTATACTATATTTGTTTAGATTGATACATAATTTTAATAATCATTTTGATTTTTTAAATGATTGTTTTGTTTATAGGTCACATAACATATAATAGAAATCTGAGAGAGGGAAAAAAATCACTCAGAATCCTGCCACTCCAGGGTGGTGCTAGCTATTAGCATAGTAGTGTGTCTCCTCGGTCTTTCTCCTACTTAAACGACATTTAAAAAAGTTTTAATTATAGTATGCAGATCATTTGGCACTCTTTGTTTTTACACTCAACATTTCAACCATTTCTCATGTTACTAAATAGTTTTCATAACCTTTCTTTTATTGACCGTGTAATGTTTGCTAAAATATCCTTCTGCTATTAGATACCAAGGCTGACTTAGACTGGGTTTGGGTTTCTTTAAAAACTATATACATATTACAAATAATGCTTTGGTGGTATTCATTCTGAGGCTGTCTTTTATTCCATATTTTGCACTTTTGGAAGTGAATATGCCTGAAGTTAGAATCACTGGGTTAAAGGTTATAAATATTTTTAGCATTTGGCACATACCGTCAATTTGCTTTCTGAAAGAATTAAAAGAATTTATAATTCCACCAGAAAATATGACAACCTGTTTCTCTATGAGTGTTTAAATGATTTTAAAATGCTAATTTAATAGTTCAAAAATACATTTTGTCTTTGGTTTTGCATTTGTTTCCTTTTTTGCGTGTATGCTAAATATAATTCCATGTATTTTTTGAGTTTGTAATGCCCCCTTTTTGAATTTTCTGATCATGTCCTTTGCCTGTTTGTGTGGGTAGTTTTTCTGTTGGAACATAGTTTTTATTATCAGATTAGATGAGCTCTTTATTTGAAAATGTTTCTTCACATATTTTTTCCTATCTTCTATTTCTTTTTATATCAGTGGTAAGTTATCTTTTACTTAATTGGGGTGTGTGTGTATGTAATTTTTATTTGATCAAGTATATCACTCTCTTCCCTTTTTGGACACATACACATCTTTTATATATCTATATCTATAAATATCTTTTATATATTTATGTGTATATTTTTATTTATGTATATTATGTGTATATTTTTTATATATCTTTTATAAATATTTTGCTTCTAAGTTTAAAAAATCATCTATCATCCAGAAATTTGATAAGGTCTATTTTCTTCCTTTCTTTTAAATATTTGATTTCTAAATACTTAACTCTTTTATCTGCTTATAACTTATTTTGGTGCATATTAATGATTTGGGTGCCTAAGCTAATTTTTTTCCAAATTGAAATCAGCCAGTATAATCATTTTCATTAAAAATCTTCCCCCTACTCATTTATTTCTGATTTTTCTATAAACACATGCTAGAGTATAATATATAATAGTCTCTTTTCTGAGCTTTCTCATCTTATTGCTGAGTTTTTAAGAAAATTTTGTCTTTATTCTGGTGTTAAATGGTTGTGCCTTTGTAAAATTTGCCTTCCATGTAAGGTTTGATAATCTGTTAATTCATTATTTTAGTATCATAGATACTTTCTTTTTTTTTGCTGATAAATGTTACTCTTCCTTAATGAATTTTTACTTTTTTTTTCAAGCAGAAAGACCAATTTTTTATAGTGTCATCAAGAGATTTGACTTATTCTGGAAAATCTAAATTATTTATAATTGAATTTTGGCAGATAACCAGAATAAGAAAATTTTTTTGCCTCGCATGACTGATCAAGATATTGCTTTAAAGTGTGATTTTTATTATACTGAGGTAAAAACATACAAGCATTTCTGGAAGTTATTTATATAATAATTTTATGAAAATTTTATACTGGAAAATTAAGATCAACTTTATTTAGCCATTTTTATTTGGATCACATTCTTCTTCATGCATGGTATTCTTTAGTCATTTGTGAAACACCATTTTTTATTTTAAAAATGAGTTTCCTGCTTTATATAAATTTGTAACATACAGAAATTAAGTGCTGTTTTTGAAGTGTCTTCTTGAGTTATCACAAAACCAAACCTAGTTTGTGATAATTTTAAGTTTAAATTAAATTTAAAGCAAATAGGAGGATTTAAATTTTGCTGGCAATATTAGAAGATTTGTTTAATTTCATGTAAAAATTTATTTGAGACTATTTTATATAGCACAGATTGAATACTAAAAGCTGAGTTAGTTAAGAAAAAGAATTATTCGCCAAGTGAAAGAAAAGGAAAAGTGAAATCCTACCTAGAAATAAACAAAAACAGGATTATACAATAAAAAACAAGTAAACACACTTGGAAAGCAATTCCGTATATACGTGCACTTTAGGTTTAAGTTGTTTGTGAAGTTATTTTTACTTTGTGAAAACAACTATAAGGGCCAAATATTGCTTTTTAAATTTTTTTTTTACTTGAAAGCTTAAAAAAATCAAACTATTCTAAAATTTATACTTATTTTGATCTTTATATGGTAGAATAATATCCCACTAACCAAATTAAAGGCAAGAAAAAAACAATATAATCAATATTTTTTTCTTATTTTTTTTTGTAGTAAGTGACTACCACATGTAACTTTATTGTTCAGTGTATACTTTTTAAAAATTCTGTTTTAACTTATAAAAGAAATTATTAAATACTTATTTTTCATTTATTAATAAATAAATGTGTCAGATGGTAGCAAAAACCCCAGTTGGATGTTTCTAAAGGCCTGAATAATTTCAGATTTTAGAAGGTATTATTGTCTAATATTATAATAAACATCATTAAACATAAAATCAGTTATGATGCCATCAAGAATGTGAGAACTTTATAAGAATTGTTAATGATCCAATGTTCCATTTGTTTCTCGAAAGATTTAATACTAGCCAACTGCTGTTACTTGTCTTGCAGTTAACCAGGTTCTCACTTTAGCTGTGTCATGTCTTCCCCTTGTGAAGCACTTAACAGTGGTTAAGTGCTACAGCTGCTAACCAAAGGGTTGGCAGTTTGAATCCACCAGGCGCTCCTTGGAAACTCTATGGGGCAGTTCTACTCTGTCCTATAGGGTTACTATTGAGTCAGAATCAACTCGACGGCACTGGGTTTGGTTTGGGGTTTGATATTTCCCAAAGGCCAGATTTCTCACTTCTGTGTATACTTTTTTAGCATATGTACTTTCAAGACAGATGAATACACCATTAGGTCCTTATACCAATAGTTTGAGGCAAGCAGATTTAAAGCAAGCAGGAAGTTAAAGTTAAGAAGCAATAATGAAGGAAAGGTACACTATATAAAGGAAGCTTTATTTCGTCAAGAAAATTTTCTGAAACAAATATTGCAATACCTTAACGTTAAATGTGGGTGGTGCTTACATGTGTTACTGTTATATTGTTTATAATTTTCCAAATGGTTGAAATAGTTCATGATTAAAAATAAATAAAATCTAACAAGGAAACAGAAGGACTATACTCATAGTTGTCGGGAGCGGCTAAGCTTACAAAAAAGGTTGCCTACACAGCCTTTAAGGATATGGCTGTTTCATTTATTGATAACCTACGTTTTTTTCTTTTATTGGCTAAAGGTTAAATGTTCCTGAGAATACTGTACTTACTAAAGCAGAACCCACCCACACCCAGTGCCGGGGTTAATATTTATCAAAAATGCTTACCTGTTTTTTTTTTTTTAGTTTGAGATATTAAAGAGGAATTCCTCAAACATCTCCCAAATTACCTTCTTCCTTAATGTCAGATAAGAGAAATATTTATACAAACATTTACACAATGTTGTAGAAGTGTAGTCACGACTGACTAGGTTATCTGTAGCTGACCACCTCAGTTTTCTCTTATCCCTCACATCTCTATGTAGGATATTTTACTGGACATGGAGTAGTGATAATTTATTAGGAAATTACACATTTTCTTAGGGTAAGATATGAGTAACGTGGTTTATGAATTAATGGGTAATTGGGTACATTTGTTTTATTCTCAGGTCAATACATCTCCTATTTCTAGGTGACAGGATAGTCATTTTTCTATTTTTTTTAAAGAAATGTCAAGATGTGAACAGGCAGTGCGAAATTCTGGTATGCATGCCATCTTTATTTTATTCATGAAAGTGCGTTTCTAAAATTCTCTTTTTTTGCAATGTTAGCACAGGGATAATAATCATAACTAATTAAGTATAGTATATACAGACATTTACTACCTGTCATTATCCATTGTAGTTATATACATTTATTGTTTCATGAAATCCTTAGATGTTCTAGTAAGATGTGAGGTCCAAAATACCACCCAGATGTTATTTATTCAGCGTCTTGTGACAAAACCTAGAAGTGTTACCATGTTGTTGTTAGGTGCCGTCGAGTAGTTCCAACTCATAGCAACCCCGTGTACAACAGAACGAAACACTGCCCGGTCCTGCACCATCCTTACAATTGTTGTTATGCTTGAGCTCATTGTTGCAGCCACTGTGTCAGTCCACCTCATTGAGGGTCTTACTCTTTTCCACTGACCCTGTACTCTGCCAAGCATGATGTTCTTCTCCAGAGACTGATCCATCCTGACAACATGTCCAAAGCATGTAAGACGCAGTCTTGCCATCCTTGCCTCTAAGGAGCGTTCTGGCTACACTTCTTCCAAGACAGATTTGTTCATTCTTTTGGCAATCCATGGTATATTCAATATTCTTCACCAACACCACAATTCAAAGGCATCAACTCTTCTTCTTCGGTCTTCCTTATTCATAGTCCAGCTTTCACATGCATATGATGTGATTGAAAATACCATGGCTTGGGTCAGATGCACCTTAGTCTTCAGGGTGACATCTTTGCATTTCAACACTTTGAAGAGGTCCTTTGCAGCAGATTTACCCAATGCAACGCGTCTTTTGATTTCTTGACTGCTGCTTCCATGGCTGTTGATTGTGGATCCAAGTGAAATGAAGTCCTTGACAACTTCAGTCTTTTCTCCGTTTATCATGATGGTGCTCATTGGTCCAGTTGTGAGGATTTTTGTTTACTTTATGTTGAGGTGTAATCCATACTGAAGGCTGTGGTCTTTGATCTTTATTAGTAAGTGCTTCAAGTCCTCTTCAGTTTCAGCAAGCAAGGTTGTGTCTTCTGCATAACGCACGAACCACTAGGGCCAAAGATGAAGAAATAGAAGATTTTATCAGCTGCTGCAGTCTGAAATTCATCGAACATGCAATCAAGATGCATTGATAATTACTGGCAATTAGAATGCGAAAGTTGGAAACAAAGAAGAAGGATCAGTAGTTGGAAAATACAGCCTTGGTGATGGAAACAATGCCAGACATCGAATGATAGAATTTTGCAAGACCAACGACTTCTTCGTTGCAAATACCTTCTTTCACCAATATTAACAGTGACTATACACATGGACCTCACCAGATGGAACACACAGAAATCAAATTGACTACATCTGTGGAAAGAGACTATGGAAAAGCTCAATATCATCAGTCAGAACAAGGCCAGGGGCCAACTGTGGAACAGACCATCAATTGCTCATATGCAAGTTGAAGCTGAAACTGAAGAAAATCAGAGCAAGTCCACAAGAGCCAAAATATGACCTTAAGTATATCTCACCTGAATTTAGAGACCATCTGAAGGATAGATTTGATACATTGAACACTAGTGGCCAAAGAACAGATGAGTTGTGGAATGAGATCAAGGACATCACACATGAAGAAGGCAAGAGGCCATTGAAAAGATAGGAAAGAAAGAAAAGGCCAAGATGGATGTCAGAGGAGACTCTGAAACTTGCTCTTGAGCAGCTAAAGCAAAAGGAAGAATTGATGAAGTAAAAGAACTGAACGGAAGATTTCAAAGGACGTCTCGAGAAGACAAAGTAAAGTATTATAATGACATGGGCAAAGAGCTAGAGATGTAAAACCAAAAGGGAAGAACACGCTCAGCGTTTCTCAAGCTGAAAGAACTCAAGAAAAAATTCAAGCCTTGAGTTGCAATAGTGAAGGATTCCATGGGGAAAATATTAAATGATGCAGGAAGCATCAAAAGAAGATGGAAGGAATACACAGAGTCATTATACCAAAAAGAATTAGTCAATATTCAGCCATTGCAAGAGGTGGCATATGATTAGGAACCAATGGTACTGAAGGAAGAAGTCTAAGCTGCTCTGAAGGCATTGGCAAAAAACAAGGCTCCAGGAATTGATGGAATATCAATTGAGATGTTTCAACAAACAAATGCATCACTGGAGGTGCTCACTCGTCTATGCCAACAAATATGGAAGGCAGCTTCCTGGCCAACTGATTGGAAGTGATCCATATTTATGCCTATTCCCAAGAAAGGTGATCGGATCCAACCGAATGTGGAAATTATAGAATAATATCATTAATATCACACACAAGCAAAATTTTGCTGAAGATCATTCAAAATGGCTGCAGCAGTGTATTGACAGGCAACTGCCAGAAATTCAGGCCAGCTTCAGAAGAGGACGTGGAACCAAGGATATCATTGCTGATGTCAGATGGATCCTGGCTGAAAGCAGAGAATACCAGAAGGATGTTTACCTATTTTTATTGATTACGCAAAGGCATTCGACTGTGTGGATCATAACAAACTATGGATAACACTGCGAAAAATGGGAATTCCAGAACACTTAATTGTGCTCATGAGGAACCTTCACATAGATCAAGAGGCAGTTGTTCGGACAGAACAAGGGGATACTGATTGATTTAAAGTCAGGAAATGTGTGCATCAGGGTTGTATTCTTTCACCATACCTATTTAATCTGTATGCTGAACAGATAATAGGAGAAGCTGGACTATATGAAGAAGAACGGGGCATCAGGATTGGTGGAAGACTCATTAACAACCTGTGTTATGCAGATGACACAACCTTGCTTGCTGACAGTGAAGAAGACTTGTGTTAGCATGGTAATAATAAATGACCAGGCTCAGTGTTATGCAAATTACATTCATTATTTCATTTTATTCTCCAAAGAAAGTTGTAAGGAAGAGGTAGTTACCACCATTTCAAGATACAGAAACCATTTCAGAGAGCTTAAATAACTGGACCAAAAAGCAAGGCAAAGGAAAGTGAATTACATTCATCCATAATTTATTGTGAACTTGGAATTCAAAGAATTCACTTACTAGGGTATTTTCCTTTAGATACTGTATTCTCTTAAATCCTGTAATAGAATATTTTGGGGCAGAAGGTATTGATTCAGATAAACTGATTAATCTTCCCCGTTCACATAAAATTAGCATAAAAACCATAGCCCTGGGCTGTTATATCTGAGGTCTAGGCTATGTAACCTGCAGTTGCTGAAGAAAGAACTTGAAGCGTTAATGTTGGATCTTATAGGTATCCTGTAATTCTCTAGCATTCTACACACCAGTACAAAAGCACATTCAGAGACTGATAAATGATTTCAAATAATGCTCATTTGGAAAATAAAATAGCTTCCCCTCGACCACTGGTGTTACCCATTTCTAATTTCCCAGAATGTGTAACCCATTGCCATCGGGTCAATTCTGACTCAAGGCGACCCCATGTGTTACAGAGTTAACTGTCCCATAGGGCTTTCCTGACTGTAATCTGTATGGAAGCAGATCACCAAGCTTTTCTTCCACAGTGCCACTGGTGGATTCAAACTGTCAGACTTTCATTCAGTTAGTTGTTATGGTTATTTGCTGTCAGTACAAACCACTTGCACCACCCAGGAACCTACAGAATGCTTGAAGTCACTAAATTTGGAGGAGCAGTGTTAAATGGTAGTAGTAGTGTCAGAACCTGCCTAACTTCAGGAGGAATAATAAGAATCAATATCAGCCCAAGACTGATTCCTATGAAATGAAGGTCAGATATACCTCTGTTCTCCAAACTTTTTATCAATTCTGACACCAGCCATGCTTCCCACAGCACTCTCTACTTCTGAGTTCCATAATCCATTGCAGTGGCCACACAGAACTCACAGACCATCCTTACAGTTAAGTGGTTTGTTAAGGAAGTGACAGGGCACCACTTGGGATCAGAATCAATAGGCTATAAATAGGGATCAGGATCAGGAAGCATGTAGGCAAAGTCTGGAAGGCTCCCCCGAAGAGGAGAGCACATCCCTCCCTTATTCAGTGCAGGAGAGCTCTCTTAGCTCCTCTTGGTAGTGCAAGCAAGCAGACCCTTCTCTTTACTGTGCATGCCCCCTCTTAGCTATGCAGGCCTCCTCTCAGCCACCTGAGGACAGGTTTCCTCTCAGCACCGTCAGGACAGGCCTCCTTTCAGTCCCCTGAGGTCACGCCTTTCTGCCTTGGGCCTCCTTGCCATCAGCCTCTCCACTGCTTACTGACCCAGCTTATAGCCAGTGTAGCAGTTTTGTTCAGCTCTCTTGACTCACTTACCAGCTCTTTTAGGAGGTTCCTCTCCTCCTTTCTCTTTCTGCTGCTTCTCTCTTCTTGCCTTTTTTCCTTTCTACTTCTTCCTCCCTCGGTCTACCTCTGTGGGATTTGCTGCATAGATAAGCAAACTTCTCATCAATTTCAAAGCATGGCCCTTCCACCAGGGCCACAAACTGACCAGTCCCCTTTCAGTAGGCCACAGGCATTTCATTTGCATAGGAGACCACAGATACTTCATTTGCCTAGTAGGCTATAGTCACTTCATTTGCATGGTATATTGACAAATCCCTGCAAGGTATGTAAGATAGTCCAATCACAGGACAGGCTGCAGCCCAGGAAAAGATAAAAAGTAGCAAACCACAAGTTGTTTATAAATTAACCAGGAAATATCAGTCAACCTGGACATGGTAAACCCTCCAGGGTAGAAAACTAGGGCAAAGGTAACTTCTCAGGGCTTAGGGAAAAAATCTCTGAAGCACTTTTTCCAAAGAACCAAGGCAAAAGGCCACATAATTTCACTGTATGTGATTATCACTGCCAGTTTTTTTTTTTTTTTTGTCTTTTCAAAGTCTAGACCTTAGTCGTGAGAAGAGCCTTATTGTTTGATGGCAGATAATTTATGGAATGTAAAGTGGATCACATCTAATACCCCATTTTTATAACAAATTTAATACCTGTTTACTATCCTGAGATTCAATATATAGATAATGTAACAACTTATACACATTTCATAAAAATTCATATATTGTCCTAACTATAATAAAGGCTAGAAACATGTAGAAATATTATAATGAAACTATATATTTTTGAACATTTAAATGCTCAGGGTACCATAACATTAAAGAGTAACATGATGAAGTAGTCAGATTTTTGTATCTATTTTTAATGCATAAATTTAGATTTAAGAAAAATTTGGATTTAAAAAACTTTTAAGTTTGAATATTAGCAACACCTATCCTTATTATATTTGAAGGAGCCCTGATGGCGCACTCAGCGACTCTGTGGAATAAAGACCAGGCAATCTGCTTCTGTAAAGATTACAGTCAAGAAAACCCTATGGGGCAATTCTGTATCACATTGGGTCACTATAAGTCAGGATCGACTGAACAGTACCCAACAACACAACAACAGTTCTTATATTTGACATTTTGAATTGAAGACAAAACAATTTTATATGTATATATACATATATGTCGGTATATATATGCATGTATATGTGTATATATTCATGTGTATATGTTCATATGTATAGTTACAATGCTAGAAATTCAACATACATTAAAACCATGCAAAAATGTGTTTGCCTTATACATAAAATGAAGTTAGATTCTAACTAAAATCAAGCATTTCTCAATTTAAATAGCAGTTGTTGTTAGGTGTAGTCGAGTCAGTTCTGACTCATAGCGAACCTATGTACAGCAGAACGAAACACCACCCAGTCCTGCAGCATCCTCACAAGCAGGTACATATCTAGAAAATTTAGTAGTTAATATCTAGAAAATTGATTTATATTGAAACCATGCAATTTTATTTTGTGTATATAAGCCTAATGGAGTTAGGCTCTAAGCTCAGATATTTGTAAACATGTTTTTATCTATATGAGTATCCAGTGCATTAAAAAATTATATTGGCACAGCTCAATTCTCCACTATGTAGGACTGTCCCAGGCATTGCAGGACATCCATAAATGCCAGCAGCAATCATCTTTGTAACAATCAAACGTGCCCCAACAAAAAATATTCTGAAACACCTCCAGGGGGTGAGAACCCCTCTTGAGAGGCTCTGTTAATGGATAATGAGGACTTTTATAAAAGAGTTGAGCTGTGTGAAAGAAATGTGTAAGTCAAAAGCTACTCAGTCTCCATGTGGATAGTGATGAACAGATATCCTGTAGGGTCTCAAGCTTCCTTAACAAGCTTATTTTCATTTCACTTCAAGTTTTAGGAGTTGCTTTCTCTTTCTACAACAAACTCAACTTAGATTTCAGAACAGGTCAGTGGGTTTTGCTAGTGGCAGTTATCCGGAGGCAGATCATAAAGGTTTAGGGAGCTGTGGGAAAAAAAATAAATCCAGATGCCTGCCTGACATCTCTGCTTGGCTCTAATACACTTCTCCAACACCACAAATACTCCTTCCCTAAAATGGTTCTGCTCGTAGCTTCCCCATCTCTGTCAATGGCAACTCTGTTCTTCCAGCTGCCCAGACCAAGAACTTCGTGTCATCCCAAACTCTTTCTCACACACTCACATCCAGTCGGTCATTAAATTTTGTAGATTGTACCATCAAAATGCGTTCAAAATCTTACCATATCACACCATACCTACGGTTACCAGTCTAGTGTAAACCATCGTCATCTTTCTCTTCTAAGATTTTTGCAATAGCCTCCTAACACGTTTCCCACTGTAAAAGGGATCTTAATCCAGCAGCTAGAATGAGACTATCTAACATAAGGAGATTATATCATTCTTCTGCTTAACACCCTCCATGGCACCCATCTCACCCAGAGCAAAAGCTAGTCCATGTAATGACCTATCATACTGTGGATATGCCTCCAGCCATTACTCCTCTGACCTTCTCTCCTACTATCTTCACCCTGCTCCGGCCATACTGTACTCCTTGCTTTTCTTCAAAAACATCAGGCGTGCTTCCATCCCAGGGTCTCTGCACTTGCTCTTGCCTCTTTCTGAAATATTCTTTCCCCACATATCTCCATGATCAGCTCCCTAACTTCCTTCACATCTTTGAGTAAAATTCAGCTTCACAGTAAGATTCTCCTTGGTCACCTTGTCTATAGTTTCAAACCACCTACCCTACCTCGATAGGTAATATCTCCCCTCTTTGCTTTATTTTTGTCTCCATAGCACCATAACACTTATCACTATCTAAAATAATAGATATATTTTACTACCATAAGAACAGAGATTTTTATCTATATTGCCAGGCACTGTTTGGCCCCGAGTGGATAATCAATGAATGAATGAAGGTTGTTTTTCCTACCTCCTTATATAGCTGTTCAGTGAGAATCTATTAAGTGCTTTGCATCTGTAAGACATGGTCCTTTTTCTCATGGGATTCACAGAAGGGTAAACACAGTCGATACATTGACAATGACAAAACACTATTGTGCTTCAATAGGGCTTTGCACAGAGGGTTGTAAGAGGGTTCATTGTGAAGGCTGTCTCATTCATCTTGGGAAATCCAGGGAGATCTGGGTTGTTGAGGATTATTAGACTACAGCATGAAGAAAGGTATACAGAAGAGGGAGTATCACAATTAAAATTGCAAGGGCACAGAGCCAGGAAGAGTGTGGTGTATGTGGGAGCCACAAGCACTTAGCGGTTCCTTAGCGTAAGGTTCACGGAAGGAAGTGGTAAAAGGTGGGGCTGGAGAAGCAAACAGAAGCCTGGGCTTTGCATGCAATGTTAAGAAACTTGGGCTTTATCCTCCAGGCTTTAGGGGGCATTGAAAGGTTTTAAGCAGCAGGATGGTGGTATCAGATTTATATTTTAAATTAGTTGCTCTTAATTGTATGGAAGTAGTTGTAGAAGCTGAAAAGGAAATGATGATGATATCAGCTAGGCTAGTTGTCATAGGGCTGGAGAAGAGGAGAAGCAGTAGATAAATACCTTGGGATGAAAATTGTCTGACCTTGATGATTAATTGGATATGGAAAGTAAGGAAGAGGGTAACGACCAGAAATAAAATAATGGGTATGCACCTCATATTATTTTGTTGTTGTTGGGGTAGGGAGCCATGGAATGATGATGAGTTGAATTTTGTTTATTTGTCTTTGAAATGGCTATGAGGTATATTGTTGTATATGACCATCAAATAGCTTTTGTTTAAGTCTGAGGCTCGGGAACCAAGTCCACAGTGGAAATAAAGAAATGAGAAAGTGAAACAATTTAAGTGTGAAAAAGACCATCCAAAGAGTATGTGCTAACTGATGAATTATGGATGGAATTAAGAATAGGTGAAAAAATAGGAACCCAAGAGAGATACAAGGAGATTCTAGAAAAAAAGGTGTTTTTGAAGCAAGAGTATATCAAAGGCCAGGAAGGAGGTAGTGATTGATTGATGAAGTGACATCAGAAGATGCAGTAAGAATTAAAAACCTGTCCATTGGATTTGGCAGTTGGGGAATCATGGGTAATATTCATGTGTTCTTTCAATAAATATTTGTTGAGCACAGGCTTTGTTCTAGGACCTGTGCAAAAAGTTTTAATAAAATAATGATACATATATGATCTGGGCCCTTGTCTGTATTTTAGACTAGGAGGGTAGAA
Source organism: Elephas maximus indicus (assembly GCF_024166365.1). Taxonomy (NCBI): domain Eukaryota; kingdom Metazoa; phylum Chordata; class Mammalia; order Proboscidea; family Elephantidae; genus Elephas; species Elephas maximus. The sequence goes on from NC_064819.1 coordinate 192,772,181, forward strand.
GGCTTAAGCAAAGGGATACAGATAATTAAAGAGTTTTAAAACACAGAGTAAGAGATGCTGTGACAGAACTAGTGTATGGTGCTTTTCAGTTCATGGAGTCAGTGCAGGACTATGCTGTGCTTAGGAAGCTCTCCCAACCCCTAAATCCCTTTCACAATTAGCTGCTGTTCATTCTTCATTTCCTTAGGGAAACCTCTCTTGACCTTCAAACTAGATCGAACGCCTCTGTTAAGTGCTCTCTTCATACCTTGTACTTTTTCTTCATAGCATTTGTCATAGCTTATGGGCATATATTTATTTGTACAGTTCATTAATGTCTGCCTATACCCTGGCACAAACCATTAAGTGCTCAACTGCTAACCCACTAACCTGCGGCTCCACAGGAGAAAGGCCTGGAGATCTGCTTCCATAAATATTACAACAAAGAAAATCCTATGGGGCAGTTCTCCTGTCACATGGGGTCACTATGAGTGGAAAATGACTGAACAGCACCTAACAGCAACAGTAACACCCTAGACTATAAGCTCCTTAACAGCAGAAATTGTATCAGATTTTATTGATAAACCAATATTTGTTGAATGAATGAATAAATGTTTCCTGGAGAAAGACAAGTGATATAGATGTTTCACTACCATGGGATTATAGTGTCAGCTGAGGTGGAATTAAGAGGTGATTATGTTTATATATGGCTTATATGGTTAATCTCTTATTACAGGTCTTGATTTGTTCTACGAAGAATATCATAAGCACAGAAATGACCTGGTGGGTCATTTCTGGCTACTACAATGTGGACTTTACATCAAACTCTTATTGAGAAATATCTGGCATATTCTGAACATTTGATCTCACAATATAGTGTAAAAAGGTATAAGTAACATTTGGTGTATAAATGTTCAACTCCTTAAGCATCAGCTGTCCTTATTTGTCAGAAATGGAGAGAAGAAACCCTGTGAGTACTAACAGATCAAATGGCATTTGTAGTTTATGAACACTCAGTTGGATCTAATGGGTTAGGACTACCTAGTCTGTCCTGGATTGTCTCCATCTTTAAAGCAATTGTTACAGCCAGTTGGGTGATTAATTTTTTTAGCAGAGCTATAAATTGATTTTAAGTTTTGAAGCTGTAATACAAAATAAAAATAGCTTTATTGAATCTAAAAAACTGAATTATATATAACTGTAATTTAAACCTATTTATAATGCTCTGGTCGTGTAGTGGTTAAGCTTTTGGCTGCTAACCAAAAGGTCAACAGTTTGAGTCCACCAACCACTCCTTGGAAACCCTATTGGTCAGTTCTACCCCGTCTGTCCTATAGGATCGCTATGAGTCGGAATCGACTTGACCTCAGTGGGTTTGGTTTTTTTTATATTTTAAAAACCAAACATGGTATTTTCAAAGTGTGATCTTTAAAGATAGACCCTACAGAACAGAGTAGAACTGCCCATAGGGCTTCCAAGGGGCAGCTGGTGGATTTGAACTGCCAGTCTTTTGGTTAGCAGCCATAGCTCTTAACCACTGTGCCACCAGGGCTCCAAAAATAACTACACCACCAGGGTTTCCAGAGATAACTTAAGGAGTTGAAACAGCATATGAAATTTATTATTATCATTATTATTATTATTGTGTTAGAAGGTCACAATTACATCTTGCTTAGCAAATGTAAAAAGTAATGTTTTCTGTTTCACCTTGATTTACAGTGTGTCCATTCATGTCTCATTAGTATCAAATGATAAAATATTCATATATAATCAAAATATTTTAGCAGTAGTATTAAAGGAAGCACCATGTACTTGACAGTTGGAAAATTGTGAAATCATCTTTCTATGATTAAATCTTTATCTTTATGTTTGTAAGATATTCAAATAAATCTGTAAAACCATATAATTCTGTGGAGAAATACGATTGAACCAACAATGTTTTAGGTAACTGCTGTGCTCAGAGTATTAAATTAGGAATAAGAAGAGACTGTTAAAAGAGAGATTAGAAATTGCAGTCTTCGTTATTTAAATGAAATAAATATGATTTTAGAAGCCCGTGAAACAGTATTACAAGGAGATATTAAATGACTGTGAAAACTGTATATGAAATTTTGAGGCAGATAAGCTGTCAGTGATGAGTTTAACTTATTTGAATAAGTTTCCTGTAGGAAAAAGTTTCGATGTCATTTTGAAGTAAGGAAAAATATGAATTGGCCCAGAGAGTGGTAAAAGCAAGCACAAAGACTCATGTATGCCTTATACAGGAATATCAGGCATGCCTGTCTGACTTTCACAAATATTTGGCTATTAGCAGAAAATGCAGTTGACCTTCTGACTTTACCTTGAGTTTATAATAAGAGGCTACTTAGCATAATAAAGAGACAGGCATGCATCAATATCCTTTTTCCATTCATTCACTAGAGCTGTCACTTGAGCAGCTTACTTTTCTAAGCTCTGATTATGAATAAAAGTTCCAATCTCGTGCTACTATTCTGAGGCTTAGATGTGTTAATCTATGTACAATGCTTGGCACATAACAGGCTCTATACAAATATGAGTCCTCTTCCCTTTGTAGGTCACCTGTGACACTGCCATGTTATCAGGAAAAGTTTTAGGCTTCAGGGTCTTCATTTTAGGATCAAAGACAGCATCAGTTTAAATGTTGAATGTATGATGAAACAATACTTTGTTCCAGGTGCTCTGCAGTTGCCTTTCAGCATGTTTTCCCTGAATGTTGAGGTGGTTTAAAGAAGGATGAGAAATGATTTAAGCGTGTGCTAAATAGATAAGGCCACAGAAATCTTTGAGAAACAGGCAAAACAGGGGAGAAGTATTGGACTAAGGGCAAATTTACCAGGAAGGTAATGAGCTTAAGCCTTGGAGACTCTGCACAGCCCCTTCTTAGGCCTTATACCTAATTTGTACTCGTAATTTACATTCATTTCCTTAAAGAGGACCCTTCACATCTCAAATTGGGTAAACTTTAGGCCCTACAAAACCTGGATCCACTCTGACTAGACTGTCTTGTAAAAGAAAAAAAAAACTAAATATGATTTAAAAAGGATGAGGTCACCACAGCAGGAAAAGTAAGTTTTGCTTCTGTTGACCAAATGGTGATTTGTTAGTAACTCCTGAGCACAGATGCTCGTATGCCCTTGACTAGAAGCTGCTGTTGTTGTTGAGTTCTGTCGAGTCGGTTCTGACTCATAGCGACCCCACGTTTACCCTTTGCCTGCCTAGGGAGTCACTTCTCTCCAGCCAGCATCAGCCTAAGAATGACCTACACGAAGAAGTAGGGAGAAAGGGGACCCCCCAGCAATCAAGGGGGTTGCAGTTATATTATCTGTACATTTGATTCCTCACATTTTTTTTTTAAAGAAGAGAGTAGATGGGAACCAACATATTAAGCTGAGGTAAGGGTGAGGGGGGTGTAACTTGAATGTACTAAGTCCCTGCTCTATAATGAAAAGGGACGACTGTTTGTAGGTGATCCTGCATATAGCCAAATCATTTTGTGTTGAAATAATTTTTCAGTTCTTTTTAATAATTATTCATCTTACAAAAGAAAATATACACATACTGGAGTGAAAGATGTCTCTAGTTTATGTACTGTGTCCGTGGGGATTCTGAGTCTAGGATCCAATTATATCTCAAGGAATAATATCCTGATTATAACATGGCCTTAGCGTTTGTGACAGTGACCCCTCCATTGGGTATATGGTGGACTATCTAAGAATAAAATCCTTATTGCACTATAGGTGAAGCTGTATTTACATGTAACTTGACTGCAATAATAGAGGAAGGTGCTTCGTTGCATAGATGGCATTGTACCACCTTTGAAACGTATTTACAAGTCATATGAGTTGGAAACCAAAATGGTATTTCAACATACTTAAGTATGCTGTTGTTCTCTTCTGCAAAGAGAGATTTTTTTACTTGATATTTATTGACAAAAAGTTTTACATAATCCCTTTTTTCAAGGAATGTTCTTTATCTCTTGTTTTTCAAGTCACCTCCTACTTGCCGATCACAACATAATAAAAATTCACTTTCACAGCATTTTGAACTGCTTCCTAACCACTGAGTTGGATGTGTGTCTGTAAAGATAAGTGAGTTTTCTTTGGAATTTGCTCGTTTATGTATTGGTCAAAATAAGCCAATAGCTTGAGTACCTAAAACGTTTTTCAGCTTTGAACACGCGGAAGTATTTTGCACAAATACAGTCTTAGAAAATGTGGTTATAAGCAAATTGACAGCCTCAGGAATCCTCAGTAAGGATTTTACTTTGATGAAACCTGTTAAATGTTACTCCACAAAATTTGCCTGATTTTACTTTTTAAACCTTTTATAACCTTTCCTTCTCTTTCCCTCTTTCACTGCTATAGATCCACATCCAGAGAACCGAAGGATGTGACCATATGACTTGTTCACAGTGCAACACTAATTTTTGTTACCGATGTGGGGAGAGATACCGCCAGCTCCGTTTCTTTGGAGACCACACATCAAACCTCAGTATATTTGGATGCAAATACCGCTACCTCCCAGAGAGACCTCATTTAAGGAGATTAATTCGAGGGTCGGTCTGTGGTGAGTATCTAACATGCCTTATAAGAGTCTCCCCTGGGAAATAAGTAGTTATAATAACCAAAAAAGACCCTTTGCCGTCGTCGAGTCAATTTTGACTCATGGCGACCGAGTCAATTTTGACTCATGGCGACCCTATAGGACAGAGTAGAACTGCCCCGCAGAGTTTCCAAGGAGCACCTGGTGGATTCAGACTGCCGACCTTCACCACGCCACCAGGGTTTCCAAACAGTGATAACAGAACTTAGAAATGTAATAGCCATGGTAATTCTGAGCACTTGCAGTGTGCCAGGTAAGGTCTTTACCTAAAGACAAGAGGATGATAAATTCTCTCCCTTTGAGATCAAAATGAAAAACGTTGATTTATTAGAACACTACTTATATGAGCAAGCAGATTTTGGTTCTCTGAAAAACAAATTATTAATTTCACTGTAAAAATCTGAAGTCATTGGTCTTTTAAACTTTTCAAGCCCTATTGTATGTAACCCACTTGACGAGAGGGACAATGTCACATTTGTTTTTGTATGAACAGTACCCGGCATAGTGTCTTATACATGTCCTCCGCTCATGGAGGACACTCAGTACAATACAGCATGGGATATGGTCTAGAAAGGCAACATGATTCAGAGTCCCTGTAACCAAGTTTCATTGTATGTACACAATTGATAGGTCATTGTATATATTTTTTGTACTACATTAATATTTAACAGTTAATGGAATGAGTCTCTAATGTCATCATTGCATAGAAACGTGAGTTTAAATATCCAAGTATAAATTGTATTTGTGGATTGACTCTCCCCTCCGCAGTCTTCCTTAACAACACATAGCATCACCACCCTCCCACCCTACACACAAACACAAATATACAAACATATTTTCTTTCCTACTTTCAATGCCATTTTGTATTTCGTTGTGACAAGATATTTCTATCCAGTCTATAAGTAATCTTTGATTAGACCAGTCATTTCTCGTTTTCTTTTTTGTTTCTTTCCTTTTTGTTTGTCTGTTTAGTCATCTTTGAATAAATTTGTCCAATAATGTTATGGATGCCTTCTCTTCAGGCCCTCTCACTGGTTATCTAGGTGCCACTGGTGTCCTCCTCTAGTATCATAAAGTAGAGTTGGGTTATTTAGCAGTCCATAGAATGTACAGAAACTGACAGCCCCATGGATCTAGTCAACAGGGAAACCTTATCTCTATACAGTCTTGTCTTTTTCCTTTTATTTGAAAGTTTTATGGTCAGTTTTCTATAAATGGTTTTCTTTTTGACCTGTTTCTACTCCATTGTGTATATGCACGTGCATACATACCACCCGGTCAGGATGAACCTGACAAAGTAGTGAGCAGCTGGCTTTAATATGAGCTGTCCCTCCCACACATAGTTTCCACCTCCAGCACAACTGTCCCTAACTGCTGTTGGACTGTAGCTCCATGTGGAGTAGTCCACTTTTCCTGTCCTCACAAAAGGTAGGAAAGCACAAAATTACTTAATCCCTGCCATATAAGAGAGAAGATGGATTATAGCAAACCCCTCCTGCTCATAGCCTTTGTATGTGTTGCAACCCAGTTTACTCCCTCAGCCTTGGACTAAAGCCTCCAGATGTCCTTGGACAGAGGTGGAGAAAAGGTCGGCATCTCTCTCATAGCTGGAGGATGGGAAACATGGTCTTCATCCCATGTGGCCGTGTGCCCAGCTACAGATCAGCGATTCTGCTAGAGAATACAGCACAACATAGATTGGGGGACGATTAGTAGCCTCTGACACAGGGGCATCTCCCCCATACAGAGTAGGCAGATTATACATTGAATGGTATTGGGAATAAAAGTGGCTAAGGAAAAATTTTAAATTGAAAACATTAAATCAAACCATATAATATTGAAGAATATGAATATATAGATATATCTGATTTCTAGATGGCAAATAATTTATATGCACAAAAGCCATGGATCTCTTCCTTCCCGCCCGCCCCCCTCCCCCCCCCCCCCCCCCCAAAAACTACCCAACTTAAAAGACAAAGAAGCCTGGAACCAAAACTGAAAAAATAACAAATAGTCAATAAACATATCTAAAAATTTCAGTGCTGTTGGTAGTCAAAGAACTGTAAACTAAAATGAAATTATTTGGGACTATTGCTTATCAAAATAATTTTGTCAAGCTTATACTCAGTGCTAGAGTTTTATACTCTGCTAAATGATTTGGAAATTTTGGACAATACTTTTGGAAAGGCGTGTAATGATAATGTGATGGACATTTTAAAAACATGATAAATTGATGTGCTGACCATGGTTTGTGTGTTTAAGTATAATTTAAAATAGCAAAAATAAAACAAGGAAAGTAAGTATATAAATATTTAAGTAATATATGATATATGCATATGATAGAATGCTATTTAAGATATTTAAAGTGATATTTTAAAATAATTATTACTGACCTAGGAATAAGGGAAACGTTGCTTAGTCCTCAAGACCGTTTCAAAAGTAGCCTTAAACATGTTTTGAGTATTGACGTCCCAAAGGGAGAAAGCACACATCTGGTTCTCTGAGTTCCATGATGTTTGAAAAAAAAAGTCAGCGATGTTAGCTTACAGGCATGCCTCATTGCTATTTTGAAAATATATTGATAATTATTGGAAAAGGAAATATGAATGAGCAGACTGAACTATGTGTGTGGAAGAAAAACAGATTCTTTCAAAATATTCTATCAAAATACATTCTAAACTCTTAAGCGTAGCTTTAAGAGGATACCAATGTAGTTGTTCAGTGAGATTTAGAGTTATTTAATTGGATTCTGTCATTGGTGAAAACATAAGTTTAAACCCATGGTTAGACATTGTGTTAACTGAGTGATCTTTTGAATTAAATATTAAAAACTATGTTTTATATACTTCTGGTCATCTGTTTCCAAAGACCATTTGTTAAGAATAAAAAAAAAAAACCCACTGCCATCGAGTCGATTCCGACTCATAGCGACCCTATAGAACAGAGTAGAACTGTCCCATAGAGTTTCCAAGGAGCACCTGGCAGATTTGAACTGCCAGCCCTTTGGTTAGCAGCCATAGCACTTAACCACTATGCCACCAGGGTTTCCTATTAAGAATAGAAAAGTTAATATTGTTCTGACAGACTTCCAACACGTGGTTGCACTATATTTCTTTCCTTCTTTCTTCTTTTGAATGTAGTAGGTTATCCCAAATCACTGTCTTTACGTAATTTGTAGATTGATGTTCTGGTTGGTTCTTAAGCAGATACGTGAGCATTTCAGTTACGCAGCTATACTGCTATGTTACGTGTCTTAAGATCAAGGTCATTATCGATGACAAGATACTGAGTACTAGTCTGTTTTTTGTGCTCGTGCTTTTCAAAGTCAGTGGGATCTGATTATGGGCTCTGTGCTATGTTTACTTATGACTAGAGTTTATTATCACCACTGCTAAATTATTTATTTGGGAAAAAATGCAGACTGATGCCACTTGGCACCCTCGTCAACATTTAGCCTTCTTAGATTTTAAGTGCTTCCTTTTAAAATTCGTTTAAATGTCACTTTAATAACTTTGAACGTTATGTATATTAATTAATAGTGTTTTCTCTAACAATTGGATTGCCCCATTTGTAGTTCAGTCTATTAGGTATTCATGCTGTCAGCTTACCTTTGACTCAGGAAGTAAATAAGTCATTTTTTCAGATGTAGGCTTTGGTAGAAGTTCCCTGTAGCACCTATTAGCTATTCATTTGGGGAGCTAAATTAGGCTTTTCGCCTACCAACTCAGAATGTGTTACTTCCTTTTTTTATTTAATTTTATTGTGTTTTAGATGAAGATATATGGTGCAAATTAATTCTTCATTGAAAAAGTTATACACAAATTGTTTTGTGACATTGGTTGCAATCCCCACAATGTGTCAGTGCTCTCCCCCTTTCCCTTTCCACCCTGGGTGCTCCGTGTCCATTTGTGCAGTTTTCCAAAGTGTGTTTCTTTCTTAACTTTTTGGCATCTTGAAAACTGAAAATGGAAGAGATCTAAGAGAAAAGCATATAGAGAAATGGTCCTGGTAGAATTTTCTTGGTGATAAAGGATAAATTATTTATGACAATGTTGGACTCACATGCCCTGGACTTCAGGGAAGTCCCACACCTGATACATTTCCTTAGCAAAATATAGCCCTAGTTACAATCAGACTTCTTAAAAAATAACATACACTGTGGTATTTAAAAAGTACTGCTAAAATTGTTGAATAAATTACTTATAAGACTCTTTAAATGGTTTTGCCTTTTGTTTTCCAGCTGGAAAATTATTTGTTGCACCTGTAATCCTGGTTTTGGGATTAGCACTAGGGGCCATAGCAGTTGTAATCGGTAAGAAACACTTAACATATCTGACATTAGAATTCTCTGAGTGCCGTAGAGAATAGGACCATAAATCTAACAATGTGTTCAGTTTTTAAGTGGATGTGATTTCTGTTCCATGTTTGCTTTCAAAGAATGGGCCTTGGCCTATTAGGAGAAAGATTGCATTTTAAATAGACAGCATATGATTTACAAATTCAGAGAAGCATGCTTCATATAGAATGTATTTGTATAGCACTTTTTCAGTCTACAGATATGTGATTTATAACTCTTATAAAGTGTTACTAACCACCCTTGTAGTACCAAGGTTAATACAACTAGTATTAGTGAAAGAGTCCAGTGGCCTAGAACCCAAATTTTCCAACTTCAAGTTCAGATTGGAGCATCAAAGAAAAGAGACTGTGGTGGACTCTTAGGTATTTGTTCTGGTCTGGTAAAAAAGATACCTTTAATGTATATAGAACATATTTCAGTGAGCACTGAAAATAGAAAATGTATCAATGATTTGTATAGTTTTATTTGCCCAGGTATAGTAAAATATGTATTTTAAAAGCAGTGGTTCTTGCACTCTAGCGTGCCTTAGAATCACCTGGAGGTTGGTTAAAATAGATTGCTGGGTTCCACTCCCAGCGTTTCTGATTCGGTAAGTCTGGGGCAGGGCCCCTGGACTTGTATTTCTAAAACATTCCCAAGTAATGCTGATACTACTAGTCTTGGGGCCACACTTTGAGAACAATTGCTTTAGAAAATTTTAAATTAAACGCTACCGACAAAGGCTTCTTTGATGATTGCTCTGTGTAGTAGATGGGTTTTTTGTTTTGTTTTTGCTAAATAAAAAGATTTTTCATGTGTAAACTTCTATTTTGCAAATAATGCATGTGCGAAACAGATAGAATTAAAAAGTAACTGACATTTAAGTTCTTGCAGTGAGTCAGGACTTGATGAGGTAAATATTTTCTGCATTTTATAATTGAGGATATTAAGGCTTACTGGAACCTCCTAAGTGGGAGAACTGGGAACCGAACCTGACATTTGGCGCCACAGCCCATGTTCTTAACTGATAGGCCTTACTGCCTGAAGCTGCAGTGTACATCATAGTGTGCAGATGATACAACTATGGGTGATAAAGAAGACTTAGACCTCGGGTTTGATATTGTGATAGAAGGCAGTATTCCATATTCAAACTGGTATCACTGAGGTTATTAAAAGTGGAGGAGGGGAGAGCTAAAGGGAAATAATGAAGAAAATCTTGTAGAAGTAAACAAAATTTATAACATAGGTGTCTTTCCCCTCTCTATTTTCATGTATTGCTAAATGATATTATTTATCAATAGTTTGCAGATAACTCAAAATGAGGAATTTAAAATATATAAGCCTAAATACTTCTCCTCCTAATTAGTTTTAATTAATTTTTTTTTTTTTTTAACCCGTAGGTTTATTTGTATTTCCTATCTATTGCCTTTGTAAAAAACAGAGAAAACGATCGCGGACAGGTATGCACTGGTAAAATGCAGATGATTTCATCTGAACTATGCTGGTCCGGGTAGGAGCTATGCAGAATGGTATACCCATGTGTGAGCCACATCTTGAAAATCACTGAGAGGAATCTTCTGCCATCTTGTCTTCTCATGGTTCTCTGCAGGCCACAATGCCTCTAGCTACGGTGCACTCCCAACATAATGTCCTGTCTCTTTCCCTATACAAATTGCTGCTTATAAAAAAATGGTCACTTTCATAGACTATAAGCATCTGTATCATAACTTTGACCTTCTTCATGGCTCTTTGAAGAAAATATTTTAATTAAGAACCAACTTTCCTCAGAATTGTTCTGAGTACACCTCTACTGAGCATTGCTTGGACTGTCTTTGAGCCCTGAACCTCCCTCCATGCCATCTTGTGACACTTGGTGTGAATAGCTGAAGTCTCATCTGTACCAATAAGCAAGGCCACTTTTCCGAAGATGAAGGTTCACTATATGCACCTGTTTTCATCTGTGGCCCATGCAGTATAATTCATTCATCCTTCAGATGGCATAATTGCTTAAAAATCTCAATGCCCAAAAGGGAACTAATGAGACTAAATTAATGAGAAGAATCATGAGTTGCTGAAATACAGCATATATGTATAGGGGTGTGAATGTGTGTATGTATAAATACCTATGTTAAAACTAGGCCAATAACTTTGTACTTCTTTAGTTCCATGCCTCTGCACTATTTTTCACATTTTAATAGAGCTCTTTAAAGATGATGGTTCCTTTGTGGGCATAGTTTGGTAATGTACCGAATTAAAGTCAATGTACACAACAGGCTGTTTCGATGTTGGCACTTTCTATTTCTTGTTCTCTCTTTTTGTCACACACACACACACACACACACATGTGCAGTGTCACCCAAGGGTTATCAAAGTTTGTATCCTGGCAAAACTGATAGGCTGCTTTTAGGAAGTTCTCAAGACCTGAGCATTTGATCTTTTCGGATTTCTTATATGTGGGCATGCATGCTTCACTTTACAGATAAATTCTTCTGGTGGAGTTAGTTAATCCAAAGAACAAGTTTGGTATAAGGAGAATTGCTTAACCCTTCAAACAAATCCCTATTCTGCTAAAATTTTTATCAGGTTAGCAATTACAGGTAATTCTGCTTTAGGTCAAGGTTTCACACTATTTAATACCTACCCTCTTCTCTTTCCTTCTCTTTCTCTCCCTTTTTTATTTGTCCTGGAGTTTTTCATAAAAAGAAATACAACTTTCGAAGGACTTTTTTATGTATTCTGCTCAAATGCGTATAATAATCTGTTGGTATCTTCTGTGAGGAGGTAATCTGAAAACAAAAGTTTTTGTGTTCGTGGGTATATCTAAAATGTAAACCACTTTTGGAGAAGGAAACAAAAAAATGAAGGAAGTGTTTTTGAGAAGTTTTTCAAAGCTGGGAAGTCTTTAAAAACAAGAAAAAGGTCAAGTATTTGAACTGATATTTGTTTTTATCACAAAAGTTCATCAGCAGAAAAGAAGAAAACACCCATAAAAAGCTTAAAATACCCAATTGTCTCCAAATCCTTAAACTTAGCTATCTGCCGTAGATGTAGCATTTATTTGTCAGCACCCTTGCCTGACTTGAAATAGGTTATGTGATAAAACATGCATTAACGTGGATAGTTTGTCTTTGTTGGGCTCCAGAGTATAAGAACATTTGTCATTTATGATTGACCTAAAAAGTCTGTAATAAGGACATTTACTTGCATAGATAACAAGCCAGCACACTTCCATTTTTCTGAATAATAATTTGAATAGTTATCTATAGCTTTTGAACTAGTTGTCTATTCCAGTTAAAGAAGGGTGTGCCATTTATGGTTCTGGAATAGTGTATTTTTAAAATATAGCATAATATAAGACAATGTGATGCTCTGGTTTCACAAATTCATCTTTGCATTCCTCTATCCATCCATCCATCTGTCCATCCATTGATTGAACAAATATTTATTGAGCAGCTCCTCTAGGTACTCTAGTATAAAGACTGAAAGAATGAGACTTTCTGGCCTAAATCCATGTATTTCTATCATAAAGTACTTAATTTTTATAAATATGTCTTTCCTGGATTTAGGCCTTAGTTTGGTGATATGTGAATATAGTCAATTCTAAATTGAGTGAGTATGTATATGTATGTTATACATATGTATGTACAGAAAATATTTCCATAGCTGCATATGAATATATATGCCACAGACATATATACCAACTGATTGAATACTTATGCTCTCTTGTCTAGATAATCTATTTTCTTAGGTTATTGTAACTGTTGTCTTTGGCCTACTCAGGGATTTTTATTCCTTTCTTTTTAAGTAATTTATCTTTTGGAGGTATTTTTATATTATTTAGAAAACTTCCCAATATTTTTATTACAAAGCAGTGTCATCAAACAGTGAAGGCTAGTCTATCAGTGCTTGAGGTAGTGTGCATTGTGGTCTACAGGTGTTTCATTTTTCTATTGCATAGATTTTTTTAAATTAATGTATTTTTCTTTTTACAAGTTGATATGTATCTGGTCTTTCCCTGCTGATGGGTTAAAATTATTTGTGAGTTTTTTTTACTAAACTTTATCAAAATCATGAAAATAAAACAGAATATTTATATGTTAGTGCCAACATTGAAGGTAAAATTATTGTAGTAACGTTTAGAGTAAATTCTAAAAACTACTTTAGGTAGGAAAAGATGCATGCACATAAAATAAATGTCTTTCTAGCAAAGGCTTGTCATTTTGTATATGTTTTTATTCTAAATTTAGTACTGACTTCTTTAAAAACACCAAACCATAAAATTATAAAATACATATTCTTCTGCTTATCCCACCCCTTATTTGCTAGGGGTAACCACTGTTCATGGTTTGGTGTGTGTCCTTCCAGACGCTGTCTACAAATATACAAATATGTGTGTGTATGTGTAAGTGTCAGAGTGTGTATTACTTTTATACAGATAGAATAATAATATTCTTACTGTTCTGTGACTTATTTTTCATTTTTCGTATACCAGTGGACACCTTTCCATAAGAGTGTAAATAGAATTACCTCATCTTTTTGAAAATTACTGCATATTCCTTTGTAGGGTTGTATCTTAATTTATTTAATTAGTCCCCTATTGAATGGACAATGAGATTTTTTTCACTTCTCTATGACCAACAAAGTTTCAGCAAAGATCCTTTTATGTATGCATATTTTTGTGCCCTTGTGCGAACATTTCCATAGAGTTTTAAATTTGGTTTTTATACGATTTTGTAACAAAATTTTTAATGCATTTTCAGTGAATGAGATCACAGAAATAATGGAATTGAGATCATTCTCTTGGAGAAAAAAAGATTATGCATAATTTTTAAAGAAGAGCCTCTTTTGCAGGATAATTTTCCCCCTGCTTGACTAGCCAAAAAAATTCCTTGCCAAAAATTATAAAATAAAGTTAATCTGTTTCCAATAAAAATAAAATGTTATGTCTATAATGATGTGAGAAATATGCATTGATTTTTGGATTGCTTAGTTTTAAAACTTGGGGGATTTAAATGAAACAGTCAAGCCAAATAGATGATGTTTGTCACATTTTTAAAACTATCCATGTTCATGCATGTTGCTCCGCAAAGGAACTTAATTATGCCAGTGACCAAAGTGGGAAGCAATATGTTGGCAATAACAAATACCCATAATTATCCAGAGAAAAATAAATCAGACTGTGGGTAAGGCTTGGTGGTTTGTTGGAGTATTTATAAGTGTGGAATAATGGGAAACATTTATTTTACAGTGAATTCCAACAGTTTCCTAGAAATATGCCTGTGAGGTACTAAGAGGAGAGGGGACATACCCTTTGGTACAAGCAACATCCTGTTGTCACCACAGGTTGATTTCCTGGTAGATGCTATTGTATCCTACTAGACTAGACAGGAAAACAATCAAAGATGATTAAATACCAGTCAGGTTACAACATGCTGTCTTCATTTGTACTTTCTCTGCTTTGTTATCAGGATTCAGTACCTGTCAAGAAATTCTCAATCCTTTGCCACCCACCATCTCTTGAGCCCCAGGGTCTCAAATGAGCCTTTATCTTCCAATCCCGCCATCAAAATATATATCCTCTGTTCCAGTAGGCCAAAAATACCTACAGCTTTTTAAACCCTGTGGGACAGTTCTACTCTGTCCTTTAGTGTCGCAATGAGTCGCAATCAGCTTGACGGCAAGGGGTTTGGTTTTGGTTTTTTGGTAGTCCAGTAGGCCAAAAATACCCACAAAGCACTATAATCTTTTTCGGTCCCTGTGACCCTCCCCGGCCTCATTTTTCTCCACTCTGCTACTCTAGCTCCTCCTCACTAAAAGAGAGGACGAGAGACAAGAGGAGGTGAAAACCTCACTCTGGCATGGAAAGTGTCAGCATTCCTTCCTGACCATTGTCACATTAGAATACATCAGTCTGGCTTCTCCCTTGTTAAACAAACACAGTTGTTTCTACATTAAACTTTTCATGCTGCCTATTAACATTTATAAATGTAAAAAGTTAGTGGCCTAAATCACATTAATTGATATACTCTATTAAGTTCAAAAATAAGAAAATTCACACCAATTTTAGATTTTGCTTTCACAATAAAACCTGCAAAAGCAGGAACCTGTGTAAGGCAGAAACCTGTCAGAAAAGGAAAAGTCAACTACTTTTCACTAATAAAGAGTGATAGAAAAGTAGTAAGACTGCACCTTGTCAAAGGTGGAAAGCTCACAAGACCCAGAAAAACAAGGCAGTCAAGTTCCAGCTCTCACAGTTTTCACTGTATGAGCCAGCCGCATACATGCCTTAATGTGAATCCTCACATTGGATTGTGTGCTTATATTTTCCTATTTGTGGCTAAAATCTATCCCAGCTATTTAAGGTAAATTTTCCCATGGTCATCTTTATTTTTTTGTG
The DNA here is from genome assembly GCF_024166365.1 of Elephas maximus indicus. Classification (NCBI taxonomy): domain Eukaryota; kingdom Metazoa; phylum Chordata; class Mammalia; order Proboscidea; family Elephantidae; genus Elephas; species Elephas maximus. The sequence goes on from NC_064819.1 coordinate 192,787,516, forward strand.
TGTTAATAGCTATTATAGCCTTAAAATTGAATAATGCACTTTAAAATATTTGTGCCATTTAAGTAATTTATTGGCAAAGTTAAGGCAACTGACATGTATATTTCAATGGAGAAAAAACAATAACAGTGTTAGCAAATATGTGTCACCTCTTTAAATATGGGGGAATCAGAGACTGAATATTTCAAATCAGCAAAACATACCTAAAAAATATATCGCAGAGTTTCTGAAATTACAGTAATCTTGGAGATTGGTATCAGGGGCTCAAATATAGCAAATACAATTTCATTAATGTTATATAATTTAATAACCTAGTTTGGATATTTGTTTAAAATATTGTTAATTTCTCCTGAAAGTTTTAACTGCATTTCACAAAACCTGCGAAAGTTTTCCTGACCAGAAACATGGTAAATCAAAACTGCCACCAATAGCCAGTATGAACATATTTTGTTTGCTCAAGTCATTATAATTTAATTATGATATTTCTCTCCTATAGAAAATAATTTCCAAGAATCACATCTTTAGTATAAATATCCACAGTTATTACTTTGATAAACCTGAAATAATTTGATAGAAGCATTAAAGTATGGTCTGAACAAAATCACAGAGTTACAAAATTTGGGGAGTATTCTAGATTGTGAAAAGTTTCCTTTCGTATGAAAATCAATAATACAGACCTTGAAGGGAGAAATGAAGTGGAACCCCTTTGCGACTACCGTTTTGAGGATAGAACTAATAGTCATTTCATAGCCAAGTACCTTGTGGAGCATCTGTTGTACATCAGTGTCATGAGGCTGGAACTTCACTTGATTTCATCCAAATCTAAGTAACAGAGTCACAATAAAGTGAGACTTCTGTAATTGTCTATTTGGAAGGTTAGCTGAAGCCTTAATATAGCATATACCTTATAGATCCTCATACATATTGCCAATTTTAGAAACATAGGATGTGTATTACAAACTACTCCTTTTTTTAGCTGAAGAAGTGAGAATACCAACATGGATTTAAAAGGCAATAAATTATTTTTTAAAAATATGCAAAATATTGCTGCTGCCTTTTTTTTGGCACTTCCCTTTTTCTTCTAAAAGACGTTTTATTACGTGTGTTTAACTCTGCATCGCTTAGATTTTGCAGATTTATTAGCATAGAAAATGCTTTTTCGGTTCTATGCCACTTTTTTGTCACTCTTCTCCATCATTAATCTTTAAATGACTTCCCTGCCTTGTGAACTGATTTCTACATTCTTCGACATTAATCTGTGGTTTCTCTCAGATTTCCTGGTTTTCTTACTTTTTGCCTTCCCAGGCCCCTTTCTATCTTGGTCAAGCATGGAATAAATTCTGTCCCTTTGACTCTAAAGATATGAAATTCAAACACTGAAAGGACGCCATAATTTAGCTCTGGGAATGAGCATAATTTACCTTGGCTTATTTTACCTATAAATTGGAAGACATCAGGAGTACCGGAAGCACTTCTCCCTGTCCTTGATAGGTGTTGGAGAACCCTGCCTAGCCCTCTGATGAGAAGTAAATTGAAGGAATTTGAAGATGTAAATTGGATCAGGGGGCCTAATAATTCTCTAAAACTAAGTTTCAGAAATTGCTTCATGGTATCATAAAGTCAATATTATGTTTACTCATTAGCTGGACAGAAAGAACATATGGGCATTCATCCAACTGACCTAAAGTCATTCATGATTCATCCAGACTGGCCAAATAATATGGTTTATAGCCTTTGTTTCAGCAAAAAGTCCTACAGCTTGGAAGTCCAATTGGGGCTGGATTTATGTCACGTAGAGTTTGTATATAAAATTCAACCGTATATTCATACTCTTGGAACATTTTTAAACTTTTTTGATAATCTATAGTAGATCACATCGAATGTAACTGATATTCCAGACCTCGAGAAGCCATTTTTCATTTGCAAATGTTCAACTTGTTCATGGACATGATTTAGATGTAAACCACACTCAAACTAGTAAAGAAAAGATATATTTAGGATAGTTTTAGTGTATGACACAGAAAAGGTCAAAGGAAAATCTAACTTGGTTGTTCAAGGGCCCCAGAAATTGCTGAAATATCAAGTTCTCCCCTGTAGCTTTCAAGCTGTGCTGTCGGTCATTGGTTTTCTGCAAATTTGTGAGGTATCTGCGTCATAACCCAGCTGAGGAAATATTCTCAATAATCCAGCCAAATCCTAAAAGTGAATTTTTTTTTAACATATTACTCCCTTTTTGTCCAAATGTAGTTTTATTGTTTCTTTTAAGTAAATACCACCTAAATCTTTGATACAAATATCTGAATTTCTTTTTCAGCCTATAGAAAAGCAGCATTCTTTATAAAGACAAATATTATAAAGACAATGTTCCTTTATAAAGACAATTTTGTATGTAAGTATCATTACTTTTATCAGTTGACTACAAACCCTTTTTCTTACCAACTTCAAAAACACAATTTTTTTAAAGTTCCATGTGGCAGCCCCTCAATAGCTTACTTTTGATATTTGATCATTTTCATCATAATGGGTATTGAAATGACATTTAATAAAGTAGAGCAGCCTTGTATTTCATATGAAACCTAGAATGGTGAAAGGTTTTTAGATTACCATGTACCTTGCCAAGGACAATATGTTACAGATTTTTAATGTGAAAATTAATTGACAATCTTGTTGCTCATAGAAGCAATTATTAGTATGTAATAGTAAATTCTGAGACCACAGAAAATAACTCTCTGTAAAAAGAACAGTAAAAACAGCTGCAGTGAAATGCTATTAAATCCTCTTAACATATTCTTGAGAAACCACAACAGTTAGTTGCTTATATTTTAAGCAAAATTAATTATAAGACACTTCTATACAATAAATACATTTTTACATCTATGTATACCTACTGCTAAACTGGGCAGTTAAATTATTCACATTCTCTTTTTTGCACAAAGAATATAAAATGTTAAAAAGAAAAACTCTTGGCTGTTTTTTTTTTTTATGTTTAATCTATGATTACTGTATGTCCAGAAATTACAATTCCAAGGAATAATTGTCATCTCCTATTTGAATTATCAGAGTATATCACATTTCAATTACATTCTCATGAAAAATAGCAAATGAAGAGCAATTTCTTAATTGTAAAATGAATGTTTTTCACCAGTAGTTGGTACCAGGTCTTGTTCATTGTGTCATTATATTGCATAATTTTAGTTTCCTGTAAAATGTGTAGCCATTTTTCAAATATGTCATAATATTTGTCATGTTTAAAATGAGCCTGGTTGAAAAGACTTTATTTCCTTTGCTTTTTCAATGATACTTGGAAATATTTATGCAATTTTATTGAACTTTTTCTACATTAGTAATGTTCTTAACTTTGGTATCCATAAAGCTATATAGAGGAAACTATTATGAATACATTTTGAGAAAGAGGCAGGTAGAAATACAGTTAAAAAATGCCAATATTAATGTTCTTATGTAGAATGCCTTGAAAATAAGTAGGAAAGGAAAAAAACAAATTCTGAGATGAAAATATTGGAAAATAAGAAATATTTAAGACCTTAATTTCTTAGATTGTCAAAAGTAATCAGCTTTTTATTCCCAACTCATAATTTCATGCTGTTGTTTCAGTGAATCGTGATTTTTGGCATAGTATTTAGGTTCCTGCATCATTTTGTGTTTAAACATTACAAAAAGAATGGAAGGAATTACTGAATAAAATCCAGAGAAACTAGGTTCATTCCCCTTTCCCAATAGCACTCATGTGTAGTCCCCTTAGTCTTCCGTACACTGCCTTGTGTGATGAGAGTATTTAACGTTTATATATGTTATTAGTGCCTTATTTTTTTCACTTGACTTTATTTCTTCTCTAAAGAGCCATGTAATTTTTGTGAGTGTTTTTTGGTCCCTCTATTTAAATGCTAAGGAAACGGTGTATCTTTAGGCATGTGTATAGACTGCATTCGCTTCCTTAATCCACTGTATTATCTCTAGAACATCAGCTTAACCAATGTTTCTTTTCTTAAATTCACTTTTCATTTTAAGTTAACATTAAAAAAAAAAAAAGATACTAAACACCAGAAATTGAAGCCATTTTCATCAAAATTTATTTCAAAACTGCAAAAAAGATGCTGATTATTAAAGTTTAAAGCAGCAGTTGAAATGGTTGTCAGTCTTTATAGCTCCAATTAAGACAAAATTACAAAGAAGCACTGAAAATAAAAGCAACTATATGGTACTTCAGGAATTTGACCAATTCCCTGCAACTGGTCTTTGGCAATATTTTATTTGTAATATACTTCCGTATAGATGCTAGAGTGGTGTTTGCTATTTACATGTTGTTACTCATTCACAGTGGGCTTTATCAGCATCAGGCCGTTTTGTACAATTTATTATTTTGCTCTTCTTGGTCAGTGCCTTTTGTTTCAGCTTTATACAAAATACTGGTTTTGTTGTATTCTTTATGTACCATAGTATATAATTCAACTTTTCCTGATGAATGTATGATAAATAATTAAAACAAACCATGTGCTTAGAAAAAAAATATACAGGCTGCATATGCAAATATGTATAAATATTCGACAAAAAAAAAAAAAAAAAGGAAAAGAATCCTGGCAACAGATATGTCCTGCTGGACAGGACCTGGAAATTAACCAATTTTTTTTAAGCAGTGAACTTTAAAAATCTATTACCTCAGAATTTTCAGTGGATGTGTGTCAGTGTACTGCTTCTTAGAAAATGCAGTCTCACTTGCTGCTGGCAGTAAAAGCAACCCAAATGTTATCACACAATTTTAGGGACATGCCTTTCAACAGGTGGATACCTTGTGGTATTTTGGAGTCCAATTTTGGACTTTTGATACTGTCCCTATGGCCTTTTTTTTGTGGTTGGGCTTTTTAAATTGTTTTTGGTTGATTGTTTTGGAATGGAAGAATAGTATTAATTATGAAATAAGATCTCACTTGGATAAAAACTATAATGGGAATCAAACTATTTTGATTGTCACTGTATGAACCATTGTATGGATTTCTGTGGTGTGCTGTTTACTCACATGGTGTATTCAATACATCATGCAGTGTCATCTAGCAATGCCTAATAAAAGTTTTAAAAAGAGAAGGCTGTTGTCTTTTTTCCAGTAGCTTTGGGATAGCAGGAATGAAAAGAAATTCGCGTCACAGGTGTGCTTCTAGGAAGGTGGAACGTGATGGGTTGCTGTGACATGTTTTGGAAGGAGAACAGAATAGGGATGATCAATCCGAATATTTTGCAAGGGCATGATAGAGACTCTGGGCAAGTACTGTGGAAGTGGAAGGTTGAATTACGGTGGTGATTGTTGTCTCGACAAAGCAGACTGGATTTGGGTGGGGGAAAGTAGAGACCACTAAAAAGAAATAGAACCATCTTCTTGTCACACAGAGAGTGGTTTACTCTTACACTCCAAGAGTAGGATGGCACAGATGATGTTGGTGTAGGACTTTTTAATAAATTTGAATTGGTGTGAAAGCCTCAATGATTTCCATTTAGTTAATTTTTTTTTTTGTACTTCAGATGTATAGGGTTGCAATGAGTCGGAATCGACTCGACAGGACTGGGTTTGGTTTTGGGTTTTGGTACTTTAGATGAAGATTTACAGAACAAACTAGTTTCTCATTAAACAGTACACATATTGTTTTATGACATTAGTTAACAACCACACACGTCAACACTCTCCCTTCTCGACCTTGGGTTCCCTATTACCAGCTCTCCTATCCCCTCCTGCCTTCTAGTCCTTGCCCCTGGGCTGCTGTGCCCCTTTGGTCTCATTTTTTTTTTTATGGGCCTGTCTAATCTTTGGCTGAAAGGTGAACCTCAGGAGTGACTTCATTACTGAGGAAAAGGGTGTCTGGGGACAATGTATTTAATTTTTGCCTTCCTAACTATAAAAAGGGGAAACCCTGATGATGTAGTGGTTAAGTGCTATGGCTGCTAGCCAAAAGGTCAACAGTTTGAACCCACTAGACACTCCTTGGAAACGGGTGGTTCTGCTCTATCCTATAGGGTTGCTATGAGTCAGAATTGACTTGATGGCAATAGGTTTAACTATAAAAGTAATATGCAGCCCCTGCCTCTTGCCATAAACAAATATTGACTTGAGGTATTTCATAGGCCTGTAAGTGAAAGGCAAAAACAATAAAACTTTTGGGAGACTACATAGGAGAATATAACACTGAGAAAGGTAAAACCTTCCTAAATGGGACACAAAAGGCCCTAACCATGAAAGGAAAAAAAGAAAATCTAAAACATATGTTATAAAGGACTTTTACCCAGAATATACAAAGAGTTCCTACAAATCAATAAGAAAAAGACAAGCTAATTTTTAAAAAAGCAGGAGACTGAAATGGGCCCTTTAGAAAAGTGCCAATAAGTACCTTTCTTATTCAATGAAAATGTCCTCAATATTCTTACTCAGCAGATAATTAAATGACAGTTAGATACCACTATGCCTCATAAGCCTGCTGCCATCAAGTTGATTCAGACTCATAGCAACCCTAGAGGACAGGGTAGAACTGCCCCATAGGGTTTCCAAGGAGCACCTGGTGGATTCAAACTGATGATCTTTTGGTTAGCAGCTATAGCTTTTAACCACTATGCCACTACGGTTTCCAAGAATAGGTAAAATAAAATACAATACGAAGTATTGCTGAGAATATGGCACAAGTGAACTCTCATAAATTGCAGTTGGGAGTGTAAATTGATGCACACCATTTTGGGAAAATATTTACCAGTATCAATAAAAACTATATACATATACAAACACACACGTATATGCCTGCACTGTGACCTGAGGAGCCCTGGTGGTGCAGTGGTTAAGCGCTTGGCTGCAACCAAAAGGTCAACGGTTCGAACCCTACAGCTACTCTATGGGAGAAAGAAATGGCAGTCTGTTTCCATAAAGATTACAGCCTAGGAAACCCTATGGGGCAGTTCTACTCTGTCCTTTAGGGTTGCTGTGAGTTGGAATTAACTCCTAGCAACAGGTTTACCCTATTACCTAGCAATTCCTCTACTAGGGGAATGAGAAAATTCCTCCAAGGGAAATGAGAGCATTTGTTGACCAAATATCTACAAGACTGTCCATTAACAGAAAAAATGGATAAGTAAATTGTAGCACATTCAGACAATGGACTATTACAGAGCAATAAAAATGAAGGAACTACTGAGATATGCAACAATATAGTTGGATCTCATAGATAGGTTTTTCTTTTTTTGCACTAAAGGAGCCAGACACAAAAGATGACATGTATGTATATGTATATGAGGATCAAAAACAGACAAAACAAATCAATGATGGTAGAAATCAAAAGAGTTTACTTCTGGAGTAGGGGATTATTGACTGGAAAGAGACAGAAGGATGCTTCCAGCAATGATTAAAACAAAAATTCTATTGCTTCATCTGGTTGTAGTTATATAACTGTATAATATATAACTTTTTTGTGCTATATATTTAAAACCTGTACACTTTAAACTTATCTTGAATATAATTTATACCTCCATTTAAAAAACAAGCAAAACAAAAAAAGTATATGTACCTATTTTTTTTTGCTCTACTAATTATATGTATATAAAAAAAATAGAGAGAGACAAATTGCGCACTTTGAAGCTGATACCAATTTACAGTCTCTTCACCAATTTACGAGAGTTTTCATTCCAGTTTACCCTCACTAAAATGGCTTTAATGTCTTTAATATTTGCCAATTTGATAGGTGAAAAGTTAAATTAAGGGCCAATTTGGCTACATTTATTGCTCCAACTTTTTTCTCTAAATTTCCGTAAATCTGTTTGCATTTAGATCCTTTCATTGTAAGTAGTGAGCACTCATAATTTCCTTTCATTTTCCCAAATATTTCCAGGTCCCAAGTCATTATATTTAAAATGCAATACTGGTGATACTTCTGATTATAGCTACCAAAACAAACCCATTGCCATCGAATTGATTCCAACTCATAGCGACCCCTTAGGACAGACTAGAACTGCCCCATAGGGTTTCCAAGGGGCAGCTGGTGGATTCCAACTGCTGACCTTTTGGTTTAGCAGCCAAGCTCTGAACCACTGCGCCACTACAGCTCCATTATAGCTACAAACGTATATAATACAGTAGAGATGTACTTACACAGTTCAGTACAAATGTTTGGCGTAACATATGTTGCAAAATGAGCCTGAGATTGGAACCATGAATCTGTTTTTCTGGCATTCTGGTTCCAGAGTGCCTCACCCACTGTTGGACACGCTGAGTGTGATTCTGGCATTTGATAGTGTTTTACAAACCACTTATCCCTTCATCATGAGCCAGTTATGTCATCTGACACTCGAAAGAAAGAAGTAATGGAGAAAGGAAGAGAGGGAGGGAGGAGTAAAGGAAGGAAGAAAAAATACACTAACTATAGCTGGAATCATCTCAACTGAAAAACGATGTGCCAGTCTCCAATGGGGCACCTCCCTACAGAGTTTTTTAGTGTAGTTTGACTCTTTTTGATTTTAACTCGGTGGTTTAACTTTAGACAGTAACCCCTGCCTAAGACTATGCTCCACTTATTTCTTAAATGAAATTTATATTTAGACAAAGTACTGTTAGGAGTTTGACACTGAAAATAAAATAATTATTAGGAACAAAATTTATAAAAGATCAGGTTTTAAGCCTCAAATCACAATTGAGGTAGTTTTGCAAAGAAGTTAAAAAAAAAAAAGGCTTGAAATGCAGCTGTACAGAGAACCCCTGAGGGAGCAGGAGAACAGTGGGATGCAGACCCTAAATTCTCATAAAAAGACCAGACTTAATGGTCTGACTGAGACTAGAAGGACCCTGGCGGTCATGGTCCCCAAACCTTCTGTAGGCCCAGGACAGGAACCATTCCCGAAGCCAACTCGTCAGACATGGATTGGACTGGACAATGGGTTGGAGAGAAATGCTGATGAGGAGTGAGCTACTTGCATCAGGTGGGCACTTGAGACTATGTTGGCATCTCCGTCGAGGGGAGATGGGAGGGTAGAGGGGGTTAGAAGCTGGCAAAATGGTCACAAAAAGAGAGACTGGAAGGAGGGAGCAGGCTGAGAGTATGTACTAAGTATGTACTAAGGTGTATATAAGTTTATAAGTGAGAGACTGACTTGATTTGTAAACTTTCACTTAAAGTACAATCATCAACACTCTCAGAAGCTGGGAGAGTAAGTAGATCAGTCCTGGGGTTGAGGTTGGGTAGTACATTCCAAGCCACTTTTCAAGTCCCTGCTCACTCTCACTGAGCATTTTGGAATGCTCCCTGACCCTAGCATTAATCAGAAGAACGCTTCCTTCACCATACTCTATATATCACCAAAAAAATTGTTAATTGCTTTTGCTTGTATTGTATATGTGACTTTCTAGCAAGAATATGAATTCCATGAGGTTAGGGGCCATGTTCTCATTTTTGGGTCCCCTGCACCTTCTACAGTAACTGGTAGGTACATCACAGGCATTGAAATGTTTTCAGAATAAATAGCCCGAGATTAGTCAACTGTGGAAACAATAAAGCCAAGGATTCAGATTGGGTCTTTTTACTCCAAACATGTGTCCACTGGATTTGAATGAACAAACAGAGGAGCAGGAGATGGAAAGAGCTCTGGACAGGAAATGTTGTTAGGTGCAGTTGAGTTGGTCCCAACTCACAGCAACCCTATGTACAACAGAACAAAACACTGCCCGGTCCTATGCCATCTTCACAATTGTTATATTTGTTTGAGCCCATTGTTGCAGCTACTGTGTCAATCCATCTCTCGAGGGTCTTCCTCTTTTTCACTGACCCTCCACTTTACCAAGCATAATGTCCTTCTCCAAGGACTGATCCCTCCTGATAACACGTCCAAAGTATGTGAGATGTAGTCTTTCCATCTTTGCTTCCAAGGAGCATTCTGGTTGTACTTCTTCTAAGACAGATTTGTTCATTCTTTTGGCAGTCCATGCTATATACAATATTCTTCACCAATGCCACAATTCAAAGGTGTCAATTCTTCTTTGGTCTTCCTTATTCATTGCCCAGCTTTCACATGCATACGAGGCTATTGAAAATATCATCACTTGGGTCAGGCACACCTTAGTCCTTAAATGACATCTTTGCTTTTTACAACTTTAAAGAGGTCTGATTTGCCCAATCCAATATGTCGCTTGATTTCCTGACTACTGCTTCCATGAGTGTTAATTGTGGATCCAAGTAAAATGAAATCCTTGGCAACATCAATTTTATCCATTTTATCATCATGTTGCTTAGTGGTCTAGTTGTGAGGACTTTTCTTTATGTTGAGGTGTAATCAGTACTGAAGGCTGTGGTCTTTGATCTTCATCAGTAAGTGCTTCAAGTCCTCTTCACTTTCAGCAAACAATGTTGTGTGATCTGCATAACACAGGTTATTAGTGAGTCCTCCACCAATTCTGATGCCACATTCTTCTTCATATAGTCCAGCTTCTTTGACTATTTGCTTAGCATACAGATTGAATAAGTATGGTAAAATGATGCAACCCTGACACACACTTTTCTCGATTTTAAACCATGCAGTATCTCCTTGCTTTGTTCGAACGACCACCTCTTGGCCTATGGATAGGTTCTGCACGAGCACAATTGAGTGTTGTGGAATTCCCATTCTTCCAAATGTTATCCATAATTTTTTAAGATCCACACAGTTGAATGCCTCTGAATAGTCAATAAAACAGGTAAACATCCTTTTGGTATTCTCTGCTTTCAGCCAAAATCCATCTAACATCAGCAATGATATCCCTCGTTCCTCGTCCAGCTTGAATTTCTAGCAGTTCCCTGTCAACGTACTACTGCAACCTCTTTTGAATGATCTTCAGCAAAATTTTACTTGTGTGTGATACTGATATTGTTCAATAATTTCTGCTTTCTGTTGGATCACCTTTCTTTGGAATGTGCACAAATATGGATCTCTTCTGGTCAGTTGGCCAAGTATCTCTCTTCCAAATTTCTTGGAATAGATGAGTGAGCACCTCCAGCGCTGCATGTTTTTGTTGAAACGTCTCAGTTGGTATTCTGTCAGTTCCTGGAGCCTTGTTTTTCACCAGTGCCTTCAGTGCAGCTTGGACTTCTTCCATCAGTACCATCAATTCTTGATCATATGCTACCTCCTGAAATGGCTGAATGTCAACCAGTTCTTTTTGGTACAGTGACTGTGTATTCCTTCCATCTGAATTCAATGATTCCTGAGTCATTCAATATTTTGCCCATAGAATCCTTCAAAATTGCAACATGAGGCTTGAATTTTTTCTTCAGTTCTTTCAGCTTCAGAAATGCCAAGTATGTTCTTGTCTTTTGGTTTTCTAACTCAGGTATTTGTACTTTTCATTATAATATTTTACTTTATCTTCTTGAGCTGCCCTTTTAAATCATCTGTTCAGTTCTTTAACTTCATTACTTGCATTCGTTTTAGCTACTCTACCTTCACAAACAAGTTTCAGAGTCTCTTCTATTTTGGTCTCTCCTTCTATTTTGGTCTTTTTTTTTTCTTTCCTATCTTTTTAATTACTTTTTGCTTTCTTCAAGTGTGATGTTCTTAATGTCTTTCCACAACTTGTCTCGTCTTCAGTCATTAGTGTTCAATGCATCAAATCTATTCTTGAGATGGTCTCCAAATTCAGGTGGGATATACTTAAGGTCGTATTTTAGCTCTCTCGTTTAAATTTTCTTCAGCTTCAACTTGAACTTGCATATGAGCAATTCATGGTCTGTTCTGCAGTCCGCCTGTGGGAAACCTAAATTCCAGCCTTCCGTTCTCATCCTCTAACTTGTGTTTTGAGTAAGTTCAGCTGTTTGGCCCTCCTCCTTCTTCCTTAAGTTGCAGGGATTGTTTTGGATGATTTCAGAAGAAATATTTATCTAGCACCTACTATGTGTCAGCGTGTTCCCATGCATTCTTATGTAATCCTTACAATGACCCTGTGGTGTTGATATTATCATCCTCATATTACAAATTTAAAGAGAAAAAAAAAAAAAACTAAAGAAAAGCTCAGTGATTTGATGTCACACAGCAAAAATGCTGCAGAGGCTTAATTCAAACTCAGGTTCCTGACTGCTAGTCTGTAGTTCCCCGCCCTGAAGAAAATTGACTTGAGAAAAAGCAAAATTACCGGGAGGAGGAAGACAGTCTTTCCCAATTTAACAATCTTCTTCCTATCCCCAATGCCCATCAAAAACAAAACTACAAAAACAAAAACAGATCAGGATTGCTTTTGTCCAAAGTAGAGAAGGTCTGGGCAGGGCAGGAGCCTCCCTGCAGAGACCCCTGTCAGGTCCCGCTCATCTGATCATTTCCCAGAGCAGAGCAGGGGCCCCAAGGCATCTCTGGTCCAGTGGGAAGAGACCCGAGGACTCGAGGGGTTGCCTACAGCTGTCCGGGATCCAGGGATGCAAAAGCCTTTCTTTGGGGTAAGTGGACCCGGGTCATACAAGCAGTTTTGTCCCCAGCAACCAGGGGCTCAGAGGCTGCCGACTGCCCCGGAGCTGGGAGGTTGTTAACCACGTGCCCACGGGAGGGTAGGCGGTTTCTGCCGGCTGCGTGGGAAACCAGGGTGCGGCAGTCGGGTTGGCGGCTGCGTGGTGACTGCCGTGACTCGGTGTGGAGAGGGCACCAGGGGTATGAAACGCGCAGTGGGTGCTAGGCACCCCCGCCTCGGCCACCGGGCTAGAGCCACCCCGCCCTGAGGAGGGTCCCTGAAGGTGGGGTCTCCTTGGGGGAAGTGCTGGGCGAGCCGCACAACAGCATCAGGAGCGACCCTCACGTTCCCAGTGCTGTCGCTAGTACCTGAATGTTAAAAAAAAGGGGGGGGGGTTCAAAAAATTTTTCATTTGAACACGTGAATTTTAAATTTAATTAATTAAGATTTTGTGTGTTTGTTTGAACAGGGAGATTAGAAAACAGTTGCCTTAAGTGTACTGGTTACATCTTCCATTTGCCAGTTCACTTTTCATAATCGTGGCTGGTAACCTTTTATATATCTCATTGAAAAGAAAAGGAACCGAAGAAGGGGGAAAAAGAAAGAAGAGAAAGAGAAAGATGAGAAGGTAGAATAAATAAGAAAGAGAGCTTACTAGTTAACCACAAACTGACCTGGAGGGGTGTGGGATGAAAAAACTTAAGTTTTGAGTTAGGTTATTGAGTAGAGATGGGGGGGGCTGTATATAATTACCTCACTGAGTCCTCACAACTTTGTGAGTTAAGTATTATCTCCATTTTAGAGATGAGGAAAATCAGGTCAGGACAGAATTTCAACCCCCATCTGATTCTAATCCCAAAGGTAATATTCTTTCCACTACATTAAGGTGGTCTGCTCCTTCTGAAATCTTGATAACAACCATGGATGCATTATTCCTTTGTAGTCTCTGAGACTGAAGAAGGGGCCCCAGCCACATAGTCTGTAAGGGGTAGAACTGAGAGAGCTTTGCAGAGACCTTCTCTTATTAACCAAGGACTCTGAGACAAGTTACAAAAACTCTTTTAACATTTACAATTTTAAAAAGGAACATTGGGAATTAAGAAAGATAATATATGGAGAGTTGTTGCTCCCATCAAACGAAGCCATGTATCTGAACGAATTGTCTGATTTAGTCATTAATTGAACATTTATTCAATATTATTTATTCATGAAACGTGTCAGGGCCACACTGTGTTATAAGAAATACACTGTATGTGCATTTAAGGGAAGGCAAGACTCCAACCCTGGTCTAGTAGAGAGAGCACTAGGGGAGGCTTTAGAACCAAAGGGTTCCTATCAGGTAGAGGTTTAGGACAAATGGGTTCCTATCTTGAATTCTTTCACTCATTTGTTCTGTGATATTGGGTTAGCCACATAACCTTTCCAAGTTTTGTTATTATTATTTTTTTTAAATCTAAAACAAGAGAATGTGATGACAATCTCTAAGTTTCTGTCAGCTTTCAAATTTAGATCCGTGCAACCTATTTTTCAAGTTAAACTATCCAGTTCTAGCTTTTTTCCAACCCCCATAGGCCCAGTCAAGCCGCTGTGGCTTTGCATAGGCCAGCTCTCTACCTCCCTCTCCTCTAGGTAACTTCTACTTCTCCAACATCCTCAGACCCAGCATCCTCTCCTGTGGGGAGAAAAGTCCTTCCCACACTCCCCAGGGACAATACTACCCAGCAAGACACTTCCCATGATTCCCTTTTCAAATCTTCAAGATCCTCCGCAACGCTTATCACGGCGCCTGGGCCTAAATATGTACTTTACAAAGGGGGAAGTAAGGAAGTAAAATGTGAAAGAAGAATGGAAGGGAGTGATAAAAGAGAACTGGAGGGAGGAAAGGGTGAGAAAAGATAGGGAGGAAATTTCCATGCTTCTCTTGTTCCTTTGTGTTGATAACAATGTCTTTCAAAACAAATTACAATAGTTCTTGGACGAAAGATTTCTTAGAGCAGATTTGTATTCATATGTGTATGCATTTTGAAACACACAAGAAAAAGAATAGGAGCCAAGCGACAACACGTTGCCTTCTTGCTGGCCATGGGGAGACCACCCCTACTAGGGTTACCAGATTAAATACAGGACACCAAATTAAATTTGAATTTCAGAGACACAACAAATATTTTTTTGTATGAATGTGTCCCAAGTATTCCTTCTCTATATATTCCAGGCATAATAGAAAGGGCATAGACAGACCTTGAAACCAGCAAGACAAAGGTACACATGTAGGCTCTACCTTTGGGCTGAAGGAACTAGAACAAATTACTTAAATGCTATGTACCTCAGAGTCCTCACTCTAAAATTACAATACACTTACCTGGATGCATTGAGTTTGAAATGTGTAGTATGTGGTTGCTTAGCGAGTAGAATAGTATCTGATACATAGTAATCAATGGCTAAACAATATTTCTGAAGGAATGAAATAACACTTTTCCCTCTTAAGTGTTATTTCATTCCTTCAAAATTTAAGGAATTTTCTGGATAGTACGGTTAAAAGGGAAATCGTTCTTTGAGATGTGCAGTCAAGTTGACTTGGGTACTGTTATCCCTCTGGAAAATGACTGATTGCTTCTTAGCGGCACAAGGGCAGCAACATCTTGGGATAAAATGTGGAAAAGTCATCAGACCTTTCAGTACTTGTTTCCGCGTGTGTTGTGTTGAATTCAAAACACACTCCTACTTGTGAAGGTGATCCTTTAATTTAAATGAGTCTAATCGACTCTACGGCACTGGGTTTTTTTTTTTTTTTAAATAGCTGTTAGATACAAGTGAATTCCATTTTATTTGAAAGTCATTTGAGCAGTACATTGATTTTTTAGAATTGGAATAAAATTTTTCTATATATGTATTTATGAAATTTACCACCACGGGGTTGCTTCTACACATTTTGATTCTCTACAATCTGCAGGGTTTCATTTATTTGTCAGCATTTTCAGTAGTTTTGTTTTATTTTGGTTGCATTCGATGGAAGGGATCAGCTGTAGAAGGTTTACATCACCCTTGGCAGAACGAGGACCCCCCCCAAAAACAGTCATTTCATTGTATTAAAAAAAAAATATATTACGCATTTGTACATTTTGTGTAATCCATTGATAATAGTGAAAACTATCTAGACAGTATGTTATCTACTGATATAAGGTTTTTCTTTTCCCCAGAAATAAAAGTTATTGTAAAAGAGAAGATATTTTCTCATAATGCTGCTACTGTAAATTGGGGTTTTGTTCTTGTATTCCTAACCAAGAATCTTACATTTCATAAGTACGGTGGCGTAGGTTAGGGAAAACATCCCTGGCTCATGTTTGCTCATGGGCGTGTGGCCTGGTACCAGGTGCTCAACCTCTCTGAAGCCAAGTTTCTCTCCTTGAATGTGGAGGGAACCAGCTCTCTAACATATTTTAACCTATTATATGACCAGTGATACATAATAAGGAGTCCCTGGGTGGAGCAAAGGGTGAAGCTCTTGACTACTACCCAAAACGTTGGTGGTCCAAACCCACCCAGAAGCACCTCAGAAGATAGGCCTGGTGATCTGCTTCAAAAGATCACAGCCTTGAAAGCCCTATGGAACAGTTCTACCCTGCACACATGGGGTCTCGGTGAGTCGGAACTACCTTGACAGCAATAAACAACAACAATATGTAATAAACAACAACGATATGTAATAAAACAAACTACAGCAATTATAAACCTTTTTTGCAATCTTATAACATTAAAATTTTGCTTTAGCAACTATACAATGAGAATAGCTGTATTGTGGATATATTCATACAGGAGCCCCACCCAATGAATGGAAGACTCCCTTCTCCCTTTCCTCAAGCAAATAACTCTCAACCCAGAGAATATTATTAAGAACTGCAGGGTTGTAACTTGAATCCCACTGCCTTCAAGTAGATTCCAACTCATAGAGACCCTGTAGGGCACAGCAGAGCTGCACCATAGGGTTTCCAAGGCTGTAAATCTTTGCAGAAGTAGACTACCATAGCTTTCTCCCACAGAGCAGCTTGTGGGTTCCAACCAGCGACCTTTTGGTTAGCAGCCAAGTACGTTAACCACTGCCCCAGCAGGGCTCCATGCTTCCTATAAACTAACAAACAACAACAACAAAAACACGTTGCTGGTGAGTCGATTCTGACTCATAGCGACCCTATAGCTTCCTATAACCATCCTATACCGACATCAATTCAACAGTAAACTAACAAATTTTGGTTTACCATCGTAGAATTTCAGTTTACCAAGTTATTTTGTTAGCCTTTCTACTATTTAAATTGAATACAGGAAGTGCAAATAAGAGAACAGCCCCAAGAAATCAT
The DNA here is from genome assembly GCF_024166365.1 of Elephas maximus indicus. Lineage (NCBI taxonomy): Eukaryota > Metazoa > Chordata > Mammalia > Proboscidea > Elephantidae > Elephas > Elephas maximus. The sequence continues at coordinate 192,804,304 of NC_064819.1, forward strand.
CATTCCATGAGGGAATGATGGGTGATTTCCCCCTCAACCAACAACACAGAGTCCCTTTCAACACCCAGAAATAGGTCTCCTATTCAGTCTCTGTTTATCCCCTCTGACCATAAAAAGCAACTTGGCTTTGCAGGAAAGGCAAGCGGCTGCAATTAACTCCAGGAGGCCATAAGCTGGAATCCTGAGCAACGAGAATAAAAGCTGCTCAAAGAATTTTGGGAGTCATGTTGCTAGCTCATTGCTAGAACTATTCAGTCCTCGCAGGAGGGTATCTGTGAGCCAACCACCACACACATCAATGTAAAATTTTCTGTAACCACTGGAGGCACTCAGAAGCATTCCATTCCTCCCAGAGATGCTCCATAATACCACACCTACAAACTATCCCGAGCTAAGAGAGGGAGAAGGACGAAAAGGTTTGTGAGAGGAACTGAGGCTGTGCAAGCTGCTGGCTGTTCCTGTTACCCGGGTTGGGCAGAAAAACTGGGCCTGTCGGCGGTAAGACTCAGTGTCTAGGCCTCGAGAAGGCGGTGGGAGCTGGGGCCGCAGGAGTCAGGCAGGTAGTTGTAAGTCTCCAAAGAGGCTTCTCTGCCAACTGCAAAGCTTCTGCTGGGCTCAGGTGGCTGGGCCTCACCTGCCTGCAGGCTTGGGGGCCACCGGCTGAGGCGGGTCTCTGGGCAAGGTATGGGAAGGTGGAGAGGCAAGGCAGAGGACACTGATGCTGAAAATGAAGTTGGGGGTGTGGCCAGACTCTCCCATAATGCTGATTTTGACATTACGACCTGGTCTTTGGAACCTAACCATGTGGATAAATGAGGAGTGGGTATACTTATTAAATATGTACTATGTGGCTTATTGTTGATACTGTTTTGTTAAATGAAAAGCATTCTAAAAAAGTACAATTGACCCAATTGTTCTCACCTCCCATTTCTTTACATTCAAGCTCTTCTCAGTGTTTGACTAACAGTAATTGTGAGAATAAAAGGAAAGCAGAATTAAATTTTTTAGAGGCCACTGGGAGGCAATGAGAGATTTCCATTTGAACACTTCACACATCATTGCTAAACAATTAAAAGGCCTTTAGTTAACAGCTTCAAAGAACTCTCATATCTTTCCAAAGAGCTCTTAAGAATATTATTCCAACTGCTTATCTTCTATACAAAGGAATTAATAAAGGCCTCAAAATTATAATAATCTAATTCGTTGGTTCGTTAGGCACATGTCCAAGAGCAGAACTAGGAATTATCAAGTGCAACCAAGTGGGGACCAAATGGGAGTTCCCAACTGAAACCTATTTCCAAATGGCCATTTCAACTTCTCTTAGTGTTATTACTTTTAAATAAGCAAAAAAACGGCCCAAAATCTTCAACTCAAATATTCTTCTGAGCTAAAGAAATAGGTTTAAAGGTGCAGGTAACCATTTTTTTAATTCAAAAAATTTCTAGTTCTTTGCATAATATTTTTAATTTATTTAAAATTGTTTCATAAAATAAAAGTAAGTGTCACTGAGGCTTTCTGCCTGTGCTGTGGTAATGTAAACCCCCCAGCTGAGTGGTAATGTGGTAATGTAAACCTCCCACTGAGTGCAACAAAAATTAAAAACAGCTACCTAAAATATTTGTCATGGGTTGAATTACGTCCCCCCCAAAAATATGTGTATCAGCTTGGTTAGGCCATGATTCTCAGCATTGTGTAGTTGTCCTCCATTTTGTGATTGTAATTTTATGTTGAGAGGATTAGAGTGGGATTGTAACACCACCCCTACTCAGGTCATCTCCCTGATCCAAGGTAAAGGGAGTTTCCCTGGGGTGTGGCCTGCACTACCTTTTATCTCCCAAGAGATAAACTGAAAGGGAAGCAAGCAGAGAGTGGGGGACTTCATATTACCAAGAAAGCAGAACCAGGAGCAGAGCGCATCCTTTGGACCTGGGGTCCCCATGCCTTAGAAGCTTCTCGACCAAGGGAAGTTTGGGGACAAAGACCTTCCTCCAGAACCGACAGAGAGAGAAAGACTTCCCCTGGAGCCAATGCCCTGAATTTGGACTTGTAACCGACTAGACTTTGAGAAAATAAATTTCTCTTTGTTAAAGCCATCCACTTGTGGTATTTCTGTTATGGCAGCACTAGATGACTAAGACAACGCTGAAAAAGAAAACCAAGAAGATTGTGACTGGGAGTCATAACGTGGAGAAGGAATCCCCACGGTACTAAGATTCTCAGGTTTTTTTCCTCTAACAGTTTTGCCCCAACTGCCTAGTTGCAGAGGGCCCAACCCATTGCCAAGTTGATTCCAACTCATAGTGACCCTGTAGGACAGAGTGGAACTGCCCCATACTGTTTCCAAGTAGCCACTGGTAGATTCGAACTGCCGATCATTTGGTTAGCTGCTAAGCTCTTAACTGTGCCACTAGGGCCCAGCAGTTAAAATTCACAGACATTTCTGCCATTATTTTTGTCTTTAGTACCACAGAAAAGATGGGGTAGGCTGGAGCTCCAGGAAGGAAGTCATGGAAGGAGGAAGGGCCAGAAAAGGGGAAATGAAAGAAAAGAGGAAATCTTGCCTCATAGGGTTTCCAAGGAGCAGCAATAAAAATTCCATGTAAAAAGCAGAAAGAAAAAAGAATAAGGAAAATGAATAAAATCTCAAGGATCTATCAAAAGTTCTAATGTTTGTGTACTTGGAATTTCAGATGGAGAAAAGAGATTGAGGAGGTGGATTACCAAGGGACATGAGGAAACACTTTGGGTGATAAAAATGTTTGTTGACTGTGCTGATGATTTGTACACATGTGGAAACTCACCAAATTGTACATTTTAAATATGAGCTTAGTATCAATTATACTTCAATAAAGTTGTTTATATTTAAAAGTTAAAAATCTACATACATATGTTACCGGAGAATGGCTTTGATTCTTATCTTCGGTGTAAGAAAGAATTCAAACACTGAGACAAATAGTGTTAAGCCAGCAGAGGTTTATTAGCAAGCAGAGGGTTAGTAGTGAAAGTCCACTTGACTAGGGAGTAATCAAGCGGGCTGCTCAGGTAGAGAAAGAATCTGAGTGCCCCGATAGTCATTTTCTTAGGGTTTTAGACCATTCTTGTCTCTTAACTTAAGGTTTAATCACCAGGTTAGGGACCTTACCAAGTTAGGTACTTTATCAAGTTAGGGACCTCTATAGGGACCATTTCCTTGGCTTAAAGTTTAACTACATAGGGACCATCTTGTTGAGGAATGTCACCACCCCCTACCTCTTCCTCTTCCCAAGTGCATGCTCTCCCCCTCCCCCTTACACATACACCACAAAAGAAAAAAAAAAAGTTTGTACACTCAAATAAGATGAGTAATTTTTATTTCCTTCTTTATTCTTTACTTTCTGAAATCTCATTATGTACATGTCTTTCTTTTGTACTCAAATTCTATGTTTTAAAATAGGGAAAAATTAAAATCATGTTTTTCTAGATAAGTAATTTAGATTAAACATAGTATTATTTGGATGGTTATGTATTTGGGAAATTTTTTATTAAAGTTTTTAAGAAGATTTATAATTTGTATTTGTCTTACCTTATTGGGTTTTTTGTGTGTTTAAAGTATTTCTTACTTTATTTTATCTGAATTATTATTACAAACAAGCCTCAGTATTAAGTTTTTGGCTCTTGGCTATGTGAAAGAGAAGAAAACCACAAAAATACATCCATCAGAATTAGCTGCCTCGGGGTACTTAAACAGTTCAAACCTAAGCCAAAAATAATATAACCCAATATATAACTCCAAATGAGCTGACTGGGTACACTCAGGAAACGTACCAGACATTCAAACGCTAGACCACACAGTAGAAGTGGTCTTCCAATCCTTTCAAAGTCCCTCATTAAAAACAATTAGAGATATGACAACAAAAACACAAGACAAAATAGATAAATGGGACCTCATAAAAATTAATACTTTGTTCAGCTAAGGACTTTATCAAAAAAGTGAAAAGACAACCTACAGATTGGGAGAAAATTTTCAGGAATCACTTATCCGATAAGGGTCTAATGTCCAAAATATATCAAAAATGTCTATAACTTAACAACAAAAAGACAACCCAATCAAAAAAGGGCAAAGGACTTGAACAGACATTTCACGAAAGAGGATATTCAAAAGGCCAAGAAGCACAAGAAAAGATGTTTGATGTCATTAAAAAACAAACAAACCCATTGCCATGGAGTTGATTCTTGCTCATAGCGAACCTATAGGACAGAGTAGAACTGCCCATAGATTTTCCAAGGAGCTTCTGGTGGATTAGAACTGCTGACATTTTGGTTAGCGCCCGTAGCACTTAACGAGTATGACATTAGGGTTACCAAACCCATTGCTGCGGAGTTGATTCTCATCGCAACCCTATAGGACAGAGTAGAACTGCCCCATAGGTTTCCAAGGCTGTAAATCTTCATGGACACAAACTGCCCCATCTTTCTCCCATGGAGCGGCTGGTGGGTTCAAACCACTGACGTTTTGATTAACAGCCAAGCACTTTAACCACTGCGCCACAGGACTCCTGAATCATTAGCCATTAGAGAGATGCAAATTAAAATTACAATGAGATACCACCTCACTCCTACTAAAATGACAATGATTAAAAAAAAAAAAAAGGAAAACAATAGGTGTTGGCTAGGTGGTGGAGAAACTGGAACCCTCATCCCCTGCTTGGTGGGAATGCAAAATGTTACAGCCACTGTAGAAAACAGTTTGAGTTTCCTCAAAAAGTTGAAAATAGAAGTACAATACCAAAACCAAAAATGCCAATCCTAGGTATATACCCAAAAGAAACGAAGGCAGGAACACAAACCTGTACATGAATGTTCATCACAGACTTCTTGCAATAAGCAAAATGTGGAAACAACTGAGATGTTTCATTAAAAGATGAATGGGTAAACAAAACGTGGTATATACACACAATGGAATGCTTCTCAGCTATAAAGAGCAATCAGGTCTTGATACATGCCACAACATGAATGAACCTGGAAAACATCATGCTGAACGATATAAATCAATGCAAAAGAACAAAATACTTTATCATCTCACTTATATGAAATAAGCAAATGCACAGGAACCAAAGATTATTAGTTGTTACCAGGGGTGGGAGGTAGTAGAAAAGTTTTTTGCTTAGGTGGTATTTAGTTTATGTTAATGGTAGTGGAATGATTTGGACTAGGATGGTGAGAATGGTTTTACAACTTGAAGAATGTAATCAGTGTCACTGAATGACATGTAGAAATTGTTTAGGCGTTGTATGTTTTGTTATGCATAATCTCACTACAATTAAAAAAAACACAATAGAGTATTTATAATTCCAATACCATACTGCCACATTAATTAATGTGTTAAATATTATGCATTTAATGCAAATAAAGAGAAGGAGAAAGAGATAAAGAATTTATTCTGAGCAGACGGATTATCCGATAGGCAAGGTAAGCATGGTGTAGATCATCTGTAGTGAACGATGTCACATTTTTTGACCATTTCAAAGATTCTCCTTCTAGGTATGGCTGACATCTGTCTCTCTCCCAGCGCCACAGCACCTTCCTACAGTATCAAAGCCTTTTCTCAATTTTACAGTCCCTGAGAGGGGCAAATTACCAGTCAGCAGGGTAAGGATGGGTTTACTTGTGTTTATTGTCTATAGTTCACAATTGTTTACTACAGATTAGTAAATCAGCACATGTAAGCCCATGCTTACCTTGCTTACTGGGTAAACCCCCTCCCCGATTCTGAGATTCCTGGGAGGTTGTTTGACTTAATGATATAGGAGGCTTTACCTTCAGAAAAAATCTCCATCAATAACTGGCTCACCATGTTATCTTGAGCAAATTAATCTCTCTAAACCTCAGTGTCTTAAATTACAAACAGGGGATATGATACAATACAACCTAATTCAAGGGTTATTCATTCTGTCATACATAGGGTCGCTATGAATAAGAACCAACTTGACGGCACCTACCAACAACAGCAACAATCTATATCAAAGCATCGAATGTATTAAATATAAAAAATTGAATCAAAACAATAATTTTTTGTTATATCTAAAATAATCTCCTTCATAAAAAGGAGATAATAATACATAATTTCGAGGGATATTGTGAAAAATAAATTAGTTGATATAAATAAATGCCTAGAAAATACCTAGAACAAAATAATCAAGAAATTATAGCTATTATCAGTATTGGATTTATTACCATTGAAATAAGGTCATCTTTTACAGGCTTATGTTTTAAAGTGCTTATGATCTGGTGCCTTCTTGTGTTCATACTGAGCACCACATTTTTTAATCAGTTTGCAAGCATGAGTTAGTAACTTAGATTAGTATTTCCCCAAGCTATTATTTGCAGGAGCCCTGATGGCACAGTGGTTAAGGGCTTGGCTGCTAACCAAAAGGGGGGTAGTTCTAACCCACTAGCTGCTCCATGGGAGAAAGATGTGACAATCCGCTTCTGTAAAGACTGCAACCTTGGGAACCCTATGGGGTAGTTCTACTCTGTGCTATAGGGTCACTATGACTTATACTTTTTTTGGGAGGGGGGGCATAGCCAAATAAACTCTTACGTATTTAGTAATTTTATTTGCTTTGACTTACTTCTCATGGTAAAATCAATGTATTTTCAATGTACGGATTACACCTTAACATCAACAAAAGAAAAAGCCTCTTAACTGGACCAATAAGCAACATTACGATAAATGGAGAAAAGATTGAGGCTGTCAAGGATTTCATTTTACGTGGATCCACAATCAACACCCATGGAAGCCAAAAAAAAAAAAAAAAAAAAACTTGTTGCTGTACAGTCAATTCCAACTCATAGTGACCCTATAAAAAAAGCAGAGTAAAATGGCCCCATAGAGTTTCCAAGGAGTGCCTGGTTGATTTGAATTGGAGACCTTTTGGTTAGCAGCCATAGCTCTTATCTGCTACACCACCATGGTTTCCTCTATGGAAGCAGCTGTCGAGAAATCATAAGACTCATTGCATTGGGCAGATTGTCTGCAAAAGACCTTTTTAAAGTGTGGAAAAGCAAAGATGTCACCTTGAGGACTACGGTGCACCTGACCCAAGCCATGGTGTTTTCAATCATCTCATATGAATGCGAAAGCTGGACAATGCGTAAGGAAGACTGAAGAAGAACTGATGGATTCAAATTGTGGTGTTGGCAAAGAATATTGAATATACCATGGACTGCCAAAAGAACAAACAAATCTGTCTTGGAAGAACTACAACGAGAACGCTCCTTAGAAGGAAGGAGCATTCTGGACGTGTTATCAAGAAGGATCAGTCCCCGGAGAAGGACATCATGGTTGGGAAAGTAGAGGGTCAGCAGAAAAGATTGACACAGTGCCTGCAACAATGGGCTTAAGCATAACAACAATTGTGAGGATGGCACAGGACCAGGCAGTGTTTCATTCTGTTGTGCATAGGGTCGCTATGAGTGGAACCGACTCCACGCACCTGACAACGACAACATATCCCAGTGGATTTCATGATATAAAAGGTCAAGAAAGGTTTCAGAAAGGAAGCAATTTTTAGTAATTGAATTTTAAAGAATTATGTGAAATTAGCTTAATGAACAAGAGGACAAAAAGAATTGACAAAAGAATAGATTTCATAGAAATATAGAAATCCCACATGCCAAGCAGAAATTGGAACAATGGAAAAGAAATCTGAGTAATAGCAAATAGAGAATCATGATGACAGAATGAAAGGTGTAACAAATGCCCAACAGCTACACACAAATTATAGAAAGACTATTTCTTTTATTTGAATAATATATTGTGTACTTCAGAATTCTCTTGCTGCTTTTATTGAAAATGACAGGAGGAACACTATAGCTTACGAAATTGTGAAAATCAGCTGTGAATCTTACCCATGTAAGTTTTCAAACCCAGAGTGTGTGGGTGAGAGCATATTAGTAGTACAGGGTAGTGTTTCGGCAAAAGTTGGCTGGAGACAAAAAGAAACAACAACAACAAAAAAACACAAATCCTGCTAGCTGTCAAGTCGATTCCTACTCTTGGTGACCCTATAGAACAGAGTAGGACTGCCCCAAAGAGTTTCCAAGGAGCTCCTGGAGGATATGAACAAACTGCCGACCTTTTGGTTAGCAGCTGTAGCACTTAACCACTACGCCACCAGGGTTTCCAGACAGGAAGAGATGGAATGAAAAAAAGATTATAAAGTAGAAAGCAAAGCTCATCTAAGAGAAGTAAAAAAAGAAGAAAAAACGTTTTCTCCAGAATGTTGAATTATACAAGCAGTTTGATGAGCCCTGTTTGCTCTCAGATTGACTTTATTCACTAGCACTTAATGGCTGCTTTATCCCTTTGACAGTTATGGGGAATAATTATTTATTTTCCTTACTGAACTGGTTTAAAATGGCACATTTCTTGAGGTTTCCTGCAGCGTGTCAGAATGTGTTGATTTTACTTCATTTTTCTAATGAGTGCTTTAAATTGTTGACCCAGCTCATGAATAGAGCAGCCCTTTTCTTCCTCCTGTGAAAAAGACAGGTGATTGGCTAACAGTGGTCATTAGATACGCAGAAAGTGAAGCATCTTGGTGCAGATGTAAGGGAATATTTTAAAGATAAAATCAACATTTGTTTTTCTTTTTTCAAATTCTTCCACCGATACTGTGCAAAATTTACTTCAAATGAATTTAATCTAGTAGTCTTAGTTTTTAATTGGTCTCTAAATATTCTCTAATATTTTATATAATGAACTGTGATAGCAATTAATTTTTTTTTTCTCAGAAATGGAGGAAAAGAAAATTTAGGAGTCTTCTATATCTAATTGGACCAGTCTGACATGGTAGTTAAGAACACAGGCTTAGTGATTTGGTCTGGGTTCATATCCCAGCTTGACTACTGTTAGCTGGGTGACCTAAGCTAGTAAAATAATCTAAGGGTCAGTTTCTTTGTAAAGTGTAGAAAATAGTATCTACCTCCGTGGAGATTTTATACACACACGCCCCAAACACATGAGTGTTTATATGTACATACTATACATGATTATTATTTTGGTGGAAACCCCAGTGGTGTAGTGGTTAAGTGCTATGGCACTCCTTGGGAACCCTGTTGGGCAGTTCTATTCTGTCCTACAGTGTCGCTAAGAGTCGGAATTTACTCTACGGTAATGGGTTTGTTTTTGTTTTGTTTTTTGGTTTATTATTTTGGCACAGTCCAAAAAAGTTGATAATATTTATTTAAATCTGTATTATTACTTTGGGTTTTCTCTTTCAAAATGAAAATTGGAACATGACCTCTGATGGTTTTGGTAACAAAATCATCTGGCATTCAAGATTCTCCTTGGGTCCCACTAACCTGTCCAATCTATAACTAATTCCCAGAATTAACTCTTCACTTCAATTGGGCTGATATTATTTACCTGTCTTCCTCCATGTCTACCATCTTTGTGCCTGTTTCCATGCCGTTTTTCATCTCCTCAGAAAGTCCTTCCTTTTCCTCACTAACCATCTCACCACAGAGATCTGCTGTGCATGGGACCACCATGAGTCAGGGCCAACTCGACAGCAGCTAACAATATTAATACCAAACTCTTAATTACATATATCTTTAATGTAATACCTTGGGTTAATGTAATATCTTTACATATAGTCAGGCAAATTACTCCACCTTCTTAAAAATTATCCTACCTATTCTTGGCCTTTTGTTCTTTCCTGTGAACATTAACATTAATTTGGCTGTTAAAAAAAAAAAAAGTACAAAATTCCTTACTATTTTGAATGGAAACTATTCTACTAAATTTTTGAATTCCTTATTACTGGTTATAATAATACTGATAACAATGCCATTTATTTTCCTGTGTGGAACTTGTATCTAGCTGTGTTGTTGAACTCTCTAATTTAGGTAATTTACATGTAGATTATCTTGGGTTTTATATATAAGTGATATATTTCTCTGCACATGAGAGCAATTTTGTCTACTTCTTTCCAAACTTTGTACCTTTTTTTTTTTTTTTCTTTTTTAAGACCTTTAAATACTATGCTGAGTAAAAATTGGGACATAATTTTAACAGAAAAATCTAAAATTTTACCATTAAGTGTGATGATGGCTCATTGTTTTTGACAAATATCCATCAGGTCAAGACAGTTCCCTTCTATTCCAAGTAGGGTAGAGCTTTTTATCAATATTAAATATTATTAAATATATTCTACCTCTGCTGTGATGATCACATACTCTTTTTTATTCCCCTTTAAATTTGGTATACGGTGTATTCAGTGTTGTGCTAGTAAATGTTTAACTTCTGACTCTTCAAAAAAAAAAAAAAAACACTTCTTTGTACATTTGCTGATTTTCTTGGCATTAATATTCCCACCATGGCCAGTTTCAAGCTACCAGCGTGATGGCAATCAGCTTGCAAAATTTCTGAAAATTTGACAATCAGCTCTTGTGAGTTGGCTCCAGTACTTCATTGGTTTCATTACTATATTTTCTGAAGTTGAACCATCCATACATTCCCACTTCAATCTTAACTGGTAAAGTGATAAACACACACACATACTTAATATACTATTGAATTTTATTTACACTTATTTTATTCATAGTTTTTACATTTATATTAATATTTTTTCAAAATTTCCTCTTCTAGTATCCTTTTTGTCCAGTTTTTGTACCAAGGTTATTGCTATCTGAGCTCTTTCATAGTGCATAAATTTTAGCTCTTTACCTATCATCACTGTAATTATTTTCCAATTTCTAAAAATTTAAATTTTTGTTAGTTTTGTTGGACAGAAATTTTAATTTTTGAATCCAAATATGTTAATATTTTCCTTTATGATTTCTATCACATCTAAACTTTGAAAGTACTCCTCAAACTTTGAAACTTAATAAAATATTTATTTACATTTTCTTCTAACTTTTCCATGGTTTAAAAAATTTGATGCTATAATTTCTTTGGGATAATTTTTGAGATATGAGGTGAAGTGAGTACATAAACTGATTTTTTTTCCTATTCCCTAATCAGAATTTTACAATATTGATAAAAATTCTTTCCCCCAAAGGATTTTTAACCATTTTTAAGATGAACTTTTAAAAATTTTTGTTTACTCTTAGTAAAACCCACCTCACAGTTTTTCACTAATATAACATGATTATTTTACATTTCAACAAATTTTTTAAAAGTTTTAAAATTAGTAAATTAACTTTGAACACTATTATACATATAAGCAACAAAATGTATAGTTTTTTTTTACATAGGGTAGGTGTTTGATAGGAATTAGAGAATTTAAAATGTAGATAATACCTGAGTTAATTACGACAATGCTATATGTAAAATATTTATCTTACTAATTTTTCCAATACAAATTTGTTTCATCAATGTATTGAAGAAAAGTTTTCTTGAGAAATAGAATTCTGTTCTTCAATTACCACTCATGAAGAAGACTTACTTCAATTATCACTCATGAAGAAGAGTTTCCAGAAGACAAGAACTCCTAAGAAAGAGCTCAGGAAAATGGTTTTCTCTGCACAATTCAGCGAGTACGTTTTCTCGGTTAGCTTTTATTCAAAATTTAATAATAAAAATATGAAGAATGAAGTTTATAGTGCTTTTGAGAAATTTTTAATTCCAAAATGATTCTTTTTAATTATTGTTAATTAAGGGTTAATTTTTTTTTCCTTTTTCCACAGTATGTCGAAACCCATTGAGCAGTATACACTATTTCAAATTCAAATTTGAATTGCTTCATTCTGTTATAGTTTACAAAAACAAAAGTTAATGTTATTGTTATTATCATTAGTCGCTGTTGAGTTAGCTCCAACTCATGGCAACCTTATGTATAACAGAGCAAACCATTGCCTGGTCCTGTGCCACCTGCATGATTGTTGGTGTATTTGAGTCCACTATTGTGGTTGTTATGTCAAATTTTAATATTATTCAATCCCTAGCAGAATTGACTTTCTGTTTAGGTCTTAACTGAGACAAACCCTACCTACCAGGTCAAGTCCTTGACTTTGACATAACCTGTTGCAACAGGGCTGATGTTGGTACTTTCTTATTGACCTTCCACATAGTTTTTATGATCATCTTGTGTTTTCAACCACATTTATTTAAGACCCAGTTTAGACTATCTCGGAGCGTGAAAGGCACTTTGAAATTTTGGAAAATATCCATTATGGCCGCAAAACAGTTCTTTGTTGTTTTGTGGTGTTGTTTGTGATCTGTCCCATGACCATGGACAATAGATGTGTGTGCCTTCATTACAATATCACCCAGGTTTCTGCTTTCCAAAATAAACGAGCCTCTTGGCTCCTTTAACTTTCCCTAAGGACATTACCAATAATCTCTGTGACGTTCTATTTAACCTTTCTCTAACTTTTCAATGTCACTTACTAACAATGAAGCAAGAAGTGGACATTGTATTTGGAAAAGACTTTGACAGCACCTGACTTTTTGTTTTTGTTTTACAAGAATGGCATATTTAATATTTATTTCTCTAGAGGTCAAATCCCTGGTAAGGGCAGCCATCCAAAACATAGCCACTAACCACACTAGTCCTCCAATCAGCAAAAAGCCATCCTTGAACTGTAAAGAAATTGCACCTTTGAATAAGTAAGTAAAAAAATCCTCTAAGGAGTGAAAAGAGCCAAGCTAATGAGGGGATTTATTGTTTGGTAAAGACCTTCGTCTTTTTATTCTGTCCTTTTGTGTCTCACCCTTGGAGTTGCCTTATTTTCATTACCCAGCTATCTCCTGTACTGGCCTAGCCTTAGTTGACAACAACATGCCCATTTTCTTTTCCCCTTAGTGCTACTGAAAGAGTTAAACATTTTTTTTTTTAATAATTTTTATTGTGCTTTAAGTGAAAGTTTACAAATCAAGTCAGTCTGTCACATATAAGCTTATATATACCTTACTCCACACTCCCACTTACTCTCCCCCTAATGAGTCAACCCGCTCTCTCCTTCCGGTCTCTCCTTTCGTGACGATTTTGCCAGTTTCTAACCCTCTGTACCCTCCTATCTCCCCCTCAGACAGGAGATGCCAACACAGTCTCAAGTGTCCACCTGATACAAGTAGCTCACTCTTCATCAGCATCTCTCTCCAACCCATTGTCCAGTCCAATCCATGTCTGATGAGTTGTCTTCTGGAATGGTTCCTGTCCTGGGCCAACAGAAGGTTTGGGGACCATGACCGCTGGGATTCCTCTAGTCTCAGTCAGACCATTAAGTCTGGTCTTTTTATGAGAATTTGGGTCTGCTTCCCACTGTTCTCCTGCTCCCTCAGGGGTTCTCTGTTGTGCTCCCTGTCAGGGCAGTCATCGGTTGTGCCGGGCACCATCTAGTTCTTCTGGTGTCAGGATGATATAAGTCTCTGGTTCATGTGGCCCTTTCTGTCTCTTGGGCTCATAGTTATCGTGCGACCTTGGTGTTCTTCATTCTCCTTTGATCCAGGTGGGTTGAGACCAATTGATGCATCTTAGATGGCCGCTTGTTAGCATTTAAGACCCCAGATGCCACATTTCAAAGTGGGATGCAGAATGTTTTCATAATAGAATTATTTTGCCAATTGACTTAGAAGTCCCCTTAAGCCATAGTCCCCAAACCCCCTCCCTTGCTCCGCTGACCTTTGAAGCATTCAGCTTATCCCGGAAATTTCTTTGCTTTTGGTCCAGTCCAGCTGAGCTGACCTTCCATGTATTGAGTATTGTCCTTCCCTTCACCTAAAGCAGTTCTTATCTACTAACTAATCAGTAAATAACCCTCTCCCACCCTCCCTCCCTGCCCGCCTCGTAACCACAAAAGTATGTGTTCTTCTCAGTTTATACTATTTCTCAAGATCTTATAATAGTGGTCTTATACAATACTTGTCCTTTTGCCTCTGACTAATTTCACTCAGCATAATGCCTTCCAGGTTCCTCCATGTTATGAAATGTTTCACAGATTCATCACTGTTCTTTATCGATGTGTAGTATTCCATTGTGTGAATATACCACAATTTATTTAACCATTTATCCGTTGACGGACATCTTGGTTGCTTCCAGCTTTTTGCTATTGTAAACAGAGCCGCGATAAACATGGGTGTGCATATATCTGTTCGTGTAAAGGCTCTTATTTCTCTAGGGTATATTCCGAGGAGTGGGATTTCTGGATTGTATGGTGGTTCTATTTCTAACTTTTTAAGAAAACACCAGATAGGTTTCCAAAGTGGTTGTACCATTTTACATTCCCACCAGCAGTGTATAAGAGTTCCAATCTCTCCGCAGCCTCTCCAACATTTATTATTTTGTTTTTTGGATTAATGCCAGCCTTGTTGGAGTGAGATGGACTCTCATCGTAGTTTTAATTTGCATTTCTCTAATGGCTAATGATCAAGAGCATTTTCTCATGTACCTGTTAGCTGCCTGAATATCTTCTTTAGTGAAGTGTGTGTTCATATCCTTTGCCCACTTTTTGATTGGGTTGTTTGTCTTTTTGTGGTTGAGTTTTGACAGAATCATATAGATTTTAGAGATCAGGCGCTGGTCGGAGATGTCATAGCTGAAAATTCTTTCCCAATCTGTAAGTGGTCTTTTTACTCTTTTGGTGAAGTCTTTAGATGAGCATAGGTGTTTGATTTTTAGGAGCTCCCAGTTATTTGGTTTCTCTTCGTCATTTGAGTTAAACATTTTTGAAAGAAAATGTAATAAAAACTAAGCAAGAAAAAAAAAATACATGAAAGAGCTGTAAGCAGTGTGAAAATAACCAATATTGCAAAGTACACATTTTGGTATCTAAGAAAACCATATGCTAACCATAAAATGCTTGGCATAGGCGTGGGCTCCTTTTCCTCCCAGCATCTTGGATCCTTTGTCTCAACCCAAATGCCTGAATAAGTGATGTCTTCTCAATCCCCCTTGTTTCCCTTCTCTCAAGAAAAAAGATTGTGCCAAGAACATTGGTCACTCTAAAGTCAAGTGTAGCCCTGGGCAGAACTGGTGTGGATCAGTTCAGTGCACCCAAAAGAGAAAGAACTTCAAGTACTTCCCTCACGCACAGGTACAGCCATAGACACAGCAGTCATTTTGCCTTCTCTTGGTCTCCCCCTCCTCTTTAGGAAAGTGGAAAAGCTCCTCGTGGGCCTTTCGTGGACAATTTCATCAGTTGCAGCAGATGAGGAATGACTGATGACAAGAGCACCCCTGTATGGTACTGTGGAGATGGGAGACCAAAAAAATAAAACAAAAATCCCTTGCTAGGCTCAGAGGACATCACTGTACTAAATAAAGCACAGGACAATAATTTCTATTCATAATAATTCTGAATTTTCAAGAAAGAGTTAACTAGTTGAAGTAGTTCTCAACCAGAGGGATTTTGCCCTTCAGGGGCCCTGATGGCATAGTGGTTAAGCATGTGGCTGCTAATCAGAAGCTTGGAGGTTCAAATCTACGTACTGCTCCTCGGAAACGCTGTGAGGAGTTTGGCTCTGTCGTATAGGCTTGCTATGAATTGAAACGAATTTGGTTTAGTTTTTTGGGGGGACATTTTTTATTATCATGACTTGGGGGTGGGAGGCACTACTGGGGTATGGTGGGTGGAGGCCAGGGAAGCTGCTAAACATACTACAACACAACAAAGAAGTATCCAGAAAAAATGTCTGTAGTGCTGAGGTTGAGAAACCACGCATTAAAGCATTAGAAGACCAATAAAACTTAAATATAGTTTTACAGATTGCTATTTAAAAACAATTATGTAAGTTAAAGTTTTAAAGTATAAAGGAGTAAATTTTAGTTACTTAGAAAGGAGGGTTACTATGTCCTAGTACCACTACCTATCTGTCAGTTTGTCATAGTGTGGTGGCTTGCATGCTGCTATGATACTGGAACCCATGCCCCTGGTATTTCAAATATTAGCAGGGTCACCCATGGTAGACAAGTTCTATCAGTGCTTCCAGACTATGGCAGACTAGGAAGAAAGGTCCGGCAATCTGCTTTCAAAAGTTAGCCAATGGAAATCCTATAGATTACACAGAATATTGTCTGATATAGAGATGGAAGATTTAAAAAAAAAAAACTCAAAATATACAGTGGCCATAATAATGGGCTCGAGCATGGCAATGATTGTGAAGATGGAACAGGACTGGGAAACATTTTGTTCTGTTGTACTTGGGATTGCCATGAGTCAAAGCTGACTTAACAGCAACTAACAACATGATACAATTAAATAAGGTATCCTTTAATGGACATGAAATATCTTTATCCTCTAAATTTTGTAAGTATTCATGTATAAGTTATGGATTTAGTGAATACTTCTAGAAATTTTGGTGAAAATCAGGGGAAAAAAAGCTCATGAAGTCTTTTGTAAAGCATTTTATGTAATGAATCAGTTAACTGAGGATTCACGAATTTTTGAGGAATAAACATGAAATGGTTATACTTTTTCCAATAACTGTCCCCTTGACTGGCTTGATACCAAAACCAAAAACCAAACCCGTTATGGTTGAGTCGATTCCAGCTCATACCAACCCTATAGGATAGAGTAGAACAGCCCCATAGAGTTTCCAAGAAGTGCCTGGTGGAGTCAAACTGCAGACCTTTTGGTTAGCAGCTGCAGCACTTAGCCACTATGCCACCAGGGGATGGTGGCTCCTTTACAGGAAGCTGGTCCAGATTTGGAAACCCTGGTGGTATAGTGGTTAAGTGCTATGGCTGCTAACCAAAGGGTCGGCAGTTCAAATCTGCCAGGGGCTCTTTTGAAACTCTACGGGGCAGTTCTATTCTGTCCTATAGGGTCACTATGAGTTGGAATTGACTCAAAAGCACTGGGTTTTTTGGGGTTTTGGTCCAGATTCATTTTCTGGCCTCCTAAACTGTGAGAAAATTTGTGTTTGTTAAAGCCATCTAAGTGTGGTATTTTTGTTATAGCAGCACTAGATAACTAAGATCTCTTTTCTGTCTCAAGCTCGGTATAGATCTCTTCTCCTCCCCACTTATAACACTGCTTGGAAAATGTGTGTGTGTGTGTGTGCGTGTGTTGAATTAAGGTTACGGAGCAAAGGCAGGTCTGATTTTCAGATCCTGATTGCCTCTCTCTTCTAGGCACTAACTCCTCTTGGAAGTGGGTGAGGGTCTTGAAAGGAAGGGAAAAGAACAAATGACTCAGTATTGAACCGGATGAGGTTGACAGCATGTTCACTACTCTGTGTCCGCTAGCTGATGGCCTCACGCTGCACCCACCTGATGTTCATTCCACCTCTTGGCTTTATGCTTCAGTGGTACTAACAAGACCACTTAGCTCCCCTGGCCCCCATGACCAACTCTCTGGCCAATGGACTTGAATAGTTAGCATCTTCCAGACCTCCTGGGAACTGGGAAATTTGTGTAGGTGGAGAGAAGGGGTAGACAGCCCTGGTCACCTCTGAGTAATACCTCACCACACTTTCTTGCCCATTTCCTTTTGCCCTTTCTCAATAGCATGTTGTGGGATACGGTTAGGAAGTACTCTGGCTAGACAGAGGTCCAAACAAAGATGCTAGCTGCCTGTCTCCCTTTGGGCAGCACCTCCTATCTTCATGAGCTGTTCTGTTGCACCTTTTTCTTCCCTTTGCTTCAAGAAGTAGAATCTCCTCTTTTCTCCAGCCTCCTAAGAGTACTGGCTCACTAGCTGGTTCACTCTCTCCTCTAACTTGCATACCTCACATGGGGCTCAAGAGAACTCCTTGAGGCTTTCCTACCCCACTTGGAAGGGTAGGAAATTCAAGGTGACAACAAGCACTCACTCTGTCCCTAATATCCTTCAACACTATCTAGCCATCAGAGCTCCCTTCAACCGTCAAGGCTAGGTTCTTCTGCTCTGGAAGGAGTAAGGAGAAGAAGGGTAAAATACCCATGCCTAAGCTTTCCCTCAACCTCTCTTCCCTCCCCAACTTGAGGACCCTGGGAGTAGGGGCAAAGAATCCTGGTTCTGTCTGCTCATATTTCTTCTACATTACCTTCTGTTACTTGGGTGATGCCTTCTTAGTTTAAGCCGAGAACTTAGCGCCAAAGTTCTTTGCTGTGGACAATCCCTGAAACAGTGGTTCTCAATCTTAGCAGCACATCAGCATTACCTAGAGCTTTCAAAAATAAATTAAATTATAATATTTGGGGGAGAGGGGGTCAAGTACCACAAATGTTTAAAAGCCCCTCAGATGGTGCTGATGAACAGAAGGGTAGGAAACCACTATGCTAAAAATACAGTGCCCAGTGGGTACAAAGGAAAGAACATATCAATTAATACCTGATATAGCATCCTGCCACAAAATGTAGAAACTAAGGCACAGAGAGGCTAAGTAACTTTCTTGAGACACAGAGCTAGTAACTACCAGAGTAGGAATCTAATGGACCCAAAAGTACAACTTCTCCTTTAATCTATTAGTAAGGATCATGGACCAGAATGGAACACTTCACCTGTCCTTTTCTGCTCCTTCCTTTCATTTCTGTGCCTTACCCACTTTCCAGGGACACCCTTAACACCAACACCTGAGGTTGCAAGTGACTGGAGCTGACTAGGCAAGGGCTGTTGAATATACCATCTCTTTGGACGATTTTTATTATTATAAATAATGGTTAAATGGGTCCCAAAAAAACAACAAAGTAGCTTAAAATTTTATAAATCAAAAAAATGAGTCACAGTTTAGATGAAGGTTAGATGACTCAAGCTAGAAAGTCATGAACTATTTTTAGCTCATGTGAACAGCTGAGAATCAACCCTAACTGGGTTAATTTCCAGGGTAGTAAGGACCAGAACAACTGAATTCACTTTAAAAGTGACTTAATCACTGATTCTTCACTTCATGCATTCATGGTCACTACCACCAAAAATCATTTCAAAGCCCCTTGCTTGGTGTTCTACAGCCCAATTTTAATGGCAAAGCTTACAAATTAGTGAACTCTTCAACATAACAACAACAACAAAAAGACATAAATGAGCTTCTCATAACTTGAGCAAAAAGACTCCATTAAAAAGATAATTACATCTATATTCTAATCTGTATGATCTCATTATCAAAGATAACACAATTATTCAAAACACTCTAAATTAAAAAAAATTCTTGATAATTATAGGCTAATATATCCAGTTTACCCATACATATATACAATATATATAACTGAAACAGAAGTTTCATCATTTAACAGTGCATGTTGTCAAAGTGTAAAAATAACAAGAACTCTGTAAGGAGAGAAGTGATAGGGTTTTACTGAGGGTTCGTTACAGCTGAAGCTGGGCAAACACTTGATAAAATACCAAGTGCCTGAAAAGTCTGAAAGAAGAGAGGGATTTTCATATAAGAGGGCTGCAGGTTACATAAAAGTCACAAGTAAACATTTCACAATGTCAGTTAAGCACACACTTTTGGGGAGCAAACTTTCTAAGTAATTTCCTGCATGGTTTAAAGTCAGGAAAGGTGTGCATCAGGGTTGTATCCATTCACCATACTTATTCAATCTGTATGCTGAGCAAATAACCCAAGAAGCTGAACTATATGAAGAAGAACAGGGTGTCAGGATTGGAGGAAGACTCATTAACCTGCATTATGCAGATGACACAACCTTGCTTGCTGATAGGGAAGAGGACTTGAAGCACTTACAGATGAAGATCAAAGACAACAGCCTTCAGTATGGATTGCACCTCAACATAAAGAAAACAAAAATCCTCACCATCGGATCAATAAACGACATCATGATAAGCAAAGAAAAGGATGAAGTTGTCAAGGATTTCATTTTACTTGGATCCAGAATCAACACCCATGGAAGGAGCAGTAAAGAAATCAAGACGCATTGCACTGGGAAAATCTGCAAAAGACCTCTTTGCAGTGTTAAAAAGCAAAGGTGTCACCTTGAAGACGAAGGTGTGGCTGGCCCAAGCCATGATGTTTTTCAATTGCCTCGTATGCACGTGAAAGCTAGACAATGACCAGGGAAGACCGAAGAATTGACACCTTTGAATTGTGGTGTTGGTGAAGAATATTGAATATACCATGGACTGCCAAAAGAATGAACAAATCTGTCTTGGAAGAAGTACAGCCAGAATGCTCTTTAGAAGCAAGGATGGCGAGACTTGTCTCACATCCTTTGAACATGTTATCAGAAGGGATCAGTCCCTGGAGGAAGATATCGTACTTGGTAAAGTGGAGGGTCATGAGAAAGGAGGAAGACTCTCAACGAGATGGATTGACACAGTGGCTACAACAGTGGACTCAAGCATAATGATTGTGAGGATGGCACAGGACTGGGCAGTGTTTCCTTCTGTTGTACAATAGATAGGGTCGCTATGGGTCGGACATACCTCAAGGGCACCTGACAACAACAACAATTTCCTGAGAACAATTTTACATAAACTTCTTTTTGGAGGACATTTTTGTCATTTTCTTTCTGGAGCATTATCATTTGCTTAACTATAAACTATAACTTTGTCATAAGAACACCACATTTTTTTCATAGTCTTAAATAAGCATAGCCACATACTTGTGACAGTAACTAATCATACGTGCCTGGGAAGCCTGAACAGGTTATCTTTTTGTCTTAAGTGCAACAATCAAGGACACTCTCTTCTACTTATCTCTGAGGGTAGGTGACCCGCCTTCATTCACACTCAGACAAGGAGACTGTGGGCCTCAGACTGAGGCCAAGACTGCAGCTGGTTAACAGCTGTCTCCCTCTTATCAAGTCACTCTCCTTTCTCAAAAGGTGTTTCACTGTGTGTCCCAATAAGAGAAAGGGCCAGTGGTTTTGTTTTGTTTTAGATGCCGTTCAAAGGAAATTTAGAGAAGCGAAAACTAAATACAAGCAGTGAAAAAGTTGTGGGTGGGGGGAGAGGAAGAGGGGAAGAAAGCAGAAGAAGAGTTGTTTGAGGGATGAGGAGGAACGGAGGGGTGCGGAAGTGGATTCCAGAATCTGGAACAATTTTCTATGTGGATTTTTTAACTTCTCAGGGTTCTCTTCCAGGAGTTCTTTCCAAATGTTTCTTTCGTGTGTAAACTATGCAGTTTCCGCTTTGCCGAAGTCTACTGGGTCTGGTCTTCAGAGGCTGTCTTTCTCAGCTCCACACCTGTTGTCTCGAATGGTGTATTGTAAATAAACCCTCCTTTGCCTCTCTCCCAGAACCAGAGCACACTGCCCGCGATACCGATACCGGGGCGAGCCAACTTCAGGTACGTCCGGCATTTATTCGGCCAGGAGTGGGCGCCCTCCGCGCGCTATGCGGCGTAGTCGGCAGGTGGCGCCCAGCGGCGAGCGCATTGCCAGCGAGGTCTGGGCCAGGTGGACTGCAAGGGGCGGAGGTAACGAGCAGCGGCCAGTGGTGACCCGCCGTCCCCCGCCCGCTCCTCGCAGCGCTCGCGACACGCGTGCCAGGAAGAGGGCGCGAGCGGCGGGACCAGCTGAGTTCTGAGCGCAGACACCGCTGCCAGCTGGTCTGCGAAGTGCCGGTGCGTCCTCTCCGCGCTCGGTCCGAGGACAGCCGCTATGGAGGCGCAGGCACAAGGTGAGTGGGTGCCGGTCGCCCCGAGGGGCAGGTCCGGGGGCGCGCACAAGGGAGCTGTGACTGCATCTCTTCTAACTTTGCTCTTGGACTGAGAGGATTGGTGCCACCTCCACAAGTCCACAACTCGGCTCCTACCCGAGCCTTCGGGGGTAATTCCTGCTTCCCAAATCTAGGATTTGCTGTGGGGCGGGGGGATAAGCAAAAAAAAAAAAAAAAAAGCAAAGGAGACGTTAAATGGAGCGATCTCTCAGCGGGAAACGCGCCCGTGGAATGTTCTACCCCTTTCCGCAGGCAGTCGATCTCCGCTTCTCGAACCTCGCGGGTGCCCAAAGGACCTGTTGTGCAGGGTCTGGAATCAGCGTTGGTTCCGTTTTCCTCGGTGGAGTGGGGAGGAAGCGCGACTCCGCTCGCCCTGGGCGGTGGGTTGGAGTCTGGCAGCTCCGAAGTTCGGTGGCGAAAAGGGTCACGCGCGCAGATGGCGGCTCCTCGGAGACCTGGGTCTCGGGCTACGCGAAGGGCCTCCCGCGAGGGGACCGGCCTTTCGAGGCCAGGTAAACCTTACTGGCTCCCACGATCCGGGAGCGACCTCTACCTCCCCCATCGCGCGGGGTCCCTCGGCCCTCAGCCGGCCGAGGTCCTGCCGCCCTGCTTCTGCTACAGGTTACTGAGGTCGCCCCCTGGAGGAGCCGCAGAGGCTTCACCAAGGTGGCTTCGTATTTTGGGGTCACAGGTTAAGCGCTACGGATGGTAACCAAAGGGTCGGCAGTTCAAATCCGCCAGGCGCTCCTCGGAAACTCTGTGGGGCAGTTCTACTCTGTCCTACAGGGTCGCTATGAGTCGGAATCGACTCGACGGCACTGGGTTGGGTTATGTGAACCATAGTTGAGGAATCCCGATGAAATCGTGCAAGAATGGGAATGAACAGACCGTGGAAGGTGGCACAGTGGGAGGATAAGGAGCGAGAGAGACAAATAGGAAGAAAACTGACTCCAGGGTCAAGCTTGGGGGCAACTCTGAGAAGGGATGGGTTGTGGACTTGAGCCTTCGAAGCAATCATCACCACCTTTACTCTACACTGTAGGAAATTGTGCCTTTAATATAAACAAAACCCCATTATAAAAACAAAAGCCCTGAGGTATCATGACCCTATGCGTTCGCTCTCGCTCTCTAAAGGCAGAAGCTGCGTTCGGAGTGAGAGCTGTTTGGAGGGGTGAGTGGCCTAGAACCACCCAACAGTGTCGACCATAGCGCTGCCGTCTCCAATATTTTCCTATTACCTAAATACAAAAAGCGAACTCAACCAAGGGTGGGGATAGTGTGTCAAATTCAAAAGCAGAGGTAAGGTTGGCGGTCTTCAAACCTGAGCTGAAGCAGGTAGGAGCACCACTGGAGCTTTTCAACCTGACTTGTAGATTAGAATCATTTAGAGAGCCTTAAATACTGGCCCTGGTGACTCCACGCTAATCAGATCTGCATGCCTAAGCATAGGTATATTTGAAAGCTTCACAGGTAATTCTGTTGTGTTTAGTGGGTGGAGAAAAACTGCAGCAGGTAAGGAAAGATTCATCTGAACTCTGAAAGTCAGGAAAACTACAGATGGACAATCACTGGCCTTACTGGTTTGGTTTCTTGGTTTGCTTTACTTCCAAGATTTACTTAATAGTCCAGTGGTTTCCTTTGCCAGGCACTGTGCTCTGAAGAGCAAACGCAGACTTGATTTTTGCTTCATGAAGTTTGCAGTAGAAGATGAGACAGACATTAAATTGATAGTTATTTGATAACTTAAACGTAAAACAGCAGCCATGTTAAATGCTATGGTAGAGGGTCTTGTAGTTCGGTGGGAGCCTGTCTAGTAGGTGATAATCAAAAGAGCTAAGGTAGCTGTTTACTGTCCCTGCCCCTGTTCCTAGTGCTTTACATGTATTTACTCATTTCATCTTCACAATAGTCCCATAAGGTTGTTGC
Organism: Elephas maximus indicus; assembly: GCF_024166365.1. Classification (NCBI taxonomy): domain Eukaryota; kingdom Metazoa; phylum Chordata; class Mammalia; order Proboscidea; family Elephantidae; genus Elephas; species Elephas maximus. The sequence goes on from NC_064819.1 coordinate 192,827,755, forward strand.
TGTTCTCACTGCCATTCTACAGAGAGGAGACAGGCACAGGGAGTAAATCACTTGTTTAGCCTTACAAAGATGTTGTTGTTGTAAACTGCCATTGAGTCGGCTCTGACTCAGGGTTACCAGTACACAACAGAAGAAAACGTTCCCCAATCCCGTTCCATGTCCCTGATCGTTGGTATCTTTAAGGCCAGTATTGTGGCCACTATGTATTTTGAGTGCCTTCCAACCTAGAGAACTCATCTTGCAGCACTATATCAGACAACATTCTGTTGTGATCCATAGGGTTTCTGCTGGCAAATACCAAAGTAAATTCCAGGCCTTTCTTCCCAGTTTATCTTAGTCTGGAAGCTCTGCTGAAACCTGTCCACCATGGGTGACCCTGCTGGTATTTGAAATACCAGTGGTATAGCTCCCAGCATCATAGCAACTGGCAAACCACCAGAGTATAATAAACTGACAGATATGTGGTGGTTATCACACAGATAAGGAGTGGTAAAGTTGATGCTGTGTATACTCCATCCCAACTCAAAACTTAATGCTGCTAAAGGAAAGGTACAATTTAAGCCCCTACCTACCTCTCAGGCTTCTCCCTTCTGCACTCTTTCCCTTCCCTAATGACTGGATGGGGTCTGAGTGGGTGCAGAGGACTAGTAAAGATCAGATGAAGTAGTCCCAAGAGAGAGTTTGATTTGGGTGATGGTAAGCCAGGATAAGAAAAAATAAACAGATTCAAGACATATGTAGAAAGTGAAATGAAAATAACTTGGATTGGTTATAAAGAAGAAGGTGTCTAGAATGACCCCAACTTCTTACTTGTACAAGTAGGCGGACACCATTTACATCTTAAATCCTCATTTTCCCAGTGTTTAAGTTCTTCATTTTTAGACTCCTCTTTCTGTCTTTCCTTCCTCCCTCCCTCCTTTCTTCCTTCTTTCTCTCTGTCTTAGATCATTTAAGCAGAAGGCTATTAAGTTCTTTAAGAACAAAACCTAACACAAAGTGTTTATAGTTTATATTAAAGAGAAAAAATTTCCAATTGGCACATTTTTCCTGCTAGATGAATGTTTGTCTCTTAGATTCCAAGATAATCTTGTGACTTCCAGAGGAGTGAGCTTTTATAAAAAATTTAAAATACAGTTTATTTTAAATTTATCAAAAGTATTTATCAAAAAATTTATCAAAAGTAAGGATGACTTATCTTTCCACCTCTTGATCTAGAGACAAGCAAAGACAGGAGAGGCTAAGTAGGCAGCTGCTGATGAGATACCCCTTTGTAATTTATAAGGGACCACCCAGTTGCTATGGACCTTATTTGCACATAAACCAAAACCAAACCCAGTGCCGTTGAGTCGATTCCAACTCATAGCGACCCTACAGGACAGAGCAGAACTGTCCCATAGAGTTTCCAAGGAGCGCCTAGGCAGATTTGAACTGCCAACCCTTTGGTTAGCAGCTGTAGTACTTAACCACTACACCACCAGGGTTTCCTGTTTGCACATACAGCTCAGCAACTGGCAGGAGCAGGTCCTAAAAACTTTCCCGTAAGTAAAATTCTGCAAATATGTTCTTTGACTCTGTAAAAGAATATTGCTTCCAGCAAAACAACAAAGCATTTGGGAAGTTGGTAGAATGAAAAATGCAGAAATGGAATTGAGTGGAGCCAATCAATGAGGAGGGCCTAGAGAACCGTGTGGAATGGGAAAACCACGTTCCGAGTTGCTTTTCACTGGTGCTGGAGAATTTTACTTTAATATATTTAATATATCAGGGAGGAAGTTTGCTTAGGAATGTTGCATTTTCTTGAAATGTATGTCAGGCTTTTAGAATAAAACTTCCTGATTCTTTTAAACTACCTTTCATTATTTTATTATTCTAAGTGGAAGTAACTTTGTTATTTTTGCCCTTTCCAATATCTCCAGTGTTAAAAGGAAATTCATCTCTCCGCTTAACACTTCAGTATAATTAAACTATTCACTATTAGTTTCCTATGGTTGTTATAAAAATTACCACAGATGTGGTGGCTAAAAACAACAGACATTTATTTTCTCACAGTTTTGGAGGCAGAATTCCAAAATCAATATCACTGACTGGACTTGGCAAGGTGTCTTGGCAGGGCCACCCTCCCTCTGGAGGTTCTAGGAGAGAATCCGTTCCTCACCTCTCCTAGCTTGCCTCTTCTGGTAGCTTCCGGCCTTCCTTGGCTTATGGCCATATCACTGCACTCTCTGCATCTGTGGTCACTTTGCCTTCTTCTCTTCTGCTTGTGTCAAGTCACCCTCTGCCTCTCTTTTATAAGGACACTGGTAATTGCATTAGAGCCCACCTGATATTCCAGGATCATCTCCCCATTTCACGTTCCTTAATTGAATCACATCTGTAAAGACCCTTTTTCTGTATAATATTTACACCCTCAAGGTATTAGGGCCTGATATCTTTGGGGGTCATTATTCAATCTACTATAATAACTGTCTTCTATAATCAGACGTTTTACTCAGGAGGATTTGCAGAAGTCCATGAATGATATAAAGTAATAGCAGATTAATCCTGCCTGTTTGCAAGCTTCATTAAAATGAGAATGTCATATATGCCTTACATTATACTTTGCTCCCTGTAAGTTTATTTACCCCAGCCTTGTTCCAGGAAGGAATTAAGGCAGTTTACGTGCATATACAAAATGCAGCAAGGTCATGCAAATTAGAAGTCAGTGAAATAAAAAAAAATCAAGAAAATGGAGTTCTAGGAAAACGCATATAATTATAACCTTAATATTGCATAGAAAACAAATTCTTATCTTGCTTTGTAAACAAATTATGGTATTTTGCTACAAAACAATAAAATAATCTCCAACTCCCTCTCCCCCATAACAACAGCCCCAGTCTTTCTCTTTATTTTGTAGGGATCAGGCTACCCAAAGAAAAAATTGTTTTGCACATTTCGGGTGATATAATCATTTATAAGGAGTCCCTGAGTGGTGCAAATGGTTAAGTGCTCGACTACTAGCTGTAAGTTGATGGTTCAAATTTACCAAGAGGTGCTCGGAAGACAGGCCTGGTGATCTGCTTCCAAAAGGTCACAGCCTGGAAAACCCTGTGGAGCAGTTTCACTCTGTACACGTGGGGTTGCCATGAGTTGGAAGCAGCTCATTAGCAACTAAAAATAACAACAACAATCATTCATAAACCTCAAACTATGGAATCCAGGTGTTATACGTTTGGTTTATGAATTTTAAGAATATGACTAAGTATTTTTACTGTCTTCAAAGCTACCTCTAACAGTTTTACTTTTCCCTCTAAATAAAAAATTTGAAGTAGGTCATGATGAATACATTAGTTGAAGTCAGTCATTTGTAGCAAATCATATGTTCTTATTGCAGTTAAAATTCTTATAAAATCTAGCCATGCAAATGACAGGTAATGTAGTATATTGGAACCTATGTTGAATTGCTTCCCCTAATATATACCTCCTTTTCTTCTCTGGGTAAGCAGGCTCTAGAAAGTTTCTTTAAAAAACTTAGAGCTAAAGAGACCATTTCTGTGGCCTATGATAAGATTTGCTACCTAATAAGATATAATAAATAATGAGTATCTACTCTAAATTATTTATTTTTCTAAATAAATATTTCAACAAATAATTTGATGGCTGTAGTAATATCAAACATTCAGCAGGCCCTGTCTGTTGAAAGGCAGAAGGGTATAGTGGCTAAGATCCCAGAATCAAGGCAAATTCAGCTTTAATCCTGCCATTGTCGCTCACCATTATACACCTTGGTGAAGTTACTAGATCTTTCTGGGCTACAGTTACCTCATCTATAAAATGGGAATAATGATAGTCTCTGTATCATAGGATTATAATGAGGATTAAATGAGTTAACACTTTGAAGTGTTAAGTCTTAAGACAGTGCCCAACACATTGTAAGTACTTTATAAATGTTTGCTGTTGCTATTTTTAGCATATGCCAAGAACTCTGCATGTATTATCTTGTTAAATACCAATGATAATGCTATGAGGTAGATACCATTACTTTCAACTCATTTTATAGACAGGGAAACTGAGGCTCAGAGAAGTTAAGTGAGGAAGACAGGATTCAACTCCAGGCCCATCTGAGTTCAGATTATGTATGAGCTTAACTGTTATACTTCACTGTCTGTCAGTATGTGCTGGGCAACAAGTGACAAAGGGGAAACAAAAATGAATTTGACATGGGTCATTTTTTCAGTGTATTTAGGAGTCCCTGGGTGGTACAGATGGTTAAGTGCCTGGCTATTAACCAAAAGGTTGACGGTGCCTCAGAAGAAAGGGCCTGGCAGCCTGCTTCAGAAAGGTCACAGTTTTGAAAACCCTATATAGCGTACATGGGGTTGCCTTGAGTTGATATTGACTCGACAGCACTTGGAAGCAAAGTCATCCATCCCTGTGTGTAATAACACACAAAAGCGCTGAGATGACATGTTCTCATCCCAGAGAGATTCTTAGAGTGCTGGAGTGCTCATTAGAACTAATCCACATTGAGCGTGATAATAACATTTCACCATGCTAACGCACTTTTTAGAACAAAAAACATCTTATTTACTAAATGCAGCAAGTTCATAAGGAAGGTAATGCTGTTTTCATATTATAGATGAGGAAACCAAATTACAGGGTATTTACACAACTTTTTCCAAGTCATACAGCTTGAAAGTGATAGAGCTGGGATTTAAAATCTGAAAGTTTGACTTTATACCATGGGATTTTAATTACTATTTTATGCCATTTCCCTCAGTTGGTGTACAGAAGCAGTCTGTGTACAGTTACAAATAGTAGATTTTTCTTTATGATCAAAGTGGTTTCAAAAGGATAGAATTTAATTGCCCTGTCCATTCCATTTGTGGGCGGGGCCTGATTCTGGGAATATGAACATGACCCAGAATACCTGAGGTCTATGGAAATAAGCCCCATAACATGGCAATTGGGGGGATGTGCTCATTTATCAACAGTTGGCTATTTTAGTTCCCTTTTCAACCCTGGTGGCATAGTGGTTAAGTGGTTAAGGTTGGCAGTTCGAATCCGCCAGGCGCTCCTTGGAAACTATGGGGCAGTTCTACTCTGTCCCCTATAGGGAACAGTCAGAATCGACTCAATGGCAGTGGGTTTTCTTTTGTTTGTTTCAAGATGAAGAATTCTATAAGTCACACAATATGCAACTCTTAGAACAAGTATAGAATTTTATCACTAACTGCTGGGAACAGCAGTTCAAAAAACGTGGAATGGTTAAATATGTTATTCCATTTGGCATTCGTCTGTATCCAATGATCTCAGGGCTTTAAATAAAAAAGCATAGGATCTGTGGGCAGGTTTTTCCAAAGCGGTATCTGCATTCTCTCAATGCTGGCCGAATGGACTAAAGAAAGATTTTTATAGTCTCATGAGTATTACAGTTGTTTACTTGACTATATTTTATTCACTTAACCATCTCCCGAGCATATTAGCACAATACCTAGGTACCTAAAAAAAGTGTCAGAACATGGATAGTCAGAAGATTTGTCCTTAAGCTACTTTGGCAAGCTCTGTGTTAAATTTTGGTGGTCTCAAGTGGCAAGTGAAGAAAAGCAGGCCTTGGCCACAATCAGCAGCCTGGCTTTCTCTCCATGTCTGCAGGCTGTCGCCATTATTGCAGTTCTGGGATGCCCCCAACAGTGCCTTGAAGCCATCTCTTAAATGTACTGTTTTAGGATGCCGTTAAGAACACAAAAAGGATGACCCCAAAATGTACATTTTCAAGCTTGTCATTCTACTTTTCTATTGCGTATTTAAGAAATACAGTGTAATTTATTTAAAATATATGCATTAAATTAAGCATCATTGTTACGGCACCAGAGAAGGAGCAGAACGTTTTAATGAATTTGAATTGGCTTAAGGGAAGGTTTAGCTCCTTAAGGAGAGATGAATTTTAAGTAGTGTCTCACAGTGTGAATCTTTTATGAGTGTTGTATTTGATGCAGAGGAAGTGAAATTCTCAGAAAAAGCCACAAATCTCCAAGAATACCCCCTTAGTCACCAACATATTGCTTCTTTCTCAAAAGGCAAATATGCTCTTTGTGCTGCAGCCAGGTAATGTACTGCGTACGAAAAATTCATGTGTATACATTACACTGCACCTTCCAACTTACCAAGGTTATTTGGACCTTACGCAAATTACATCTTCCCTGACGTAAATCTGAAATATAGACTCCTCTGCAGCCTCTTGGAAATGGCTAAATGCATCTTTCCTTTGTCACTCAATAGAAAGAGCACCTTGTCAAGGATCCTGCAAGCGGAAGTGATTCATTCAAAACAAAAAGACCATTTGAGATTGGGGGGAGGTGGATCTGTTCAGACTACTCAATTTTAGACTCTCTGGCTTTTGTGTAGTTTTGGTTTTTCCATGATTTTTTGCCCTTATACATGACTAGGCTGAGAACAGCTCTAATGAAAGTTAAAAACAAAATTGTATATAAATATTTCCCAACATTTGGCTTCCAAAATGGATTCAATTCTATATGAAGATATCATGGAAAGATAGTTTTCTTAAGAGTTAGGACAGGCCAGGAGGAAAGGGAAGTCCTTGGTCCCTGTTACTCCTCTTTAGATGCCCCAGGACTGCCACTGGAAATGTCAAGATATTCTCCTGATCTCCCTTCTCCAAAAACTGCCTAGTCATCCCTGCCTCAGTTAATGGTAACTCCATGCCAACTACAAAGTGAGAAAACCTATTCCTTGGGTTTTTGTTGTTGTTGTTGTTCCCTTATTATACCTCATTTCCAGTCTGTCATGTCAGCCCAACTTGCAAAATATATCTAGAGTTGGACAACTTCCTGTTACCTCTTCTATATTGCCCTGATCTAGGCTACCATCATCTCACCTTAATTACTGCAAGAGTTTCCTAGCTGGTCTCCCTGCTTTGCTTCTAGCCTACCTTCAGGTTGTTCTCAACACAGTACCACAAGTATCCTCTCAGAGCATGTAGTATCATGCCACTACTCCCTTTGAAACTCTCCAGTAACTCATCATCTCACTCAGAATAAAGGACAAATTCTTTACAGTGGCCTACAAGGATGCTACATGACCTGTTAGCCTTGTTCCCTCATTACTTCCATAACCTTATCTCCTAATCTTCTCTCTGTGCTTCTCTTCCTCAAACATGCTTCCCCAGATAGCTTCCTGGCTTGCTTTCTCACTTTCTGTGATTCTTTGCCCAAATGCCCCCGGCCAGTGTTACTACTCTTAGACCTTTCAACAGGACCCCTGTTGTTGGGAGACAGTTCTCCATAGGTCTCTCAAGTTTCCGCACAACTTGTCTTCTGAGCAAAGGCATTGATAGCTAATTTTCTCTGAACTATATTTTCAGGGATCTTGTTCGACAGGCAACCTTGGAAGATAGACACTGCCTCACATAGGAGCAAAATTATTTACATTTCAGGGTAGTAAGTCTCAGGTCCTGTCTGTACTCTAGGGGAGGGAATTATACAAGGGTATGAATACCAGGAGTTGAAATCACTGGGGGTCACCTCCAGGTCATGCAATGATTGAGACCTTATGCACATGCATGTGGTTGGGCAGATTTGTTCGCAGCCCCTCTGTAATCCCCTCAGTGTTAGTCTCCTATAATGCATCCCACCGTGCGCACAGGCCACCTGGCCCTCATCACATCACCCTGTGAGCATTAGGGCTCAGAGGTCTGGCGCAATGATGCTACTCTGCCTACTGCTATTGCTATGAGTGGTAACTTGTCTTTTGTTTGTAACCTAGGAGTCTTGTATCTTCTAGCAGCACCCATGAAACTGTGGCAGACTAACTTGTTTGCTTGGAAGTGGGGTACAATTTCAGACCCTTCACAATTCTTGCCACTTGTCCTGAGCCTTTGGCTTTAGAGGGACCCACTGTAGCCCTCCTCTGCTGAGCTTTTATTCAAGTGAGTAGTCAGTCAGGCTCAACTGAAACTTGTGCCTTATTTTCTAAACCATGCTCTGGGTACCTGGAACTCCAGAATTTTCTCTCCAAAAAGCCCCTAGTGTGTTACCAGGCTTGCAGGCACCTTCTGTGGACCATGCTCCTAGCATGTACATTTCTATTCCTGGGAGATGGCTTTTTGGGGGTGGGGGTGGGGTTAGCTTGGCCATGCAGGCCAGAGAACTGGTTCTCAAAGTATGGTCCCTTGACCAGCAACATCAGCTTCAATGAAAACTTGTTAGAAATGCAAATTCATAGGCCCCACCCCAGACCTACTGAGTCAGAAATTTTGGGAGTGGAGCCGCCTATGTTTTAACACGATCTCCAGGTGATTGCAATGCACACTCACTGGGCCCGGTTGTCCACATACACGTGCATAAGGTCTCTATCAGTGCATGACCTGGAGGTGACCCCTGTGATTTCAACTCCTGGTATTCATACCCTTGTATAATTCCCTCCCCTAGAGTGCAGACAGGACCTGTGACTTGCTTCTAATCAACAAAATATGACAATGGGCATGGGATGTAACTCCCCTGATTAGGTTATAAAAGATGATGGGATGTCACATGATTATGCTGCTTTAATAGACACTCTCCTCGTGGGCTTGATGAAGTAAGCGGCCTTGTGGGAGAAACCCACGTGGCAAGGAACCAAAGGCAGCATCTAGAAACTGCAGTTGTTTTCAAAACCTGGAGATGGCCCACAGCCAAAAGCCAGCAAAAAGCTGGGGCCCTCAGTTCTACAACTGCAGGGAAGTTGATCCTGCCAACAACCTGAGTGAGCTTGGAAGCGGGTTCTTCCCCAGTGAAGCCTGCAGTTGAGAATGCATCCTGCCTGACACCTTGATTGCAGCCCTGTGAGACACTAGGCAGAGGACCCAGCCAAGCTGTGTCTGGACTCCAGACCCACAGAAATTCTCAAGTAATAAATGTGTGCTGTTTTCAGCTGCTAAGTTTGTGGTAATTTGCTTCTTAGCAGTAGAAAACTAACACAGTACAGGAGCCTCTGTGGGAAGAGAGGAGAGATTGCATGCCTTCATCTGTGCTCCTTCCTTGGTCCTTGCAAATGGTGGTGATGGGCATATCCTGGACCCTTTGTTTAAAATTGCACACACAAACTCATAGACACTTCCTAGTTCCCTCCCTTCCCTGCTTTGTTTTTCATGTTAGCAACTATCCCCCTCTAACATGCTATGTTGTTATTGTTGAGTGCCATTGAGTCAATTTTCACTCATAGTGACCCCAAGTGACAGAGTAGAACTGCCCCATAAGGTTTCCTAGGCTATAATCTTTAAAGGAGGAGATCACCAGGTCTTTTCTCATGCAGAGTAGCTGGCGAGTTTGCACCGCTGGCCTTTTGGTTACCACCCAAGAGCTCTTGTACCACTGGGGTGCCTTTAACATACCATGTATTTTACTTAAATTTTTTGCTCATTATCTCTTCCCACTATACCCGCCAAATGTAAGTCCACTGAGGCCAGGAATATTTAATTTTCTTGGTCACTGCTTACTCTCCAGCACCTAGAACAGATCTTGACACAAGTAGGAGTTCAATCAATATTTACTGAGTAGATGGATGAAGCTGCAGTCTTTTTGAATTTGCAATTTTTTTGAAAGTCTGCTGGTTCCTTGTAAATGCTTGTCTTAGTTATCTAGCGCTGCTATAGCAGAAATACCACAAGTGGATAGCATCAACAAAGAGAAATTTGTTCTCTCACAGACTGGGAGGCTTGAAGTCTGAATTCAGAGCGCCAGCTCTAAGGGAAGGCTTTTTCTCTCTGTCAGTTCTGGAGGAAGGTCCTTGTCATCAATCTTCACTTGGTCTAGGAACTTCTCCTTGCAGGAACCTCAGGTCCAAAGGACATGCTCTGCTCCTGGCACTGCTTTCTTGGTGCTATGAGGTCCCCCTGTCTCTCTGCTCACTTCCCTGTTTTATATCTGAAAAGAGATTGGCTCAAGACACAATCCAATCTTGTAGATTGAGTCTTGCCTCATTAACATAACTGCCTCTAACCCCGTCTCATCAACATCATAGAGACAGGATTTACAACACATAGGAAGGTCACATCAGATGACAAAATGGTGGGTAATCACACAATACTGGAAATCGTGGCCTAGCCAAATTGATACACATGCTTTTCTTTTTTTTTTTTTTAATTTTTATTGTGCTTTAAGTGAAAGTTTACAAATCAAGTCAGTCTCTCACATATAAACTTATATACACCTTACTACATACTCCCATTTACTCTCCCCCTAATGAATCAGCCCACTCCCTCCTTCCAATCTCTCCTTTCGTGACTGTTTTGCCAGTTTCTAACCCTTTCTATCCTCCCATCTCCCCACTAGACAGGAGATGCCAACACAGTCTCAAGAGTCCACCTGATACAAGTAGCTCATTCCTCATCAGCATCTCTCTCCAACCCATTGTCCAGTCCCTTCCATGTCTGATGAGTTGTCTTCGGGAATGGTTCCTGTCCTGGGCCAACAGAAGGTTTGGGGACCATGACCGCTGGAATTCTTCCAGCCTCAGTCAGACCATTAAGTCTGGTCTTTTTATGAGAATTTGGTGTCTGCATCCCACTGTTCACCTGCTCCCTCAGGGGTTCTCTGTTGTGCTCCCTGTCAGGGCAGTCATCAGTTGTGGCCAGGCAGATACACATGTTTTTAAGGACACAATTCAACCCATGACAATGTTCTACTGAAATCAACAGGCTGTTCTTAGTTCAGTATAAGGTAGTTGTACAGATGGCAAAAATAAATGGGAAGGAAATAATTTAAGCAAAGTCCCCTCACAATTAAAAAAAAAAAAGACATCAAACCTGAGTTTACTGTTCTTATAAGACCAAAGGTCATCTACCACTATTATTATTGAGTATAACCCTTAATTTCTACCAGCAGGTCTCTTCTTATTACATGGCAACCTTGGTTGCTGCATGCTTGTGTGTAAGTATGAGCATGTGCTCAGAGAAAGAAACTAGGAAGAAGAAGGAGTCCAACTTCCTCGTTAACCAGTGTCCTGTGCTCTCTTTCTTCCCTTAATTACAAAGCTGTGTCTGGCTCGGTCACTTAAGCCAAAGGACTTTCTGCTTTGAGTCAGGCATATGGTTCAAGGAACAGTCTGCAGAGCACCCTGGTTGTCCACCCAGACACAAATATAATTTTTTCCCTGGGTAGCTATTTTCTATTGTTCTCTGTTATTGACCTTTTAATCAAACCATTTTGGGAGGCAGCTGGATTGAGCAGTGAGTGTGCTGGCCTGGGATCCAGGAGGCTTGGGTTCAGTCTTTATTTTGCCACCAGTCTGTCATTGCAAGAAACCCTGGTGACTTAGTGGTTAAGAGCTACGGCTGCTAACCAGAAGGTCGGCAGCTCAAAACCACCGGGCACTTTTTGGAAACTCTGTGGGGCAGTTTTACTCTGTCCTATAGGGTTGCTATGAGTCAAAATTGATGGCAAACGGTTTGATTTGTTTTTTTTCTGTCATTGCAACCCATCCCTGCCTCTCTGTCCTCTGTTTACTCACCTTTTGCCCTTCAAGGTCCTGCCCAGGTCCTTTTTGAGAGACTCATTCAAATTTCTTCAACAAGCGTTGCTCTTTTTTTTTTTTTTAAATTAATATATCATGTTATTTAAGCTATGTTTGTTTGGATGAAAGTGAAAATTCCATTTCCTATGTGAAAAGCTTGTAGCCACATTAGATATTTTCATTTTCTAATGTAATCCTTTAACATTTTATTCTGGATGATGATAGTTCTTACTTAAAGAATGACTACCTACCCAGATAAGCTATTTCTCTAGTCTGAGGAGATGACTGTGGTCACATGGGGAGCAGTCAAGATGAAGAAAATAAAAGAAAGCAAAATAAAGATTCTGTCATTAAAAGGCGATCTTGTCTAGTGGTGAAGAGCATGGACGTTGGCACAGAGATTTGGATCCATGTCATTGTTCATCACTTCTTGGCTACGTAACCTTTAATTTAACCAAGTCTCAGTTTGCTTATCTACAAAATGCTGCACACCCAGTGGGTTTTGTGAAATTGAGTGGCCTGATACATGTGAGGTGCTTATGACGGTGGTTGGTACTATTAAGGCAATTGAAAAAGAAAGTAAGATTAATTTATTAATTTCTCATGAAATACGCATTGAGTACCCCTTTTTGCCCAGCTCTGCACTAGATGCCAGGATAAAAGGACTGTCTTGGTTATCTAGTGCTGCCATAATAGAAATATCATGCATGGATGGCTTTAACAAAGAGAAATTTATTTTCTCTTTAGTAGGTTACAAGTCCAAATTCAGGGCATCAGCTCCAGGGGAAGGCTTTCTCTCTCTGTCAGCTCTGGAGGAAGGTCCTTGTCCTCAATCTTCCCCTGGTCAAGGAGCTTCTCAGGCTCAGGGATCCTGTATCCAAAGGACACGCTCTGCTGGTGGTACTGCTTCCTTGGTGGTATGAGGTCCCCAACTCTGCTTGCTTCCCTTTCCTTTTATCTCTTGAGAAATAAAAGGTGGTGCAGGCCACACCCCAGGGAAATTCCATTTACCCTGGATCAAGGAGGTGACCCAAGTAAGCATGGTGTTACAGTCCCACCCTAATCCTCTCAACATAAAATTACAATCACAAAATGGAGGACAACCACACAATACTGGGAATCATGGCCTAACCAAGTTGACACACACATTTTTGGGGGGACATAATTCAATCCATGATACCGACAAAAATCCTTTCTTTGTGAGCTCACCACCCGATTTTTATTGTACAGTTAGGTGTCAAGCTACTATTTCTAATGCATTCTTTTATCAGAAAAGTCTTTGGATTTTGTACGACATCTACCACAAAATTAAAAATACCTTTCTGGAGTTAAGGAAAGACAAGTAGGTTGAATATAGAAATAAGTATACAAGTTGATAGAATTTGGATATGTGGCCCACTTGCAGAGTTCTCTCCTGAAGCATAAACTTTACCTAGTAAAACACATTGAAATTTTGCTAACAAAAGGGTAAATATTTGAGATGGTGACTGCATTTGGCCCTTCTTTATTTAAATGGATAAAATCCTGAAGATACACTTAGCAGTAGTGAAAATTAGACATACAATGTAATGTGTCATTGTCACTGTTAAATTTTTGCAACATTTCCATTGCTTATTTCTGCACTGCTAATCAACACCCAAGCCACGAAGACCAGAAATAAGATTTGTTAACTGATAAGAGCTTTGGGCCAGCATTTCCCTCCCAATGCTTTATTACATTACTGAGAGAGAAGCCATGGACAGACTCCGGGATTTTCCAACTCTGGCCACCCAGAGCATATACCTTTCTCTGTGGACTTTGCATCTGTCGCTTAGTAGCATGGTTGAGATTTCTGAGTATTCTAAAAAGCTTCTAATGACAAACAGAGATTTCTGCCCCTGCTATTTTAGATGTTTGAAAAGATAAATAAGGCACAAATGAAGAAGTTTATTGTATTGTGTATATATATACACAAACCAAAAAAACCAAACCCAGTGCTGTCGAGTCGATTCTGACTCATAGTGACCCTATAGGACAGAGCAGAACTGCCCCATAGAATTTCCAAGAAGCGCCTGGCGGATTTGAACTGCTGACCCTTTGGTTAGCAGCCATAGCACTTAATAACTGTGTCACCAGGGTTTCCTATATATACACAGTATATATATGTATGGATATATATTTTGGGTATATATGTATATGAAGGACCCCTGGTGGTACAATGGTTAAGCACTCGGCGCTAACCAGAAGGTTGGTGGTTTGAACTCATCAGCGGATCCATGGGAGAAAAGCCCTGGCAATCTGCTCCCTTAAAAATTAGGAAACCCAGTGGGCAGTACTACTCTGTCCTGTAGGGTTGCTATGAGTCGGAATTGACTTAAGACGCATAGCAACAACATATACATGTATAAGGAGCCCTGGTTGTACAAATGGTTAAGGACTCAGCTTGAACCCACCCAATGGCTCCATGGGAGAAGGACCTGGTGATTTGCTTCCATAAAGATTACAGCCAAGAAAACTGTACAGCCAAGTTCTTCTCTATCATGTGGGGTCATTATGAGTCAGAATTGACTCGATGGTATCCAACACTAACATATATGTATATAGGCATGTATGTGTATGTTTATACATGTATATACATACATGTATGTATGTAACAAACAGCCCCATCACTTTGTATCCTTTTCACTCTGCCTTATTTTTCTTCATAGTACTATGTCATTTTATATTATGGATAATTACTTGGTTTCTTATTCTCCGAGCTAGCGTTTAAGCTTTGTGAGGGCAGGGACTTTGAACATTTTCTTCATTGCTGTATCCCTAGTGTCTAGAGCAATTACTGGCACATGGAAACCTGTTGCCATTGAGTCGATTCTGACTCATGGCGACCCTGTAAGACAGAGTAGAACTGACCCATAAGGTATTCAAGAAGCAGCTGGTAGATTCGAACTGCCAACCAGCAGCTGAGCTCTTTAACCCCTGCGCCACCAGGAGAGCAACTTTTACATAGTCCTAAACCAGAAAAAAACAAAACAAACCTGGTGCTGTGAATGGATTCTGACACATAGCAACCCTGTAGGACAGAGTAGAACTGCCCATAGGGTTTCCAAGGAGTGGCTGGTGAATTCGAACTGCCGACCTTTTGGTTAGCAGCCGAGCTCTTAACCACTGCACACAAGGAAGGCACTCCATAAATACTTGTGGAGGAAGAAAAGTGAATGAATTAATAAATGAGTGAATAGTATGAGTGGATAATATCATATCTAACCCTGGTTGGGGGTAGGGGTAGAGGGGTAAACATTTCAACTTTTGTAAGATTTTTTTTTTTTTTTTAATTATTATAGCTCTTCATAAAAGCTTCTAAAATTAACGTGCTGGAGTGATAATTAGAATTCTTAAGTTCTCTTCCATCGTTGTTAAATGTTGCTCCCAAACATACTGCATATCACAGTAGGTACACTGCATTGACTAATCAGCGCTTGATAATTCCTAAACTGGCATAGGTGGTCTGGATCTCAAATTCCTTTCTGTTTTCCGTATTAACATGTTGTTGATGTTGGCAGCAGCCCAGTTGGCCCCCAACTCATGGTGACCCCATGTACGATGTTATGATCCATAGAGTTTTTGTTGGCTGGTTTTTTGGAAGTAGATTGCCAGGCCTTTCTTCCTAGTCTTAGTCCAGAAGCACCACTGAAACCTGTCCAGCATATAGCAGTGTGCAGGTAGTGGCTGAATTTGAGGTGTATTGGCCAAGAATCAAAACTGGGTCTCCTGCCTGGAAGGTGAGAATTGTACCACTGAACCACGATTGCCCCAATATTAAACTTGGAGTATTTTTCTTTATAAATTTATTTTTTCTGTCAGTTATGATTCTCTTGCATCAAATAAAATATCATGTTTAAGTTAAGCCCTTATGAAATTGCCAGTGTTTGGCTACTTTTTACCTACAAAAATGCAATTTTAAATGGTTCAACCTAAAGCGTGTGGCTTTTATTTTAAGCCTATTATTTTCTTAATTCATAGCATTTGTGTACTGAAACAAGAAATATAGTCCAACTGAGTAAATAGCATATCTTTTATTTTCACAGGTTGAAAAAGTAAAAAGTTTGTATTCCATACAACTAAATTCTCACTACATGCAGTGTCCAAAAGTTAATTTTGCAAATTATGTCTATAGTTCAAATGACTTCTCGTGAAGTAAAAAGAAAAAAGGCTGCCCTAGCAGCTGCTCAGGTACCATTACTAGAGTGGATTCGACCAGCTCAGTGGTGTTTCTTGCGACAGTTTTAGAAGTGGTGAAGTGGTTGATTAAAGACTCTGTACTTGGATGACACAGATTGGAAACTTTCTAATTCCAACATATGGGCGCTTTAGTGCATTTTCTACTGCAACTGAACTTCATTATTTGTATGAAATTGGACTATACTGTACCTAAACCAAGCATTTTTTCATGAAATGCTCAAGATGTTAAGAGCTCAACCACTAACCAACAGGTTGGCAGTTGGAATCCATCAGCTGCTCCTTGGTAACCTATGTGGCAGTTCTACTCTGTTCTGTAGGGTCACTATGAGTCAGATTCGACTTAATGGGTAATGAATTTGTTTTTTGATATTAGTTATATCATCATAGTTATTAAGGGTATATTTGAAACCTACTGTTTGCATATGAATCTGTGCCTGGTGCACTGTAGGGCCATGGGACCGTAGAGAGAATTCTGAGCTTTGTTTTATAGAATAATAAATGGAGAATCAGAGATCATACCCAAAATTCAAGATCTGAGACTCACCAATGGTATTTCTTCTTTCCACCAGCCTTGAAAGCTATATATTAGAACTATAGCTTTTATTGGTTATTTTATTTATTTAACAAAATCTTATATACCAAAACCAAAAACCAAACCTGTTGCTGTGGAGTTGATTCCAACTCATAGCGACCCTATAGTATATAAGTTTAACATGGTCCATTCCATGTTTATACAATTCGCATTAAGACTGGACTCATAAGAAGGCATTTAATTTTCCATAAATTTAATTCTGGGAATTAAAAACTTTTTTAAAAAAGAGAAATAAGGTTGAACATGTGCCACACTCCGTGGGTACAAGTTGAATGAAAAGAATTGTATCCTGTAAGAGATACAATTCAGACTATAATCTTTATCACATAATTTGCCTTGGACATCTGTAACCCTCACTGGATTTAGATTTAGCACAATGTGAACACATAATGCCTTTTAATTAATACTAAATAGAGAATGGCACTCATCTAGTGATTTGAGACATTCTGTCTCCCCTCAGTCAGCCCACTCCCTCCCTCCCGACCCTACTGTAGAATGTTGGAACATGTTGCCACTGGGACTTATGGTAGCAGACAAATCATGTCCAAGTTTAGAGAGTTTATCAGGAGCCCTGGTGGCACAGGAGTTGAGTACTTGGCTGCTAACCACAGGTTGATGGTTCAAACCTACCAGCTGCTCTGCAGGAGAAAGATGTGGCAGTCTGCTTCTATAAATATTAAAAAAAAAAAAAAAAAAAGCCTTGGAAACCCTATAGAGCAGTTCTACCCTGTCATATAGGGTCCCTATGAGTCAGAGCCAAATTGATGGCAATGGGTTTGGTTTGGTTTTTTAAAGAGTTTATAAAATTATGTAGATAGTATTAGCAAAGGGTTTGCCAAGATTCTGTGGAGATTCTAAAATGAAAATCATTTCTATTTAAGTTACTGTCCACTAGTTTTTTTTTTTTCCCAATATATTAATTTTATTTGATGCAAGACCAAGTACTTTTCCAGACAGAGCTGGGTTAAGGAGTGAAAGAGAGCTACTTCCAACCAAAAAATGAAACCAAAACTGTTGCTGTTGAATTGATTCTGACTCATAGCAACTCTGTAGGACAGAGTAGAACTGCCGCACAGGGTTTCCGAGGAGCAGCTGGTGGATTTGAACTGACAACCTTTTGGTTAGCAGCTGAGTTCTTAACTACTGTACCACCAGGGCTCCAAGCTACTTTCAGTAGGGGGCTAATCTATAAGGGATGTAAACTATCACTGAAATTGGATACAGTTAACTCAAGGTTGTACATTCTTGTATGTAACTCAAGGTTATAACTCCAGGTTGTGACTTTGTACGTTATTGATAGAATTCTTTCATCTCTCTCCTATTTTGTGCGGTAGAAATTACTTAGTTTGAATTTAAAGATGTTCCAGGAAAAAAAAAAATCTATGGTCTGCACTGCCATCTAAGGAAAAGTGGATCCTGGCGACTGGTTTTCCCAATGGAGGTAATCCTCCACTCTTCTCATCTCCCACAGCACTTTGAGTCAGTTTCATGGCCTTAGGAGCAGTATCATAATTTAGAGCGGGAAGGAGTTTAACAAGTGGTTCAATACAGTCTCCTCACTTTGTAGATGAAAGCACTTTGAGGCATCAGGAGACTTTAGCTAGGATAAATGTAAGTGGAGGCAGTAGAACAAGAGCTCGGGTTTTCTGACTTGCAAGCTTGGGACCCTTCCCCTGCACCTGTGTTTCACCTTCTAACCTACATTGCCATTGTTCACATATATGTTTTATTTAAAAGACTATTTGGGGGATTGTTTTTAATTTAAACATTAATATTTTATTCATTAAAATTACAGATTCAGAAAACTTATACCTTTAAGTTTAGCTTGAAAACCTTATTACATTTAAAAAATTAATGATTGTTAGTAATCTCTCTTAAAACTTTGAATAGTATGATATTCAAATTGTTAGGTACATTCTTTTGTGCTTATGAGAGAGGGGAGGGAGGGAGGGTGGGAGAGGGTTATTTACTGATTAGATAGTAGATAAGAACCACTTTAAGTGAAGGGAAGGACAACACTCAATACAGGGAAGGTCAGCTCAACTGGAATGGACCAAAAGCAAAGAAGTTTCCTGAATAAACTGAATGCTTTAAAGGTCAGTGGAGCAAGGGTGGGGGTTTGGGGACTATGGCTTCAGGGGACATCTAAGTCAATTGGCCAAATAAATTCTATTAAGAAAACATTCTGCATCCCACTTTGAAGTGTGGCATCTGGGGTCTTAAATGCTAACAAGTGGCCATCTAAGATGCATCAATTGGTCTCAACCCACCTGGATCAAAGGAGAATGAAGAACACCAAGGTCACAAGATAATTATAAGCCCAAGAGACAGAAGGGGCCACATGAACTAGAGACTTACATCATCCTGAGACCAGAAGAACTAGATGGTGCCCAGCCACAACCGATGACTACCCTGACAGGGAGCACAACAGAGAACTCCTGAGGGAGCAGGAGAACAGTGGGAAGCAGACCCAAATCCTCATAAAAAGACCAGACTTAATGGTCTGACTGAGACTAGAAGAATCCTGGTGGTCATGGTCCCCAAACCTTCTGTTGGCCCAGGACAGGAACCATTCCCGAAGACAACTCATCAGACATGGATTGGACTGGACAATGGGTTGGAGAGAGATGCTGATGAAGAGTGAGCTACTTGTATCAGGTGGACACTTGAGTCTGTGATGGCATCTGCTGTCTAGAGGGGAGATGGAAGGGTAGAGAGGATTAGAAACTGGCAAAACGGTCACAAAAGGAGAGACTGGAAGGAGGGAGCAGACTGACTCATTAGAGGGAGAGTAAATGGGAGTATGTAGTAAGGTGTATATAAGTTTATATGTGAGAGACTGACTTGATTTGTAAACTTTCACTTAAAGCACAATAAAAATTATTTAAAAAAAAATTGTTGTTAGGTGCCATCGAGTCGGTTCCGAGTCATAGTGACCCTATGCACAACAGAACAAAACACTGCCCGGTCCTGAGCCATCCTTAAAATCGTTGTTATCCTTGAGCTCATTGTTGCAGACACTGTGTCAATCCAGCTTGTTGAGGGTCTCCCTCTTTTCCGCTGACCCTGTACTCTGCCAACCATGATGTCCTTCTCCAGGGACTGATCCCTCCTGACAACATGTCCAAAGTATGTAAGATGCAGTCTCGCCATCCTTGCTTCTAAGGAGCATTCTGGTTGTACTTCTTCTAAGACAGATTTGTTCGTTCTTTTGGCAGTCCATGGTGTATTCAATATTCTTTGCCAACACCACAATTCAAAGGCGTCAACTCTTCTTTGGTTTTCCTTATTCATTGTCCAGCTTTCACATGCATATGGTGTGATTGAAAATACCATGGCTTGGGCTTGGGTCAGGTGCACCTTAGTCTTCAAGGTGATATCTTTGCTCTTCAACACTTCGAAGAGGTCCTTTGCAGCTGATTTACCCAATGCAGTGCGTCTTTTGATTTTTTGACTGCTGCTTCCATGGCTGTTGATTGTGGATCCAAGTAAAATGAAATCCTTGACAACTTCAGCCTTTTCTCCGTTTATCATGATGTTGCTCACATGTCTGTCAGTTTGTCATACTGTGGGGGCTTGCGTGTTACAGTAATGCTGGATATTCAAATAGTTTGATATTAACTGGTATACGAATTTAATTTACTTGATTTCATTTTTTAGTACTGCTTCAATTTTCTGATTAACAGACCTTCCTAAGTGCTTAAATAATTTTTATAAATCTAAAAATTAAATACGGTAAATTCAAAATCCTCTTAAATGTTTCCGTATTATTTATAAGTTGAGTAAGATTTCTACTTAAAATCACAAACTTAAGTCAAGTACCAATTAAACTTTTAAATTGTAATTATAATGCTGAGAACCTCTCAATAGACCAAATTCTTTCAAATATAACGTGTCATACCATATATTCAGATTCCTTCCCACAAAAACACTGATTGTATGGTTTGGGTTTATTTATTTCTTTATGCAATCATTCATTCATTTCTTTATTCAACAATTACCTAAGCTTTCTATATGCCAGGCACTGTTCTAGGCTCTAGGGAAACACTAGGAAACAAAACAAAAGTGCCTGCCCTCATGTAGCTAACATTCTAGTAAATAACGTAAATAAGTAAAGCATGTAGTATTCTAGATGTTGGTAAATGCTGAGGAAAAAATAAATTGAAGAAAGGATATGTGAAATATAAGGGTAGGGTGGACTGGTAGTCAGAGTTAAGAAACTTAATTCTAAGTCTGGGATTAAAAAAAAAAAAAATACCCCTTACAGAGATAATTACATTCTCAGTTCACTGAGGTTGCTTTCCAGCAGAGAAAGGTTGCCCTCTGAACACACCTGAGATTGCACCAAACCAAAAAAATCAAACCCATTGCTGATGAGTCGATTCTGACTCATAGCAACCCTATAGAACACAGTAGAACTGCTCCATAGGGTTTTCAAGGAGCACTTTATAGATTCGAAGTGCCAACCTTTTGGTTAGCAGCCAGACTCTTAACTATTATGCCACCAGGGTTTCCAGAGGTTGCACAAGGACCATAAACTTGGTTGGGATGCTAACTGGATTCTCAGTGGTAACCCTGGTGAAAGCTTTGGAACTGTAATTACTGTGTCCATAGCTCTGTGACTTCAGAAGGGAAACCTCCAGCCCTCTGAATCACTTGATTGGATTTTGTATCCCTTTGGCTTTAAAATATGTAAATATAATTTCTACCTAACTGTATAGACCTTTGAGATAACTCCATTTGCCTTCTTCAAACCACTCCATCTTGACAAATATCTGACTGGGTACCCCTTATGGTTTTATCCCATAATTCAGATATAACTTCCAAGATCACCTTCTTGATCAATTTTAGCCCTTCAAGAGACAGGAGCTTCAAGAGGACAAGCACTATGTCTTAGCCCTGTTTTGTCTCTCGGTTATCATGTTCTGTAGAGCACAATGGGTTACCCAAGTAGACTTTCAATGAATGTTGTTTAAGGCAGTGTAGTGCAACCCAAAGACATAGGTTCAGGTCCCTACTCAGCCTCCTGGTTGCAGGCAATGGCTCAGAGACTAGGCTTCCAGGGCTGTGAATGGGAATTATGGTAATCTCCATGTGTCTCACAGAGCTTTGTAGACTAAGAAACACTATGCAAATAGTAGTTTCCCTTACTAGTAGTGGTTGAATGTTTATTTTTAAAAATTCCTCAGAGCATTTCACAACCACATAGTCCTTTTCCCATTCTTTTTATGCTTTAGGCTAATGTGTGTTGTATCACTTTTATTTTTACAATGCTGAAAATTTCACTATACCTGGTGTATGCTTAAGGCACAAGTTTCTTTTTCCATGGGATAGCTTCAATATACTGCAATTGAATTTTCATTTTATGGTTTTCACTCTGTAGTACTAACTTGCTTGTATTATTTCGTCAGTTAACCTATTATAAATACCAGTGATCTTTTTATGGATGGAAATGCTGTGAAGGCAACTCTTATTTAAAGTGAATCTTTTCTGTTGTCAGGCACTGTACCGTTTGAGCATTCTAAGAAAAATTTAGAAATGGTTTCGAAGAGGCCTGTGTTGCTCTGGGCAACAGCATCTTCTGCACGGTTATAGTCAAGGGAGGGTATTTGGAAGCCATTTTGATGTGGAAAGTCATTTTGTACCTGAAGCCTGAGCACACCTGAATGCACCAGTAGACCTAACTCTGATGCCATCCTGCCACATCACCATTGGCCCCTAGCTCTGGCTTTTGCTCTTCATCAGTTCATGCTCTGTCGTGTGGACAACCATGAGACTCAGAATCTTTGGGAGTCATAAACTTGTTCAGCCAACTTCTCTCTTTTTAAATAACTGCTATAAAGTCTTAGGCTATTTCTGCATAATTATTTGTTAATCACATACAACATTGTATGCCGGCTTGACTCCTTTGTGGAGTGGAGGCGGAAGGGAGGGAAAGCAGGGAAAGAAAGGAGGCCTGTACTATTACATTTTCAAAGGCAGGTTTATTTGAAAGTGGGTCTTCTCTCAGAATTGCTTACCACCTGAGGCAGTTAATTGAATATCGTTAATGCCAAGTGTGGTTTATAACTTTTTTTAATTGAGTAAAAGTTTACTTACTTTGCAAGTCCTGAAATTACATAAGAATCTGTAAATTAAATGTGGTATATGATTTTTTAAGATGTATTTACAGTATATGTATGACTGTTCAGCTGTTTCTTGACTGGAGAACATAAAGAAGAGTGTTTAATTACACCATTCTTAGTGAATTTCGCTTACAATTGAAAACATGAAGTGGGACTGTTGACCTTTGCATACAACATTTTGCTTCACAGCCCTTCTAATAATACATTTGGATCTTGAGAATGTTTTCTAATTACTTGTTCAGAGTTTTTTCAAATAAAGGAACAGAATCACACCAGCTTCCTGCTCTGGGAGCCCATGGAATCACAGCCAAATGACGTGCTATTACCATAGCCTCTTATATTTGCTGAATGTTTTTTTGTACATCTCATTGTAAGTATTCACAGTACTTTCTGGTGGTGTGAAGGACACTGGTGCTGCTTGTTTGCTCTTGTGTGGAATACAAGGCTAGAACTAGGAGAGAGGAAGAAATGATGGGCTAAAGTCATCTTAGAAATTGGGTTCAAACCTACAGTTTCTTTCTCTCTTTAGGAACTGGAAAGGGGAGTAATCTGACTGCACTCTGATTCAGCAAGTAATAAATATAGTGTCATAATTTATTTATTTATATACTGAAGTAATTAATTTATTAGCTCAGTAATTGAGTAGCAAACCCTGTGATGTGATCTAAATGATTAGCATAAGGTATCATCTTAATTATCTAATGCTGCTGTAACAGAAATATCACAAGTAGATGGTTTAAACAAACAAAAATTTATTCTCCCACAGTCTAGGAGGCTAGAAGTCCAAAGTCAGGGCACCAGCTCCAGGGGAAGGCATTCTGTCCCTGTCAGCTCTGGGGGAAGGCCCTTGTCATCAATCTTCCCCTGGTCTAGGAGCTTCTCAGCACAGGGACCCCAGGTCCAAAGGACACGCTGTCCTCTCGGTGCTTCTTTCTTGGTGGTGTGAGGTCCCCATCTTCCCTGCTAGATTCTTTCTTTTATATCTCAAAAGAGATTGGCTCAAGATAAAACCTAACCCTATGGAGTCCTGCCTTATTAACATAACTACCTCTAGTCCTGCCCCATTAACATCATAGAGGTTAGGATTTACAGAATATAGAATAATCTCATCAGATCACAGAATGATGGACAACCACACAATACTAGTAATCATGGCCTAGCCAAGTTGATACACATTTTTTTTTAAAGCATAATTATTTTATTTATTTATTTATTTTATTAACTTTTATCGAGCTTCAAGTGAACGTTTACAAATCAAGTCAGACTGTCACATATAAGTTTATATACACCTTACTCCGTTCTCCCACTTTCTCTCCCCCTAATGAGTCAGCCCTTCCAGTCTCTCCTTTCGTGACAATTTTGCCAGCTTCCAACTCTCTCTATCCTCCCATCCCCCCTCCAGACGGGAGATGCCAACACAATCTCAGGTGTCCACCTGATATCATTAGTTCACTCTTCATCAGCATCTCTCTCCTACCCACTGTCCAGTCCCTTTCGTGTCTGCTGAGTTGTCTTCGGGAATGGTTCCTGTCCTGTGCCAACAGAAGGTTTGGGGACCATGACCGCCGGGATTCCTCTAGTCTCAGTCAGACCATTAAGTATGGTCTTTTTGTGAGAATTTGGGGTCTGCATCCCACTGATCTCCTGCTCCCTCAGGGGTTCTCTGTTGTGCTCCCTGCCAGGGCAGTTGATATACATTTTGAGAACATAATTCAGTCCGCAGCAGGAGCTATGCCAAGACCAAAATTCAGGAGGACTGCGGTCAGAATATCAAATAGCTCTTCAGGAGGATTTAGGAATAAACTAATTGAACTGAATTCCCAACCTGTCCAAGAGAACAAAGACAAGAAAGAAGTAAGACAGGTGGAGAGTTCAAAGATAGTTCAAGAGGCAAACTAGCTATTTTACCTCATTGTGTAGGCGTTGATTTTCTAGAGAGAATAGTAAGGAAACTGAACCAAGACTTAACCAGCATCATGGGATTTAAGTATCAAACTATAAGTAGATATTGAATTTGGGTTTTTTACTCCAGCACTTAGGACTGACCTAGATGGAAACATATGTTATTTTCTGATGATATTCATTTATTTGTAAACATGAGGAACATCTCCTGTGTGTTAGGCACTGTATAAATTCTAAGGGTACAGTGATGAACTAGAACAGGTGCTCACTTTTATCAGCACAGATTTTTATAATCATCCAGACCACATCAATTGACCTTGACATGGTGTGAACCATAGATCTTTCAACCCTTTCTCCCTCCTCCCAGGTTTTCAGAGGTCAGGGTTTTCCAGGAGATCTGATTCCCAGATCGAAGCAGCTCTGGAACATTAGGCCAATTCTAGGACAAGACATTGGATTTCAGTTGGAAGGTTGCTTTAGAGTGCCCTTCCTCAGTTGACTCCTGTCTAGATCACACCTTGGAGTCAGCTCTTATTGGAAAGGTTGCCTGGGACACCCCTGGCTCTAGGGAGGCACTGATGTACTCCTGGGCAGCTGCACTTCCTAGAACCCAGTTAATCATAATGAATAAGAGTCACGAGGAAGGCAGGTCGGCATAGAAGCTTAGCCACTACTGGGAACCTTTATTAAGCCAGTATTTGTAATGTGTGTTAATCAGCTAGGCATCGCACAAAGCAGTGTGAACAGAAATTGTGCCTTCCCTAAGGCAGATGTGCAAACATCAAAAGCACATACAGGCAGACGGGTGGTATGTAAACCAAGCAAATGCACAGCACTTTGCCACTTTTCGTTATGTAAAAGCACAAGCTGTTTTTTTCGGGAGTCATGAGCTGAAGTCGTGAGCAAAGTGCTGTGGGAGTTGCATTTTTAGAGGGTGAGGTAGAGAGGAATGGCTCCCTCTCTAATAGTTAGTCAGGAGAGGAGTGTTGAGGGGGTGGCTTTTGAGAATTGGTTGAAGGTAGAAAGAACAGGAACCTGCCATCTGAATGTGTGATGATATTCCAGGCACTGGGTACAGCTTTTTAAAGTAGCCTTTATTTCTGGAGTAAACTGAAAGAGGGGGTATTAAATAAATTTGACAGAAAAGCTGAGGAGTCAGGATATTGGGAGAGCTGGTTTAGGTGTCAAATGTCATCATCTCTACAAGTTCCTGGCTTCCCTGCACACCTGGTAAGTAAGCACTGCCGTACACAGTCCCAGTTAATCTTCACAAAAGCAAACTATGTGGTAGGTGATAGCATCTCCATTGCACAGATGAGTAAATGGAGGCTTAGAGAATTTCAGCAAAGTACTTAACTTGTGTGTCAAAAAAACCCGAACCAAACCCACTGCCATTGAGTGGATTCTGACTCATAGCGACCCTATGGGACAGCGTAGAACTGCCCCGTAGGGTTTGCAAGGAGTGCCTGGGGGATTTGAACTGCCAACCTTTTGGTTAGTAGCTGAGTGCTTAGCCACTGCACCACCAGGGCTCCATAAGTACTCAAAAATTAACTCTGTATGCATGTGTGTCCCACAAGTGAACACACACACACACATATACGGTAGAGATAAAGAGTGAAAGGAATGTTGTTTCTTGAGTGCTTACCCCACATCCATCACTGTATTATAAACTATAAAAAATCTATATTGGTTTCTGAGAGCTGCCATAACAAAGTATCATAAACCAGTCTTTGGATTTAGGGCCCATTCTAATCCAGTGTGACCTCATCCTAACTAATTACATCCACAAAGATCCCATGTTCAAATAAGGTCACATTCACAGGTACCTAGGGTTAGGACTTCAACACATCCTTTTGGACGGCACAATCAAACCAACAATCAAAACAACATTTCCCCTTTGTTGAGGAATTTCCAATATAAGCAGTCTTGTCCCTGGGTGGCCTTTGAGTGCAAAGCCTAAAGGTTGGCAGTTCAAACCCACCTTGTGGTGCTGTGGAAGAAAGGCCTGGTGATCTTCTGTAAATATTACAGCCAAGAAACCCTATGGAGCAGTTCTACTCTGTAACATATGGAGTCAACATGAGTCAGAATTGACTTGACAGGTGTTTTTTAAATGCAATAAATGTTGTATTAAATGAAAAGATATAAGAATATTTGGAAACACTAAAGTTGCAGGCAAAACACTGAACCACCCAAAAATAGTGTTGAAGGGTGAGGTCAGAGCCAGAGTTTGGAAGTAAAAATCACAGCATATAAATATGTGAAGGAAGCATAGATGCATGAGGGATGCCTAGTGAATAGAAGCAAATAACGATGTAGTTGATATTTCTCTGAATGAGTCCACTGGAAGATCTTAACGGGAGTATTTTAATGAAAACATCATTGGACTGTATGAGAACAGAATTGGAAGACATCATGAAATCTGTGAAAATGACAATATAGAATAATAAGACAGGGATCAACTTTATCAGTCTTTTTTTCTGCGATATGTAGTACAATTCCTGACAATTTGGTTGACACTCAAATGTTGGTTGAATGCAGATGGATAATGATTGTGATTGGAGTGTGTAGTATAAGAGCTAAATAAGGATTCTTGATACAGAAGAGACGTATTGAAAATAAAATTTAGTCTAAAACCGAAAGTACTAAAATATTATTATCTCAGCAAAATCTGGGAGGTTCTGTGGTCAGAGGAAGAGTATCATTCAGGGACCCGTTGCCTAGGATAGAATCCACCCATCTATTTGAAACAGAAAAGAATTTGTTACAGAGTGTGTTAAATGACCTCAGAGTTATTGTATGACTGAAGTAATAGACTGTAGGCTAAACCTTCAGAAACAACTCTCAAAGCTGCTCAACGGAACTGGGGTCCCATGTTGCTGCTACCACAGCGATTACTAGGAAGCTGTTGGCATCTGGAAGCCACTGACATCAGGATCTGTCCCATCACCAAGTTGCTGTTCCTGCCACTGGCTCCAGAACTGCGCCGTGCCTGCTTCTTTCTGTCTGCACCACCAAAAGGGATGGGCCAGACCTTGCCTTTCAACACCATGAAGTTAGAAACAGGGCACCGGGATCTCAGCCACAGGAAAACGATGCCTCCGGGACTGTGGTTGGCTGGGGAACAACAAAAGTGACCAAGAAGTACAGTCTGCCTGATGACTGTCTCACATGTCTCCTGGGGAGGGATCTGACTGTCCAAACCAAAGTGTCTGAGGAGGCCAGCTTCCAAGACTTTTCAGTAGAGGAAGGAATAGCCAGAGAGGGGATCCAAACTCAGGAGAAAGCAATGGAGGAATAACATACCTGGAAGGAAGAAATAGTCTGCATTTTATTTTTCTATGATAGTAAACAATTTGATTTTGATTACTACTGATAGGCATTTTGTTTCAGAAGATTTTAATACAAGTGTTTGTGAGGGGAAGGCAAGAACTACAAAAAAAAGTAGTAGAAGAACTTTCAAATTAATGAGAGTAAAAAGGGGAATGAACAGAAACTCAACCAAGCCCGCAAAATATTAAAGAGGAAAAAAGGAGAAAACAACAAAGCAAACTAAATTATAAACATGAAATAAGAAAAAAAAAAATCAAGTACACCATTGTTACATTAAAATGTAAAAATACTTAAGTACTCATATTAAAGAGACAGAATATTGAGTTAAAAATAAAAACTTAGATGAAGGTGCTTGTAAGAAATATATTTAAAGTAATGTGTTTTAAACTTTGAGGGGAAAGGTGATAGGTAAAAATACCCAAGGCAAAGAGCAAACAAACAAGCAATATTTTTATTGGAAAGAAAGCCTGAAACAGTAAAGAGAGGCACAAATTTTGAAGTCATAAACTTGTATATGTTAGCATAGCAGCTATGTATATGTTGACAAAAGCTATTACAATTGCAGGGGGAACTGGTTACTAATTAAGTTTTATAGTGGTGTATTTCAGTGAGTCAGAATGGGCCTTCTAGTAGATAAGAGATAAGAACAGAGAGGCCTTGAATGATACAATTAACAAACTGATTTAATAAGTATGTATTAAACCTGTTGCTGTCGAGTTGATTCCAACTCATAGCAACCCTACAGGACAGAGTAGAACTGCCCCATAGATTTTCCAAGGAGTGCCTGGTAGATTCGAACTGCCAACTTTTTGGCTAGCAGCCGTACCCTTTAACCACTACACCACCAGAGTTTCCAGGTATGTATTATAGAACTTTATGTTCTTCCCCTTGCTCTCTTAGTGCCATGAAACTCTTAGAAAAATCAGGCAAGTACTTGGCCCGAAGAATACCTCATCAAATTCAAAAGAGTTTTACAGAGCACGTTCTTTAATTATTGTCCGGTAATATTAGAAATAAATACTAAAATATAACCAGCAATGGATCTTAGAATATTATGGTTTTTTAATATGTAGATTCCAGTGGGAAGTATGCTTTATTTAATAACAGGTGCTAGTACAGCTATCTATCTGAAATAAACTGTTATCCTATACATCTTGCTATTCATATTGTAAACACAATTAATTTCATATTTATTAAAAAATACTTTCATTAACTTCATAAACTCTTACCTATGGGAAATTAAACAGTACAAAAATTAAAGGAAAAATGAGGTGACTAGTAACTGAGGAGACTGTTTCAGCCAAGAGGGGATACCCAGAAGGTACAAAAGAAAAAACAGATGTTTTATCCTACATAAAATTTTTAAATGTTTGCATGGCAAAAGATATTATCAAATTCAGTAGACAGGCAATTGATAGGAGAAAAAATTTTATCACATATAGCAGTTAACAGATTAATATCAATAAAACTGAAGAAATCTAATCTTTTGATAAACGAACAGAAAATAGGCAAATAATTTCAATAGACAATTTACAGAATCCAGTTGGCCTACAGCATATGAAAAGATGCTTAAGTTAACTTTGCAAGGGAGATGTAGATTTAAATAACAATGTGATACTGGATAAGTAAGAACTTGAAGGTGTGATAACTCCAACTGGTGACAAAGATGGAGGAAGAGGGTACTTTCATGTGTTGCTAATGGAAGCATGAGTTGCTACAGCCTTTTTAAAAAAAAATTTGGGCAACACCTGTTAACATTTAAATTCTCCTCTTGGAATTTTCTGGAAATAAAACTCCCTTATATAAGGATATGCATACAAAGATATTTATTGCAGTACTGATTGTTGTAACCAAAACAAAAAAAAAGAAAGAAAGAATTGTCCATCAAAAGGGGAATGTTTGAATAGGTTGCAGTATTTGCTTACCATGCCGTATTTAGCAGTCATGTAAAAGGATGGGTTTTTGCTGTGCTACTTGACTTGACACGTATATTTAGTATGAATTGTTAAGGAAGAATAGCAGGATGCAAGGAAATATATAGAATATGAGACCATTTTTGTCAGTGTCAAGAATTCTGCATATGTATGTATAGTTATATACATGTTCACACAGACATATATATATATATTGCCAAAGAATAACAAAGTCCTGTGTTTCATCTTAAATCCAGAAACATTCAGATAAACTTATTTTTATACATCCTCAGAGAGGAGATAATAGATGAAACTATCCTCTCAAATACTAGAAATTATACCAGAGTTTTTTTATGATGTCGAGGACCAAAGGGTTTTATTTTAGCTGGGGGATGGAGGAATGATTAGGGGTGCATTTGAAATTCAAGATTAATTAATAGAAATCTTGTTTTGAAAGTTTCTGTTGAGAAGGTGACTCCATTTTATGGCATCACCTATTGAGTAAGGGCATCCCAAGTTATTGAAGTATATTGTACATTCTGCCAAACCTTCCCAATTGGTAAGGTTAGAAACACCTTACCATACCTGATAAAACCAGTGACTCAGAGGAAACTTTACAGTGCCTTTCTCCTCTGTTAACATATCCACGTCATCAACTTCTCATCCAAGTGAAAAGGCACATTTTTATATTTCAGCGGATCTGGCTTCTGCATGTAGTAAGGACTGATTCTTCCTGGCACAGCTGTGTTCTGAGCGTAGCTAAAAGTGTCTTCACTCATCCTCTTTACTCTCACCCTGACCTTGACAGAAAGAGGAAATTATGTTGATAGCGTGTGAAAATTTAGATTGGCTGCTAACTGAAAGGTCCGCGGTTTGAACCCACCAGCTGCTCCAAAGGAGAAAGGTGTGGCAGTGTGTTTCCGTAAATATCGTAGCCTTGGAAACCCTATAGGGCAGTTCTACTCTGTCCTCTAGGGTCGCTGTGAATCAGAATCGAGTCTATGGCGATGGTTTTTTTGTTTGTTTGTTTTCCAAGCAATAAAATTAAATATCCTTCTTAGCAGTGTTTTTCAAACTTTTCAAATCTGGACACAAACAAAGTAATACATTTTATAATCACATATGTGTATATATGTTTGTGCTTATATATACACACACTTATGTCATTATAAAATGTATTCTATATGAGAAAGAGAGGGAGACTGTAACTGAGTAAAAAATTTCATGAAATACTACTTGTCCTTACTGTTTACATCGCTAATAAATTCTATTCCACTCCACTTCACTCCATTCCACTGTATTCTATTCTGTTCCATTCTATTTCATTTTACAAATGCTGGTCACAGCCCGCTAAGCTGACTTTATGACTCACTAAATGGGCAGCGATCTACAGTTTGAAAAGCACTAAAACACTGTCATCAAAACCGTATGCATGGCATTCCATCAGAAGATTTCTCCTGGGCTGGTGAGGCAGTTATGAGTGAGGTCAAGTCCAGACCTGGAGATGTTTTACTTCATTTTACATATACCAAGGAAACCCTGGTGGTGTAGTGGTTAAGCGCTATGGCTGCTAACCAAAAGGTCGGCAGTTCGAATCCGCCAGGTGCTCCTTGGAAACCCTATGGGGCAGTTCTACCCTGTCCCATAGGGTTGCTGTGAGTCGTCGGAATCGACTCGATGGCAGTGGGCAACAGTGGTGGGTATGTGGAGGACATTCTGAGAGCTGGTTCCTTACAGCAGTTTTAAGCCTTAGGCAAAAAAAACGTTGTGATACTTTCAGAGAATCAGCTTAAACTGGGGGCAAATCACTTTTTACTGCTGTGGTAGATGCCCTAGGTGACTGTTTTCTCCAACAGTCTGAACTGTCACAAGATCATTTTGGTATAAATAGAAGTCATCTCGGTTGATTTCACTTCAACCCTAAGCATTCTTGGATTGCCTTTCCCGCTTAGACTTGAAAGTAATACGCTCAAGTTGGAAAAAGAGGGTGTTTCCTTTACCAAATTAAAAAAAAATTAAGTATATACATTTATAATAATTGCCACAGTTGGGCAAACTGCTAAATTAACTCTTCTAGGACCAGTGGAGATCTATATGTGCAATGGTGAAACTGATGGTAGGAAATCATTGTGGCAGACCCATCAATATTACATCAGCACCCTTTAGAGTTTTTATGATGTACTCAGTGTAGCATTCTCTTTTGTTATACCAGAGAAGCAATATGGACCCGTCCATATTGTCTCCGATTATAATTAACATTTTCCTTTTAAATTAAACCATTCCCTGATACTATTGGGTTATTTTGATTATTTTGTTCAAATTATATTTTCTCCATTTTTAATTTTTTATTCTAAATAAATCATTAGCCTTATTTCCTAGTGAATAATTTTGCAGAACAGATTGCCCTTTGGCACTTAGATTTTACCCATTGTCCACTTGCTTGATGTGTTTCTGTGAGCACAGGCATTAGCATTTCTACACTTATTTTCCAAATGAAGGAGGGAGAGGCTAAATATCCTTTTCTGGGTTCCATCAAAATGTGAATGTAATTTCTTTTCCTTCATTTCAAAAGAAAATGGTGAAGGATGACAGCGTGTTTAAAATTGAGTAAATGGTTATTTCTTTAAATTGAAACAGTGTAGAGGAACCTATCCACTATCAGACATCACTCGTACATCATAGATGCCAAGAACATCAGTATTTTCCATTGCAGGCTATCCTCACATGTAGCTTACCAAAATGGAGAAATTGTCGTATGCTGCTGGGTACAGAGAGCTGAAGTGTAAGACCAAACATTCCTACTCTGTACACCGAGCATCATTCTTTGCTTGTTATCTGAGGAGAAAGAGAGCTGGGAGCAAAGGAACCGTTGTGGAATGTCTCACAGTACCCTGTGGCCTTCACATATTTCTGTTGCCCCTTCCCCTTCTGCTCACTGGACACCATACCTAGCCATGTTAAACTATTATTATTTGTAACTTGAACCGTGCCCTGAAGGCATTGGTAAAAAACAAGGTTCCAGGAATTGAAAGAACACCAATTGCGATATTTCAACAAATTGATGCAGCGCTGCAAGTGTTCACTTGTCTGTGCCAAGAAATTTGGAAGACAGTTACCTGGCCAACCAACTGGAAGAGATCCATATTTATGTCTGTTCCCAAGAAAGGTGAGCCAACTGAATGCGGAAATTATTGAACAATATCATTAATATCATTAAAAAAAAAAAAAAATTTTCTTGGAAAACCTTTCTTGGGAACAGACATAAATATAGATCTCTTCCAGTTGGTAAAATTTTGCTGAAGATCATTCAAAAGTGGCTGCAGCAGTATATTGACAGGGAACTGTCAGAAAGTCAAGATGGATTCAGAAGAGCACATATGACCAGGGATATCATTGCTAATGTAAGATAAACCCTAGTAAAGATGTTTACCTGTGTTTTATTGACTATGCAAAGGCATTCAACTGTGTGGATCATAACAAAAATGGATAACATTTTGAAGAATGGGAATTCCGGAACACTTAATTGTGCTCCTGAGGAACCTGTACGTAGACCAAGAGTCGTTTGAACAGAACAAGGGGATGCAGCATGGTTTAAAGTCAGGAAAGGCATGAGGCAGGGTTGTATCCTTTCACCATACCTATTCAATCTGTATGCTGAACAAATAATATGAGAAGCTGGACTATATGAAGTAGAATGGGGCATCAGAATTGGAGGAAAACTCATTAACAACCTGCATTATGCAGATGACACAACCTTGCTGGCTGAAAGTGAAGAAGACTTGAAGTACATACTGATAAAGGTCAAAGACCACAGCCTTCAGTATGGATTACACCTCAACATAAAATGAAAACCCTCACAGCTGGACCAATAAGCAACATCATGATAAATGGAGAAAAGATGAAGATGTCCAGGATTTCATTTTACTTGAATCCACAATGAACACCCAAGGAAGCAGCAGTCAAGAAATTAAACAACACATTGCATTGGGCAAATTGGTTGCAAAAGACTTCTTTAAAGTGTTAAAAAGCAAAGGTATCACCTTGAAGACGAAGGTGCACCTGACCCAAGCCATAGTGCTTTCAATCATCTCAAATGCATGCGAAAACTGAACAGTGAATAAAGAAGACCGAAGAAGAATTGATGCCTTTGAATTGTGGTGTTAGCGAAGAATATTGAATATACCACAGACTGCCAAAAGAATGAACAAACCTGTCTTGGACGAAGTACAACCAGAATGCTCCTTAGAAGCAGGGATGGCGAGACTAGGTCTCACATAGTTTGGATGTGTTATCAGGGGGGATCAGTCCGTGGAAAAGGACATCATTCTTGATAAATTAGAGGGTCAGTGAAAAGAGGAAGATCTGCAACGAGATGGATTGACACAGTGGCTGCAATAATGGGCTCAAGCATAACAATGATTGTCAGGATGGTGCAGGACTGGGCAGTGATTGGTTCTGTTGTGCATAGGGTCACTGTGAGTCAGAACCAGCTCGGGGGTATCTAACCGTAACAACACAACTTGAACCAAGTCAGTTTAAGAAAATGAAAAAGAACCAGTATTCACAATAGCATATGAAACTTGCTCTTCTAAGATAGAATCTAAGTAGGATCAAAATATTTGAACAAAATTATGAATGAAGGACCCCAACACAGCTATTACAAAGCCACCAGTTTCCCTGATGGCTTCCCTAACATGCTGTTGGAAGAGACATATGTCCTCTCACCATGGTTCCCTTTGTTGGAGGAGAATAGTGGGAGGAGTTTTGACTCCAAGTGCAAATTTTTGTTTTCCTGGATTAATCTGTAGCAGTCAAAATTTTGAGAATAAAAGACAATCTTCCATTTCTTTATCTGGTTGTGCCTTGGCATGATCCCAAAATATAATTACTGGTAACTTGAGACACAGTCTATTTATTAAGGGGAGGAAGAATGGACATGTGAACATGTTATGACTCATTCAGGCTTTGTTCCTTTAATGGAGGAAAACCTGCTCTGACACCACCTGACCGCCAGGGGATATGTTGTCGCCAGAGAACTCTTACTTCGTTTACCAGCACGGCACTGGGTTTAGTTTGGTTTTCATTGGGAAGGGGAAACCCTGGTGGTGAAGTCGTTTAAGTTTTTTTAATTGGGAAGGGGTAAAACAAACAGTTGCTGTACAGTAGATTCCATCTCCACGGAGACGCCATGTTTGTCAGAGTAGAAATATACTCCATAGGGTTTTCAATGGCCAATTTTGGAAGTGAATTTCCAGGACTTTCTTCCAAGGTGCCTCTTGGTGGACTCGAACCTCTGACCTTTGCATTAAGCGGCCAAGTGTGTTAACCATTTCCACCACCCAGGGACTCCCGTTGGGAAAGAAGAAAGTCTTACTTTATTGTGCAGCAACACCTTAACAGGGAATCATCTTGCTGCTGCCCATCCTCGCTTCTAAAGAAATAAGGATCAATTCCTTTTCCTTTGTTAACTTGCCAGGTGGGAGAGTCAGTAAGAACCCAGTGAGAAAAGAATATTAGCTGTGGTTCCAAAAAGCAACCAAATCCTTTGCCATGGCCTGGTTTGGGGGCCTGAGTCTGCACTGACCCCTGTGGGACTCACCTTTCTTGTGCTGTGCACCTGACTCTCACACACACCTGCTAATAAAGTCAGCCCCACATGTGGCCTGTCTTCCTTGTGCTTATGGGAACTGGATCCACCACAAGTGTCCTACCTGATGTCCTAGAAGATTTTATTAGCATCCATGTCAAACCTTCAGTTATAAGACCTGCTGACAGTACAGTTTAATTCTGCTTGGCTGGTTGTTTATTATAATCATTGCTAACATTTGTTCATTATCCTTATGTGTTACACATTGTGTCTAACACTTTATACAAATTAATCTCATTTAATCCTCCAAGCAAGTATTTGAGATAGTTATTATTATGGTCTCTGTTTTACAGATGAGGAGAGTGGAGCTTGTTGTTGTTAGTTGCTGTCAAGTTGGTTCTGTCTCAGAGCGACCCTGTGTACAATAGAAAGAAACACTGCTTGGTCCTGTGCCATCCTCACAATCATTGCTGTGTTAGAACCCATTGATGAAGCCATTGTGTCAATCTGTCTCGTTGAATGTCTTCCTCTTTTTCACTGACCCTCTACCTTACCAAGCGTGATGTCCATCTTCAAGAACTGGTCCCTCCTGATAACATGTCCAAAGTATGTGAGGTGAATTCTCACTGTCCTCGCTTCTAAAGAACACTCTGGTTGTATGTCTTCCAAGAGAGATTTGTTCATGCTTCTGGCAGTCCATGATATATTCAATATTCTTTGCCAACACCATAATTCAAAGGCATCAGTTATTCTTTGGCCTTCCTTTCTCCTGCATATGAGGCAATTGAAAATACCGTGGCTTGGGTCAGGCACACCTTAGTCCTTAAAGTAACATCTTTGTTTTTTAACACTTTAAAGAATCCTTTTGCAGCAGATTTGCTCAACGTGATACATCGTTCGATTTCTTGACTGCTGTTTCCATGGGGATTGATTATAGATCCATGTAAAATTAAATCCTTGACCACTTCAGTATTTTCTCTGCTTATCATGATACTGCTTATCAGTCTAGTTGTGAGGATTTTTGTTTTCTTTACATTGAGGTGTAATCCATGCTGAATGCTGTGGTCTTTGATCTTCATCAGTAAGTACTTCAAGTCCTCTTCATTTTCAGCAAGCAAGGTTGTATCATTTGCATGTTGCAGGTTATTAATAAATCTTCCTCCAGTCCTGTTGCTGCGTTCTTTTTCATATAACCCAGCTTCTTGGATTATTTGGTCAGCATACAAATTGAATAAATGTGGTGAAAATATACAACCCCGATGCATACTCTTCCTGATGTTAAACCACCAGTATCCCCTTGTTCTGTTCGAACATCTGTGTCTTGCTCTATGTACAGGCTCCACATGAGCATAATTAAGTGTTCTGGAATTCCCATTCTTTGCAATGTTACTCATAATTTGTTATGATCCACACAGTCAAATGCCTTAGCGTAGTTAATAAAACACAGGTAACATCTTTCTGATAGTCTTTGCTTTTAGCCAAGATCCATCTGACATGAGCAGTGATATCCCTGGTTCCATGTCCTCTTCTGAACTCAGCTTGAATTTCTGGCAGCTCCCTGTGGATGTACTGCTGCAACTGTTACTTGAAGCTGAAGCTTCGAAAGAAGCTAAATGAGCTGGCCAGGATTGTTCAGTTAATAAATTGTGTTGCTAGGACTAGACTCAGGCCCATCTAACTCCAGAGGTGATACTCTTAAACTATACTGTGATTCTCAATTCAGGGGTGGGGGTTGGGACTAATACCTGTCCAGTGGGCATGTCAGAAGCACTTAGTGAATATTTTTTCAACTGCTTTTTTTTTATGTTTATATTCCCATTTCCCATCTCTCCTCCCCTCCTTCCCGCTGTTCTGATATGCTTTCTTGGGTGGCATGGGGTGAGAGGGAGTGCCTGTCCTCACCAATGAAGAAGGTCAGGGCCATACAGAGTTACTGTTCCTGATGGGGTGTGCCTTGGCCCTCAGGAATATTGTGATGGACAAAAGCTAAGAACCAGTGGGGTGAAGGGTGGCTGGTAAATCTCTAAGCATTCGTTCTGTGGCTTCCTGAGTGACAGTCCTCTCCGAGATGGCACAGCCCAGGTGGCACTGCACGGCTGTGGAGTGCTGAGGAAGAACAGAAAACAGCCCAGTGCTGGGAAGGCAGAGAACTAGAGGTCATTTCAGCACAAACTTCACACTGTTAAAATAGGAGCAGAGCCAAAACCAGAACTCCCACACTCCAGCAAAGAGTCTGTAAGTGAGTTTGTAAATGAGCAGACACAGCACCTAGAGAACAGGATGATATTGAAAGAGACTCTGAGTTTAATGTCATTATATTAAAACACATGCCCACATACATACCCATGGAAAACATATGTATATGAAAAATATGCATGAAAAAACATATACATACAAAAATAAATGTGAATGTGTGTGTATATGTGACCATATATATGAAAAAAAATATGGAAAATACATATGTTAGATTCTAGGTGTGTAATTCCTCCTCTCCTGCTTCCAGCCTTCGTATTAGTAAGGGTGCAAAGCTGTTACATGTTTATCATTGAGCAACCGCAGAGTCTTGTAGAGTGACACAAGCTGGGGAACTGATGGGACGAAGGCTCTGCCCAGACCTTCAAGGAGCTTACAACCCAATGGGCTTTTGTTTTTCTTGAAAATAACACTGACAGTTCAATTTATAGAGCAATTCTCTCATCAGAACTCTGTGGGAAAGTCTTCTGAAAAGCAAGAAAAGTAGCCAGTACACAGTCCCATGCTTTTTAGCCCAGAAGGGTAGACTGGGACCACCTTTGGAGTTAAAGTTTATTTACTCAATTATAGGATTAATATTAAATGTGAGTTTTTGGTTTTCCTTAGCAATTTCTAGTTTATGGTCAATTAGAAATGGCAGCTGACAGCAGGGAAAGATCTGGAAGGAACACCAGCTATACATTTTGAGTCCTGAGGTCATCAGTCAAGCACATCATAGCACCAGGAAAGTAGTGTTTTCTTCCGTAATTAAACTTTAGCTTTAAGAAAAAGGTACTTATGTGAAATTCCCGGATAATATGGGACAAATCAGCACCGTTGTCCTGAGTTGCTCTAGTCAACATTTGCATCTTTTGATCCTTTGATGTACCAAGCATGTTTTAGCCTCAGAGCTTTTGAATTAGGTGTTACCTCTCCCTGGAAATTTGATTTCTTTTGGAGTTTCACATGGCAATTC
Source organism: Elephas maximus indicus (assembly GCF_024166365.1). Lineage (NCBI taxonomy): Eukaryota > Metazoa > Chordata > Mammalia > Proboscidea > Elephantidae > Elephas > Elephas maximus. The sequence goes on from NC_064819.1 coordinate 192,866,123, forward strand.
CTTCTTGGTGCTGACACAACCAACCCATCTTAGAGAGACTTTATCTGACTTCACAAAGCAAGGAAACCATATCTCTGTCACAGTGCCCTGTTGTACCATAGCACCTGTCACAACCAGGTAAGTGTTGTTTATCTGCTTATCATGTGTCTCTTCCAACAAGAACATAAGCTTCATGAGAGCAGAGGCCCTGTCTGCTCTGATAATTATTTTATCACTGGGACCTAGAATAGAGATGGGCTCGCAGTGGGGCACCTTACATTCTACAGTGTTATATTATTTTAAATCAGTGGTTTTCAACATCTCATACTTACAAATCATCATCAGTGTCACCTGTGGGGTACACAAGATGGACTTCAGAGATTCTAATTCAGTGGGCCTGGGGTGATGCCCTTAAATTTGTCTCTAAATGTTTGAATCATCAAAAATTCATGAAAACAAGGAAAAATATGCTTTCTTTGGCATCCAAAGTTGTGGTTGTTTTTAAGATTTTTGATATTTTATTTTAAATGCTCTTCTCATAGTCTTAATGTCTTAATCCTTGTGACTGCCAGAGAGAGATAATAAGAAGATCAAACACAAACTCGCATTAGCCATAGAAACATCTGGGGCAATTCCAAAGTTTTAATTACTGTTTCAGTAAGGTAAGAGCTTAATTATACTTCTAACATATAAACAAGTTCTGGTATGTTGCCCTACAAATAAAGGAAGTGTAAATAGTTATCATCTGGGGTTCTGTCTCAATGCAAAGCCTGATTATTTTTAAGAAGTGTGTTTCATGCATGTTAAGTGGTTATCAAATTATATTTTCTGTTAGGTTATGTAAAGTACATGTCATTTCGTTACTTGAAATGCTTATTTTATGCATAATATATACATTGGTGTGTATCAGATTCCATTAAAATAGTACAACAAATGTCCGTGAAAATAAAACTCTCTTTTTATCCTTATATTTGTGTATTTCATATCAGACTGTCCACCTCACTCATCATCTTGATACCTAAGCAGATTTGTAACTATGAGATGCTGTCACCCTCGTTTTGCACATGAGGCACAGAGGTGAAGACAAATAAGAATCTTGCTCAAAGCCCTTAGCCGTATAGTAGCAGACCCAGCATTGGAATTTCTCCCTTTTTTAGTGCCAAAGGAGGGAGCCCTGGTGACACAGTGGTTAAGCGCTTGGCTGCTAACCGTAAGTTTGGAGGTTTCAACCCACCAGCTGCTCCACAGAAGAAAGATGTGGAAGTCTGCTTCCGTAAAGATTGTGGAAACCCCGTGGGGCAGTTCTGCTCTGTCCTACAGGGTGGCTATGAGTCAGACTTGACTTGATAGCAATGGGTTTAGTATTAAGGGTGTGGCCATATTCCTAAATCATTAGCCTGGGAGTCGGGGAGCGGGGAAGTTTAGGATATTCCTCAGAGATGTTTGGCCTGATCTTTGCTTTTTATCAGAACAATCATGAGGTGGAACTCCTGCTAGTTATCTCCAGAAAAGATTTCCCCAGTCTCTCCTGTACTCTATGGAGCTACAGTTAATCTATAATCTGAAAGTATTTCCTAAAACAGACTCATAATCATGCCTGCAGAAATTTAAGTTTAGTCCATCCTTGTTATTACTTGCAGAGAAAAGAGATGGTTACCCTTTTCCTTTTAACAAGCCTCCCTTCATGAACAGTCTCTAGAGATGTACCTTTTCCCGACTAAAATCGATTCTTATGTGTTCTCACTTGGATCTCCCCACTGTTTGAATCACTTCACGGATTCATCATGGTAGGTCTCTTCTCTTCATAATCTGTACTTTACATAGCTCTGAACTCCATACAAGGAGCTCTGGTGATGCAACAGTTAAGCACTCAGCTCCTAACCGAATGGTTGGTGGTTTGAACCTACACAGTGGCTTCACGGGAGAAAGACCTGAAGATTATAGCCTAAAAGACCCTATGAGGCAGTTCCATTCTTGTCACTTGGAGTTGCTATGAGTTGAACTATGAGTCGATAGCACCTAACAACAACAACAAGACTGCATATATCTGCCACTCACCACTGATCCAGCTCAGCACAGAGCAGACAGGAATCAAGCTCACGAGCTCAGATTAGAAAGCAATGTAACTTTCCTTAGTTTCCTGCAACTCTTTCCCATTTCTATTCTGAGTTCTTACTCTGCCAGGGAGGCTGTTTTAGGGAAATGTTTATCCTGAGGTCAGGGGACACTCCCTTCTTTCTCCCTGCCAAACTCAAAAGTAAATGAAAGACGCTTTTGAAAAGTCAAAGCTTTAGAACTCTAAAGACAGAGAAGAATTTTTTCTATTTTTTACCCACGGAAGGTCAGCAGTTCGAATCCCCCAGCCAGAAACCCTGTGGAGCAGTTCTACTCTGTTCTGTGCGGTCGCTATGAGTCAGAATCGACTCAACAGTAACAGGTTTGGGCTTTTTTGTTTGTTTGTTTAATGTAAGTACTAATCAGGTATACAAACTTGTTATTTACAAAATAACATATAATTTGATATTTTCTTAAGGTTAGACCACACTTCTGAAGCCACAGTGCCTTTTCAGTGATTACTGTCAACTAAGATGTACCCCAAAAGATTGTAATTACTTGGTGAGTTGTTTTTACTTGCAGTTTTTGCTTACATTTTAGTGCTAAGGATGCAGATTGCCAGTGGGTGGCAGAAACTAAGCAAGCAAAGTACACAGAACTGCTTTAGTCATAATTACAGGCAAAAGGGAATTAAAGTTGGACTACACTTCAGAAGGAGGTGCACCATCCAAGTTTCATAAAGTCCAAAAAAGGCATTTGGGTATTCATAAACCCAAAACCAGCCTGTCGCCATCAAGTTGATTCTGACTCCTAGCGACTCTATAGGACAGAATAGAACTGCCCCATAGTTTCCAAGGAGCGCCTGGTGGATTTGAACTGCCGACCTTTTGGTTAGTAGCCATAGCTCTTAACCACTATGCCACCAGGCTTTCCTGGGTGTTCTTAGGTGCTTTGAAAGAAAGGCCTGGCCATCTACTTCTAAAAATCATCTATTAAAAGCCCTATGTAGTTCTTCTCTGACTCACATAAGGTCACTATGAGTTAGGATAGACTTGATGGCAACTGGTATGGGGGCAATGATGATTCAGTGGTAGAATTACACTGTTCCATATGGGAGAACCAGGTTTTATACCCACCCATCTCAATCATAACCATCATCCAGCTGTCACTGGAGGCTTTCATGTTGCTATGATGCTGAACAGGTTTCAGTGGAGCTTCCAGACTAAGACTAGGAAGAAAGGCCTGGTGATCTACTTTTAAAAAAATCAGCCAATGAGAACCCTATGAATCACAACCATCTGATTAATTGTGCATGGAGTCACCATGAGTTGGGGGCTGATTGACAACAGCTAACAACAACAATAACAAAACTCAAAGATAAAGGCCTGCACCATCCAAGTTTCAAAGTGTCCGAAAAGATGTTTGGGTGTCCATTGCCCAAAACAGCAGAGTCACTGGTGTCTCCAGAAAAAAGGAAATAAAAGGTGGGGGGGCAGGACGATGTCACAACAGAGTGTGGTTGACAGCAGCCCACTGCTGGAATCCACATGGGTGAGGTTTGGCATAGGGAAGGCCAAGGGATCAGTTAGCTCTGGAACCTCTGAGTGAGCCCTTGGCTCCAGTTTAATAAGGAGAGGTCAGGATCGTGAAAGGTCAACACAGTCAAAGCACACCAGGAACTAGGATCATAATCCTGGGCTTGGACCCAAGACCCCAGCTCTCTGCCTGATCTGAGTGTGATCTTTAACTCAACTTTGCTCTCCCAGAGAGCTGTCTACAGTCTGCCTTTAGAGACACGAGGTCTGCAGTTAGTTCCCAGGGGATCCCAATTACCACAGGTACAGCCCAAGATCCTGTCAGTAGCTGGGAGGGTCTTAAGGGGTTAAACACTTTAGGGCAGTGTGAGTCTTCTGTATTTACTGTCTCCTCAGGCACCTTAGCTTTAGCCTCCTATGTGTAGTTTTTGAAACCTGTAGTGGCTAGGTTGGTAAGTGATTTTTCATCTGTTCACTGGAGATGGAAACATTGCAAAGTAGCCCTCCTTCATTTCACTTGCAGTGGCCACCCCAATTCTATTCCCGCACACAAGTATTTGGATGCATGGGGAAAGGGAAATCTAGTTAGAAACACATGAGCAACAAAGGAGTCACTTTTTCCAAAGCTGGGAGGGCTAGGTTTACACCACGGTCAATTGAATACAGAAAAAATAAGAGAACTCAGCTGAAGCACTTACTGTCTGTGAACATCAATTTCTCTCATCTAATACCTGTTATCACCTGTAATTGTGATTTCTCATACTAATGCCTGCTCACAAGAAATAATGTCTATAGAACCCCCAGCTTAGTGCTGTTACCTAGTTGGTAGAGGCCAGATATGCTGATAAACATCCTACAATGCACAGGACAGCCCCCACAACAAAGAATTCTCTGGCCCAAAATGTCAATATTTCTGGGGTTGAGAAACCCATCCAGCTAAATCTTCATGGTAAACATGGCCGAGGTTTGTGGATTTTCCTTCATCTTTATAAAGAAGGTCATGTTAACATACTAACATTATTGACCTCTTAGCACATTTAAAGAGTCAAAAAAAAAAAAAAAAAAAAACCTGTAGAATCTAAAAACTGCCATGAAACTAAATCTGATTCTGGTGAGAGAAAACCCTTTCTTGATTACAAAGGGAAAGTAAAGCTTATTATTTAATCAAGCAATTCCAACTACTCACTAATTTATTGAACTATGAATTGAAGGCTCTAAGTCTGAATTTTGTTTGTTGTTTTTAATCAACAATACAACTAAAAAAATTTTTTTTTTGCTCGATTTGTGTGTATAGTAAGCTAGGGGCACAGTGGGCAAATCGCACCCTCATTGCTAACTGCATGGAAAGTATCAGCATGAATCTAATCCCCAAAGTGTGGAAATGGATCCAGTCCTCACCTTCCCACTTCTCCATCCTCATCACCAGCCACTCGTGCAGCATACTCTGTCTCCAATCCTAGCCATTGAGAGCTAGATCAGAGCTCATTGCTAAAGGACATTGTCTTTCAGACTGCCAGATAGGCAGACACCAGCTCCTAATGGCTCTCACTGCCCCTGCGAGTTCATTAAATCCCTGGAAAGACTCACAGAATCTCATGGAGAGTATATCATACTTACAGCTACAACTTTATTACTACCAAGAAGAATGGGAATGAAGAGAACATAGGATGAGGTCTGGAAGTGGTCCCAGCGCAGAGCTTCCATGTCCCAAAGAGGGACAAGTACCCTTTGCTATGCATGGTCACCAGCTCATCTAAGCCTTATGACTCAGGGCTTTTAGCCCTACCATTTACCCATGATAGATTACCTCTTTTGTTACCATTGGCATAAACTGTATTCCAGCCATTTTTTATGCCTCTGGATGCCAGAGGCAAGGTGTTATTCCTTTTAGCTTCAAGGCAAGTCCCTTTGAAATGCATGAAGCTTAGCAGACTAGATTTGGAGCCTCAGTGTTGTATAGGTTGAGTATTCTATTAGGTGATGCTTCCTGAATATGTTAGTTTTGTAAACTTTTGCCTTCCCCACCCCTCTTTATTTCTGTGAGATAAGGCTTGCAAGCATAATTATGGCTTTCCCGTGTGATAGTTAGGGAGCTGTGATGGGTTTGTTTTGGTTTTCTGTGTCATATTTGGAAGACCAGAGGTACCCCATGTAACCTAATGGAAAAACACCTGCAATAACTTACTTATCTAGCTCTCATTGGTATATTGTCATACCACAGATCGGTGGTGCCAGAGTGCCACTCACCTCATTGGTGGCTTGTATTACCAGATCATATTTCTGAAACTCCATGTTATCAACCAAAAATTTAAACACACTCGATTAGTAAGCATGCATTCCAATACTGAAGGTACATGCCATCAAAAAAAAAAAAAAGAGAAAAAACGTAATAAGGAAAGGGTTATGTCATGCCTCGTGAGGCTTAGTCAGCATCAAACCCCCAGGTGGCCCTCATTGTCTAGGAGGCCTCCATTCCTTACCCTTGGGTGTTGATCCAGCTTGAGAGAACTGAGAACAAAGGCCAAATTGCTTTCTGCAAGGTACCTCACAGTACGGTATTGGATTTACTAAATAATTACTTATATGAAAAGGGGAACCAAAAAAAGGTCACATGTTAAATTCTGGGTATAAAGAGACTTCAAAACTCTAAAGGAAAAAAAATACTAAGTTTAGCTTGCTTTAAATATACAAGCAAAATGTGCTAGAATTGAGCACTTTTATCACAAAATTTTGGAAATACAATGCTGGTGATGAAAATTTTAAAATGATTTAGGACATGAAAACGCTTAGGAAGCAGTGCACTTTCTAAGGCTCAGCTTGCGCTAGGTTTCCATGCTGTTCCAGAGGGTTTAGGTACAGCCTCCTTTGCAGGTGGATTAAGGCCCGACGGTCCGGGAAGGCTTAGCCAGGACACATCAGCCTGGCTGAGGGCCTGCAGTCATGGCAGTGTTTAACAGTTGCTAGACTGTAATACTGCTGAGGTGGCACGTTATTAAAGGCAACGCACATTTTCGAAGTCACTGATCATTAAACTCTTCTTTCAGTCATTTTATTTGCAGGCTTTCAGTTTTTTGTTTTGCTTGCCATCCAGGGATAATTTTCAAAGAGGACTTGGGCTTCTTCCTGCTGGTTTTTGCATACCATAAAGTCCATTACTAAATTCTTAGGATGGTTTGATCTTCTATTTTCTTTCAACAGTTCTAGATTCAGTCATGTGTTAAAAATGTGTTGAAAATTGACTATAATTGCACTAGCCACAGCATTTAAATGCATGTACATTTTCTTTTGAGAAGTTTTCCATTCAAGATATTAGAAAGATTTCGAGAAAAGAGAGATAAAAGATATACACAGTTTCTAAATAATCCCCTAGTTTTTAAATGTTCTTAATATACTATTTATCTCCAGAGCAAGCAAAAGCTGTGTAAGTAGAACAGTCTAGTGGCTGCCAGTGAGTTCTGATTGTAACAGGGACAAGAGTGTGGTCTGAGAGAGGTCCTTACTGGTGCATTGAACTTTTGGGGGCTGTGTGAGTCTGTCTGCCCCTGGCTTGCTGGTCTCCAGAGACATTGTTGCCTCTCTATAATCTGGACCCACTTTGGCTGGGTGGCTGCTTGGTTTGGATATGTTAAGATTTATTCATTCACATTCTTTCAGTCATTCTATATTTGAAGTAAATTCATCATTCATGATTTAGAAGACTGTAAATTTGCCTCCCACTAATATTAAAACTGTGTAAAGTGAAATTAATAAATAAATGGTTTTATACATGTATGAAAGAAAAAAAATCTTTTTTCTTTCATACATGTATTATATGCATGTTATCCTTTGATGAGAACATGGAAACATTTGAAAAGACTCATCTATTCTTCCCACTCTTGTTTGTGTAAAGATTTACCTTCTCTGCACATGGGCAAAATAATACAACCTTTGATTTCTATTTTTAATTGCAGTTTGTAAGACAATTTCTCCTCCATAAGCTCCATGACACCTTTGTAGTAAGAAGTAGCTAACTAGGATCCGTCTTGTTTTATTCTATTTTGTTGGAGATTTTTGGCTGGAGGTTTCAATAATTTTCTGTGATTTCACAGTATATAAGTTATATTTTCTTTTTACTCACTTATATATTCATTTATTCATTAAATATATGCCACAGCTATGCTAGGTGCTGGAGATTCAAACTTGAGTACGACAGTCTAGCCGGTAAAGACCAATAGTAATAAACTTAATGTGATAACGTGGTAGAACAGGGCCAGTTATAAATGGTGAGACATACATATATGAGACAGCAGTCAATACAGAGGCAGAGGCGGGTTGAGAAAAGTGTCACAGTGTAGGGACCATTTCACCTGGACCTTGAGAATGAAGCAAAGTTGGATACACAAAGATGGTAGGAAAGGACATGTCTTGCCAAAAACCAGCAAAGAATAATAATAAATAAACATTGATCGAGCTGAATGGGAGTGAGGCATTTGTTCCAGTGGTAGTGAAAGTAACTTTAGGAAGACGTTGGGGTTAGACGTTAGGAAGGACTCCTTTACTGTAACAACTGTGAGGCAGTATTTGCCCCACAGGACTCCTGACCCTATAGTCTCATTCTCTGGATATTTTAAAAATAGACAGCCAGGATTTAAGTTCTGGCTTTCTTATTAGAGTTGATGAGGATAGACGATATCTTAAATCCATCTCTATGATTTTCAACTCCTATAATTCTTTTATAATTAATTTATACTTAACATTTTAAATTTTATTGACTTTAAACTTTTTTTTTAACAATTACATGCTTAATATAACCAGTCAAGTATATAAAATGGAGGTATGTAAAATACATTTAAAAAAAGTATGTAGAATAATCTCCTTCCTTATCCAGTGCTACCCTTCTGATGTAACCAGAATTATCAATTTCCTTATTATCTCTTCTTGCCTTTTCACAATGCTTATACAGACAAATGTTGTGTGCCATTGAGTCGATTCCCATTCACAGCAACCCTATAGAACAGAGTAGACCTACCCCATAGGGTTTCCAAGGAGTGGCTGGTAGATTTGAGCTGCAGACTTTTTTGGTTAGCAGCCTGAACTCTTAACCACTTCACTACCAGGGCTACTTATACAAACACATAAACCAAAAAAACCAAACCTGTTGCTGTCAAGTTGATTCCGACTCACAGCGACCCTATAGGACAGAGTAGAACTGCCCCATAGAGTTTCCAAGAAGCGCCTGGTGGATTTGAACTGCCGACCCTTTGGTTAGCAGCCGTAGCACTTAACCACTACACCACCAGGGTTTCCATACAAACACATAGGCATTCATATTTCCATATAAAATGTATTTTTATTCTTCCTGCCAAGTAGATATATACAAACATGACCCAGAAGCTTGCATTGTGCATTTAACAGTATACAACAGATATTCCTCCTGGTCAATACGTGTTGATCCAATTCATTATTTTTAATAAATGAAAAATAGTACACAGTGTGGGTATACTGTACTTGTTTTCATTGTCCCCTATTCATGGGCATTGAGATTTTCGTAGTTTTCTACCACTACCAACAAAAAAAAAAAAAAAAGTTTTTTTTTTTGTTTACCAATAGTGCTGCGATAAACATACATGTCTCCTTAAGTCTGGTCCCTTTTGTTCGTTCTATAAGATTGATTCCCTACAGTGGGATGGCTGGGTCAAAGGGTGTGCACATTTTACCTGCCCAGTTGACTGTCACAGTCCAGAAGCCAGTGATATATGAGAGGACCCATTCTCTCCACAACCTTGCCAACACAGGCTGCTATCCAACTTTGCATTTTCGCTAATCTCTTAGATGAAAAATGGTATGACTTTGTGATTTTAATTTGCATTTACCTTATTACTAATGAGGTTGAGTATCTTTTCATATTTCATTTAGCCGTTGCATTTTTTTTTTCTGTGACTTGCCTTAAACGCTTCTAATTCTTACACATTTTATTTTTGCTAAATGTTGTAACATTTCATGATTCAGAACACATTTCCATCCCCTTGAGCATTTCTTTTCCTACCTACCCAGATTTCAGGAGGAAAAGAGATGACTTTTCTCCTGAACATTGTCACTAGCAGCTGTTTGAATGGCTAAAGGCTTGATAAGAGAAGCTGGAGAAATATGAGTATTACTGAATTAAGTCTGATTCCTTAAAGGGAAGATTGCCTATACTTCTGGCTGATGCTTTGTAAACGGTCGGGCCTTCGAGTCTTGCTGGAGTACCAACAGGCAGGGGCTCATGGCTGCATCTGGGTATCACTCTCTAACCCTTGCCATGGCCTCGATAGAATGTACAAGGACTAACAAAAACGGTTGCTGTCAAGTCAATTCTGTCTCATGGCAACCTTATGTGTGTCAGAGTAGAACTGTGCTCCATAGGGTTTTCAGTGGCTTATTTTTTGGAAGTAGCTCACCAAGCCTTTCTTCTCAGGTGTCTTTGGGTGGACTTGAGCCTTCAACCTTTCAGTTAGCAGCCGAGCACGTTAACCATTTGCACGACCCAGGGATTCTGTGTAAGGACCACAGAACCTTAAAAACCCCAGGCCGTTGGAGAAGGTCTTTCTCAATATTTACCCCTTTCTTTAACGTGCTTTGAGAAAAAGTACATTTTCTCCTGCTTTGTGTTCATAGTGAATGTCTTCCTTTGCCAAGGGAATGGCTTTATTGCTTTTCCTGAGCTAGCTCTAAAGGGTGACCCAGCACTTTACAAAGATCAGGAGCATTCAAGGAGGGACCTGGGATGGGAATGTAGCCTATCCAGTGGAGGTGACAGGGCAACCCTGGGGGTCAGAGGGCATGAGAAACTGGTCCCAGAGCCTGCGACTATAGCTTGGCTATCTCATGACATCCCAGGTAACCAAATAAACGAGTGGAGAATCCAATTTTCAAGTCAATTTGTGAGCGCATGGGAAGAAAAAGATTTCTTTTTATGTGAATGCTGTTTTGTTTTGTTTTTTTTTTTTAATTAATGAATTACAATTCAGTATAATTTATTACCCTGGAGTTTTCTTATGGAATAAGTGAGCCTGTTCCCCTTCTTGCTCAGGGCAAAAATCTAAGGCTGGGTGTTTAATTCGGAGGTTTATCTTTTGTCAGGTTTGGCTTCCTTTTCCAAGTTCCTGAAAAGGAAGTTTGAATATGTATGTGTATAGGGGGCTGTGGAGTGGGATGGGGAAGAGGTGGCGAGGAGGATTTAAAGGTTTGGATGCTGTAGCTATTTTGGGTTTGTCTATACCCTTTCTTGCAATCGTTTGTATTTATTTTTCCTCATGCAGGGTGGGAGTTTGTACAGAAAAGGAAGCTCCTAGAGCCCATCCATGAGGAACATTAGATATTTTTTGTTTTTCCATCCCTGTTTGTTGTTTTTCACAAATGTGTGGTTGCTATGTTTTTAGGACTATTTTGTGGTTTGTTTTGGTCTGTGTTGGTTGCAGTCTTATTTAGTGCACATCTATTTTATGTCAAACTGTGCCTTTCAAAAGCAGCAAATAGTGACTTGAAATAGAAAGCCTCTCACAAATACCTGAACTTTATACTTGAAAGGTAGGAGATTGGAAAAGCTGAGAAGATTTAGGATAAATATTTTACATTGTTTAACTGAAACTTGGCTTAGTGTTTTTCTCTGCGGTTTTGAGTGTGGTCACTGAAATGCTAACAACACAGCAGGCATCATTGGTGTAGGTTAGGTCATATGACCTCGCCTCAGGAATAAAAGCTCAGGTTCGAGCAGCCTACTCTTTGGGAGTGACTCAAGTTGGCCAGTGAAGTTCAGAACCAGCCCCTGGAGGAACGGTCCGCCACACCACCTGTAAGGAACTTCTCTATTTCTGGCTTTCATTTCAGAAACCTGATTTCTTTTGATACTTCTTCCCTTGACCTACTGCAAAAACCGTGTTCTAGAAAACTTCATTAGTCTACTAAACTTTTCTTTTATTGATGCATTCTAAACAACATAAATTCACACAGAGGTTGGAAAACACAGCATGTCCTGGTGACATGAAGAAGTACCTTTCCCCCGTAAACAGTTCCACGTATATATTAGTTTTCAGCTTGTTGGGATTTTGGATAAGGTCCTGCTGTAGATGTCTTCTATTATCAAATTGAACTAACTCTGAGGTCTCCTATCATGTCGTGAACATACTAATTCATCTTAATCTTTCTCATTTCATCTACTTGTAGCTTTTCAAAGGAAGTAAAGCATTTAGAATTATTCTATTTGTCTATAAATGGAGCCCTGGTGGTAGAGTGTTTAAGGGATACAAGGGATACGGCTGCTAACCAAAAAGGTCGGCAGTTCAAATCAACCAGCCACTCCTTGGAAACTCTATGGGGCAGCCCTACTCCGTCCTGTAGAGTCACTATGAGTCGGAATCAACTTTATGGTAGTGGGTTTGGTTTGTTTAGTAAATATAAAGATACCAACTCAAGCATATAGAGCATTGATAGAATGATGGCTAACTTCTGGCTTAATGAAGTCCCTGAGAGCTATACACAGTAATAAAAATGGAAGGATAGTAGCTGTACAGCTGATACAGACTTGTGTGCTGATTCTTACTTCTCTGTCACGTGTTATTTGCTACTCCTTGTCAATGGCCATTATGTTGGTTTTAAGTCTTGATCATTTTATCTTCAGCACTATAAGAAGAGGGATTCCCCCACTGGAATAGCCTGTTGCCAGCGAGTCAATTCCAACTCCCAGTGACCACATAGGACAGGGCAGAACTGCCCCATAGGGTTTCCAAGGGTATACACATTTACGGAAGTAGACTGTCACATCTTTCTCCCATGGAGCAGCTGGTGGGTTTGAACCACTGACCTTTACGTTAGCAGCTGAACACTTAACCACTGTGCCACCAGAGCTCCTTCTCCATTGGCACCAAAACCAAAAACCCATTGCTGTCAAGTGGTTTCTGATTCATATACACCCTATAGGACAGAGTAAAACTGCCACATGTGGTTTAATTTTATCTGCTGAAACCTCAGAAGCATCTTCAGATAAAAGACTTGATCATGTAAGGCGTGATAACAAATTAAATTACTTCACAAATACTGATTGAGCATCTAATATGAACAAGGTGGTGGTGAGACAGCAAATAAAGCCCCTCATAATCTAAAGGAGAAGGACAATACAGCCTATTAAATGCTACAATATCTTGAAATCCTATAACTCTGTTTGTCTCAGTGCTTACCAAATAATCTTTTGCTCTTTCATTTGGTTTCTCAAGTAGATTTTCATCTGAGGAAGTAAATAGCATAGAACTTGCTATAAATATTTGATGTACTTGGAAAATCAATCTTTCAGGAGATTAGTTAACAAAAAGTCACCCAAGAGGCTGAGCACCATCATATGAACTGGTAAAATAAAATTTCTGAACCCCAAAAAACTAGGGTGACAGCTTGGAATATGATGACCTCTCAAATATACAGCCAACCTGGGCATCCCACGCTAGATGGCCAGCTGGTCTTACACAGTAATTAAACCTGTGTCTTAACACAGTGACAAAAGTAGTTTCTTATGGTAAGTTTACTAAAATAATGCCATGAAATAAGCCACTCCCATGGCCCTGGGCAGTGTCATCGTAGCCTTGGAGCAAGCAAGTCCTACCCTTTATCCCAAATTCCCATAGCTTTCAGTGTCATTAGGACCATACAGAGGCATGGGTTGGGCATGGAACCAGGGAAGCTTTAAGTAAGTGGGGCCAGTTCAGGCTCTCTGAGAGTCTTATCCATAGAGGTGGCTAGGACTCTTAGCCAGGTCTCGGCCACAGGATTGATTATAGAGTTGGTGTCTACCCCCAAAACCCTTAATTGGTCTGAGGTTCTTGAAGGTTGCCCACTCTTCAGGACGACACAGTATTCAGCTGCCTATTGGGTACTATTTATGCTTCACTATCTTTAGTATTTTATTAAATTTTGACTTTCCTCAATATACAGTTAAGCTGAGAATTTTATATCAAGGCATGTTTCCTCTTGTAGTCAAAAAACATTTGCCTTGTAAACACAGGTGAATGAAAATGGAAGCATATAGTTACATATATTTGTTGATTTCTATCTAATACAATCTCACTTCTATCTTTTTGGCCAATCTCAAACCTTTCTTTAGAGATTTGAGTCAATTTTGGCCAGTCACAAATCTTTCTGTAGAGATTACAGTCCATTTTAATAAATGTCTATTTGGGTTTTCACCAAAACAGCATATTAAAAACAAAAAAGTAATGGAAAAATGGAGTATAAGAATGAAATTTTATCTGCTGAAACCTCAGAAGCATTTTCAGATAAAAGACTTGATCAAAAAACCAAAACCAAACCGATTGCCGTCAAGTTGATTCCGATTCATAGTGACCCTATAGGACAGAGTAGAACTGCCCTATAGAGTTTCCAAGGAGTGCCTGGTGGATTCAAACTGCTGACCTTTTGGTTAGCAGTGATAGCTCTTAACCACTATGCCACCAAGGTTTCCAAAAGACTTGATAAACACATTAAAAAAAAAAAAAAGGCTTTAGTTTCGTTTAATAATATAGCTAAAAAGAAAATATCTGTGATAGTCTGAGAATGTACTAATCGGTTAAATAAAGATTTTATGTGTTTAAAAGACTTGATAAATATATAAACTCTTTATTTAACCGATTAGTATATTCTCAGTCCGAGTATTACAGATACTTTCTTTTTAGCTATATTATTAAATGAAACTAAAGCTTTAGAAGACAATACTGTTAATAATGGTGACTCATGTGTTCTTCATATTTCAAGAAGTACAATAAACTCTTACAGAACAATATCTGAAATATTTTCTTATAAACTTAACTGTAATTATGGTAATATATCATGTGCCTTGCTGCAATTTATAATGTAGCTTATACTCTATATAGCAATGTATACAGAAAGCAAAAAAGTTAACATTTTAGATAAAATTAAGGGACACACTATGTCACTTGTTATTCTAGTGTTGTTGAAAACTTGGTAGGCTTCTTAGAAGGGAAATTGAGGAGGAAGAGTAAAAAACACTTTTGAGAGGGACGAAGTGGCACAAAAAGCGTAAGATTGAATAGAACATGTCTGAGGGACACTGGGCATGACAACCTGGCAGGATTAGAGGCTTTGGTGGGGAAATCATAGGCAGTCCAATTGCAGTCATCTCTTGCAGCCAGCTGTAGAAGGTTTTGAATGCTAGCACAAGAATTTTTTAATTTAGGCTCGAAGCAATGGAAATCCATGGAATGTTTTTCGAACTGGATTTTGATTTGATGAAAGCAATGTGTTCAAAATAGAATTCTGAGTGCTGTTGATAGATTGGGTGGTGAGGAAAGGGAGTGCCAACAGGAAGATGAAATTTAGTAAGATTTCAGTAGTCTGACTGTATAGTGATAAAAGCCTGAATCACTTTCATGGCAAAGAAAATTAAAAGGGTTGGACAAATATAACAGATATTATGATAGAAGCATCTAGAAAACTTGATAGTTATATATATATTTATCTCAGAGGATTAATGCAACAAATATTAGTTGAACAACTCCTATAAGAGAAGATGAGGGAGATACAACCCACTTCAGACTCTTCCCAGTGCTCAAGAGTAGGGGGACTGCAGGTATTAAGACTACAGACCTTGGCCTTCAGTAAATCCTAGTCCTGGTAAGCATCAGGTTTCCCCTGTTTGCAAGGACTTTGTAGGGATCCTGGGTGGGAGAGAGAGGACATTTTAGTTCTTGTCTGACCTCTGTAGGTGGTGGTATGGTCAAGTGGAGAAAATATGAACTCTGTAACTTGATAGATTTGTATTCAAGTATCAGTTCTCCCACTTACCAACTATGTGAGCTTGGGAAGTTACTTAACTCCCTGAATCATTGTTTCTTTATTTGAAAAATGAGAAAATACCACCTCTGCAAGACAATGTGTGATAGATGTCTTGCATTTCTGCACATTTTGCAAACAGAAACACTGGCACCCTTTTTTCTAGACCATCTTTTCAAGGATGTTTATAGTGAACAGCATTGGAAAGTGGAGATTGTGTCTTCCTCTGGAGCAGAAGTCAGGATTGCTTACTCTCCTGGATAATAAAAGCAGTGTCTCCTTCCAGAGCAAAGGTCAGAAAAGTTTGCTTACTGCCTATTATAAAAGATTCAGATTCTCAGCTCAGGGTTTTTTAGCTCTGATGCAGGCTCACTGTATGTGCAGTATCTACCTGGGCCCCTCCATGTTGCATCCTCCCATGGGACTGGGTGGCAAGGGGAACCAGCCCAACCCAAATGTGATGTTCATGCTGTTTTCTGTGCCATGGGTCTCTGATGCAGGAGTCTCGTGTCTTTAGTCAGCATCCATGAAACTGTGGCAGCCTAACTTGTTAGCTTGCAAGTAGGGTAAAAATCTCAGACTCTTCATAGTTCTTAATGCCACCTGTCTTGTGTGTTTCTGGGTAGAATAGGACGAGATAAGAGAAGTAACACACTTGGCACATAGCATATGGTAAAAAAAAAAAAAATTGTTCTGCTTTTTCCTTTAAGAGACTAATTGAGAAGCTGCTGAGAGACAATTCCTATGATAGTGGCAGAAGTTGTGCCTCTTTCCAGTATGGTTTTATAGTCAGGACAGATCCCTTTGTCTGAGTCTCAGGATATATTTTGGGATGATTCAGAGAGAGGGACCTAAAAAGTTTAAGAACAGTAGATTATTCTGCCTGGTTGCAATTGAAGGTCTGGGGTCCCTCACGAGCTTTTCTCAGTTCCAAAGGTATCCTTTGTTAGTGGCAAAGGGCAGTCTGACAGCAATCCCTTATATACTAGGATTAAGCTGAGAACAAAGAACAGTAACAGTACTTTATCTAAGTTGGTTATCTGTGAGAGAGGAAAAGGGACTGGGTCCTGGGAAAGAGGAGAGAAACTGCTACCTCCCAGAGAATGCTAAAGTGAAGAAGGAAGAAGCCATTCCCATTACGATTGATAATTCCCAGAAGGAACTGGTGGAGGAGGGAGTCATCTTTGCAATTTTGTAAACGTTTATAGTCACCTGATGCCTTTCAGGTGTTGCATTCAGGTGACTGACCCTGGGTTACTGTTTTCTGAGACCTTTTCTCATCAGTGGTTCCACTGCTCTCAGCTGTGGTTTTTCCCATACCTCTACTGAGGACAAAGCCTTGTTCTAGGAAATGTGGGGATGCCAAGGTGAACCAAACTGGTTTTCTCATTCAGTTGTTCACATTCTAATAAGAGAGATAAGCCATGTCATCAAATAGACATTAACACAAGGGAGAAAGAGAAAGAAGGGCAAGAAGGGACAGATAGGCCCTAGGTTATAGCTCAAAGCTGGTAGGAGCCTCCTGAGGCAAACAATAGTGAGCATTTCCTTCAGGTCCTCAAAATCTTGTCTCTACCCCTTGACTTGTCTCTAACAGAGCTTTATTTCCCAGACACAGCCTTGAACTCTGAGACTGTGCTTTATCTGTGTCAGACTCGTTGGCTTCTTAGAAAACAATCCAACTTGTTTTAGAGGTTTGGCCTTAGGGCTTAACCCCTAGGAACGTCTATCAGCAACCTGGAGACACATAATGCCCAGCTGCCCCCTATGGCCAGATGACCCAAAGGAAACCACAGGTTCTGACTTGGCTTGTGCAGTCAGGCCCTGACTGAAGGGCCAGGCGTGTTGAGCCCAGCTCTAAACATTGTTAGATGACACTCTGTCATTTCCAAGTGTAAATAAAGAAGAACACAGCTGCTAATGACAATCCCAGCAGTTGTGAGGACTGCACCCATTTTCCCAAATACCAACTTCTCAGGAAACCAGTCCTGCACCATCATACCCAGGAAATTTCTGGTTGGCCTTTCCAGAGACATTCACCATAATCCCAGAAGTGTTTCTAGCTCTTCTGATTTAGCCAGAAACTCTGGGCTTTCCTTTAGGCACATACAGGTATATTTCTAGATAAATTTACTGAAAAGCCAACTGTAATTACCAGATCTGTCTTCAGAATCCAGTAGACGTTAGAGATCAGCAGCTAGTAGCTACAGCCATGTGTCTCAGGAAGCCATGTGACTTGAATCTTGAACAATCCTGCTGTCTTGATGAGCATGGGAGGGACTGTGTGACTGGGTAACTACTGGCCCACATCTTGCCCTCCGAAGAGTGAAAGGCGCTGGACTCAGTGAAAGCAAAGAAGGTAATTGTCCTTCGGTATGATTTTTATGATTTAGGCTCCTGGGCTATTTATATCAGAGAAGACCTTAGAGTCTGCACAAATGGCAAAGTTTCTTAGAGAAAGGCAGTATGGGGCAAAAAATGATTTGTTGAATTTTTATTTTACTTAATTTAAGGCCATGGCAAGTCATTGAACTCATGGGGCTGAAATTTTGGTAGAGACTTCATAAAATTTTACCTGAGTTCTGTGATATCATTGTCTCTGTTTAGTTCAGAGTTATTTGTTCAAAAACAAAAAACAAAACGAACAGACAAAAAAATTCAAACTAGCTGAAATAAAATGAGGTTTATTTTAAGGATAAAGAGAAATATCACAGAAATTCGGAAGAAGTCAAATAATCAGGCCTCAGAACAGGTGGATTATTAATTTCATGAGAGCAGAGACCTGTGCAGCGTTTAGTGAATGCTCAATAAATGTGTATTGAATGAATAAATGAACAAACAAATTAACTGGGGCAGCTCTGTGGAAGAAGATTTAGGCCTACAGATTCAACTTGTCTTCCTTTTGTCTGTCAGTTCAAAATCTCAGCAGAATAACCTGTAGCTGCCCCTGGGTCAGGTGTCCACCATAGTTCACTAAGCAATGGCCAGGAAGATTCCAAGGGTAACCTGAGCATGGCATGTGGATTTCTCTTTCTCTAGGGCATTCATTTTGCATGTAATTGCATCCCACCTGTACTGTAATTAAGGTGTATGTGTGAGTGGCTGGTCTCCACAGTGAAATTGTTTAGCTCATGAGTATAGAGTAATAGTTTCTCTTTTATTCTGCCATAGCACCTGAATTTCATAAATTATTCTGATCAAGAAGGAATGTCATTCAAGTATGGCCAGATTGGGAGTTAACATTCGGTAGCTGATTAGGCATTTTGCAAAACAATAATCTTCATGACAACCTACTCTTATGGGGTAGGCATTATTCTTCCCACTTTACAGATGAAAAGACTCTAGTTCAAACTGTAACAGCCACAAAGCTGAAAAGGGGTTGATATGGAATTCTCCGTAAGATTGGTTTGTCCAGAAAATTTATGCTCTGCCATCATCACTACATTATCTTGCAGTCACCTGATGAGTCATTAATCAAAATATTGGGGTGAATTCTACAGGACAGAGTCTGGTCTCTTTCATGTGGTAGTCAGCTAGAGGAAAAGAGGGTTCAGGCACTTAACCAGGCACAGTTAAAGTCCTCGATTGGATGTTAGTCTGAGAAAGCCAGCTCTAATTACCATATGGGGTCAACTAGGTACTTTTGATATACTCTGGTTTTCTATAAGACAGAAAAAAAAGAAGCTAATGCAGAAAAGAAAGCTGTTGCCAAAAAAAAAAAAAAAAAAAAGTTACAAAACAGTGTGACCTCATCTTTAGTTATATGGATGTTTCCAGCCATTTCTTCTCATTTTGAGTTGTGCCACATCAGCAAATGAAGGTCCCAAAAGCTTGACTCTATCCACATCATTAAGGTCAACTCTACTTTCAGGAGGCAGCTATTCCCAAGTCATATTTTGAGTGCGTTCCAACCAGAGGGACTCATCTTCCAGCACTGTATTAGATGCTGTTCATAAGGTTTTCTTTCACTGGCCAATTTTTTCAGAAGGTAGGCCACCAAATCCTTGTTCCTAGTCTGTATTAGCCTGGAAGTTCTGCTGAAACTTGTCCACCATGGGTGACTCTGCTGGTATTTGAAATACTGGTGGCATAGCTTGCAGCATCACAGCATCACAGCAACACTCAAACCACCATAGTATGACAAAGGGACAGATGTGTAGTAAATATCTATTTATTTGTCTATATGTTTATATATAGATATATCTATCCATATCTATATGTATCTAAATCAAATCCGTTGCCATGGAATAGATTCTGACTTATAGTAACCCTATTAGAACAGAGTAGAACTGCCCCATAGAGTTTCCAAAGAGTGGCTGGTGGATTTGAACTGCCAACCTTTTGGTTGGCAATTGAATGCTTAAACAGCTGCACTACCAGGGCTCTCTCTATATATATGAATAATAGAGATAGATATAGCTATAACAAAAGTAACAAATGATGAAATAAAAGAACTTAGCAGAAGATGTCAAAGGGCACCTTGAGAAGACAAAGTAAAGTATTATAATGACATGTGCAAAGAGCTGGAGATAGAAAACCAAAAGGGAAGAATACGCTTGGCATTTCTCAAGCTGAAAGAATTGAAGAAAAAATTCAAGCCTCAAGTTGCAATAGTGAAGGATTCTATGCGGAAAATATTAAGTGATGCAGGAAGCATCAAAAGAAGGTGGAAGGAATACACAGAGTCATTATACCAAAAAGAATTGGTTGATATGTAAACATTTCAAGAGGCAGCATATGACCAGGAACCAAGAAGTCCAAGCTGCACTGAAGGCATTGGCAAAAAAACAAGTCTCCAGGAATGGACGGAATATCCGTTGAGATGTTTCAACAAACAGATGCAGCACTGAAAGTGCTCGCTCGTCTATGCCAAGAAATTTGGAAGACAGCTACCTGGCCACCTGACTGGAAGAGATCCATATTTATGCCCATTCCCAAGAAAGATGATCCAACTGAATGTGGAAATTATCAAACAATATGATTATCACATGCAAGTAAAATTTTGCTGAAGATATTCAAAAGCCACTGCAGCAGTATATCAACAGGGAGCTGCCAGAGATTCAAGCTGGATTCCGAAGAGGACGTGGAACCGGGGATATCATCACTGATGTCAGATAGATCCTGGCTGAAACAGGATACCAGAAAGGTGTTTATCTGTGTTTTCTGGACTATGCAAAGGCATTCAACTATGTGGATTATAACAATTATGGATAACATTTTGAAGAATGGGAATTCCAAAACACTTAATTGTGTTCATGAGGAACCTGTACTTGGATCTACAGGCAGTTGTTCAGACAGAACAAGGAGATACTGCATGGTTTAAAGTCAGAAAAGGTGTGCGTCAGGGTTGTATTCTCTCACCATACTTATTTACTCTATATGGAGAGCAAATAATCCGAGAAGCTGGACTGTATGAAGAAGAACGGGGCATCGGGATTGGAGGAAGACTCGTTAACAACCTGTGTTACACAGATGACACAACCTTGCTTGCTGAAAGTGAAGACTTGAGGTACATACTGATAAAGGTCAGTATGTATTACACCTCAACATAAACAAAAGAAAAATCCTCACAACTGGACCAATAAGCAACATCATGATAAGTGGGGAAAAGATTGACGTTGTCAAGGATTTCATTTTACTTGGACCCACAATCAACACCCATGAAAGTAGCAGTCAAGAAATCAAACGACGCATTGCATTGGGCAAACCTGCTGCAAAAGACCTCTTATAGTGTTGAAAAGCAAGGATGTCACCTTGAGGAGTAAGGTGTGCCTAACCCAAGCCGTGGTATTTTCAGTCATCTCATATGCATGTGAAAGCTGGACAATGAATAAGGAAGACAGAAGAAGAATTGTTGCCTTTGAATTGTGATGTTGGTGAAGAATAGTGAATACACCATGGACTGCCAAAAGAAAGAACAAATCTATCTTGGAGTACAGCCAGAATGCTCCTTAGAAGCAAAGATGGTGAGGCTGCGTCTTATATACTTTGGACATGTTGTCAGGAGGGATCAGTCCCTGGAGAAGGACATCACGCTTAGTAAAGTACAGGGTCAGCGAAATAGAGGAAGACCCTGAACGAGATGGATTGACACAGTGGCTGCAACAATGGGCTCAAGCATAACAACAATTGTGAGCATGGCGTCGGACTGGGCAGAATTTCATTCTATGGTACATAGGGTTGCTGTGAGTTAGAATCAACTCAACCGCACCTAACAACAACATGGACAAAATATTGAGCCACACAGGAAGCATCAAAAGATGAAAGGAATAAAGAGTTTTTACCGCAATTTCACGAGTTAGAGCCGCCTGCCGCAAATAGCCAATTCTTGAGAAGGGTGAGGTGGGTAGCAAGAGCTTTATTAGATATACCGGTATATGGAGACAGAGGGGAATGATCTCCTCCTAAAGTCTTCTGTCTCACCAGACTACCGATGGGTTCGGATTTTTAAGGGAAAGGGGCCATAAGTTTTAGGGACTTGTGGAATGTGTGCTCTCTTTCTTCTATTTGATTTTGGTGGTTGTATCTCAAACACGTCGATCTTTTCCTGCCATTATCCCATCAGATCAGGGGGTAGCTGACGCCATCCTTTGTCTTATTTGACAGGCTTAGATCAATATCACTTGTTTTTCACAGTCTTATAGGAAACATTGGTTAACACTTAACCATTTTGGAGCTAACATCAGGATCTTGCTTGGAGGCAGGGATGGGCTAGGGGAGGGAAAGGAGAGAAAGAAGAAGGAAAAAAAATTGGCTCAGGTACTGTTCAAGATATGGCTGAGCGGCCTGTTTCAGAGTCACTCTATCAAAAAGAATTTGTCAACGTTCAGGTATTTCAGGAGGTAGCATATGATTAAGAACTGATGGTATTGAAGGAAGAAGTCCAAGCTGCACTGAAGGCATTGGCAAAAAACAAGGCTCCAGGAATTGACGGAGTACCAACTGAGATGTTTCAACAAACGGATGCAGCCCTGGAGGTACTCACTCTCCTATGCCAAGAAATTTGGAAGATAGCTATCTGGCCAACCAACTGGAAGAGGTCCATATTTGTTTCCATTCCAAAGAAAGACAATTCAACAGAATGCAGAAATTACTGAACGATATCATTAATATAATTAATGACAACATCATTAATACTATACACAAGTAAAATTTTGCTGAAGATCATTCAAAAACGGTTGCAGCAGTATATAACAGGGAACTGCCAGAAATTCAAGCCAGATTCAGAAGAGGACATGTAATGAGGGGTATCATTGCTGATGTCAGATGGGTCTTGGCTGAAAGCAGAGAATATTAGAAAAATGTTTACCTATGTTTTATTCACTATGCAAAATTGTTTGACTGTGTGGATCATAACAAAGTATGAATAACATTGCAAAGAATGGGAATTCCAGTACACTTAATTGTACTCATGCAGAACCTGTACATAGACCAAGAGGCAGTTGTTCAAACAAAGCAAGGGGATACTGCGTGGTTTTAAATTAGGAAAGGGTTGTATCCTTTCACCACACATATTCAATCTATATGCTGAGCAAATAATCTGAGAAACTGGACTATATGAAGAAAAACATGGCATCAGGACTGGTGGAAGACTGATTAACAACTTGTGATATGCATATGACACAACCTTGCTTGCTAAAAGTGAAGCACTTACTGATGAAGATCAAAGACCACAGCCTTCAGAATGGGTTACACTTCAACACAAAGAAAACAAAAATCCTCACAACTAGACCAATAAACAACATCATGATAAATGTAGAAAATATTGAAGTTGTCAAGGATGTCATTTTACTCGGATCGACAATCAACACCCATGGATGCAGCAGTCAAGAAATCAAACAATGTATTGCATTTGGCAAACTGCTGCAAAAAACCTCTTTAAAGTATTTTAAAACAAAGGTGACACTTTGAGGACTAAGGGAGTGCCTGACCCAAACCATGGTATTTTCAGTCACCTTATATGCATATGAAAGCTGGACAATGAATAAGGAAGAACAAAGAATTGATTCCTGTGAATTATGGTATTGGCAAAGAATATTGCATATACATGGGCTACCAGAAGAAGGAACAAATCTGTCTTGGAAAAAGTACAGCCAAAATGCTCCTTAGAAGCAAGGATGGCGAGACTTCATCTCAAGTACTTTGGACATGTTATCAAGAGAGACCAGTCCCTGGAGAAGGACATCATGCTTGGTAAGGTGGAGGGTCACTGAAAAAGAGGAAGACCTGCAACAAGATGGAATGACACAGTGGCCACAACAATGGTCTCAAACATAGCAACGATTATGAGGTTGGTACCGGATCCGGCAGTGTTGTGTTCTGTTGTACATAGGGTTGCTATGAGTCGGAACAATAACAGCAACACACACATACACACATATGTTAGATTTTTTTAAAAATCTAAGAAGCTGTCTTAGTCATCTACTGCTGCCATAACAGAAATACCACAAGTGGATGGCTTTAACAAAGAGAAATTTATTTCCTCACAGTAAAGTAGGCCAAAAGTCCAAATTCAGGGTGTCAGCTCCAGGGGACAGCTTTCTCCCTCTGTCGACTCTGGAGGAAGATTCCTTGTCCTCAGACATCCCCCTGGTCAAAGAGCTTCTCAGGCGCAGGGAACCTGGGTCCAAAGGACATGCTCTGCTCCCAGTGCTGCTTTCTTGGTGCTATGAGGTCCCCCACTCTCTGCTTGCTTCTCTTTTCTTTTATCTCTTGAAAGATAAAAGGTGGTGCAGTTCACACCCCAGGGAAACTCCCTTTACCTTGGATCAGGGAGGTGACCTGGGTATGGATTGTGTTACAATCCCACACTAATCCTTTTAATGTAAAATTACAATCACAAAATGGAGGACAACCACAGAATACTGAGAATCATGGCCTAACCAAGTTGATATACACATTTTTGGGGGGACATAATTCAATCTATGACAGATGCCAAAGATTTTAAGATACTCATTGTTTTATATACCACTAAGGAAAAAAAAAATACCATTGATTAGTTGTGTGCACCATTAATTTTAAGGGGGAAAATAAAACCCCTTGCCGTTGAGTCAATTCCAACTCACAGCAACCCTATAGGGCAGAGTAGAACTGCCCCATAGAGTTTCCAAGGAGCGCCTGGTGGATTTTAACTGTGGACCTTTTGGTTAGCAGCCGTAGCACTTAACCACTACACCACCAGGTTTCCTTAATTTTAAGAGGTATTCAGAATTCAAAGATCTTAAAATGTGAAAAAAAAAAAAAATGTGTGTGCTGCAATATATAGGAAAAGATCTAGAAAGATGCGCATGAAAATGGCATAGTAGTGATCCCTGGAAGTTGCGTATATAACTTGTATATATCTGTGTATTAAATTTTTTTTAAATGCTGCTGTCATCCTGCTCCAGTCTTTCATTAACACCACTCTGAAAGGTTCAGGTGAATCCCTACCCTGGCAGAGCCAGTTTTAAAATTTTTAGAATATCACCTATTAGGGTTCACACCTTGGCTTTAGGATGTGGGGGTGGAAGGCTCCCTTTGTATTATTGTTGGCATTTGAGGCTTTTGCCAAAACTCCAGGGCAGCAGGAAAAAAACACATTTAAAACCCTGTTACTTGTGTGATTCGGTAATAGGCTAGCTACAGGTTATTTGTAAATGGATGAAAATCAGTTCAGTAATGGAGGCGCATATGAAAGAACATTTAGGCTTTTGTGGTGGAAAGAAGAAAGAAATTTTTTGTAAATGTGCAGAAACTAGGATTCTCATGAATTAACTTCTATAAAAAAAAAAAATTTTTTTTATGTCTTTAATTTCCACCCTCTTAAAGTTGACATGCATTAGTTTTTGTGCACTTAAAGATAATCATAAATCCACCTGTAATGAGGCTAGCTCAATGTTTTTTTCTACTTGGGGAATTAATGTAGCTATTTTGAAGTTTTATGTTAAAAGATGCTTGAGGTTATTTTTACAAACATTATGAAGGAAATATAATGAAGCAATAAATATTACAGTCTTAAATTTATTATTTAAACTATGCAGATTTTCATTTATGCTACTTTATTGATTTTTCATTTTATTAAGTACTGGGATAATTTTGTACTCTTTTTGAAAGTATGTACTTTTGTCCTTTTGCTTGGTTATACTACAGATTTTATTTATTACTTCCCAATATAGTGTATGCACACATACACACACAATTATTTTACTATTTAAAAGAAATTCTGCCATTTTTATATATTTGCCAACAATGCAGGATATAGCTATGATCTGAAGTCATAGTTGGTAGCCATTTAAGTCCCAGCTCTCTGTGCCATCTCAGTCTTGAGCATGAAGACATGACCTAATCCACAAGAGTGTTGGACAGGGTGCAGTAAAAGTATCTTGATGCCAGTGGGGGATTTTCATTTCAAGGTTGAAGGAGTTGAAGGAAGGACCTTAATCTGAAGCTCATCTCTTGATTTACACTACCCCACATTTTGTGAGTTGTGAGACAGAAGGGTGTAGGCTTCGGAGTCAAACCAACTTGAGTTAGAGCCCCAGCTACTTGGGACTGAATCAGACTCTCAACCCAGGTACTAGGAATGTGAGTCCTCATCAGCAAGGTCACTTCTCAGTAGACTTTGTTTTATTGTGTTATTTGGCCTCATATGTGAGACTTAAATGGAGGATCACTGGCAGTTGTTGGTCTAGTGAAAGCAGGCATATGGTAGCATTTGACAAGTACATTAAGGCTTGTCATTGTTTATAGCTGCTGACAAGTTGGCCTCCAGACCATGCACAACGAGACAGAACTCTACCTGGTCCTGTGCCATCCCCATGACTGGTCGTGAAGTATACACTTGCTGTGATCCATAGAGGTTTTCATTGGCTGATTTTTCATATGTGGCTCTCCAGGCCTCTGTTCCTAGGCTGTTTTAGTCTAGAAGCTCCACTGAAGCCTGCTCAGGATCACAGCAACACGTACAGAAGGGTGGTGGCTGCACATTGGTTCGGAATTGTACTCAGGTCTCCTGAATGGAGGGTGAGAATTGTACCCCTGAAATATCCCTGCTCCCCTCTGTAATCTCCTGGTACCTGTCACATATTGTGATTCTTAAGTACTTTTGCCCACTGACAATCACTTTTGTTAAAAACTGTGTTTTTAATGTTCCTAATATTTGCTTCCATGGTAACTACATAATTTTATATTAATTTTACTGCCCTTACCACATTATCATCTGTCACTTGGAATCTTTTAACTATTGCCTTTTTATTTTTCTCTTCTGGTTCTGACTCAGTTTCACTGTTTAATAACTTTTTTATCCAATTCCTCTTTTCACCTACACCTTGACTCTGGAATCATCCTTTGACCTCATAATCTAATTGCTGCTTCCCTAATCCAGTGAGCTGAGCATGTTGTACTGAAAACAGCCAGACTTGTCTTCATTTTATCTGTGTTTACATGTCATCGTGTTCTGAACAGTACAGCTCAGAGAACACCCACTGGAAGAGGATACAGCAGGGGAATACATGCATAAGTAGAAAAATAAGATGGGAGACTGACTTCAACTTCAAAGATATGAGTGTAGAAGGCAACTGGGCTAATTAGACTTTGAGTGCTTAGTCTAGCAACCTGGTCTCTGGGCAGATTTCATGAATGGGTGGTCTCTTGGAGTGAGATTTTGAGAGATTCGTGATAGGTCTGAGAAATTGGATGTGTGGTGGATCAGATCTGAAGCAGTGCAAATACCTCACTTTATAAGGTTTATACACCTCTCCTTTGAAAAGCAGAAGCTACCTTCTGGGCCTTGGGTCTGTCTTTCCCTAAATTCATGTATTATCAGTTAAAATGAATATTTAATTTTTTGTCTTCCTAGAATATAGGAAGATACTGAAGATGCTTGATGACTTGAAAAGTCTAAGTGCCTAGAACTATAGTCTATTCTCTTTTTCTCACAAGGTCAAGATGGGAGAGATTGAGAATTTGGGTTCTAACTCAGTTTGCCCCATATCCTTACGGTGCTGGAAGGGCTGCGTTGAGGAGAAGACCCAGTCTTGCAGGTCCCCGCCGTAGCTCTCTCCTTACCCCAGAGCAGAGGGTAGCTTATCTTCTGGGCCCATCTCTTGTACCTGTGTTTGGAATTGCTGCTGATTACTGGTTTAGACAGTTATCCTACACCTGGGACATTGACTAAGAGTACCTTGGCCACATGTAAACATAAATATTTGCTAGCAGAAATAAATGACAGTGTTTTTCCCCTTTAAATAACCTAATTATGTCATTCTACAGAAAGTATAGAGATGTTCTCGTAGGTTGCTGATGGTAGCATAAAACTGGTACACCCTTTCTGGGAGCTAATTTGGCAGCAGGGTTAAAATATCCATGTCCTTTGACTCAGTGGTTCAATATACAGGAAATAATCAAGATTTAGCTACAAGATGTTCACTGGAATATCCCAACAAATGGTACATTAAAAAAAAAAATTTTTTTTTTTTTTTTACATTATGGATCATAAATTAGATACTGTGCATATATCAAAAATATATAAATGTAGATATGTGCTTTTAGACATGCAAAGATGTTCATGATATCTTATTGAATAAATAAATCAAGCTCACAATAGTAAGTAAATGCACCACTGATATGTGTGTGTGTATATATATATATGTGTGTGTGTGTACATATATATATATGGAAATGTGTACATATGCATAGAAGAAAGACCAAAAAGGATGGACCAAAATGGTAATTATTTCTGGGTACAAATTTTTAAGCAAATGGTTGGGTGAAAAGTTGGCAGTTCAAACCCACCCAGAGGTGCCACAGAAGACAGGCCTGGCAATCTGCTTCTGAAAGGTGACAGCCTTGAAAACCACGTGGAGTTCAGTTTTATTCTGCACACATGGGGTCCCCTTGAGTTGGAATCCACTTTACAGCAACTAACAACAACATGATTAATAGTAATTTTAACTAATAATGGATAATTTTATTGTCACCATCTGTCTGTCATTTTGTCTTACTGTGGTGGCTTGTGTGTTGCCATGATGCTGGAAGCTCTGCTACTGGTATTTCCAACATAAGCAGGGTCACCTATGGCAGACAGGTTTCAGTGGAGCTTCCGGACTAAGATAGAATAGGAAGAAAGGCCTGGTGATCTAGTTCCAAAAATTAGCCAATGAAAACCCTATAGATCACAACAGAATATTGTCCAATATAATGCTATGATGATGAAGGTGGTGGAAGATTGGCCACTATTTCATTTTATTGTACATAGGGTCACCATGAGTCAGAGCAAACTCAATAGCAACTAATAACATAAATCCCAAAACCAAACCCGCTGATGTCAAGTTGATTCTGACTATTCACAAAATAAATGGAAAGTGCAGAAAGTACTCATACACAGAAATTCAGTAAACCATCTGCCTAACGAACCGTGACATCCCCTATAGCACTCCCATCTTTTTCCCTTCCTCCTCAGAAAACTATGGTCCTGAATTTTTTATTTCCTTCCTTTTCTTTATAATTTTACTAATCATTTATTTCTAAATGATAGTTCATCTATTTTGCATATGTCGGACTTCATACAAATGGACTTATTCTTCAGTACTCTTCTACGACATACGTTTTTCACTCAGTACCTTGTTCCTTAAGTCGTTGGAAGGGTTGAGTTGAAGAGGTGTAGTTCAATTGTTTTATTAGGGTCGTGTCTTCAGTGTGCAAATGTACCATAGTTTACTTATGCATTCTCCTGTTTATGGACTTACGTATGACTTACAGTTTTTGCTACCATGAAAGTTCTTATTAATAACTTCTGGTGTACATGTAGAATTTCTTGGATATAAATGTGGGGATAGCGGAATCACTGGGTTGTAGGGTGTGCGAATGTTCAACTTCACTAGATGATGATGAACGTTTATATTCTTACCAGCAGCATATCAGTTTTCATCCTTCCCATAATCACCAACACTCAACAATATCAAACTTTCAAATTTTTGTTAATCCAAACAAACACCAAACCCAAATTGCCGTTGAGTCGATTCTAACTCATAGTGACCCTATAGAACAGAGTAGAACTGCCCCATGGGGGTCCCAAAGCTGTAAATCTTTATTGAAACAGACCGCCACATCTTTCTCCCACAGAGCAGCTGGTGGGTTCAAACTGCCAACCTTTCAGTTAGCAGACAAGCGCCTAACCACTGAGTCAGCAGGGGTCCTTTTGTTAATCCAGTGTGAAATCTTTTGATTTGTGTTTTTCTGAACATCAGTGAGGTTGAGCATCTTAGGTTTATTAGCCATTTGTGAATCCTCCCTATAAAGAGTCTGTTCAGTTCTTTTGGTCCCTTTGTCTTTGGGTTTTATTTCTGTCTTTTAAATTGGTTTGTGGGAATTCTGTATATCCTGGGAACTAATATTTTGTTAGCTATACATGTGGCATATACCTTCTTTGATTTAATGGCTTGTCTTTTCGTTTTCCAGATAGTGTTTTTGGTGAAGAGACATTCCTGATTTTATCCATTCTTTCTTTCATGGCTTGCCCCTTTGTGTCTTGTTCGAGAAATTCCTTCCTACCCAAATTAAAGCCAAAGCAAACCTGTTGTCGTCGAATCGATTCCAATTCATAGCGACCCTGTATAAACTCTTATATGTTCATAGTTTTGTCTTTGTACGCTGTGAAGGTGTCCAGTTTTACTTTTCCCATATGGATAGCTATTTGTTATTGAACAATTTATTAAAAGACCATCCCTTCCCCATAGATATATAAGTACCAGTGCTGTCATAAATGAATTTTCCATACACGCGTGGATCTGTTTCCTGGGTCCTCCAGAGAACATCTGCCTCTGAGAATACCAAGTGCTAAGGGGCCTTACCAGGGAACTTCTTCATTTTTTAAATAATAAGGAACCATTTTTTCACATAATAAGGCATTTATCTCACATAACTGAAGTAGAGCTATTTCCAGGGCTAGTCTGTGGCACAACGATTTCATCAAGAACCCAGGCGCTTCCCATCTTTCCACTTCTCCAGAATCAGTTTGTTGGTGATGTTTGCTCACAGCTGCAGCTGCTCCACGTTCCATGGAGCACCTTATGCAGTACTTCCTCTGAAGCGGAAAAAGCTTTAATACTTTAAATTCTCATCCCAAGTTTGTTTTGAACCACCCAAGTAGTACATGTGCAGGTTGCCAGCTCCCACACAGTCCCACTTACGGTTATGAATTCTCAGATGAGGACTTTTTCCTCTGTCCATTCAGCTCAGAGTTTCAAGATGGGCAATTTGCCTTGCAGATCCCTATGGGTAGTGAAGGTATTTATTTCTATCTCACCGTACTCTGTGGGTGTATCCCCATGGGGACCAAAATTTATGTAGGAGGATCTCATATTAAACGCTCCTTCCTGGGTGGCCTCTGCCCCCTACACTCCATGAGACCTTGAAAACCGAAGCTGGAATTCACCAGTTTGGCAACCGTTCCCTGAAAACCAAAGCTGGAATTCACCCATTTGGCAAATGTTCTCATTTTTCCCATTGCTGTCGAATCAATTCTGACTCATAGTGACCCTATAGGACAGAGTAGAACTGCCCTATAGGGTTTCCAAGGAGTAACTGGTGGATTTGAACTGCTGGTTAGCAGTCAAGCTCTTAACCACTGTGCCACTAGGCCTCCTTGGCATAAATGTAGAACTTGGCAAAAGCTGGCTTGGCTTATATCTCTGGCTTCCCACTTTCATTTAGTTTTTTGGTTTCATAGTATTCACGCATTTAGACCCTTTTTTTGCTGAAATTTTTGGTTGTTTTCAGTAGGAGGGTCAGTCAGAGTGTCTTGACCTCCATACTGTGGAAATAGAAATTGGCTAAATTCATTTTAAAATTGCATTATGTTTTATCAATCTTATCTCAAGGTTTGTTGGAGACTGAACCACTGCAAGGAAGAGATGAAGATGCAGTAGCGAGTGCTGATTTTTCTAGCATGCTATCAGAGGAGGAAAAAGAAGAGCTAAAGGCAGAATTAGTTCAGGTATGGTTGGTAATCTTCATATTGTTCATATTTCTCTCTCCAGATCTTGGGAGTTTGGTATAAGTCCATATTACAATTCTGTCTTCCGTTTAATAAAATTTTTCAGATGAATGCACTGCAAGATTATTCATTTTACCAGAGTGTTTTCATAATGGTAATTGTTCATTTTCCCTGGGTGGTACAAATGGTTAAGCACTGGACTACTGAGCCAAAAGGTTGGTATTTCAAAGCCATCCAGAGGCACCTTGGGAGACAGGCCTGGTGATCTGGCTCTGAAAGGTCACAGCCTTGAAAACCCTATGAAGCAGTTCTACCCTGCACGCATGGGGTCACCATGAGTTGGAATTGACTTGATGGCAACTAACAGTAACAGTCGTCCATTGCCTGTTGATTACAGTGCAAAATGAATGGTTGTTCTGCTTAAGAGACAGTCATTCCTGGTTTTTAACATACACCCCTTATTCCTTTTAGTGGAAACCCTGGTGGTGTAGTGGTTAAGTGCTACAGCTGTTAACCAAGAGTTCAGCAGCTCAAATCCACCAGGTATTCCCTGGAAACTCTATGGGGGCAGTTCTACTCTGTTCTATAGGGTCGCTATGAGTCAGAATCTACTCGACGTCAGTGGGTTTGGTTTTTTGAGTTTATTCCTTTTAGTACTACAACACTACAGGGTTAATAAATCACTTACAGACCTGATGGAATCCATTCAAGATCATGGCACAGGTGCCAGCTCCTTTTAATAGCAGTGCTTGTTTGAGGTCAGCAACCTAGTTCAAAAAATGATTTATCCTTTAATGAAAAAGTCAATCATTGAAGCAACTGAATATCAACTTGTGTACTCTTTTGCAAGAAAAATAAAGCCTTGGGGGTCCAGAGGAAAGCAATGATTAATTTAGACTTAATTAGGTCTTATGTAGTTGCTGTGGGCACGTGGACAGAGAGGGAGGAGAGCACCTGGCTCATCACGAATACGACTCTTTGTTCAAGCCTTTTGTTTGCAGGACCCATTAACCTTTAACCATTTTACTAAGAAACCTTTACTTTGTAGGAGGCATGGGCCTGAGGAGGGGAGCCACTCAAGTAGAATCGAGCAGCAGGGCTGGAGGAGGAGAAGTCAGCATTCCGTCCCCATTCTTTGTTCCTAGCTGTAGAGCAGGAAGATCCGGTTCCAGGTGGAAGGAAGGCTTTGCATTCCCATTATAGCCCTTTTTCTACAGCCTGAGGAGGTGCCTATGAGCTCCACATTACACTCACCCTCTTTGTCCACTCGGACTCTTGAAACTCTAACGTTCTGATAGTCTATGTTTATGATTCTCTTCTTCTCTTCCAGTTGCTGTTGAGTTGATTCCAACTCATAGCGACCTCATGTGTCAGAGTAGAACTGTGCTCCATAGGGTTTTTAATGGCTGATTTTTTGAAAGCAGATCGCCAGACCTTTCTTTCCAGGTGCCTCTGGGTGGATTCAAACCTCCAACCTTTAGTTGGCAGCCAAGCGGATTAATGTGTGAACCACTCAGAAACTCCAGTATTATTACGAGTGTTTATGATAACTCCTGATAATACTGAAGTCCCTGGGTGGTTCAAACGGTTAACTCACTCGGCTGCTAAGCAAAATGGTGGTGGTTTGGGTCCATCCAGAGGTACCTGGGAAGAAAGATCTGTCAATCTGCTTCTAAAAAATCAGCTGTTGAAAACCCTCTAGAGCATGTGGGGTCACCATGAATCGAAATCAGCTTAATGGCAACTGGTTTGTAATAATATTAAAGACTTTTCAGGTGGTTTCAGAGAATACACCCCGAGAAAGCTTCACTACCAAATAAAAGAACAGCTTGTTCCTCGGGTGCAGCCAGAAATTATTTTAGTAAGCACAGTGCCCCAAATCAAATAGGCTGGCTCTTAAGCTGTGTCTGAAATCCTGGTTCATAACCTGTTCATGTCAATGGTGGTGTCCAAAAGTTATGTTTTACAGACTGGTTCAAAGCTAGAGTTTAACTCCATCACCTTTATAGCCCTAGTTCAAGTTCAGGAGCAACATTTGTAACACAGAAACTATTATAAAATGCCTTGATTTTTCTGGGTTTTGGGATTATTGTGATATACATACATATATACACATGTGTGTGTGTTTTCATGCATCCTGTACTTTCTAAATATTCAATAATGAACATGCATTACTTTTATAATCAAGAAAAAAGTAAACAGTCTTAATTGAATGCTGCAATGAACATAAAAATCTAGCATTGTTTTCAGAAGTTCCTGTTTCCTGGGCCATATCAATAAACCTCCAGCTCATGTCATTCCAGACACTTTTGATCCTGACTCTTGAAACTATCACTAGACTCCTTGTCACTGTGTTCAAGTTACTGGAATTCATGTTTGCCTCATTGGGAATGCATTAGCTTTCGTGCTTCCTGCTTCTTATTCTGGGTCTTCAGAGATGAGGAGCTATTGCATCTTGCCAAGAGTTGCATCAGGTGACTTCCAGAAGCATATGGGGACAGCTGTACAGCCCAGGCCAAATGGAAAACAAAGCAAGCGTATCTTTGGTGTTTTTTTCCTCTTCATTTTTCTTTCCATCTTCCTCTACCCGGGCCACCTCTGCTTTATGCTCCTTCATTTCTTAAACCTGCTTTCCCCACCCTTTTACACACAGACACCCGAACACACATATTTAAATGTATGCATACTCACATAAAACAAATCCTGTTCTTTCAGGTTACAGATGCATTCAGATTACTGTAGGTGCTAGGGTTTAAGCATAAGAGATCCAATTCAGCAGTCCCACAGTAGGTGTTATGAATAACTAAGACATCTTTTAGTTCGTTCAGCTCCTCTGTCTTAACTCTCCACAAACTTATTTTTCATGGGCCCCTGGTCCAAGTAAATCTTTTTGTCTGAGAGAAGTCCCCCGCTGGGTTTTTTCGCCACTCAAGAAACAGGATACCTCACAGAGTGCTGACCGACCTGTTAGGCCATTGCCTTTGAGACAGGCAATCCATTGTGGCCATGATCCAAAGCAAGGCCTTTGTGTACAAGGACACTAGCCTCTGACTGCTTTGGTTTTGGGGTGTGCCAGTTATCCAGTCTTCTCTTCATTTCACTCCTCTCCCTGGTTTCCTCATAGCCTCCTAGTGTCTTCTGGCTATGCCAGCTCCCTCCTTCTCCAGCCTTCTTCTTCTCCCTTCCCAGAGAGGCCTTAATCTGCACTGTTTTGTGTTAACATTCACGTACAGATACCCTAAGACTTTGGATGATGTTGTAACTCCATCTACCCACACAGGCAACATATTTTCGTATGCCTACCCAGTAAGTGGAAACCCTGGTGGTATAGTGGTTAAGTGCTACAGCTGCTAACCAAAGGGTCAGCAGTTCAAATCCACCAGGTGCTCCTTGGAAACTCTATGGGGCAGTTCTACTCTGTTCTATAGGGTTGCTATGAGTCGGAATCGACTCGACGGCACTGGGTTTGTTTGGTTTTGGTTACCTAGTAAGTGCTGGCAATAGGAAAACTTATCTTTTTGGTGGGAGACGTAAATTTAGCCAATTGTGTCCAAAAGGCGTACATCTTGGACAAAGTGTGTACTTTAAAAAAGAAGTCTGTTGTTAACACAACTTAATCTTTATTATTGCAATCATGTGATATGTGTATCTTACAAGTTATTGAATGGGAGGTCAATATCATCTCTGATCTAGTACAGTGATTTGTGCATAGAAGGTATGTAAATAACATTTATAATTAACTTGAATTATTTTGTATCTTCGGCAGATATTTATATTTGCTGATTTTGCTTCATATCCTTTCATTGCAGCAAATCATATCCATGAGTGCAATCACATGCTGAGTCTTGTGAGTCCTCCTAGCAGATCACTGAACTTGGGGATGGTCTTGGGGCTCCCTAACATACTTGTTTTTTTTAAACTTTTATTAAAAAATATATTTTTTTCTAGCATGAGGCATAAGAAAACTTATAAACATATTTAACAACGAATTTTGACTTTGTAAATTGTAAGAGTAGTTTTGTTTTTTTTAAAAAAAAAAAAACCCATTGCCATTGAGCTGATTCCGACTCATAGCAACACTATAGGATAGAGTAGAACTGCCCCATAGGGTTTCCAAGGAGTGCCTGGTGGATACTGAATAAGAGAATTAACCTAATTTGCTTATGATACTCAAGAGACTTAGTTTCTTCAAATGTTTATTTTGCTCAAATAGTCTAGATCAGTAATGGAAAAAAACAAAAAAAACTGGATTCTAGTCTCAGCTCTTCCATCAAGCAGCCTCATCTGTGAATGTGGGGGTATATTTGGTAGAATTTTTATGATCTTTTGGGTACTAACGGAGCCTGGTAGCGCAGTGGTTAAGAGCTTGGCTGCTAACCAAAAGGTCGTCAGTTTGAACCCACCAGTGGCTCCTTAGAAATCATATGGGGCAGTTCTACTCTGTCCTGTCAGGTCGCTGTGAGTCAGAATCGACTCCATGGCATCAACAATGGCTATCACTTGGTACTAATCAAACAAGGAGCAAACTTCCAGTGCTGGGGAGAAACATGTGTTGTACCTACAGAGAGATGTACAATATACATGTAATACAGATTTTATGGTAACTAAAGAGATTTTCAAAGGTAATTTTGACTTTTTTCAAAGAGACTTTCAAAGGTAATTTTGACCACATACGATTTTCAACCAAGATTCTGAGTTTGGAATTTAACTTCCTGAAATATGTTACTTCTTTGTATAATATAAGCATAACTCCTTTTAAAATAATATATAAATATAGGGTACATATGTTTCTGTTGTGTATATTGTGTATATATATGTACACACATATATATGTATAATAAAACCCAACATCTTTGTTTCCTAACATGGTAGATAAGAGTCCCCTTCATACCTGGCAGAAGGTGCTATATCAGAATGAGAAACTACACACAAGTTCATAAACAGAATGCTGCCTTGTCTTGTGGAATCATTTCAAGGCTCTTCCTCATAGGTCAAGTTAAGAGATAATGAGTAATATCCATTGTTGATGCCATGGTCACAAAATGTTAGCACTCAAAATCTGCAAAAAAAAAAAAACCAAACCTGTGGCTGTGGAGTGGATTCTGACTCATAGTGACCTGATAGGACAGAGTAGAATTGCCCCATACGATTTCTAGGGAGTCGCTGGTGGGTTCAAACTGCCGACCTTTTGGTTAGCAGCCAAGCTCTCAACCACTGCGCTACCAGGCTCCATTAGTACCCAAAAGATCATAAAAATTCTACCAAATATACCCCCACATTCACAGATGAGGCTGCTTGATGGAAGAGCTGAGACTAGAATCCAGTTTTTTTTGTTTTTTTCCTTTACTGATCTAGACTATTTGAGCAAAATAAACATTTGAAGAAACTAAATCTCTTGAGTATCATAAGCAAATTAGGTTAATTCTCTTATTCTACAATTTATGGATTATTTCAGTATCCACCAGGCACTCCTTGGAAACCCTATGGGGCAGTTCTACTCCGGGTTCTCTAGAGAAGCAAAATCAGTAAAGCGTATAAATATATGTAGAGAGATTTATATCAAGGAAACAGCTCATACGATTGTAGGGGTTAGAATGTCTCAAGTCCTTGGATCAGGATAGAGGCCTTTCCCAATTCACAGAGCCACAGAAGCTGGTGAACCCAAGATGAGTAGGTCAGAGAGCAGGGCTCCCACTCACAGGCTGTGAAAGTCGAGGAATCCCCAAGGTTGGCAGGCAAGGCCACAAGGTTTCTCCCGATTCATGTAGCTGCAGGGGCTGGCAAATTCAAGATAGGTAGGTTGGAGAGCAGGACTATGGCTCGCAGGCTGTGAAGATTGATGAATCCCAAGATGGACAGGTAAGCTGATAGCTCAAGTCCTAAGAACCAGAGGTCAGACAAGAGACAGCTGCTGGATCCAGAACAAGCCAGCAACCTTTGCAAGGCAAGCAGGAAGGAAGTAGGCTGCGGAAGGTGGAGAGATGAAGGCTGAGGGGGCGGTGAGCCACCACAGGCTCCGTCCCTGCTGGTACCATTCAGCAGATTCCATCATGGGGGTGATCACATATCAAATTTCAACGGGGAAGTGATCACAACTGCTAAAATGCTGAGAATCACAGTACAGCCAAGTTATCACACAATCTTAACCATCACAGGGGGTAATCAGACCATTTCCAAGTATACAAATCTGAATATTCATTGCATCATTTTTCCTAATAGAAAAGAAAAATCTAAGTATTATCAATTGACAACTAACTGATAAATTATTCTATATCCATATAATCATAAAGGCAAACAGGTTGGGCATTAAATGAATGTGTAACTATTTTTATTGGTATGAGAAGATTCCTAGGACATATTGATAATTGAAAAGAAGTTGTTTATAAAATAAGATGTGTAGTACAAAACCAATTTTCGTTGAAAAATTTTGTCTATGTACAACTGTAGAGAAACCTTTGTATGGTTAGAAACCAAGAAATAAGTGTTGACTAGTTCCTAGTAGGTAACAGGTGATTTTTTTTTTCTTCTGAATATTTGTCTGTGCAGTTTAAATTTTCTGTGGGAGCACTAATTACTCTTGTAATATTAGAGGCAGTTAATCTATTTCTATTTTTAAATATTGGAGTAGACTGTATCACTATGTTTGATAGAGCCAAGCAGAGAACTATTTAAACAAGAGGATGCAGATGGCTGCTTTGAAGCCCCAAGAGCTTTTGTACTTTTCAGTTGGTCTGACATTTTCCCCTGCCATTTCTCTCTACCTGTAGCTAGAAGACGAAATTACAACCTTAAGACAAGTTTTATCAGCAAAAGAAAGGCATCTGGTTGAGATCAAACAAAAACTCGGCATGAACCTAATGAATGAATTAAAACAGAACTTCAGCAAAAGCTGGCATGACATGCAAACTACTACTGCGTAAGTATGATATTAACAGAATTTTAAGAAGTTTACTTAGCCTGTCGTATTGCCACTGTCTAACTCCTTCACCCCCTTACGTAGCTGATTTGGTGCTTGTAGCTAGGAAAAAATACTTTCTCTAGAAACAGTATAAAGAAATACATGTGATCATTAAATATGTTGCACGTGAAGCCGATTTATGAAGCCGCTTCATGAAATCTAACTTTGAGCACTAAAACTCTATTTTCACTCAGACCAATTTCCCAGAGTTTTGTGGTTTAATTTTTTTTATCTTTATCATTAATGTTTAAACATTTGTTAAATATGTATTTTTCTTAATTTTTTCTCATAAAAACTATAAATGAGCAGGTGTTTTCTCCTCTGAATACTTGACACTCACTACATATTTTGAATTTCTGTTGTAAGTGGTCAGCAATTTTAATACAGCCTTGTTGGCAATTATTAAAAAAGAAAAATTGCACTTTTCACATTTTGGGGATGTATGTCTCATCCCCAAATATTCAAGGAAATATTTAGAACCAGATTTAAGCCAACAGAAATGTTTTTGGCTTTGCTGTTATCTTCTTGGCTTGCATTAGGCAAGGAATGAATAGCTTTGGTTTTTCTGCAAGCATACTTTTATTGGATGACTTTTTAAATTACGTAAAATATTTAACTTTTCAGTACTTTACATGATGTAATTTTCTCCTTTTTGTGTGTTGAAGGTGAGGCTGTCGGTGAAATCATCCTATCTCTAGTTCTATATCCCTAGTCCTAAGTCTAGCTCCAAATTCCACCATCAAAAAATTTCTTTGAGTTATGCACTTTCTTTCCTGATTTATCACTCATTGGAAGGTAAAGATATTGCATTCCTAATACCTAAGTTTGAATCAGGTTTTTTTTTTTCTTTGCTGGTACTTTTCCCCTGGACTTAGAGAGGCCTCATAGTACCAAGAGGTGCCAATGAGCTACAGCAATTATTTCAGTTTTGCTAGGGCCAAGTTTGCTTGCTGGTTACTGAGAAATAAGGTCTAAGACCTTTAGCTTCTGTGTGAAGGTATCCTTTGTACAAGGAATTGGATCTAAAATGGAGCCTAAAGCCTCCCCAACATGGCTCCCTTGGTTTTTACATGAAAGGAGACTGTCTTTTTTCTCTGTAAAGTGGGCCAAGAGTTCTATAGGTTTCTCTGCTTATGCACCCCAAGGGCTCATCCAGACAGTTAAGGACACAACCCAGAGTAGGGCAGAATGGAGCCAGGCAGCCCATCAGTTTATGTCTAGAGGCTAACCAGCCTTCCCCAGCTGATGATGACAATTATGGAAGAAGATAAGAAACCATACATTGATATGTATCGCTTTAAAATATATATTGCAGTACCATATGAACAATATCCTGAAAAGAATAGCTGTATTGTAGGCGCCAAATTAAATGAGCTTATCTGACAGTAGTTCCTGTCTCAGTCTTTGCATGTGGGTGGCCTGTAACACTTAATGGTCCTGATAGTGTAAGGTTAAACCATCTCCAGTTCCCTGGGTCACATTGAATCTGTATTTAATCCAGATCTGAACTTCCTTCAGAGCCCTAGTGGCGCAGTAGTTAAGAGCTCAGCTGTTAACGAAAAGGCTGGCAGTTTGAATCCACCAGCTGCTGCTTGGAAACCCTGTCCTATAGGGTTGCTATGAGTCGGAATTGACTCCACGGCAACGAGTTTGGTTTTGGAGCTTACTTTTGGAGTATAACAAACAGGAAGGATCTCTCTGCTTGGCCTCCCTAATCACACTTCAGGGATAAGCTCACCAAATGCATGGCAGGGAAATTTCTGCAATTCTGGTTGGGAGTGGAAGAGGGGCAGGGAATATCTGGGCAGAGGGTGTGTCCAAGATAAATGTCATGTTTTACCCTAGGTCTGATGGGTATGGGATGGGAGGTGGGCAGTAAGGAGAGAGGTTCATACTCTTCCCGGGTGATGGAATTAGAGCAGGCAAACTCAAGGAAGGCTTTTAGCTCCAGGGGCATAGCAAGGGTAACTAGTGCCCAGAGACAATCTCTAAATTGTGTCCCCCACCCCCCTCCGCCCCGCAATTTGAATGCCCAGGGGCAACCTCTGAGTTGTGCCCCTCTGCCCCCATTTTAAGATGAATGGACATTGGTAGTGGTGATGCGTCAGGAGAAATGCCTTACCCTCTCTTGTCTGGCACCTCAGTCAAATGCCTTTCATATTTGTGGTGCCTCGGAATGTCATTCCACACCTTTTCTGGTGCCCTCTTGAACTTGCATCCCTGGGGCAAGTGCCCACCTCTGCCTGCCCCTCTCACTATGCCTCCGTTAGCCTCTGCACAGAATATGAAGTTTGTGTTTTTCCCATGTTTGAAAAACAGTTTAGACTTATAACCAGACCGTCAACTTAGTGTCATGTTTCTTGTTGGATGAATAGAACAGATTCATTCCCTGTGGTTATGGAGCTTACAGTCTAGTCAGGAAGACAAAGGGTTTGTTTGTTTGTTTGTTTATTGTTAAAACTGCTTGGGGGTACTGTCTGACCTTCTCCAGCCCCACAAGGGGAAGGAGAACCAAGATCAACAGCGCAAGGCTGACTCCCATGAGATGGAAGCCAGAAAAGCCTCCTCTCCACGATCTTTACTAATTCTGACACCAACCACCCTTGCACAGCACTCTAATTCTCGGCTGCATTTGATAATTCATTGCAATGGCCACATAGAACTCACAGACCATACTCACAATTATGGGGATTATTAGGGAAGTACCAGTTACAATTCAGGCTCAAGAACACTCGATACAGTTCTTCCACCAGGACAGCCTCTCCCAGCTGTGCTCTCAGGCATATCTCTCCCTGGATCTCAGTCTCTGCCCAAAGGCACTCAGCTTTCTCTCTCCACGGGCTGGGAAGCCCACCGGGCTGTCTCCTGCTGCCAGGTCTCTCCTTCCTTGGTGATGGTGGGCTCCTCCTCTCTGCTCTGGAATTGGCTCTTTTAAGGCAAAACTGACCAATCCCCTTGGGAGGCCGAATTTACCCTATCACACAATCACCTGGGTGGGAGTTACAAGGCCAAGGCTAGAAAGGTCACACACAAAAGTAATTAATTGCGCTGCATTTGTCTGCAAGTTACTACAAATAGCTAGTTAAACAATAACTGTGAAAAGTGATGTGCAGAAAAATACAGGGTATTGTGGGAATGTAAAGCGGAGGATCAAACCTTGCCTGGGGTTTCCAGGCAGGTTTCCATAGGTTAAGCAGACCTCTGAAGGATGAGTCAGAGTTAGTCAGGCAAAGAGTGGTGGGAGGAGCTTCCAGGGGAGGCACAGACTGTGTGAAGAAGGCCTAAAGCAGGAGGGAGGTAAATCAGTGTTGTAGAGATGGCAGGAAGAAGTGGCCAGGGTCATGTCACACAGGGCCTTGTGGCATATATTAAAAGGGTTATTCTTTCTCCACATCAACCTGTTACTTCAACCTGTTAAAGGGAAGCGACAGTTATTCACTCAACATATCTTAATGAGTGTCTAGTATTAGGCATTTTTGCCCAGGGGTTGATCTAAGTTCTCAGGATGAAAAAAAAAAAAAAAACCCATTGCTGTCGAGTCGATTCTGACTCATAGTGACCCTAAAGGACAGAGTAGAACTGCCCCTTAGGGTTTGCAGGGAGTGCCTGGTGGATTCGAACTGCCAACAATCAACAATATGGACAAGGTTCCTACTCTCCTGGAATGTCAAAAAGAGAAGAGAACAAGAAACAAGTAATGAAATAAAAGGATGAGGAAATATCAGGAAGTGCTTTGATGAAAATCGCGTAGTGTGATGATGTGTTAGAGGAATGACTGGGAGTTGCTGGTAGAAATCCTGTTCTAGGAGGTTACTTTGAGCTGAGCCCTGACTGACAAGAAAGAGCTAGTCTTGTGAAGATCTTGGGGAGAGCTTTCTGGCCAAGGGAAAAGTTGCTGCAAAGGCTCTGAGGCAAGAACTAGCTTTGCAGGTTTGAAGAGGCAAAAGAAAGCGCTTTTGTCTGGAGTGTAGTGAGATGAGGTGAGGTCAGAGTCTCTAGGTCTCCCAAGTCATGGAGAGGAGTGGGGCTTTATTCCAAGGGCTTTGGATGCTTTGGAGAGTTTGAAGCAGGGAGTGACCTGTTCTGATTCACCTTTTAAAAAGGCCACTCAGTTTACTTCATGTGATATAGATTGTGGAGGGCAGGTCATGAGTGGAAACCAGACAATTACTTATCAAGTTATTGCAGTGTCTAGGTGGGTGACGTTGGTGCTGAGTGGAGAGAGAGAGTCGTGAATAGAGAAGGGATAGGATTTGGAGATCAGACCAACAGGACTTCTCATTAGCTTGGAGGTGGGAGGTGAGCAAAATAGAGATCAAGTGTGACTCTTAGGTCTTTGAGTCATACATGGCTCTTAGATGAGTAAGGGGTACTGGGACTGTTTATTGTGATGACAGTGCAGCAGTGTGGTTAATTTTGTGAGGTATGGCATCCATTTGCTTGGGTTGAAATCTAGGCCTCACTCCATTCATTAAATGAGGACCATATTAGTACCTACTTCGTAGGTATTGAAGATTCAATGAGCTAATATTTGTAAAACATGCAAGACAGTCTCTGACATGCTATAAAAAAACCAAAAGCCAAACCCAGTGCCGTCGAGTCGATTCCAACTCATAGCGACCCTATACGACCGGGTAGAACTGCCCCATAGAGTTTCCAAGGAGCGCCTAGGTGGATTCGAACTGCTGACCCTTTGGTTAGCAGCCGTAGCACTTAATCGCTACGCCACCAGGGTTTCCCTGACATACTATAGGCATGTAATAATGGTTCACTATTGTGGGAAAGACTGAGAGGAACAGGTCCAGAGGGAAAAATTCTGATTTGGCTATGTGGAGCCCGAAATGCCTGATAGCCAAACTGATGTATTGAGAAGATGACTCTGAGGAAAAGTCAAGGCCAGAAGTGGACATTTGGGAGTCACTTGCACATAGATGTTATTGAAAGCATTAGGACTAGACAAGATTTCCTTGGAGAATATTTAAATACAGATGGCCTAGGATTTAGTAACATTTAGGAATGAAGTGATTTTTCTTTTGTAGGGAAGAATCCATCCCTTTCTTAAGGGTGGAGGCGGATATAAACCTATTAGTAATATAATTTCAGTGAAGATTTTCCTTCAACCCTCTTTTCTTGGCTGCTGAGGGTTGGAGGAGAGCCTTAGTCACATGTTGGGGAGAAGGGGTGATTGAGTTAGAAAGCGATCTCAGAGCCCCAGAAGGTAACAGAATCTATGTCCGCCTGAGTTAAGTCTCTGCTCTGTTAGAGCTCATGTTACCCATTCCAGGACAAGAGCTACAACTTACACGAAGAAAAATTTGATGTGAGGGAATGGTGAGCTGAGCAGAATTAGATTTCAAAGCACTAAAAAGAATTTTAGCTGTCAGAGGATTGTGTGTGATTCCCAGAGGCCATACTTTGCATATTTATTAAGCAATCACAACCTATTTTATTTTATTTATAAATGGAAAGAAAAATCTATGGTATGTTAATGAAAGATCTTGGCATGTTTTAGTCTGTGGGAGGATTCAAGTTGGAGTAGGGCCCAATGGGTAGGAATAATTACGCAGACATTATCTCCTAGATAGGCAAATTCTAGGAACAACCATACCGGAGATCGGGAGATCAGCTATGTCCAGGGTTTGTTGTTGTTGCTGTTGTTCTTGTCATAGTTAATTTTTTTTAACTGCCTAAATTTGAAAGAATCTAAAAACACAAAAAAATCCCTTCTCTCCCCCACTTTTTTTTTTTTTGGTTTTTTGCTGCCTTTTTATGTTGTCTTTAGACTTCAAGAAGGCACAGGGAGGTGGGTAGTTTTGGGGCGAGGAGGTGGTATGATGGCCACTGGAGAACAAATTCAATCTCTTCTGTAGACAGAAAAAATACGAATTAGGAAATGCAACTTTTTGGTGGACTAGTCAAACCGATATGCTTCATTTAATGTGTTCTGCCTTTGCTAACCCATGAAATTCCCTCACTAGTAAACCCCTTGGAATTGTGCCACAGACCAAATGGTTGGTCTACAGAAGGGAGGAAGTTTGGGAAAGTAATTTAA
The DNA here is from genome assembly GCF_024166365.1 of Elephas maximus indicus. Taxonomy (NCBI): domain Eukaryota; kingdom Metazoa; phylum Chordata; class Mammalia; order Proboscidea; family Elephantidae; genus Elephas; species Elephas maximus. Next base: position 192,910,468 of record NC_064819.1, read on the forward strand.
ACTATTCCATCTTTTTGGAAAACTTAATAACTTCATCCTATATTGTTGTTATTGTTAGTTGCCACCAAGTCAGCTCTGACTTATGGCAACCCCGTGTATAAAAGAATGAATTGTTGCCCAGTCTTGTGCTATGTTCATGATTGTTGGTGTGTTTAAGTCCATTGTTGCAGCCATTGTGCCGTTCCATCTCACTGAGGGCTTCTCTCACCTTCGCTGGCCTTCCACTTTACCAAACATGATGTCTTTTCTCCAACGATTAGTCCTGATGACAAGTCCAAAGTAAGCAAGTTGAAGTCTCAAACAATATTTTGTGATCCATAGGCCCTTCACTGCCTAATTTTCAGACGCATATCACCAGGTCTTTCTTCCAGTCTTGGTCTGAAAGGTCCACTGAAATTTGTCCACCATGAGTAACCCTGCTGGTATGTGAAATACCTGTGGCATAGCCTTCGGCATCACAGCAACACGTAAACTACCACAGTACAACAAACTGACAGATGGGTGATGGTCACCCTATGTAGAGATAAGGAGAACCCTAATATTTACCATTACAAAATATATTTACTCTTTGTTTTTGTGCTTGTAAGACTTCCAGACCATTATGGTCAGAAATGATTATCATTTCTTTTTATGAGGAGCCTGTCGAGGCATGGTTGTGTTGGAAGTGGCAGGGAAGATTAAAGGTCTAATTTAAAAATTCACACATACCCACTCTCTCACCAGGTTGTTCGTGCTTCTTACCTTTAAGCTTTCATCTTATTACACGAGGCAGGAAGTAGATTGTCTTTTTCTAAATCCAAGTGGTAAATTTATATTTTGATAATGTGTTTATAGTGTTTTTGGAAGAAAATAATTCTAAATGTTTTTTGTATCTTCAGTGAAATGCTTCATGTGCAACCATTAAAGTAATAATTCTTTAAAAAAATTCATAATAGAAAACATTTTCATGTTATAAAATATCTTCTTATAAAAAGACTGCCGAATTTTAAACTTTTTCTTCTATTTGTGTATAGGAAAATGCTTTGAGTCAAAAAGATAACATGCCTTCTCTTTTGGGTTATTAACACTGAGTTTCAAATTAGTAAGACACGACAAAAGGAATGTGCACGACAGGTTCATGGAATGTTTTTTATTTGGCCTACAGAGAACCTTACCCCACACTACTGAAAAGTTTTCCTGTCAGTGTGATGGCCAAACAGCTAATGTGCCCAGGCAGCCAACTGCTGTCCATTCCAACAAAACGGAATCTGAAAAGTAAAGCCTATTTTCTTGATATTCAGTGAAAAATTGGAAGTCTACTTGTACTCCAAACAAAACAAAAGCTCCTAGTAAGCAGTCTTATATGAACTAATAAATATTTAATGTGCCTTAAAGTTGAACTCTGCCCAGTAGGTTTTTCAGTGGCTGATTTTTTGGGAAATAGATCACCAGGCCTTTCTTCCAAGGTGCCTCTGGGTAGACTTGAACCTCCAACCCTTCATTTAGCAGCCTAGCATTTTAACTGCTTGCACTACCCAGGGACTCAACAATACGTATAAAGTACTCAATAAATTTTAGCTGCTTTTGCTGTCATGGTTAAACTTTTGCCAAAGCAAGGTTTAAGACTAGGTAAGACTCGAGCCTTTTGGGGAAGGGCAATGTCCCTAGAGAGCTGTTGTTAGGGAGAATTGCTTTGGAGTTCACAAGGCCTCACCTTAATGCCTTTACTCGCCTTCATTCACCTTCAGGTCGCAGTTGCTCTCCTCTGGAGTTAGAAGCTGCCCACTAGAAAGTTCTGACTCTACACCTGTAGCTGAAGTCTGGAAATTGAACCGGACCCTCTTTCCTTCCTCTGGCCTTCATGTGGCTCTTGCACTGGTTTATTGAGACACTGGGGATACAGTGATGATGAAGAGGTAGCCCCTGTCCTCAGGAAGCTCAGCAGGTCATGGAGACAGATTTGAAAACCCTAGTTGTGACTCAGTGGAAAAATGTTTTAAAAGAGCTGTGCAAAGGATATTATGGAAACACAGAGAAAGGCACATAACACAGACATCTTGAAGCATATAATCCCAATTTTTCTGTCACCTAATGCGCAATGGACAACAGCCTGAGAACGTCTTAATTTTTTTTTTTTTACTTTTATTTCAGAAAAATGTATTGACCCCCTGCTTTATCAATTATGTAAGTTAGCTATGGTGTAACGTATATTTGGCTTAAAATTAGAGATGCTAGTAACCAAGAATGCTAGTTACTATTTCCATTTATATTACAAGGTCGTCAAGTCAATCAGAAGGGTGGTATTTAGATTGTTTTTCATTATTTGTTGTTGTTCTCATGTGCCGTGGAGTGGATTCCGACTCATAGTGACCCTATAGAACAGAGTAGAGCTGCCCCATAGAGTTGCCAGCCAGTGGCTGGTGGATTCAAACTGCCGACCTTTTGGTTAGCAGCCTGAGCTCTTAACCACTGCACCACCAGGGCTCTTTTCATTATTTAACCCATCCCATTATTTAGATACTATAAAAAAATTTTTTTTTATTAAAATAGTTTTATATGATAAGGATGAAAAAAACATTTAAATACCATTGGTACAAACTATATACCAAATTCCACAACATAGTAAAGGGAATAAAGTGCAAATACACTGACTCTCTGAGGGGTTATCAGTGGCCTGATAGGAGGAACTTTTTTCAAGATACAGGCTCCTAGTTTCTGGTTAGGGATGTATATTACGTATTCAATTTTTAAGATCAAGCCCAATCAGAATGCAGCATAAGGTTACAGGGTCTGGTCAACACATGAACAGCTTTTAAAAAGTTTGATGGGATGGTATCAAATTGACAACAGCAACTTGAAAGGTTAGAGAAGTAACTTGGGGGCAGTGAGTTCCTGTCAGTGATGGAGGAATAATTCAGAAAAGGAGAGTGAGAATGGTTGCACAACGTGAAGAATGAAGTCATTGTCATTGAACTGTATATGTAGAAATTGATGAGTTGGTTTATGTTTTGCTGTCTACATTTGCAACAATAGCAAAAAATGAAATATTAAAAAGAAGTTTGATGGGAAAGGAAAGAGAAGAAGAGCAATGTTGAGGATTTGGAAAAAACATTTAATTAATTAAAAAATCTGGATTTTTTTTTCTTCAGTAGGGAGCAAGGAAGTTGAGATATCTTGTGACTTTTTTTTTTAATGTTTCCCTAGTTTAACCCAACTGAATTTTTTATGTATATTCTTAAATTGTAAACCCAATTGATGAGGATTTTATTTTTAATCACGCTGTAACCCAGAACCCACTGTTGTGCAGCACACACAAGGAACATTAGAAAATATCTGTTCAGCAAATGTCTGTTTAGACCGTTGGTTTGATGGTCTAGATGATGTATGGTTTTTGCACTTCCTAGAAAACAGGGATTGTGCAAGTAAATAACATATGCTGCTGATAAATATTATAGATTCATCATTCCATCCTGTTACCAAAAAGAGAAAAAGAGACTACGGTATTAATAAATCAATTTCCGTCCCAAAGGACTACCAACAGACATGTTGTAAAGCATCTTGTTAGAGTCCAATATTACATTTCGGACTGGATGATTTGTGGGAGATGGAAGGGTGGAAACAGAGGTGGAGAAATAAATCGTAGATGTAATTGATTTCATATGATATAAAGTGTCCTCAAAAGGACCATATGTGTACAGTTGCTGTAGGATATGCAGGTGGCTTTGGAGGAACTAGGTTCCTGGGTGGCGCAAGCAGTTTGCAATGGGCTACCAACCTAAAGGTTGCTGCTTCAAACCCACCCAGTAGTGCCATGGAAGAAAAGCCTGGCAATCTGCTTCTGTAAAGATTACAGTCCATCATCCCCAAATGACAATTAGAAGCGTTTACATCTGTGGAAAGTCTCCCTAAATCTGTTTATGAAAGAGCATTTTCATGGTAAAGAGGAAGATAAATATTTGATGGAAGCTTATAATATATAAACTGTGTTACTTACTGTTGTTCTGTTTTACTTCTTTACCCTGTGGAACAGTTCCACTCTGTAACACACGGGGTCACCATGAGTTAGAACTGACTTGACGGCAACGGGTTTAGTTTGATTTTTATATAGCTTTTTGCTGACTTCTTTTTATTCCCTCATGTTATGTATCTTTTGTTTCCCATTTTACTAAATCAGTCTTAGAACATCTTCAGCCCTATGGATGACACCGCTGTCCTTCCTGTCATTTTTGCCCAAAACCTCAGGACAATCTTTTTATCTTATTCTTATTTGTCACTCATAATCTCCTGCCAGGTTCTATCCATTCTACCTCTGTAGCCTGTTTTCCTTCTGCCACCACACTTCTGTCTTTCCCTACTGCCCAATTCCAGTTCACAGCCAAGAGGAGCACCTTCTTCTGTGTTATCCATTCAGTCATCCAACATTTATTGAGTTTCTCCTGAATCTGCCAGATACTGGGGATACAAAATGAATGACTTCCTTGCCTTCAAGGAGTCACAGTCTGTCTAGTGGGGACACAGGCTTATGAGCAAATTATTGCAGTATTGTATTCCTAAAATTATTTCTGAAGGAAGTTACTATATTGACTTCAGATCATGGGCCCTTATTATTTCCAGCTATTTATAGTAGAAAAATAAATGACTAGTTATATTTTTCTGGTTAAATTTACCCAAACTAACCAACCAGTAAAAACTTACATCTCTCCTTTGAAACCTACATTTTCCAATTTCTCTGTTACCTAGTTTTCCTTGGAAGCTATTTCTTAGTACAGCCAGTATACTTCAAGAACAACTCTCTACTCTCTGAGAAGTTCCCCTGTTTGTGATTAAAGGTCTACAAATTCATATCTGCATTTGTACATGGATGCTGTCTATGAGGAAACCCTGGTGGTGTAGGGGTTAAGTGCAACGCCTGCTAACCAAAAGGTCAGCGGTTCAGATCTACCAGGCGCTCCTTGGAAACTCTATGGTGCAGTTCTACTCTGTCCTATAGGGTCGCTATGAGCTGGAATCGACTCGACGGCAGTGGGTTTTTAGGACTCTTTCTGAATTTGGATTTAATGGTCTGACTTTCCATCTCATGAACAGCAGTCAGTTCATCATCCTCAAATGACAAGTAGGAATATTTACTTCTGTGGACTATCTTCTCCCTAAATCTGTTTGGGAAAAAGCATTTTCCAAATAAGGAGGGAGAAAGAAGATGAATATTTGATGGAAACTTATGATATAGAAATGGTGTTACTTACTGTTGTTCTCTTTTACTTCTAGCTACAAGAAAACACATGAAACCCTGAGTCACGCAGGGCAGAAGGCAACGGCAGCGTTCAGCAATGTTGGGACCGCCATCAGCAAGAAGTTTGGAGACATGAGGTACCATGGGAAAGAACCCTGGGAACAGTATTAAGCTCTTGGCTTTCTGAGAGAAGGGTAGCATTACCTACCAGTTGGTCTCCTTAACATACTCTTTCTTTTTATTATTATTTTATTTTAATGGATTAAAGTTTCAGGTGACTGCTATGATGACTGAGATAAATTTTGCATATCTGGACGTTTTCTGCCTAAAAGTCAAAAATGGGCCTGGTCCCAAAAATTCCACTTCCATAGGACCCAACCTAGTAAAAATAGAAACTATGGGTACTTTGGAAACCCTGGTGGAGTAGTAGTTAAGAGCTACAGCTGCTAACCAAAAGGTCAGCAGTTCAAATCTACCAGGCACTCCTTGGAAACTCTATGGGGCAGTTCTGCTCTGTCCTAAAGGGTTGCTATGAGTCAGAATCGACTTGACGGCACTGGGTATGGGTACTTTTTAATCCTTTTAATCACTAGTAATGAGGGGAGATTTCCAAGAATGCAGTGTATGCCAAATCTTAACTACTGTAATTTGAAATATGCATTAAGCGGAATATGCTTTGAAAACCTGTTTTAGGTAAGTTTTGTAAATAGCTATTTAGTATTTTTTTCCTGTGCTAAATATATACATATTTATTTTTTAATTTTAAAAGGGTACTGCACTGGGTTTTTTTTTTTTTTTTATGGTATATACTTCCTGGTAGTTTTCTTTTTTCACTTTAGCAATATACTGTGAATATGTTAATAAATACTTATTACACCTTCAGTTTTAATGGCTGTATTATCTTCCAGTTCATAGCCATAGTAAAACTTTTAAACAAGTCCTCTTGTATATTTTTGTTATTTTCAGCGTTTCATTATAATATAAAATTGGGATGAGCGTCAAGGTAGATTTTGAACTGAGAACCAAATTTTCTTACTGTAAGCACCAGAAAAAAAAAGTAGCATTGGCCATTTTTATTTTTTATATTATGTATTAGGAAGTTATCTTACATAGAGTTATTAGTCTGATTTTTTTTTTTTTTTTACATATTCAGTTTAGTGTTAATTTGGTTGATATGCCTTAGGAGATTTTTCTTTAGAAATTAATTTTATCTTTCTCTCTAGGAATCAAACTCATATTTTAAAATTTTTAAAGTATATTTTATATTTCTTTTTTTTTAAAAAGAGTTTATGTGTATTTATTTCACTGGAATCTTAAACTATTACTTTCTATATTACCCTGCAACTTTGATACCTAGAGGTAAATATATCTTTGTGTTTAAATTACTTTTTTGGCTTCAATAATTGCTGTGTTGTGCTAAATACTCGTACATCAATTTAATAACTTAGGGCCCAGAGTTAAATAAGTACATGTACATGAATCTGAGTACATTGTGTTTTCTTCATTTTTACTAATATTGCAATAATGAAAAGCAATTGAAATTTCTCAGAGGCAGAGTGTGATGAACAGGTAAACCTCCTGAATCATTACTTAGCCCTAAGTTTATTACAAATAATATTTGCAGTCATTTCAATGGCATTAAAACATTTATCTAAACAAATTAAATCATTTCTTAAAACAGGAAAGACCCTGGCTACCATTACTCAACGTTTCGATCAAGGATTCTATAGAGGAATTCTGATCAAAAGGGGGAAAATATACAACGGAGTTTTGAATTTTCATGGACTCTAGACTTTCTGGGGCCATGGAGGCTGGATGAACCCCTGAAACTATTGCCCTGAGATAATCTTTAAACCTTAAACTAAAAATATCCCCTGATATCTTTTTAAAACCAAACAATAGTTTAGCTTAACTAGTCAAAAATGTGTGCCTTGATCTGTTTCAAGAGTTATCAATATGGAATCAAATTGACAATAGCAACTTGAAAGATTAGATAAGAGCCTTAGTGGGTAGTGAGTTTATGTTAATGAGGAAGGAACAACTCAGAAAAGGAGGATGAAAATGATTAGACAACTTGAAGATTGTAATCAATGTCACTAAATTGTATACGTAGAAACTGTTGAATTGGTTTATGTTTTGCTATGCATATTCTAAGCAAGATAAATAAAATTTAGGAAAACAAAACAAAATTAAAAAAAAAAAAAGATGTTCTCTACATACTTAGGTAAAACCTTTCACTTTAACACTGGGACCTCAGCATAATACCCCAACTAGAATAGTGTTTCTCTGTCTAAGGGACCTTACAAACCTCCGAAGCTCTTTTAAATGACACATGCCCAGATTTCACCTCTCAGAGATTGTGATTTGGTATGTCTTGGGTGGAATCTAGGACTCTGCATTTGTAACAAACTCCCAGGTGGTTCTGCTTCAGGTGGTCAGGTTATGAGTAGGACCACTGTTAACTTGTCCGTACCTGGGTGTTCTCATTTATAAAATGGACGTGAAATTAACAACATCATAGGGTTATTGTAAGAACAGCAGTTAGAACAGTGCCTGGCATGTATTACGCACTCAATAAAGGCTAGTTTTTATTTTTATTAAATGGCCCTCTTAGTTATAAGGTGGCTTCACATGATGGAAACTAGAGAGAGTCCATTAACAGGAGCCCACTGTATTTCATAAAGGTTCTGCTCGTTTTTTGTTTTTGTTTTCCAACATAGTAAAAAATGAAGACAGTGTTTCACACCTGCAGTATGTTGGCATACCCGTAAAACCCATTGCCATAGTCATGTTAATACACTGGATGGGTGTAATACCTAAATGGTGTTGACTGGCTTTCCTCCTGGTTCCTTGTGGCTTTGTTTTAAGCTAATGGAAAACCTATTTCCTAGGAGTTGTAAATTTTTCATTATCATTCTATACAGAGGATACAACACTTTTATTATAAACTGTGGCTAAAAATATTGGAAAGTGTAGCCTATGTTTTAAAGACTCAAATACAGTCCTGTAATATTTTGTAGGATTGGAAACATTCAGAGCTGTGTATTTCTCAAACTTTAGCATCTAACCTAGGGATACTTCTCTGTGAAAGCAACCAGTTTTGCAAAGGGTTTTTAGCTTTAAGCTATGTTAAATTTTAAGATTTCTTAAATTTACTTCAATAAACATTCTTAAATAATAAAAATTAGTAAGTTTTGGTTTTCTGTCCAAATTTAGGTACTAATTTATAAAATGAATAGTGGGGAAATTTTGAAATTGTATCACAGACATTTTATTTTAAATCTTCTTTTTTTTTTGTTTAAAGTATCATGTTATTTTATATTTTTACTAGTTGTACTATAAACTTCTTTTGTGCATTCTGAGAACAAATTTCTAAAATTTGACCAAAAAGATTGCCAGCAAAATTCATATACCTGGGAAGAAAAACAGCACATCACAGTTTTTATTTAAAGTAATTCCAAATTTATATGCACAGATTTTGAAAACCTAGAATTTGGGCATTTTAATAACTGAAGGAGAAACACTATATTAGGATTTAATTTATATGTTTTGTAAAAATAGATTATTATTTCCAGAGCTAGTATTCTCATTTTAACCTGATCGCTGTTAAGCGAAGTGGCCTTGGGCTGGTCATGGAATTGCTCAGTCTCTTCTGGACTATAAAATAACATTGTTAATTCCTACCTATAATGTTTCCTGTGAAATTAAATTGAAGTCACAGTTATGAAAGTACTCTGAAGAAATGCAAGACATTGGACTCATTTTTATAATAATATCGGCATTTTCTTTGAGCTTTGCAGTGAATTTGCTCCGACTGTGATCTGGTAGGGATGAAATGTTTGGAGAAGGCAAGTAATTTTTCAAGAGAAGTTCAACCATCTCTATACATCCAAGAGAATAGTAAAAGCCAGTTGCTTGCAGTCATTTCCAACTCATGGTAACCCCACGTGTGGCAGAATAGAGCTATGCTCCATAAGGTTTTTAATGGCTGATTTTTCAGAAGTAGATTGTCAGGCCTTTCTTCCAAATTGGATTCCTGTCTTTCTTTTGACTTGAACCTCCAACCTTTCAGTTAGCAGCTGAGGGTGTTGACTGCACCACCCAAGGAGCACAACTTCTAAAAGATCCGCAAAATAAACTTTAAGACACATTAAAAAGTCAGTATACTCAAAGAGGAAACCCTGGTGATGTAGTGGTTAAGAGCTACGGCTGCTAACCAAAAGGTTGGCAGTTTGAGTCCACCAGGTGCTCCCTGGAAACTCTATGGGGCAGTTTTGCTCTGCCCTATAGGCTCGCTATGAGCCGGAATCAACTCAATGGCAACAGTTTGGGTTTTATACTCAAAGAACAAAAGAAAACAAAACAAAGAAACCTAAATTGAGTAAGGGATGGAATTACCTGATGTTGCTTTAGAACTCTTGAAAGAGGGGACAACAAAGAGCAGGCAGTGTGTTTGTTTCTTTGCATCCTAATATGCTAACTCCCTCCTGCTTTTCTCTCTGGTGCTGCCTGGCTGCAGATCTCACTCTATCGGGTAAGCGCTGTACTGGCCACGTGCAAAAAGTGGCCGGCTCCCTTGCTGCTCCCCAGGGTCCTTCTCTTCCTTTCAGACGCTGCCTCAACAACAAAAGCAGTTGCATTTTTCTGAGCGAGTTAATGACCAGGAAGATACAGACTGTAGGGCACTTAATATATTGAAATTTATTTGCTGTTGTTGCTGTTAGGTGCCCTCAAGCTCTGGTGGCACCGTGGTGAAATGATCAGCTGCTAACCCAGTGGCTCTGCAGAAGAAAGACTCAGTGACCTGCTCCCATAAAGACTACAACCTAGAAAACCCTATGGGGCAGTTCTGTTTTGTCACATGGGGTCACTATGAGTCAAAAATCAACTCGAGGGCACCTAACAACAACAATCTTTAATGGAAGCAGATTGCCAGGTCTTTCTCCTGAGGAGCCACTGGACCTGCCAACCTTTTGGCTAACTGTTGCACCACCAGGGCTGCTTTGAAAATGGTTTAGGCACGTATTTTATCTCATTTCTGACTTTAAGCAGTTTCACTGTTGAGCAGTCTCATAGGAATCTTTCTGCCTCATTTCTTCCCACACCAGCAGAGGTCTTTGCTTCATCCACACTTAAAATTGAAAAAAGGAAAGTGGAAATTTGAGAGTTGGGTGTTTTTATAAAATTTATAGAAAGTAAAGTTGAGAAACAGAAAATTATTTTCCCTTGATGGTCATGTTTCTCTGAATTTCTTGTAACTGTCATTAGTGCAGGCATTTCACCTTCAACTTTCTGTGCCTTCTGAAGTTGAAGAGAAGGAAGGTTATAGGAAAAGAACCATGTTAAGGAATATGCAGTTAGTTGTCAGCTCTAAGCCTCTAGTGTAGCCTTCTTTTACCTGGTATTTTATTGTTATTACTGTTTTTAACATCTTTTTTTTTTTTTTTTTTGAAGAAAACTGCGTATATTTAAAGAGATGAACAGATTGGTAGTGCTGACAAATTTTTTTTAGTAATTCTTTTCATGTGATTTCTGAGGAGATATTTTGTCGATAGTTTCTAAAGGGTGTCTGGGTAAGATCGTAAGTATCCTCTAAATTTCTGTGTCCTTTTCTCTTTGTGGTCTAGTGAAGTGTTGCCCACACTAATGACCTCAGTGGATATTGTCAGAGAAGGGTGATGAGTTTGATCCCTGACCTATTGGCTTCTTGACTGTGTTGAAGAATGTGATGCGGGAGCACTATCCCAGGAAAATGAACCCCATTTTGCTTCCTCCCTCCTCCCAGCCTGATTTCTGAGTAGAATTCACGGAAAATAATAGACAGAGGGAAGATGAGTCAGCTACATGGGAGTAAAGGATGAGAAGGCTGAGTCCCTTAGAATTCTCAGGAATATTTATATTTGTACCAGATATTCTTGACAATTAAACCAGAATGGATGCTGAGTCCCTGTTCTTACGTTAAACTGTGTGAATCATTTGCCTGGCATGTGCTTCCTTGAATGTCTTATGTTAACTATGTGCATTCCTCTGGACAGCTTCTCTGCAATGGAACCATTAGCTTCTATCTGCCTGGCTCCCCTTCCCATCCTTTACTGTCTTCTTGAGCAGGAACAGGGCAGGAAGACCTTGGTTGGATCTGTAGAGGATGGCCATGGGCTGCTGGGCTGAACTGGGGGAAACCAGACATTCTGCTCAGATTTCCTGACTTAGGGAGCCTAAAAAAAACAAGGAGTGAAATAACATGCAACCATAGATCCTACTCTTCCTTTATACCCTTGGAAGCTGACAGTAGCCGGTTACACCCAAGGGAAACAAATACATTGATAGAGTGGGCAGAGCATATTTCAGGTATTTGTATTGCTGTTTTAATACTGTGAATAGGAAGTTATTCATGTACTTATGTTATGCTCTTTTCTTTTTTCTTTCTTTTTCCCCTTTTAATCTGCTTTTGCCTTGAAGCTACTCCATTCGCCATTCCATAAGTATGCCTGCTATGAGGTAATGTGTGTAAATTATTTTTATATAATATTAATGCAGAATGTGTGTAAAGTTGTTACTTTATTGACATTTACTTCGTTTGTTTGTTTCCTTTATATAAAAGGAAATTACTGAAGTGCCACGAACTGTCTCATTCTCTTTTCTGATGGTCATTAGGAACAAAGCTGACAATTCCGTAGAAGTATGGTATGATGAACTTGGGCTTTTGAATAAACAGTCTCTGCTATGTGAAGCAAGAGAAGTTACTTAACCTATCCTTATGGGTTCATATGGCTGTAGGGAGGCATAAACAAAGTAATCTGTGTAAAGCACTTAGCACAGGGCCTGGACCATTCCAAGCACACTTGCAATGGTTGAAATACATCTCTTATTTCAACAAAATTAAATGCAGGCCTGGGAGAGAGTTTAAACAAAAGGGTAGAAGACTAAGAAGGCTACTGTTCTAGAAAGAATATCGTTAAGATTTGTTAAGGTTGGTATTAAGGTGAGGTGTTCACTAAACAATAAAAAATGTTGTTAAAATGACTGGTCAATGAAAATTTGTACAGGAAGCTCTTCTAGCTAAATGTCATCTTTCATGTTTGCGTGGTTTCGTGATAGAACCCGATGAAATCAAATTAATAATAATAGAGTACACAGGAAGAAATGTTAGTTTGGGAGGCAGAAGATGGTCAGCTCTTCCAAGAATTAGCTTTGCAGCCTTGGTATAATCACCTCAGTGATTATCAGTTTCCAGACTCACTGCTCTTCTCACGATGCTCTCCAGAGCCCTAGAGCTGCTTGGGGCCCCCACGGGTAGTGGGAGAAATCAAGTTTCTCGAGCCCACCCCACATCAGTCAGGACTGTGCCTCTCGTACCTGCTCTGTATATTGGGGGTTGGATTCATTATAGAGGGGATTCAGTTACTTTAAACCGTTTGAGATTACTGAAGTCAAATTCATTCTAGGATCATTTGCAGTATTAAAGTTTGTAGTTGCATATGCTATGATTAAATCTGATTAGACTGTTTCTCTCTCTTCTCTAGCATGCATGCTACTATAATTTAATTAGAGGAATGTCTGTTCTATTATGTCTGATGAAGTCTCTTCTATACTGGGGTTATTCAGTTAATTTGTCGATTTGGAAATTTAAACACAGTATTTGGCTTCCCTAATTTGGTGATAAATATGGAATATAGATTCAAGATTGCTTAGTTCATCCTTGAAAGACTTGCTGCCCTATCATAAAAAAAAATAGGAAAACCCAAATTGAGTACTGCAACCTGTGGCTCTGAGCTCCTTTCCTTGTCTGGTTTTAAATCTGGGTGTTCAAAGAAGGCTTGCAAAAAATTAACATGGTTTTTCTCTTTGAACTAGGAATCTATTTTATGGGTCAGATGCAGTCTCCATGAGCTTGCCAGAAATTAACATAAAAATGATTTTACTCATGTGACACATACCCATTAGACTTAGTTGTGTGCCTTCTGTGGTCCTGTGTAACCGACTGATGATAGTTATGTGAGCAGACCAAATAAAAACTGCAGTGGACATAAGATGCCATATATATACATGTGTATATGTATGTGTGTGTGTGTGTGTGTGTGTGTGTGTATATGCCAGTATATCATTTTTGAGCCATTCAGGTATAATTCCACTAATATTTCACCATGAAAGAGAGGCATTACAAAGGATTACTCATAGAAATTTTGACTGACAGTTGAGTCATGAGTAAGGTATGATGCTGAGGTTGGGCCCTTTGAACTCACCATAGTTATTTCATGCAGCCTGAATGCAAATGAATTTCTGACCATGTGGAATGTCACAGTCTCAGGGGGCAATTCCTAACAAAGCCAAATTCACCCAAAAATGTATTTTCCATGTTAGTTTTCTCTTGATAATACTAGAGCCCTGCTTCATTCCATACCAGAAAATGAAGTCCATGTTTTTAGCCATTCTCCTTTATGATGTTTTCCTAAGCCATTTCTCTCATTTTACTTTTTTGCTGCACTAAGAGAGAATAAGAAGTAAACATTTCTCTCATTTTACTTTTTTGCTGCACTAAAAGAGAATAAGAAGTGGTGAATCACAGATAATAACATTTAGTTGAATTATTTGACTTAAAAATGATGGCAGTCCTTGTTGCTGAAAGCTGACATGGATACAAGTTTCAAGAAACATTGTTAGTTCATTCCTGTTTCTTTCGTTGAACTTGGTGAGACCGTTTTTAATCGTAATGATATCTTTAAATGATAATGGCATGTGGCCAAATCCAATATTAAAAAAAAAAAAAAAATACGTTGCCCTTGAGTCAATTCCAACTCATAGCAACCTCATAGGACAGGGTGGACTGCCCTATCTGGTTTCCAAGGAGCAGCTGGTGGATTCGAACTGCCAATCTTTTGATTAGCAAATGAGCTGAGCACCAGGGCTCAAAACTATTAAACCCCAAATGAAGGATCTAACTCTCAAGGCAGCAAGATAGTTTATAAATTCTTTAACACAGTGAATGAATCACAAATAAAATGCCAATAGACTCTGAAAGCTTCTGTCTGGTAAGAGAGAGGAAAAGTAAAAACACTGCTAATAGCACCATTTGTGGTCACGTATTAAACTAGTAATGGGTATATTTTAACTTAAAATAATGAAAGCATTAATTGTCAGAAATATCACTTCATGGAAGTTGACAAAATGATAACTTCTTACGACATGGAAGAGAAAAAACTTATGAACATTCTTTTCCTTGAACTATTTTTGTCATGCTTCATATTGACTGAAATAATAAATAGCTTTACATCTCCAAGTGGGAAAATTCAAACATGACATTCTTCAGACAGACTTTCCATTGCTTACAAAAAACAGAGTTAGACAAAGGAGTGTTGGGATAGAAAGAGATGTAATTAGTAAATGAAAAATTAAGCTCCCTATCACTCCTTCAATTCACTGGAAATGATATGCAGTGCATTGTAGAATTATTTCAGTCTTAAGATTGCAGAAACGACACATGGGGTCACCATGAGTTGGAATTGACTCAATGGCAACTGGTGACCATTGCCAAGTGCTGTATTATTTATTCTACAGTTAAGTGTCTGACCGTTTGACTTAGAATCATACGTGTCAGTTTATGGTATCTGGACCTAACCTAGCAGAAGTGAAATGTATTTTAAAACATGGTTGGCGTAGGTGACAAAATGACAGCTAGCTCTGCTGCAGAGGTGATGTTTACCAATAAGAGCAGAAAACTAAATATCATGGTTGCTAAGACAGCCAGGTCTTTGGTGCTGATCTCTTTCTCTCTTTTTAATTTTAGGAATTCTCCTACTTTCAAATCATTTGAGGAGAGGGTTGAGACAACTGTCACAAGCCTTAAGGTACAGACAAGCGAATTCTGTGTGGTTAAGTCCATTGAATCAGGACAGTTTAGTCATTGCTGTGGTTAGTTCGAAGGTGGTGCTAGCCAGTATTCTATGCACCCATGAAGGCCAACTTGCACTAAGTCGATTCTTTTCCCTCACATATCAATCTATAAATAAAACCAGTATTGAAAAGTGTTACTGTATCATTACAGAATTGTCTGTGTAATCCATTCAGGGGCAAATTGTTCATTAATGTGAACTGGGGTTGTATTCATTACTTACCAATCTCTTTGCTGATTGGAATTCTTAATGCTATCCCACAGAAAGTAGATATGTGAGAGAGAAATGTAGGTGGGGTAAAGGATATGTGAATCTGAATTTAGAGTGTGAGCAAAAGTTCGATAACAGCTCAAAGATCCTCTAGTTTGGGCTTGCACCAGCAAAAATGAACTCAGTGCAATGTATTAAACTGCCATCCACAACCCATCAGCAACCTAAAATTGTTCACTAAATTCACATGCCGAGGACAATACGACTATCATCGAGGGAATGTTAAGCTGAGTGACAAAATACCATAATGAAATACTGAATGACAAGATATTCTGTAACAATGAGTTTGATCTCTGGGTATTAACTGAAAATAGGCCTATTACATGGTAAACCCAAAAACCCACTGCTGTCAAGTCGATTCCCACTCATAGCGACCCATAGGACAGAGCAGAACTGCCCAATAGGGTTTCCAAGGAGCGCCTGGTGGATTTGAACTGCTGACCTCTTGGTTAGCAGCTGTAGCACTTAACCATAAAAAATACTAAATTTATTGGTTGAGAATAGATAAAATAAGCTAGTCTACAGAGGAGAAAAGAGCAAATATAAAATCAGTATCATCTTAAAATGTATAAAATCAGGAAAAGTCATTAAAACTGCTAAAATGATCATTTTTTTAATAAAAAGATATCTCATAAACTTGACTTGATTACATCTTCTAACAGTTATCACTATTTTGTGTACAGGCCACTTCTGTATTTCACTGTTACCAGGAAAATTAAGAATATGATTGATCTTTAACTAGATCAAAAGCAGACATATGTGTACGTGGATTACGCAGTTCTTTCTGAATGTTCTATCACCATATTACTCTCTCTCAAATGTACAACCTGATATGAATATCTGAGGTTGTAAGTTATTCTTTTCTAGAGGTCCTAGATGCTCTTCTTGATTTTGACCCAGAGAGTCTTTCCCTTAGGGGAGGATCTTTCCCATAGTCTTCTACTTATTTAGATGTGGGATTAAGTATTTAACGCCCAAGAATGAAATAATTGCTCAGTGTTTACCATGCCTTCATTGGTTTCATTCATTAACCAGCCGTTTCTAGTAGTTCACTGTTTTGCATGTCAGCATTATAACTTATTGAATGTACACGAACCAGTCCAAACCTGAAAAACCTGTTGATGTTGAGTCGATGACAACTCATAGCAACCCTAAAGGACAGAGTAGAACTGCCCCATAGGGTTTTCCTACAGACTGCCACATCTTTCACCTGCATGAACTAGTACAAAACCACCAAACCAAACCCATTGCCTTCAAGTCGATTCTGACTTATAGGAACCCTGATAGTGTAGTGGTTAGGAGATACAGCTGCTAGTGAAAAGGTCGGCTGTTCAGATCCACCAGGCGCTCCTTGGAAACTCTATGGGGCAGTTCTACTCTGTCCTGTAGGATCGCTATGAGCTTGAACCAGTAAAAAAAAAAAAAAATTTTTTTTTTTTAGGAGCCATTAAATTGCCCCATTTGTAAGGAAATTTTTTGAAAGGGAGGGACATACAGTGTTGCAGACATTTCTTTTGCTAGAATGTTTAGTATCAAAAGGCTCAGAAATCCTAGGAATTCAATTTCTCAACTTTTGATTATTAGCCTTAAACAATCCAAGGGGGATGAATTCTTTACTTGTTAGATAACTTCTGATAAAGGAGAAGTCGTACTTTTTAGGTTTTATTTAGAAGAACAGGATATGAAGAAACGCAAGAAGAATAAAGAGCAACCTATTTTCATTTGCTTTCAGGAAATTCTGGTAAGCTCATAGCTCACGTATGATTTAAGTGTTTGGTCCACACCCCCCGTCTCTCAC
Organism: Elephas maximus indicus; assembly: GCF_024166365.1. Lineage (NCBI taxonomy): Eukaryota > Metazoa > Chordata > Mammalia > Proboscidea > Elephantidae > Elephas > Elephas maximus. The sequence goes on from NC_064819.1 coordinate 192,927,635, forward strand.
TTCTCTCACCTTATCGGGATGGATGGTGTAGAACCTGCCTCCTCCTTCAGATGTGCACATCCCTAACTCAGCTGATCTGCTATTAGCCTTTGTCAAGACCTCCTGAAAGTGGATTGTATGCATGCACGATTGTCTATGGGTTTAACGAGACTCACATCCCATCCACCTCCTCTGACATGGCCAATGCCTACTTCTTCTTTCTCTCCCTATCCAGGCAATGGAGAATAGCTGACAATCATGCTTTGTGTAAAACCTCCCACTTCCTCAATAATTATGAATGTCTCATTACTCTTCCCCCCCCAGACTAAATAATAGATTTATTTAACCCTGCTTTATGTAGTTTATTTTCTGCATAGTTTTTTTTTTGTCTTAAATCTCCAAAATTTTTATATCTTTCTTCAATTATGGGACCCAAGACTGCTTTTTTTTTTTTTTTTTTGAGAGAATGACTCATGAATCAGTAAGAATGAGTGAAATTCCTTCAGGTCTAAATGCTGCTTTTCTCTTCATATGTACTGTTGTTCAGCTCGATTTTTAAAACACCACTTATAGTGAACCATGCTCATGTTTGTGTTCTATTAGAGACAATGTTCTGCTTGAAGTGAGGTCCACTCCTGCCACCTTCTCACACAGTCCATCACACACCGTGTGGCGTTTGCACCCAATTGATTATTCTCCTTTATACATAATTCTGTAGATAGTTTTTCTGTGAAAAACTTGGCAATTCATCACAATCATATAAAATTTAGCCCTTTCTGCCTAAATCTTTTCAATGCTTTATGACATCTCAGCTGACGTCACCGATACAGTCAAAGAGCATACTCTCTACTTCATCCAAAACAAGGAAACCCACAGACAGGTTTAAAAAGCATCAGCCCCAGAACCAGTTCCTGTGGAACTACATTTGGTGTCTTCTACCATGTTCCAGTGAATCATCATGGACTGCTTCCCTTCCATCCATTCTGCACCCCTATAAGCAGACCATATTCTTAGGGCACCTACTTTTTGATGAATGCAGTCATGCGTCACTTAATGTCCACAATGTGTTCTATGAAATAGGATGTTATGTGATTTGGGTGTTGTGCAAACACCATATTCTATACAGGCAGTTCCCAGTTTATGAACATCTGACTTAAGCACAACCCATAGTTATGAACCAACCCCTGTAAAGCCTATTATTTTAAAACTTCGAAGTACATACAATGGTTCATAATAACAAATGGGCACTACTCTGTGATGCACATCAAAATATTATTACTGTGTTATATTAAAGATGTTTTAGTGTATCTGGAAGTGTTTCTTTAATGTTTTTAATGCATAGGAAGTCACACTATATACTACATTTTAAGACAAACATTTTACTAACTGACCTTAGATATATCCACTATGTCCCGTTCTCCGATCGGGATTTCTGAACTCTATTATAACCTTCCGGGACCACGGACATATATGTGGTCAGACGTTATTCGAAGGGATGTTATGTGGCGCATGGCTGTGCGTTACACGACCCGAATCAAATCCTTTAAAAAAAAAAAAAAAAAGGCAAGGTATGTTATACCTTTTGTTCATCAGCCAGCTGTTTTATTATGAGAGATCAGGAAACCCATCTCAGTAATTCAAATGGAATTTTAGGCAAAGAACTATTATAATTTTCAGGACATGGAGACAAAAAATTCTTGAGTGAAAGGAATTATGCTTGGAAGGGTCCAGGAGAGGTTTATAGTCCCTATCTTTACCTAAGCAGGTCTTTGCCTAAAGTATTCCAGTATGTGGTCATTAAACCCACATAGCTAGGAAACCCCTTTTATTGCACTGCCTTCCAAATTGTTATTTTCAAATAGGTTCCCTCCTTCTTCATTTTACTCGACAAAAATCAGATGTGGGAGAGTAGAATGAAACAAAGCTCAGAAGAGTACTGCAGTAATTGGTATTCACCTGATTCAACACTGTGTGCGATTTCTCTTGCAACAGAGAATTTAAGTGGGAGAGAAAAAAGAGGAGAATGGGGACTATTAATAGAGTAGATTGCATTGATGCAATCTGATTTGTTTCTCTAAGGAAAGAAATAAGGATAGGGAAAATTACATAGTTGAAAACACTCCCCCATTCTTCATGCCAAGATAACCCACAGAGAAAGGAGAAATCAAGGCTTTAAACAGAGATCAACAAACTACTAACCTGTAGGCCAAATCCAGCTGGCTGCCCACAACCTAAGAATGGTTTTTAAAATTTTAAGTGGTTGGAAAAAATCAAAAAGAGACTAATATTCTGTGAAATTAGAAAATTAAATTACAGGAAATTTACATTTAAGTGTCTATACATAAAGGTTTATTGGAACACAGCCATGCTCATTCACTTATAATTTGTGTATGGCTGCTTGTACCCTACGACAGCAGAGCTGAGTATTTATGGCAGAGACTGTGGCCTCCAAGCCTAAAAATATTACTGTCTAGCTTTGTACAGAAGGGGTTTTCTGACCCCCCCACCCCAAACCATAGAACAGAGTGCAAATTTGAATTTAATGAATAGAAGGGCTAAGAGGCAGTGAGGGATTTTAGTGACCGTTGGAGGAAAGTGCTTGCTTGTCTTGGTAGTGATTGAACTGCTTAAAACCCTGGTTCCATTTTTTAAAAGCTCAGTCCGGGCAGTGCATTTTGAGTAACGCACATTCCTGTTGTTGTTCCCGTTCCTGTCACTGATCACTTGGGTGACACTGAGATGTGAGTGGCAATTTGTCAATTGCAACATAATTATTCTATACCTTCCTTTTCCTCCAACTGGTTTTCCACATTTTTAATGGCTAAAGAAGGCCAATGTGGTTATTACTAAGACATGCATTAAGTATTTTGGAGTGTTACATATTTTTTGTGTGTGTGCTTTAAGTGAAAGTTTACAATTCAACTCAGTTTCTCATACAAAAACTTATACACATATTGTTATGTGACTCTAGTTGCCCTCCACACAACATGACAGCACACTCCCTCTCTCCACCCCGTATTTCTCATGTCCATTCAACCAGCTCCTGTCCCTCTGCCTTCTCATCTCACCTTCAGACAGGAGCTGCCCACATAGTCTCATGTGTCTACTTGAGCCAAGAAGCTCACTCCTCACCAGTATCATTTTGTCTTATAGTCTAGTCTTATCTTTGAAGAGTTGGCTTTGGGAATGGTTTTAGTTTTGGGGTAACAGAGTGTCCGGGGGCCATGACCTCTGGGGTCCGTCCAGTCTCAGTCAGACCATTAAGTCTGTTTTTTTTTTTTTAACTAGAATTTGAATTTGAGTCCTGCATCCCACTTTTGTCCTGTTTTATTGGGGATTCTCTGTTGTGTTCCCTGTCAGGGCAGTCATCAGTGATAGCCAGGCACCGTTTAGTTCTTCCAGTCTCAAGCTATTGGAGTCTCTGGTTTATATGGCCCTTTTTTCTCTGGGGCTCGTATTTTCCTTATGTCTTTGGTGTTCTTCATTCTCCTTTGCTCAATGGGTTGAGACCAACTGATGCATCTTAGATGGCTGCTTGCCACCTTTTGAGACCCCAGACACCGCTCACCAATGTGGGATGCAGAACGTTTTCTTAATACACTGTTATGCCAGTTGACCTAGGTGTCCCCTGAAACCATGGTCCTCAGAACCCCACCCTTGCTATTGTGTCCCTTGAAGTGTTTGGTTGTATTTGGAAAACTTTAGTTTTTTGGATTAGTCCAGTTGTGGTGATTTCCCGTATTGTGTGTCGTCCTTCCCTTCGCCTAAAATAATTCTTGTCTACTACCTAGTTAGCGGATACCTCTTTCCCTCCCTCCCCACCCTCATAACCATTCAAAGAATGTTTTCTTCTGCGTTAAAACCTTTTCTTGAGTTCCTATAATAGTGGTCTCATACAATATTTGTCCTTTTGTGACTAATTTCACTCAGCATAATGCCTTCCAGATTCATCCATGTTAGGAGATGTTTTGCAGATTCATCGTTCTTTATCCTTGCATAGTATTCCATTGTGTGAATATACCATAATTTGTTTATCCGTTCATCCATTGCTGGGCACCTTGGTTGTTTCCATCTTTTTGTTACATATTCTTTTGAAAGCCTTTCTAATAAGAATTTTTTTGAAATACTTATTTTTAAATTGTAAATTGATTTCTTCCTGCTTCTATTTTTTATAAGCTGATAACAAGAACACAAAAAGGGAACCTGGTAGAGCATTATGACTTTGTGTTTTCAGGGCTACTTCTACTATAAAGGCAGGCTGCCCAGGCAGGTGTGAAATTACCAGTGCCTTAAGACTAACCTATGGCCACCTCCCACAGCAGAGACCATCTAGAAAGCACGTTCAGTTGAACCACTACAGCTGTTCAAGAGAACATTCACAGAAATCCACATTGCCATGTTAAGTCCCAAGTAGAAAGCCTAATTTAAGTCACTTAGTGACATTTATACATTTGTAAAATTGGAGGAGTTAAATCTAAAATCCAGTTCTGTTTTGATCCAGTTGGTTCTCTGACGGGGGTGGGGCAGAGGCGCACAGACCTCAGAAATCCACAGATCTTGTTTTGCTCCTGAAGGGACTAGGGATCTTAACCTAGATGTGGAATAGATAGAAAACCAGAAGCCAAGCCCGTTGCCGTCGAGTCGATTCCGACTCATAGCGACCGTATAGGACAGAGTAAAACTGTCCCATAGTTTCCAAGGAGTGCCTGGTGGATTCAAACTGCTGACCTAGCAGCCGAAACATTTAACCACTACACCACCAGGGTTTCTACGGTGTTGCTAAAATTCTGATACAAAATTAAAGTTTGAATCCTGTTCCCGAACCCAAGTATGAACGGACATTTTAGCACTCTGTTAAAGGAAATGAACTTCTCTACATCCTTTTCATCTCACTTATAGAAAATAAAATGTATTTCTGAAATTGAAGTAATCAGTATTTTGTCATTCTTATGAAAACATTATAGTAATAATAATAAACCTTTTGTTTTTTGTTTTTGCCCGTTTCAGACGAAAGTAGGCGGGACGAACCACAGTGGAGGCAGTTTTGAAGAGGTGCTCAGTTCCACGGCCCATGCCAGCGCCCAGAGCTCCGCTGGAGGCCCGCGGCGGGTCGAGGAGGAGGAGGAGGAGCTGCAGTGCTAGGCACCTCCCAGCTGTAGCCGCACCCAGAGGCCCAGCCCCTGCCCAGCCCCATGTCCTAGCCGCATATCTACATATGAAGACCAAAATCCCTTTGGAAGAAACCCAGGGCTCATCACTATTGTTCAAATGGCCTCTCCACAGAGTTGAATAAAATAATTTCCATTTGTATTTGTATTGATACACATGACCACCAACCTTCAGTATTCATATTTTGCCATCTTTTAAATGCTCTAAGTTGAGCAGATACCTGATTGGTCACAACCCTTCTCTTTCTGTAATTTAATGTACATTTTCCAAACAGGTAACTATGAATTGTCTGCTTTGGCTTTTGCATTGACTGTCTTTACGATATGCATGTCCGTGAAGGCTGAGGGAACACCCCCTTTCAGTGCTGTCAAATTCACAGAACGGAGCTCTTTATGACTCTCCAGCAATGGATGACTGATCGAAAAGTTTATTAAATTCCTTATGATCCCCCTTACCAACATAAATTACATACACTTACTTCAGCAATGAAACTAATTACTTTTAATGATAAGATTTTGAGTTCTTAATTTCTGTAAGTCTTAGAGGTTATTGACGGCCTTAAAGTTGTTGGCTGCGATTCTGCAGATGCTATTTTAAATCACCTTCTACTGCTAATGGGGTGAACATGAGAGAAGATATACAAGTAATGGTGACTTCATTACCCTAGGTTGCTAAAGAATCTCCAATTCTGAAATTCTCCCCATCTACCTAGTTGGTACCTCAGGTAAGGAATATCTATTTAAAAGGGGGATATCCAAAAAATGGGAGAACCAGAGTTTTGCAACCCTGACCAGTTTGCACATTGTTGACACATATGGAAAAAAGCATCATATTAATAACAACCAGATTTCCTGGAGTAACTTTTACCTTTCACACTGTATGTTTCTCTTTCCCTCTTTTAAATGGGAACATACATTTGTTATTAGGTGGCAAAGATATCTCATCAAGATAAATTTTTGAGATGCATATTGAGTAGACCTATTAATTAAAACTCACAATTCAGAAAGTCCACGTAATATATATGTGATATTTGTATGTAAATTGTTCATTTTTTGGGTATTTATTATTAGATAGAAGTGGGTATATGTCCCATAGCGAAGTAAAGTCAATCTGAAAATTTCTCTTCAAATTAATGGAGCAGGATAATTCACACACTTCACTGAAAATCAGTCTGGTTCAGGGCCACGTAATCTCTGAGACCTGGAATTTTAGCAGAGGGAATGGGGCTGTAAAGTTTATCCCCCAGAGTGGACAAAGAAGCCCTGCTGGGAGGAGCTTTAACAGTCTTCCTAATTTGTCCTCCAGCCTATGGATTGAAGTCATTGGTCCCACAGGGCTGGAAGCCAAACACAATTCAGCTGGTTAACACGTTCAGCTGCTAACTGAAAGGTTGGTGGTTGGAGTACACCCAGAGGCTTCTTGGGAGAAAGTCCTGGTGATCTATTTCAGAAAAATCAGCAACTGGAACCCCTGTGGAGCACGGTCCTACTCTGTCACACATGGAGTTGTCTCCACAACTGGTGGTGTGGGGGAACTGTACTGTATGTAATAAGATACAATGTAAAGAACGCAGTCAAAAAGAAGGCGGCCGTGAGTTTATGAATACGGACCATTTCAAATTCATCAGGTAACTGCAAACTGGGCCCAGAGAAATTGAGTCCCTGCCCACTGCAGTGGACAAGCTAGCAGTCACAAGCCAGCTGGACGGTGTTTAGCTTCAGCCCTGTGGGACCATGACTTCAATCCATAGGCTGCAGGACAAATTAGGGAGAATGTCAAGACTGTATGTACATGAAATGATAACTGTAACAAAAAATGTATTCCAACCATCAGAAATTCCAATTGTGATTTTAAAACAAATTGGCTTTTTAAAAAAGTGAACCATTCTGTAATTCAACCCTTTACCACTTTTTTAAATACTGCAGGGTCGCTATGAGTCGGAATTGACTCGATGGCACTGGGTTGGGTTTTGATGGAAAATATTCATGCGGTCACAGTGAAACTTTATCTTTCAACTCATGTCTCAAAGATTACTCCTATTGGTAGGTCAGGCTGGCAAAGTAATCTGTGTCTTACTCTAAATTAGCTATTATAAGTCTGCTCTTGTGCCATAGAAAACAGGACAAACAGTATACTATGGAACAAAATGTCTTGATAAATCATGCCATTTACAGTGGGTTTTCGACATGAGTTCCAAAAGACTTGATGGCAACTAGTAAGTTGGAGAGAATGCTGGGGATTTAAGCTGCTCATCTGGCATTGTTTGTTTCTCCAAAATTACCTTGTCGGCTTGAACATGTTGAGCTTTACTATAAAATGGTGAATAACCTTGTGAACTTCAGCCCCAGCAGCCTCTTCTCATTCTCAAATTGGAGTTGGGGTGGATGTAATAAAGGAAGATGATGATAAGGTTAAAAAGTGATTTAATATGAAATGTAAACAACTCCTTCAAACTTGGTGTTAAAATAAAATTTCAAACTGTACTATTATTTGTCCTAATCTTACGGTTACTTTTGATAATCTGTACTTACGAATGGTAGAAGTCTTTATTGCTACATTTCTATGGGGCCTTTAGTGCATAATATAAAGGGAAGCAAAAAATAGTATCATCGTAAGTCTATCTCACCTTTAAATATGAAGACTGGCATTTTACTTAAATAAAAATGCTGGGCACAGAGAATTCTGTTTCACGAGTCAGTTCACCAGTCATTTATCCCAGAGACTTTGTGATCGATGTTTTTCAAATACATGGACACGGAGAATTATGTAACAGCTGGTGAAATGCCAGTCCACAGGGTAAAAGCAGGAAGAAGGAAATCTTTTTTGTTGTTGTTGCATTTAACCCAAGAATAATTATTTAAACTGCATCACAGTTATAGAGTTTGTTATTAAGAAGACCAATTTCAGGCAAGTAGATCTCTTTTCCAAAAAAAGAAAAAAAAAAAAATTAAGTGACAATGCTCAAATATTTATAGACATTGCTGGTGAATTCAATAGCTGTCTTCTTTTATTGATTGATCTTCATTTTGTTCTTTCCTTCCTAGATAAGATTTTATTTTATAGCACCGTTGCAATTTTTTCTTTTTTAAAACACATTATTAGCCCAGGGAGGAAAGTTTAGGACTAACTGTGAACCCCAACTTGGTAGGCAAATGATCAGCTCATATAGTTATTAAGTGACAGTATTGAGTCTGACCCAGTAGAGGTTTCCTGAGTCTCTCTGTGAAGTGTTGGCCATTTATGAAAATTACTGCAGAAAAAACATTCAAAATAAAATTCAAGAGCCACAGAAAACCTTTATCTGGGGTTATTACGTTCCATGTCTTCATGCCAGGAAAAAAAAATCCACAGTATTGATAGATGGAGTTCTGTTTTCCTACTAACCATATCTCTAATAGTAATCAGACTTTGCACTTTCTGCTTTTTAATGCAGAGCAACTATATGTACATATTTGTGTGGCTTCTGAAAAGATCATGCACCTTGCTTCCTGCAGATTGGGTATCCATGGATACTGTGAACAGTTTCCAAAGAAACAATGCCTAGAATTCTCACTGTGGCAGCCTAACAGGCCTGCTTCAAATGGGAACTGACATTTGAATTATAAAGACAGGCATCACTGTTCCACACAAAATACCTGGCAGGTTTGCATGGGTATTCTTCCTGTCCTCACCATTTGTGTACCACTGAAAGGCAAGTGGCAGTGGGGTGGGGGTTGGAGGTGGGGATGGGGCTTGTTATTTACCCTGTCTTGAATGGCCATTTCCTCTTGGATAGGAATAAATCACAGGACAGATGATAGGGAAATAAGAGGAAGAAACCTGTTTTGATGTATTCCTAACATAAGGCCTAGAGCTTTGGTGGCGCAGCGGTTAAAAGCTCAGCTGCTAACCAAAAAGTCAGCAGTTCAAATCCACCAGCTGCTTCTTGGAAACCCCATGGGGCAGTTCTCCTCTGTCCTAGAGTCACTATGAGTTGCAGTTGACTCGATGGCAATGGATTTGTTTTTGGTTTACCCCCAACTGGAGCCCTGGTTGCACACTGGTTAAGTGCTCTGCTAACCTAAAAGTCTGCGGTTAGAAACCACTACCTGCTCTCCAGGAGAAAGATGTGGCAGTCTGCTTCTGTAAAGATACAGCCTTGAAAACCCTATGGGGCAGTTCTACTCTGTCCTATAGGGTTGCTGTGAGTCAGAATTGACTCAATGGCAAGGGGTTTGGTTTTTGTGTTTGGTACCCCCCATTACATATTTCTCATCTGATCATACATAGATGTTCAAGATTTGGAAATCAGACAGTGACAAATACACAAAGGAAGACAAGTGGCATGTGAAAAGGACTGTATGCCCCAATTTATATCCCCAAATGATAGAACGGAACGGTGGTGGGATGGAACATCTTAGCTGGTTTACAAGTCTGTGATCAGGGGCCTAAAGCAGGTCACGGCACGATTCAAAATCTGGCTCAAGACAGCCATCATTTGAAAAAGGTAGCATTTCATCTGAGGAGAGAGTGCATTACTAAGACATTTTTAACTTTTTCCCCTAGCTCTTCATCACCAAGTCAGCTGAAGAATCTATTCTTAAAAGCACTTATAATTAAGTTTTCTATCATTCAATGAATCTGGCCTTCAGGGATAATTAATTCAGAATCAGATGGTTTAAAATCTCCGGTAAATAATCCAAAGTTGTAGGCTTTTAACATTTATTTATTCAGCTCATAAAAAAGGCTTCCCCCCTCAAGTTTTCATCTATACCATTTTGATCACCATATCCTGTTCTATAGCTTCTTTTATTGCCCGAATGACATGCCGCTTCTTGTTGGAGTCTGGACAACTGAAAGTAAACAGACTCACATCTGGGGAAATCAACAGACTTACGGTGGCAAACACAATGCCATGAAATGGAAAGATAACAGGTTTGTTCCAGGATCACAGGCATGTAGAGAACATCTCAGGAGTGTGGCTCACTGGAGGCTGCAGCGATGCAGGTGTTCCTTTCTGCCTCAAGTTCAGACACAAGCTGGACTATTTCAGGGTGACTGAATTTTCCTGCAAAACAAGAAGACATGGAAAAAGACATTCCCATATTCACAAGAAAATTAATTAACTGCTTCCGCTTGATCCCATGGCTCATCAGGGGCTGTGTTCAGTGATCTGACTCATACTTCGCTCACTCAAAGAATGTGATTTCCAGGTGCTGGAGAGAAGCCAAAGGCAAGCACTTGGAGTTTATTGTGTCACCCTTGATGCCACCAAGTATACGGATGAGACTTGGGCCAAGCACTGTTAGGCAGAGCCCTGATACCTGGCTCGTCCTGAGGATGCTGCATCCCCTGCAGCCCATCACATGGTGGCTGTTTTCTCTCTCACGCCCCTCTTACCATAGTGCCTGGGCCTCTTCTCCATGCTCCTCTTACTGCTCCCAGACCGTCCTCTGCCCCCTTCCTTAAAACTCATGCCCTCAGACGACACCACTCACTGCCCCTCCTGGTTGTCATCATAGAAAGAACCGTAAGTCATCCCTCTTCATGCCAGGAAGGTTACAGCTTCAGATTCATTGACGGTCTCTATTTTAATCACCGGACATGATTCTTGGTGATTTCAATGCACACGTAGACTAGCCTTCCAACAGCCCAGCCTCTCTGTTCCATGACCTCCTCTCCCGTAGATACCTCAGCCCATCCTCCCACAGGCACACCTGCAACTCATCACTGCCAATAACCGTCAGAGTGAACTGTCTCTGCTCCCAACCAGCCTCTCCACTGAGTCCCAGCACCCGCAATTCTTACCCCTCTTTTTCTCCTTGATTATTTCTATCAGCATATGTTGTTATCAGCTGCTGCGGAGTTGGTCCCTGCCTCATGGCGACCCCATACACAACTGAACGAGAAACGTTGCCCAGTCATATGCCATCCCCGTGATCGGTTGTGGATCGGACTGTCGTGATCACTGGCTGATTTTTAGAAGTAGATAGCCAGGCCTTTCTTCCTGGTCTGTCTTAGTCTAGAAGCTCTGCTGACACTTGTTAAGCATCACAGCAATGCACAAGTCTCTGCTGACAGAAAAGTGGTGGCTGCGCATGAGGTGCACTGGCTCAGAACCAAACCCAGGTCTCCCGCATGGAAAGCAAGAATTCTACCACTGACTGCCCCCCTTGGCATATAAAAATGCTCTTTTATCTCCCATCCTAAAACAAACCCTCCCTTGACCATGCATCCCCTCTAGCTTATAGTTCCATCTGTTTAGGCCCCTTGAAGGCAAATTCGCTAAAGGGTAGATTATATTCACTGTCTCTAATTCCTTTCTTTCCATCATCTCTTGGACCCCCCCAATCAGATTTTTGTTCCCACCATTCCATGAAAACTGCTATTATGAAGGGCACCGATTGCCTCCATTCGCTGAAACAGTCAGGTGGCTGATTCTCATTCCTCATCTCACCTGACCTCTCAGCAGCACCTGGCAAGCTATCACTCCTTCTCCTTTGGGACATTTTCTTCCCTTGGCTTCTGGGACCTCTGATTTTCTTACCCCAAACCTATCCTCCCCTATCTAATGGCAATTCCATTCTTCCAGCTGCTCAGACCAAAACCCTTGGAATCCTCTCACACACAAGCCACACCTAACCTCTCAGCAAATCCGGTTGGCTCTATATTCAAAGTACATGCAGAATTTGACCACTTCTCACTTCTACCACTATCACCTGGTCCACAGCACCGTTGTTTCTCATTTGCATACTGCAATAGCCCCCCTCTGGTCTGTCCGCTTCTAGCCTAAGCGACCCTTTTAAAACACCAAGTATAGCTTAAGCAAAAAGAAGAGAACAATTAATTCTAACAGGAAGGGTGAGGGAAGGCTTCAAAGAGGAGATATCCTTTTAAGGTGGGCCTTGAACATGTAAGTAGGGCTCTACCAGGCAGAGAATGTGGGAAAGGCATTCGAGTGGAGGCACTCAGTAGAAAACCCAGGAAATCAGTACCTCTATGTCAACCTCATGCGCCTACATCCCACCCAGCCACAGGGACAAAAAAGCTGAACCTGTGAACAGAGCCCAAGTGCCCACCTATTTTCCCACCTGCCCCTCCCTTAGGGACAAGGGCTGGTTTCTGATATCCCACATGTTCTCAAATGGACCTCCTAAGTCAGACACCAAAAGTGCTGTCACCCATAAGTCCTGCCACCTTGTCCCTCTCTGCCTCTCATACTAGATGCCCTGGTTGCTGACACTGGTCCACAGCCTGGAGCTCAGGATGCTTCCTTGGACTTGTGATCTAGACTACAGCCTCCTCCCAGGCTGGTTCCCTCAGCCTCACAGTCAGGAGCTCCCCTGATGCCACCAACCTGCAGCCACACCAAGGATGACACCCATGGAGAGTGGATGGATAGAAGACCAGAGACATGGGTGGCATCATACTGCAGGGCTTTTTAGGACATTTAAAAGTGCCATGATTTTATTCTTTAGAAAAGGAAAGCCATGGAAGGTTTTTTTAAATACAGATGTGATGATGCCTGCATCTGCAAAGGAGGAAAACATTGAGAAAGCAAAAAAACCCATTGCCGTCAAGTCGATTCTGACTCTCAGCGACCCTATAGGACAGAAAAGAACTGCCTCATCGGTTTCCAAGGAGCAGCTGGTGGATTTGAACTGATGACCTTTTGGTTAGCAGCTGAGCTCTTAACCACTGTGCCACCAGGACTCCCATTGAGAAAAGCAGTATGAATTAGTGAGCCTGCTGGCAGGGTCACTGCAACAGTCCCACTCAGAAATAATGAAAGCCTTGTCTAGGACAGAGGAAGTGGGGTTGGAAAGGTGAGAAGGGAAACTGAATCAACTGCAAATCATATTTTTAAATCTAGTCTATGAGCTGGAACTTTCTCTCTTTTGGTGAGGCCACGTGAGGGTTAAAGAAAGGCTATCACTAGCAGTACTCTTGGGGAGATGGAGGTTCAGCTATGCCTAAGGAGATGCAGAGAGCAATAAGAACAACAGCCACCACTAATGCTGACGCTACAGTGCTCACACTATTGTTCACACTGTATTAATCGTCTATTAGCTCTACAGGTGGGAAGTTATATCAAAAACCAGCTAATGATTATTAAAGCTTCTGATAGGTCAGGTATTGCTCTAAGCACTTTACACAAACGAACTTACTGCATTCTCAAACAACCCTGTAATTATGCCCATTTTACCAATAAGGAAACTAAGGCTCAGAGAGGTTAAGTGATTTACCAAAGGTTACGCAGCTTGTATGTGGCAGAACCGGGATTGAAACCCAAGCAGTATGACACCAGGCTGTGCTCTGAAGCACTATAATGACGACAGTGATCGAAGCTGTTTGAGATCTTCCTTTTTTATGTCTATTTCTACCTCCGTCTGACATTTATAAAGCATTACAGATTACAAAGCACAGTACCCATCTTGATCTAAGTAGGGTGAATACTATGATTCCCATTTTTCAGATGAGGGCACAGGCTCAGAGAGGTCAGGAGACTGCCCAAGGGTACACAGCTAGTGGGTGGCAGAGCCAGAACGTGAACACAGGGCTCAGATTCCAGGTCGGCTCATTCACCAACCCCTGCCTCCCACCAGGAATCGTAGTATTTTCTTTCTCAGTGCTCCATATGAAAGGGTGGGAAGAGAGTAACACCAGTGGGTTTCAGTAACGTAACTTCACTGCACCAAGGTAAGCCAAACTAAAGCTGATTCTTACTGAAAATAGCTTGAGTACCTGCTGTGGAATCATAAAATTCTTGCAGTCTCCCAGGTCTGTTCTCAAGGTCTTCATATTCCGACGCCTGTAGAATCATCTCACACTGGTCCAGCTGCTTCACGTATTTGGCTTCTGCAGTGGACTGGGTCTCATACTCCTAAGTAAAGGGACAATTAAAGCTGCATGATTCGGGCTAGTATGAGAGGTTATCCCAGGAAAATTCTAATTCTGGTACTTGAAATCAGATTCACAGCTAAAAGCACACTCAACTTCACAAAGAGGCTTCAACTTTGACAGCTTAACATTCATGCAAGAAGAAGGAGGTGCTCATAATTCCATCTAGTCCACCATATGCTTGGAAGTCTTCTTTGTTCCACTTGACTCTTCCTAGCTCTTTATTCTCGTTTAACATCCTGTCAAAATCATTATTCTTTAAGCCACCTGAGTGGCTTAGATCTTAAACCTTTTAACTTGAAGCTCAAATTTCATCCAAGATTCTCAAATTTTAATTTCCCTCTCCATTTAATGTCAGGTTTCCCTCCCCCCCACCTTTTTAAGTGAATTTCTAGCTTTATCATTTCATTTGGTTACTGCTTTGCACTGAGAATCTCTGTCCTTACTTTCTAACATTAACCCAGTTGCTGTCAAGTTGACCCCAACTCATGGCAGCCCCATGTGTGTCAGGTTAGAACTGTGCTCCATAGAGTTTTCCACAGCTGGGTTTTTGGAAATAGATCACCAAGCCTTTCTTCGTAGGTGCCTCTGGGTGGACTTGAACCTCCAGACTTCTGCTTAGCAGCTGAGCGCATTAACAGATTGGCCCCCCCAGGAACTTCACTTTCTGTATGAGGTGAATTAAATCAAGGCCTTCTGGGCTTTGACTACTGAGGATCCGTGAGTTTTGCAGGCACTGGTGTGTGTGCATGTGTTGGGGGCTGGGGGCGTATGACGGCGGTGGGAGGAAAGCAGATTATTTTTATTTCTCCCCTTTCCATTCGTCCCTCCCTCCTCAGTGCAGACCTGAAACAAAAAGTTACAGGAGATCTGCTGCGTACAATTAATACCATATATAATCATTTTTCTATTAAGACCAAAGTGTTCCCAACTGGTTTTGCTGCAAAGTTCTTGTTGGTAATTCCACCCCAGACATCTTTGAATAATGAATCTGTCATGCTTTCCTGGCAGTGTGATGTGATGTAAATCACTGAAAAGTTTCTTGGTTTTTACTAAATGCCTTAGTCTTACAAAGGCAGCTATCTGGATTTTGACAAAGCTAAAAATTCTACAGGGGAATCATTCTCATATCCAACCAAATACATTTTGTTTTAGTTCAATGGCACTTAAAAATAATTGCATTTTATTTGTTTATTCATATTCACAGTTATATACTTACATTTAATATATTCAAATTCATTATTTAACAAAAAGAAATGGAATACTCCAAGCATAGCAATCTAGGATCTTTCTTTGTTGAAAGTGCAAAGTGAGAAAAAGAAAGATTTCAGGACCATTAGGGAGTACAACACATAACAAATTCTGGTGTACTTACAGATTTCTTTTAAAAATATAAACTGTTGGATTTTTCCCTCAAAAAGTAATGGTACAAATGGTCTCAGAGAACATCTAGCTCAACTGGCATAACATAGTTTATAAAGAAAATGTTCTACATTCTACTTTGACGAGTAGCGTTTGGAATCCTAAAAGCTGAGCGGCCATCTCAGATACTCCGAAGGAGCAAGGGAGAATGGAGAAAACTCAAGATACAAGGGAACGATTACTCCAAAGGACTAACGGATCACAACTACCACAGCCTCCACCAGACTGAGTCCAGTACAACTAGAGGGTACCCGGCTACCACCACCAATTGCCCTGACAGGGATCACAACAGAGGGTCCCGGACGGAGTCAGAGAAAAATATAGAACAAAATTCTAACTCACAAAAAAAGACCAGACTTATCAGCCTGACAGAAACTGGAGAAACCCTGAGAGTATGGCCCCCAGACACCCTTTTAGCTCAGTAATGAAGTCACTCCTGAGGTTTACCCTTCAGCCAAAGATTAGACAGGCCCATAAAACAAAAGGAAACTTAAGTGGCACACAAGCCCAGTGGCAAGGACTAGAAGGCAGGAGGGGAGAGGAAAGCTGGTATCAGGGAACCCAAGGTCGAGAAGGGGAGAGTGTTGACAGGTCGTGGGGTCAGTAACCAATGTCTAAAAAAACAATATGTGTACTAACTGTTTAACGAGAAGCTAGTTTGTTCTGTAACCCTTCATCTAAAGTACAAGAACAAATGAATAAATGAAAAAAAAAATTAGTATAGGCATTCTTCAATTTCACTTCCTGGCAAGAAGGCGGGCCAGGGAGAAAGGTACTGCAGACAAAGCTCTGGAGTGAGAAGGAGCCATGGCATTTTTGGAGACTTACTGCAAGTAGTTCCTAATGACAGGATGGAGGGCTTCAGAGAGGAAGGGGCTGGAGATGGAGACAGGAGTATCTCCTGAAAGGCCTGTGGTTTAAGCTAAGGTGTCTCACCCTCATGTTATAGCTATTGGGCATCACTGAAGGGTTTTAAGCGTGAAGAGACATGATCAGATTTGCAGTTCAGAAAGAGCATTCTAGTTGCAGTGTGGATAATGGCTAGATTGGAAGCAGAGACATCAGATTTTGAGACCTTGGGGCACTAGTACAGGAGAATCTGGCCTACGGTCATGGTAATGAAGATGGACAGAAGTGGACGGATCTGAGAAATGTTAAGAATGAAGAACTGAACCAAAACATTAAAGTGAATGAAAGGGCAAGTTGAAAACAGCTTCCTAGTTTCTAGCTAGGTGGAATGATAAAATAGGGAGCAAAAAAAGAAAAGAGAAAAAAACCAATAGGGCAAAGAGGTACAAAACCAAAACCTCATGGATAACATTTAGAACAAAACTAGGGAACATGACATTCCCATGAACTTCAAAGTACACACAGGTGAGAACAAACCACCTCTAATCATAAGCCCTGCAAGGGATCAACATCTGTTTGGGAGAAAGCAGAGGGAACAAGGTGTGTGGTGGACCTGCAAACAAGCAATCTCAAAATAGACAAAAGATGTTCACTAGAATTCTCAGTTTTTAAGAACCATGGCTGACACTGGGAGGGTCTTGCCACTCCCACAGTGAATAAGCACAAGGAGCTCACATTAAGGACTGCCCAACTTGCCAGGATTCCCTCCAGGACGGGGCCCCACACAAGCAGAAATGCTGAGTGAAGTCAAAATTGAGTGGGATAAGGATAACAAAGAGGAAGAGAAGAAAAAGTCCAGATAAAAGTGGGAAAGGAGAACAAACACTACCCAAAAACAACAGAAGAGGAAGTTCTATGAATTTAGAAAAGCTATCTGAACCAAGCTTCCTTCCAAAAGTTCAGGAAAACTAACTGCACATCAGCATGAGCAACAGAAAAGCACACAGGTCAGATCCTATACAAACTTACCATAAGATAAAGAGAGTAAGAAGCGAAAATAATATCTTTACAGACAAGAAAGACATACTCAAAGGAAAAAAAGATCAATTATTTTTTGATTTATATTTCAAATATACCAAAGATCACATTATGTAAGACATGAAAGAATAACATAAAAAGAATTAGATATAAAAGAAAAAGTCATTTTAGAAATGAAGACTGTCTTGGATTGAACTATGTCCCCCAAAATGTATGTCAACTTGGCTAGGCCATGATTCCCAGTATTATGAGGTTATTCTTCATTTTGTGATCTCCTGCAATTATCCTATGTGTTATTAATCCTAAACTCTATACCTGTGATTATAACCCTATTTGGGAGTGAGTTGTCTGTTATGTTAATGAAGCAGGACATGATCTACAGGATTAGGTTGTATCTTAAGACAATATCTTTTGAGATATAAAAGACAAAAGTGAGCAGAGAGGGGAGGGACCTCAGTACCACCAAGCAAGAAGAGCCAAGAGCAGAGCAGAGCCTTTGGGCCCAGGGCCCATGCACTGAGAAGTTCCTGGACCAGGGGAAGATTGATAACAAGGAACTTCCCCCAGAGCCAACAGAGAGAGAAAGCTTTCTCCTAGAGCTGACACCCTGAATTTGGACTTCTAGCCTCCTAGACTGTGAGAGAATAAATTTGTTTGTTAATACCATCCACTTGTGGTATTTCTGTTACAGCAGCACTAGACAACTAAGACAAAGACTAAGCAATAAGGAATGCAAGGATAATTAAACATGATATATAATGCCTTAAAAGAAACAGAAGTTGAAAAGGTGGTTAAGTTAAAAGTCAAAAAAAACAAAAATGAAGAGCATATAAAGGGTTGGGATAAAGTGACAAATCTGAAGATAGGCAAAGAAGACCCAATATACAGATACATAGCAGTCCCTGTAAAAAGAAAACCAAAAGGAAAAACTACAAGAAAATTTTCTTGAAATTAAAAAACAAAGATTTTAAAGTACATACTGAGAATGTATACTTAGTACCTGCAATGCCCAACATCAAGACATAGTCTAGTAAACTTAACAGACTTAAAAGAAAAAAAAAAAAAATCCTTTCACCATCTAGGCAAAAGAGCATGTGCATATAAGGAAAATAAAATTAAATTATGATCAGCCTTCAATAGCAACACTTTATGTCAGCAGAAAACAGCATAACATATTTAAGAATTTCAAGGAAAGAAACTATGAGCCAAGCACAGTTCCACCACCCCTACCAGGTGCCATCGAGTTGACTGTGACTTATGGTAACCCAAAGTGTGTCAAGAATAAAACTGTGCTCCATAGGGTTGTCAATGGCTGATTTTTTGGCAGTAGATTGCCAGGCCTTTCTTCTGAGTTGCCTCTGGGTAGGCTTGTACCTCCAACCTTTCCATGAGCGGCTGACAGTGTTAAACTTTGCAATACCCAGGGACTGTTTCTACATATATGTGTGTGTGTGTGTATTAAAAACAAACAAAACAAAACAAAAATAACCAACTCAGTATCAATGAGTATCCCTAATGCACATACGATGGTCTTGAAATACCATTTTGTATTTAAAAACAAGCAAAAACTAAAACAGGCTTCTTGGAGTTCTGGGACAGAACATGTTCAAGACGAGCCTGAAACACTCTGACATTCCTGCTGTCAAGGAGGCCATCAAAGACAAATAGGGTCATGTCAACTTGAAAAAGATCCTACTGGCCAAAGAACAGACAATGTGGACTTCAATAGGGTAAGAACTGCAATGGATTGAAATCCATTAAATATATTTAGACTCACAGGTTCCTAACGATATTAAAAAAAAAAAAAAAAAAAACTTAACTTCTTACCTTTTAAGAATGAAAAGGAACCCAGTCATTATGTAAAAAATTGGATAAATAAAAGGAAAGAAGCAAACATTTATCCCACCTTTCCTACATGTGATAACTTCAACTTTGGTTAAAGAGCAGATGAAGGGAAGCATCTGCCGATAAAATGATTTCAGCTACTTACGAAAAAATAATAGAATATTACCATTCTGTAGCCCCAAAAGATTAAGGGATATAAGCATGAATGGCTGTTAACATTAAAAAAAACGAAGAAAAACCAAGTATTATGTGCTCCATGATGAAAGAGCCCAGCACCATCTACAGTCTCGTCAAAGGAATCCAAGCTGAGTATGACCCAGCCTGTGGATCCAGCTGCCAACATGTAGAAAATAAGAGGACAGGAATACGTAAACTGCACCATGAGCATGCAATCAGCAAAAATCCAGAGCGTGGGAAACACCATAGGCCAAAGAGTCCAGATTCTTTAACAAGTAACTGTAGGCAAAAGAAAGGGAGGAGGGGCTGGGGGAGGGGGTAGAAATTGTACATTAAAAGAGACTTAAAAGATGTATTAAGCTTTTAAAAAATGGGCAGGGTTAAGCTACAACATCTAGGGATGACCACTTGGGTGATAAAACCATAAAGGAATGCAAAGAAGTGGTTATTATAACAATCAGGGCAGTGGTGAACTTGTTTTGAGGGAGGGAGCCACTGTGCTTGGGTCAGGGCACATGGAAGGGTTTTTAGGGTAAATGAGGAAGTTCCAACTCATGATGAGCTGCAGTTATAAGAATGTTCTCTTTTAAACAATTCAGTATTCTATACATTGTTTTTTGTGTGGTTTTCTGTTTCGTTTTTTAATAAAAAATTTTCTAAAAAATAATAAAAATGTCTGGATAGCGAGTATGGCCATGAACCTGCTGAATTGAGTTTTCTGTGGATATCCAGGTAGACCTGTTCAATAGCTGTTGGATTTATAAGTCTGGGAAGATTTTTCAGGAGAATATATGGAGTAAGACAGAGCCCTGGTGGTGCAGTGGTTAAGAGCTACCACTGCTAACCAGAACGTGAGTTCAAATCCACCAGCCACTCCTTGGAAACCCTATTGGTGGAGGGGGCTGGGGGGCCAGTTCTACTCTGTCCTATAGGGTCACTATGAGTGGGAATTGACTAGACGATAATGAGTTTTATACGGAGTAATCAGCTTATGATCATTGGGGCCCAGGAGGGGTGTGTAGAGAAGAGAAGAAGCCAAGGATACACAGGAGGCAAACATAAGCTCTGAAGAGATGGGCCGAAGAAGAGATACACCTGAAGAAACTCGGATGGAATAGCCAGAAAGGTACATGGAAAATCAGGAGGCAACAATGCCACAGACCTGAGGGATGAGAGAATTTCAAGGAGGAAGCAGCCACAGGGTCATACTCAGTCAATAGGTCAGGTAGCACACATGCAGTTCTAGAAGGGCCTGTGGGATCGAGCCACAGAGAAGCAGTTTGTGACCTGAGCAAGAACAGTTCATGGTGGTGCCATAATTCACCCTGTGGTGGGATTTCAGGAAGGGGAGAAGGGATTGTAGACAACTCCTTAACTGCTTAGTCCTGTAGGGAAGTAGGGAAAGATAGGATCCAGGGACATTTGTTTCAAAAATAGGGTTTGTTTGAACATATTTCCAAAGTTACAAAAAAGAGGAAGACGGGTTGAAGGGGGAAACTGAAAAATCCAGCTTAGAGGGTGCTCATAGCTCAGTCAGGAAGAAGGATGTGCCTGGGGCATGAGGAAGGGCACCCGTCCACTGAGACAGGAGGAAACGTGGAGACATACTATAAGTGAAGGGAGAAGGTAAAGAAGTTCCCATCTGACAGCCTCTATTTTCTCAATGAAGTATGGGAAGAGATTATTTGCCATGAAGTCACGGAAGAAGAGGCAGGGTAGGAGCTTGAAGAGAGGGACAGATACCAGATGTGGGGCCGGAGACAGGGAGGTGACTGGGGGACCCCTGAGGAAGTGCTGCCACCTGAGGCCTGGCTGAGCTTGGAGGCCGTGACACGTAGTGACCTCAGTCCCTAAGGTGGGGCATGCCCCTACAAGACGCTCTGCAGCCTTCAGGTGGGACAGGAAAAGACAAATGACAAACATGACTCAGATTAGGGTGTTGTAGAGCAACAGAAGGCCAAAGAGTTCAACCAGAAAAGAGATTCTAGTTCTACGTCTTAAAAATGGAGGATTAAAAAGGGAAGGAAGGCAAGGAAAGGAGATGAAAATTTTCCTCCCTCTTTCTTGGGGAAAGGTTGGCCCTAACTAAAGTTTTGATATGTAAGAGATTTATCCCTGGCATCACCCACTCATGCTGCTTAAAATGACTTTCCCTCCAGGATCCCAGGATCCTTTTGTTGCTCTATACCAAACCCCTCAACAAAATAATGCACTCTACTTTGAAGGAGAAGTCCCTGAGTAGCACAAACGGCTAAGAGCTCAACTACTAGCCAAAAGGTTGATGGTTCAAACCCATCCAGAGGGCCCTCAAAAGACAGGCCTGGTGATCTGCTTCCGAAAGGTCACAGCCTTGAAAACCCTGTGGGGCAGTTCTACTCTGCACATGTGGGAGAATCAACTCCACAACAACTAACAACAAACAACAACAACACTTTGAAGTACAGAGTGGGGTGACACTGGGCCCCCCTGTCATGCCTTGGGGCTCACGAGATATTTCTTTAAAGCTAAATGCAGGTAGTGGATTAGACAGCTTTCTGTGATATTTTGAGGAAAAAAAGGAGAAAATGTTTTCTCTTGTCTTTCTGAAATTTAATTTCACACTTCTGTGACAAAGATAAATTATAATCAAGGGTATTTACTTGCTTTAAATAGATGTGACCCTCTGGGCTGATTGCATTTATAGTGGTGAATGGCTGTGATTAACATTTCAGTAATCAATCAACTAGCATTTTCTATGTAACTAGTATTATTCTAAGTTCTGTAGGTACAGAATAAGCATATTTTCTTAAACCAAAATCAGGATATATATATTGGCATAATGAATACAATAGAACCATAAATGCTTGTTCAATGAATCAACATATAGCACAATGACACAAAGAAAATGCTGACCTAAGAGTTAGTGTTGTGGCATGGCTTTGTTACCAATTAACTAAGAATCCTTAACCATGGCAACATTTTTTGGCCCTTAGTTTTCTTACACATAAAATAACCACACACACACACACAAAAAAAAAACCAAACCCATTGCCATCAAGTAGATTCCAACTCACAGCGACACTACAGGACAGAGTAGAACTACCCCACTGGGTTTCCAAGGAGCAGCTGGTGGATTCAAACTGCCAACCTTTTTGGTTAGCAGCCCAGCTTTTAACCACTGTGCCACCAGGGCTCCTATACATAAAATAAGGGAGCTGAAATCGGTTTTCTTTCAGTTTTAACTTTACAAAATTCTACACAGATGTAGTAAAGAGACAGAATATAGAGATAACTAAAGACTCCCCCCAGTGCCGTCGAGTCGATTCCGACTCATAGCGACCCAACAGGACAGAGTAGAACGGCTCCAGAGTTTCCAAGGAGCGCCTGGTGGATTCGAACTGCCGACCCTTTGGTTAGCTGCTGTAGCACTTAACCACTACACCACTAGGGTTTCCAACTAAAGACTAAAAAAAGGTAAGTAAATAATAGTCACCTCGTATTTTTTTTTTTCGTATTACCAAAAGCGTCAAAGTGAGAGAGACAGAGACAAAGAGAGGGGGGCAGACAGAGAGAGACACCAATATCCCCTTCTTAGGTACCACCCAGAGTTGGCTTTTTTGTCAGAAAATTCTGTAGACTGTGAAAAACATGTATTGCGTACAGAAAGAGAGTTATGATACTCCAGTTCTTGAAATGACAGGGTTCATAAGCATAGGTGAGGAGAAACGGTCAAAGACATTATAGACAATTCCAATGCTCAAAACCATCTTTACAAAATAGCATTAGACATTAGAGGTGAATAGTTTCCCCTTCGTGTTTAGTGATTTCCAGGTGAGTTTAAATATACATGCACCCATGTGCACATTCACGTACACACACATGCCCACGTGCATGCACACTTCACTCAAGAATGAAAACTGAGACTAAGTAGTACGCTCAGTCTGTACCTCTGGGGTCCCTCTTGACCTCATCCTACTGATCTGCACAAGCCACTTCACTCAATACGTCTACAGATTGGTTAAGGAGAGTTTAAGAGTCATGAATAATACTGTGAATAAACTTCTACAACTCCGTCTGAAAAATGTGTGGCTGCATACTTGTATGATTCTCATTTTTCCCTCTGGTTCTTAATAGAAAACAGAAAAAGGTTCTCCAACCCTTTCGTGACATACAAAGATGAGGGTTGTCAGAAACTGAAAAAGCTCACAATTTTTCTCCTTTATGTCAATCACTGACATCCCACAGCGTTACCGATAAAGAAATTTAATTCACTGCCTTTGCTTTTTAAATTTTTTGGTTAGTTCAGCAGCAACAGTTCCGAAGAAGACTGTCACACGGAAGGTGGGCCCTGTGCACCTGGCTTAAGGCCTTCTTTAACAAGCTTCATTAACTCATCCAATGGCATTTGTTTATAAGATAGCAAAACTGTTACCTGTTTGGGGTTATCAAGTCTTTTCATGCTGTGTTTCAAGTTTATCGAAATCCAGCCTTTCTGAGTGACCGTTGTAGTGTTTTCACTAGGAAGCTATTGGCATAATTAAATTTTGCAATATGATATTTTTTAACCAGTTGATGATGACTAAGGAAATAATTTAACAGGTACTGCCACTGTGCCATAATCATTAGGACACACAAGGGTACAAATTATTGTAAAAGGTTTTCAAATTAAGAGATAATATATGGGATTAGCTTCATAAACCCAAGAGCCACCCCCCACTTTTTCTCCTTGTTATGTATGAGATGCAACCTAACTCCACAGTTAGTCCCCAACTCAGAGTGTTCCAAAAGTTCACTTGAAAGTATATACTTTGCAACAAGGACACATATTCCTATAGAAACACTGTTATACGTTTCAGATACCTCCCTGTGCCAGACTCTGGGTCAAAAGCTATGCCTACTTTGCTATATGTAATTCTCACAGTCATTCAACAAGGCAGGTGTTAAAGGCCACCATCTCTCATCTGATACTGAGGCCAGAAATGTTTCAGATTTCAGCATCTTTTTATTTGAGAAAAATAATAAGGTATATACAGTATATATTACAGAATATCTCTAGGGAGGGTCTGGGAGAGCACTTGGTTATCAAACATTTATTTCTCCATCAAAGCATTTTAATTTTCACATCACATGGGATGAATGGGAATTCCAAATAGTATCATGGTGGTTCAGGTCAGATTTTGCTTCTAAAAGAATTCAGGTCTAGTCAGGTTTCACTACAAAGTGAGCTTTTGAAAATGGCTCCCTGAACTTTTGGATTTCAGTAACTATGTATAAGGGTGTGTAGGCCAATATTAGTCTCATTTTGCAAAGGAGGAAGCTAAGGTTGACTCGAGTTGAGTAGCTCACCCAAGGTCATGTAGACAGTAAGTTATTTGAACCCTGGTCTCTCTAGGAAATGGCAGTACACTACAGAGCCTGACCGCCGCCTAACACAGCACTTCTAGGAGAAATAGACACTTCCCTTCTGGCTCCCCTGTATCCCGAGACCAGGGGGAACCTGATCCAGCACAAAAGGCAATGGGAAAGGGAACTCTGCCTGCTTTCAGGAGAGGGCAAGGCCAGGTGGGAGTGTGCGTTTGCGGAAACAGAATGTGGAAAATCAGGCTCTGAAGACAGGAGGATTGAGTTAAGCTTTGAAGCAAACGAGAAAAGTCAGAGTGGAAGGTGTACAAGAGCAGGGAAGGAGAGTGAGTCTTAGGACTCCAGCAAGGAAGGGGCAGGGCAGACTGGGGAAGTGAGAAACTGCAGAAGGGAGAGTTTTCTCCTTCACAAATGAAAAACGGTGGTAGGGAGAGGGAGAAACGGGAACACTACACCTTTCTTTGCCCTTTCTGTTCCTCCTGCCCTGTCCTTCCAGCCTAGCCTGCCACTGCAGTCCTTGCTCTCGGCAACACTGGGGGAGAAGTGAGCACTGACAGCCCCTATTCTGCCTGGCATCGTGGCAGCATGTCACCTGCTTGGCCTCTATCAGCCCTCACAATTGTCCAAGCCTTTAGAGATGGAAAACCAATGCAGTGATGAAAACATGCCCAAGGTCACATGTCTGAGGTGAGGTGGGATTCAAATCTACTTCTGAGCTACTTCAAGCCCGTGTTCTTTTCAAGGGGAGAACTAGGTAGGTGGGTGTGGGGTTGGAGAGGGAGGTGATAACGGGAAAGCAGCAAGAAATCCAGGGGCTGTGAGTCAGAATCCGTACCAGGCACTGTGGTGGCAAGAGAAATGGGGGATGTGGAGAGAAGACAAACTTCTATCACGACAAGAAATTTCTGCAGCAGCTGGGGGTGAGGAACAGACATAGTCAAAGAGTAACACAGAAAGCTTGTTAAGATAATCTAAGTCAACTAAAACAATGATGGGACCTATAAATTCAGTTACAATAAATAAAAACTAACTCATCTGTTTGGGCTGAATTAAGACCCCAAAAAGACCTGTTGCAGTCCTAACCCCTAGTACCTATGAATGGGACATTATTTGGAAATAGGGTCTTTGCAGATGTAATCAAGTTACGATGCTGTCATGAGAGTGGGTCCCAATCCAACATAACTGGTGTCCTTAAAGAAGAGAAGAGATACACTAGAACACCAAGTGATGGCAGAGGTTGGAGTGATGCCTCTACAAGCCAAGGAACGCCAAAGATTGCCAGCAACACCAGAAGCTCAGAAAAAGGCATGCAACAGATTCTCCCCTAGAGACTTCGGAGAGATCATAGCCTGGCTGACACCTTGACTTTGGACTTCTAGCCTGAAATCACAGAAGTGTCAGAGAAGAAATTTTTGGGGTTTTTTTTAAGCCACCAAGACTGTGGTAATGGCAGCCCCAGGAAATTAATACACAATTATACATACTTACTTCCCAAAGTTCATAGAGCTCCTTACTGAGGTCCTTCGGCAGAAGCTGGGTTAGCTGCTTCATAGCTTCCTGAAATATCAAACCGTTATTTTAATTATATTCACATCTATTCAAGGTAACAACTAGTCTCAAAAAGACAAATAAAGGGCTGACAGAGGGACAGCAGGAGGAAGAGGTCCATATCGGACAGTATTTATAGTTTGTTGGGAGAGTCATTGTGTACATTAAGTAAATAACTCTATTTATTCATATGGTTTTCACTTAGCACTTATTTTGTGGCCTGCTGCTTTTAGACACAAAAAAGAACAACAAACAAGGCATGACGAGATTACGAAAGTATCAGAAGTAGGGCCAAGGATTTCACATCTTGGGGATGAATCACAATATATCCATGTAAATGTCAATCATAAGTATAATAGAGTTCAAAACAAACCTAAGAATGAGGCGAATGGTAAAAGAACATTGAATTACATAGCTCAAAGATTGTTTTGTATATATTATATTCACTCTCTACTGTTACTATGTTTTAATTGCTCAAGTGCTATACAAATGCAAAATTACTGTCATTAATATAAAGAAAATTACATAATAGAATTTTGTAGACTCATGGACTCATAGGCTTAAAAGCAATATTAAAGGGCACTTAGTTAAAGATTTTTTTTTTTAGTTAAAGAAAAAAAAAAAAATCTTTTTTTCTTTTTAGTCCAACCACCCACGTAAGAGCTGAACTCTTCAACAGTATCACTGCACATTTCCTGTCCTCCCTCCAGAGACACGTCCTGTGGTAGGAGCCTCAGTACCTCTAGAGGCTGCCCAGATGGGCTTAAGGCAGTGCTGACAGCACTTTTTTTATATTGAGATGAACATTACTATAGGCATGTAACTTGAACCAGGAAACCCTGGTGGCATAGTGGTTAAGTGCTACGGCTGCTAACCAAAAGGTCAGCAGTTGAATCCGCCAGGCGCTCCTTGGAAACTCTGTGGGGCAGTTCTACTCTGCTCTATAGGGTCCCTATGAGTCAGAATCGACTCGACGGCAGCAGGTTTAACTTGAACCAGGCCACTCAGGGCCATCTGCACAACTTGTGCAGCAGAGGCTGGGAGAGAGAAGCCATATCCCCTGCCCCCAGGAAAAGCCTGAGAGTTAGCCAAAATCCAGAGAAAAGCAGAGAGGAGAGAATGAGAGACTGGAGGGTATTCTGTACTTATTTCTAGTCTCCAAAGTCTCAGGAGCTACCTTCTTTCCCAGGGCTTTTCCCTCATTTCTGAGTTGCTCTAGTACCCTTCTAAAATATCATCTTGTTAGGGCATGAGGTCTGCAACTTCTCTGGTTTCAAATTCCTTTACCATCCTCAACCTACACCTCTTAATTTGCTTCAGTTCTTCAGTAGTAACCACAAAGGTCAGGCTCCTTGAAGAGAATACGGTTAAAGGAACCAAAGTTTTGGCAACATGAAGGTCTCATATAAAATAGAGAGTTGGGGAGAAACAGTGAAAATATAAATGGAGATGTATGTATGCACATACGTGTGCATTTATCACTAGGAGGAAAAAAATTTATAGAATACAACCACTTCCAGACCAAGCCATATCTGCAAGTGCTCACAATCTGCTCTTATAGGCAGTATCAATACCAAAGCTGTAGCATCATGGTTGGCTGAGGGGGAATGTCCCTTATGATGCACACACTATATGCATACGCACAGGTGGAACAGTTTGTACGCACGTGAGCCTGGACCCTGGTTCAAATCTCGGCTCTGCAAACTCCTGGTTGCTGCATAATCTTGATCAAGTACTTAAGTTCTCCGTGCCTCAGTTTTTTCATGTACAAAATGAAGATGACTCTAGTATCAACTTTATAAAGTTTTCTGAGCACTGAATGACCTAAGATGTATAAACTACTTAAAACAGTCTGTGTATTAAGCATTTTAAGTGTTTACTATTATTCTTAGGTTTTCCAATCTGCCCTTAATGGTATGAGATTTAGTGAATTTTGTACCTGCATTCTCCTTTAGTTTTTCTATAAATATCAGCAAAATACTTAAGACCTTACATTTTCACGAATTAGAAGCTTCTTTATAAATTACTTTTCTCTACATTATTCCAGAAACACAGGTTTGTTCATTTCTTCTATTTAAAAGGAATGAATTGAATAACAAGTATATACAGGTACCTCAAAATCTAAATTTTTAGAATACAGATATCAAACTTCTGCTTTGACAGGGAATGCAGGATTATTTTATTTCCTTTCAGGTGATACACACAGGACTGAACAGAGTTAAATATGTGTGGTGTGACCAAGGTGGGATGAAATGGAACCACTGCCTCCCTCAGGCTAGTTACTATTTACCTATAAATGCAGCCTAAGACTGACTTGGCATTTTGGAGATCACATCCAAATACTGACTTATTAATAAGCTTCCCACTGACTAAAACCACCATGTCCTTTTAAAAAACAATAGAAAACAGACAAACATAATGCTGTTGTGCTCTTCCTGAAACTGAGCAATATGTTCTGGGTTTTGGGTCAAGACCTTATATTCCTGCCTAAGTGCCATTATATTCAGGCCATCAAGAGATCTGGGTCATCCTTCTGCCTTCACGTGATCTACACATTGGAGCAACAGGTCCTCTAAACCAGCAGCTCTAAACCCTTTTTCCCAGGACAGCTGCACATGTAACAAACACTGAAGGCACTCTCAGGAAAGGAGTCAGGGTTATGTCAATTTCCAGTCTTTTAACATTCGTCTTTATCTTTCTCAAGAAAGCACAACGGAATACAAGGGGATTGTTAGAAATAAATAATCCTCAATCTACCCTAAATTTCTCTTAATTGCCAACGTTGGTACTTTACTATTATTAAATTATGGCACACCTCACACGATTACACTGCCACTCTAAGCAGGAGAACCAACTCTTTTGCTCCAAAAAAATAAATGATACCTTTGTGTTTGTGCTTGGTTATATACTCCTACTTTGTGTGTTTGTGTGTGTCTCCTTTAAAAACCTAAGCACAAAGAAATAGCTAAGAAAACTAATGCCCCAAGAGAAAAATAGATAAAGCACAGGAACAAAAAATTATCAGAGGAGAAACTAATCATCACTTATTTTATTCTCACTAAATGAGGAGGAAATGAAAATAAGTGGCCATTCTTTTCAAACTAGCAATAACTTTAAAAATGACAATATTAAATATTAGTAAAGATTCAGGAATAAAGGCTTTTTCATATAATGTTAGATTGGTCTGAATATTCCGGAAAGCCATCTCTCAAAAGGTATAACTAGTCTTAAATAGGTGGAACCCTGGCGGCACAGTAGTAAAGAGCTCAGGTGCCGACCAAAAGGTCAGCAGTTCGAATCCCCCAGCCACTCCTTGGAAACTCTATGGGGCAGTTCTACTCTGTCCTATTGGGTCGCTGTAAGTTTTAAATATGTAGCTCCAGTAATTTTGCTTCTAGGAGAATCTATCCTGAGAAATAAATCAGAAATGTGGACAAAGATTTATGTACAAAGGTATTCATTACAAAAAAAATAGTTGGAAAAATTTAACAATAAGAAAATTGTTAAACTACGGCACAAACACGTGATGTAGCTAATGAAAAATCTAAATTTACAGAGAATTTTTAATGACAGAAAAATCTTCATAATACATTAAACCATTTGAAAACACAAATATTTGACCTTCCTTTGCCTACAAAGGAAACCCAGGTGGCGTAGTGGTTAAGAGCTATGGCTGCTAATGAAAAAGGTCAGCAGTTCAAATCCACCAGGTGCTCTTTGGAAACTATGGGGCAGTTCTACTTTGTTCTACAGGGTCGCTATGAGTCGGAATCGACTCAATGGCAACAGGTTTGGTTTTTGGGGGGTTTTGCCTACAAAAGTAATAATTTAATTAACCTAAAATAAAGTAAAACACTTTACGCTATCGAATGAGCAGACCCTAAACATGCAAAATAAATCCTATGTATGCATATAAAGACGACTCAAAGGATTGTGGGATTATGAGTGATTTGTAATATGCTTTTTCGTACTCTCTAAAATGTCATACAATCAACATATATTTCTTTTATAATCAGAAAAAATAAAGATTATTTGAATCTGAGTTTTTTTTTAATTGGAGGGCTCTACTCATTGATATCATTTGTTACTATCCAATCTGGATTGCGTTTTTGAGAGCTGTTAGGTTGTCAATATCCACAGCTTAGTGGCACGTGCCATAGAATCATGCCTACCTTTTAAAGGAACTCCCTGAAACTGACATCACTGAAGTCCAGGGTACATTCCCCTTCCTGGTCTTGAGCGCTCCCTCCTCCCACTCCCACTTCCTAACTGAGTTTCACCTTGTTGTTCAGGCACAGATTTAGAGTAACAATTTCCCTAGCTTCTTCCTCTGTTAGCAAAGCATGTCAAGAATTTGCCAGTAGTAGCGAGCTGAATGAAGCTTCAGCAGATGTCTTGTGTCAGCTCTGTGACAAGTATCTGGAAAGAATTTCTCATCATTCACTCATCACTGATGAAGCTAAACACTAATAGTTAAGCACACACTCTAGATCTAGACTGGGTCTGAAGCCCTGCTTGGCCCATTTACTAGCTGTGGAACCCTGAGCGAGTTACTCAACCTCTCTGCCCTTCATGTTTCTCGTCTTTAAAATGGGATTACTAACCGTAACTCTATGTAAGATTGTTGTAATGGTTAAGGCATATAGAGGGAGCCCTGGTAACTTAATAGTGAAATTACTCATCTGCTAACTGGTGGTTCAAGCCCACCTAGCAGCTCTGTGGGGAAAGACCTGAAGGTCTGCTCCCGTGAAGATTACAGCCTGAAAACCCTACGAGGCAGCTCTGCTGTCACACAGGGTCGCTGTGAGTCAAAATCAACTTGACAGCACCTAACAGCAACAATACATATAAAGCGCTTATTACCTGGCACATAATAAGCTATTATTTTTCACTTTCTTCATCTTGCCACATTCACTCCCATAAAAGTTCCTTTCTTCTCTTAACTTCCCCAGGAGTTCTTTGGGGGCCCTGGTGGTACAGTGGTTAAGAACTTGGCTGTTAACCAAGTGGTTGGCAGTTTGAATCCACCAGCTGCTCCTTGGAAACCCTGTGGGGCAGTTCTACTCTGTTCTATAGTGTCCCTATGAAGGACCTGATTCGACAGCAACTGTTTTTTTTTTTCACCTTTAACCATTACAGATACATACATACCACGAATGTCTCTTAAGAAGTTTTTCCCTTTCCAAAGGGATATAACCTGCTACTGTTGTATTCCAGCCTCAACTTCCATCCCACCAGACCACAGTAATCCCTATTATATGGTATTTGCCAATCCAAGTTATAATATAAAGCTTATTTTGTCATATTTAGGAAGGGGACCAGACTACAGGTACTGCTTTTGGCCCCCTTTCTGAATGTTTTCTTCTATACCCTTGATCTCTCTTTTATCTTAATAGCTATTCTCCTCCCAAATAATCTACCTTCTAGGTTTATCATGTATTTTTCTACCCTCCCACTTTCGTTTAAAGCCTTGATGATCCAGTCAGCCTTTAGGCAAACGATGCTTCCTGGTTCTCATTTTGTACGTTCACCTTGATCCAAGGCACTCTCATTTATCTAAATGTATAGTTCAGACATTCAAATCTTGTTCATTAACACCATCTGCATAAAAAATCATTCACCTCCCAGATCTTCCTCTCTTCCAAAATGTGGACCAACAGTAGGAAGAGGCAATGGAATATCAGCCTTTCCAAGCCTTTGCTTCTTTTGTCCAAGAACCTATGGCTCTTTAAGATGTTTCCCAGGTCCCTTTTGATTGTGACATTTATTCCCCTGTGAATCAGAGGAGCAGGCAGCAGCCAGGAGGTTTAATGAGGCTTGAAAGGTTTTTCATCAGAGCCAAGACAGAGTACAGGAAGACAGCAACACCCTCTCTGATTGGCTGTTCAGGTCCCCTTTCTGCACCTCCATGGGTAGGGGGGTGGGTGGGGTGGGGGGGAATGCACCAGCCAGGACCCAGCTCTCCTCAGGGCAGTAAAAGACTTCTTCTCACCTGCAGTGTTTGCAGTCCCTTCCTAGCAACTTTGGTTCTTCTTCGGAAAGTTCTGGCTTGCTCCTCTATACAGTGAGTCTCAAATTCATTGTGTACCTCTACAGGGGCTGTTCTTTTTCTTCCTCTGTGTCACAGTTCTCCATTCTTTCTCATCACTTGAAGGACTCTGATTGCCCTCAGGTAGTTCTTCATATTATTTCTTCTCAACAATGTCCAGATTTCCCCTCACACATCCTGAAATGAGCTGTAGAGCTGAAAGGGTTTATTTTCCCCTTTTCCTCTGTATCACACTCACTACTTACCCAATGCCACCGAGTCCATTCCGACTCATAGCAACTCTATAGGACAGAGTAGAACTGCCCCATAGAGTTTCCAAAGAGCACCTGACGGATTTGAACTGCCGACCCTTTGGTTAGCAGCCGTAGCACTTAACCACTACACCACCAGAGTTTCCACTCACTACTTACCATCCTCTAGTTCAAGTACTAATTCCTTTCTGCAACTCAGAATCTTCAGCTAATTGGTTTCTTTTTGTATTCCACAAATTACCCTAGGAATCAGTTACTGATGATAGTCTAAACTCAAATAGTGAAACATTTCTTTTGCTTGCTCCCCTTCTGTCATGATGGTCAGCCTGTATTTTGGACCTGAATTTTAGCAAAAAGGAGAATACATCCCCTACACAATTCCCTTTTTATGCATATTTTAAAGTGGGTTGAACTCTTAAATTGGGACTCTAATTTCTTGTGGATTGCCTTAAGGTTACCTCAGTGGTAGCAAAAAGCCTGTTGGTCACTGAGCTCCAGTCTCCCCAGCTCTGAGAATAGCTACTGAAGCCCACCTTCTGCTAAAAGATCTTTATAAAGGCTCTCTCCACTCAGCAACCTAGGACCAATCTCTCTAGCCTACATTAAAAGTAGCTTGCAATAATCCCTGAATTGTGAATCAGCCACTTGACATTGAAAAATGTCTACCTGGATTTTCTAGCCTTTGCTTCAAAGATGTCTCCCTTTTTGGCCCTTAGCTAAATTTAGAGTACAAATTTAGATTTATTTAATACTTCATTAATTTTGGAAACCCATGTGGCGTAGTGGTTAAGTGCTACAGCTGCTAACCAAGAAGCTGGCAGTTCAAATCCGCGAGGTGCTCCTTGGAAACTGGTTTTTTCCATTGATTTTATTCATTTCTTAAAAATACAAATATTTTTCTTTATTTCTGTAGATCACTAAGTTAAAGAACTTGGAATTTACCAAATAATAATTATAATAGCAATTATACTTGTGACTTAGAGAACCACTTCTATCCATATAGCTTAGATGATGATGATGACTGCTGCTGTCGGCTTTGACTCCTGGCAACCTTAGGTAGAACAGAACAAAATGTTGCCTGGTTCTGTGTCATCCTCACAATCACATGCATGTTTGAGTACATGGTTGCAACTACTGTGCCAATCCATGTCACTAAGGGTCTCCCTCGCCCTTACTAAGCCCCCTACAAATCACCACACGTGATGTCCTCTCCAGGGATTGATCCTTGATTCCTCGTGATGGCCAGAGCAAGCCAGTTGGCAATGTTCTGTTGTGACCTATAGGGTTTTCGTTGGCTGATTTTCAGAAGTAGATTATCAGATCTTTCTTCCTAGAATGTCTTAGCCTGCAAGATCTGCTGAAACCTGTATACCTGCTGGTATTTGAAATACTACTGGCGGCATCACTCCCAGCTTTACAGCAACACACAAGCCATCACAGCAGAAAAACTGACGGACAGGTGGTAGCCATATAGCTTCACTAATCAGGAAAATATCACAAGTTCACTAAGTTTCAGCTCTTTCCTTTATCCTAAGGAAAGCCATATTATCTGTGTCCACATACTAATGAGAATGGAAATCAACCGAATTTTCTGTCCCTGTGTTATACAAAGGTGAGAACAAGCAAAATTAACTTAGCTGCTTACTCGAAGAAAACCTTGTTTCTGGAAGATAAGATGGTAAGCCACCTAAGCTAGCTTACTTATTAAAACTAACAGCTTATTCTTCAATACTCTGACTTTGCCTTGCTGTTTCCACCAATCCAAAATTATTGTCTTGAACTGTGTCCAATCCAAACTAGTTGCCCATCTTGAAAGATTCCCTCTTAACATTCTCTAGCCTAGAAGCTAAAATCGTATAAATATCCTCCCTGACCTTCCCCTTCCTGAGCCACCAAGACTCTGTCAGGGTAGTATTCTTCCTTACTGCAATAGGGCCTAATGAACTTAGGTTTTCTTGAGCCACAAGTTCTTCTGGTGGCCTCTTGCAGTCATCAGTCAACACTAACCTTTTCTCGCCTATGTTTTTCTTCTTTGGGGACGTTATCTGCTGGTGCTATGTCCCCAACGATGCATTCTGCCACATCGTGAACCAGGGCTAGGCGTACACATCTAACCAGGCAAGAAATGTTAAATAATTACACAGAGTCATATGCACTACAAGTACCTTCTCTACACTATTTTAAAGTTACATAATATATTTTTCTCACTCCACCCTCACAGAATATATTATTACAGTAATTTCTAAAGTAATTATATTCTTCCAGCCTACGACAGCTCTGAATCAAAACCGTTAGTTAATACTCAACATCATATATAAGAATGCAGGGGAAATTATTGTCAGCATGAATTAAAAAAAAAAAAAAAAGGCTGATTCCTCAAATCTTACTGTAAAAGGTTGATCACTTCAGCTTACAAGCCAGGCGATGATGTGGTTACAGTATTTATTTACTGAAACAATCATTTCTCCTCTGTACTTAATATCTTGCTTCTGGCCCAGTTAGATATCAAAAGGAGATAGTTATAGAGTAAGAGTTAAAGTTGGACAGATTTGGGTTTGAATCCATTCAGCACCACTTATTAGTTGTGTGACCTTTGCCAAGCTACTTAACCTCTTTAAATGTTCAATTGTGTCAGCCTTCATTTTATCATCTGTAAAAAAGACACAGCAATGCTTCCTGACCCTTCCTGTGGAAATGAAATTTGATAATTTCTGTTCCTGGCACATGGTAAGCATTCACCAAATGGCTATGCTGGTTAATGATAATGAGGTTAGTGATTATGATAATTATTATCCATAATAACAAAAGCAGGTCATGAGGTAAATCCCCCAGAAAGCCAGGATGTCTACGTTCCCACCATGACCAACAAAATTCAAGGCCTAGCAGCCTCCAGTCTCTCACTCGATTCAAATACCTGACTATTCCTAGGTTCATCTCCACTCGACAACACTTTCATCTTATGCTACTTGCCAAGAAATCTCCTCAGTTCCACATCTTCTATAAAATAATAGGAGTCCTCAGACTCCCTAAATTAACCCTTTGCCACAATCAAAACTAACTTATTCATCATTTCCAAAACATAAGTTTACTTTCCCCTACCAGGGCTTTAGTTTCTATGCCTGTCTCTCTGTGAGCCGTATTTTTTCCTCCTTCTCTTCCTACATAAGCCCTTTAGAACTCAACTCATAATCTGCCTCCTCCATTAAGATCACCCAGTAACATGTGATCTCTCCTACTGTTATAATATTTGGCTAATTTTCTAAAATAATGTATCTGGTACTTTTTATAGAAGTTATTTTGGACCTATGTAATTCATCTGGGATTTATTTATTGTCAATAAGCTAACTTCTGGCCTGTGCTGAAGAAAGCATTTTAAACACTTGTTGACTGGCTGAAGGGGGAAGGGAAAAAATATCTCTTTCTCACCTATATTTTGCATGTATGACTCCAAAAACACACCTTACAAATGGTTGCTACTCTTCATAAAACGGGTTAAATGAAAGTCATAATGTACTAATGGTAGAATTTTAGACATGAAATATTCACTTTTGAGGCCTTGGAAACCCTAATATCACACTTGGTTTCCTCTGAGACCAAGGCAGGCTCTATCACTTGCCAAAAGGAAACCTAGATTCAATTTTAGAACTGAAGCAATCAACATACACAATTCTTCGCCCCAGTCCCAGAATCTGTATGATTTGCCTCAACTAATTTTTGTTGACATAAAAACTAACACACAAGAATTTGACACAGGCTTCAGTCATGGAAGTGGTACAGGCCATGGACCGGAAACCCTCACAGGCATCAAAATTCCCATCAGCTTACCGGTCTTTGTTAAGCTGGTCATCTTTGGTCACCAGAGCCATAACTGCCATCCTGTACATGTGATCAGATACACTCTCTGGCTTCTCTACATTCCTGTATACCCAGCCAGTCCGTGGGACCCTCTGATAAAAATAAAGAAAACTTTAATAAATAAATGTCATTTAAACTAAGTGTTATGTTCTTTAAGAGACATCCAGGGAATAGGTACACAGAAGCAGAGTCATGTCATGATTTTAGGACCTACTGAAACAATGCTTTACTTAACTAGGAGTTCCTGGGTGGTGCAACTGTTAATGAGCTCAGCGGCTAACCAAGAGGTTGGCAGTGGAAGTCCACCCAGAGGCACCTTGGGAGAAGGCCTGGCGATTACTGAAAAATCAGCAATAAAAACCCTCCAGAGCACAGGTCTACCCTGACACACATGGGTCACCATGAGTTGGAAGTGACTTGATGGCAAGTCATGCTGTTTACTTCATTAAATAATCAGGATGATCAACAACTGGAATCAAATAAACCAGAGAGAGGGTGAGTGAGAAAGAGAGGTTGATTAGTTCATATGCTCATTGGTTACAAGAGTAATTTTAAGAAGTCCAATAGTCAAGTTACTGTTAAAAAACCCAGTGCCATCGAGTCGATTCTGGCTCATAGCAACCCTACAGGACAGAGTAGTACTGCCCCATAGTTTCCAAGGAGCACCTGGCGGATGTGAACTGCTGACTTAACCACTAGGCCACTTACTGATGTATAATTCCAGAACCTATACAAGTCCTTCGAAGACTCCTAAGGGACCCAGCTTGTGCTCCACTGCCACACCCAGCCATACCTCTGGAAGAAAGGCCTGGCAATCTGCTTGCATTAAGATTAAACCCGTTGCCGTAGAGTCGATTTCGACTCATAGTGACCCTATACGACAGAGTAGAACTGCCCCACAGAGTTTCCAAGGAGTGCCTGGTGGATTTGAACTGCCGACCTTTAAAGGTTAGCAGCCCTAGCACTTAACCACTATGCTACCAGGGTTTCCATTAAGATTACAGCCAAGTAAACCCTATGGAGCAGTTCTACTTGTTAACACGAGGTCTCCACTAGTCTGAATCACTGGAGGCAACTAACAACATACAAGTCCTCCCACATAAAAACAAAACAGTAAAGTATCTCATCTTTCCTCACTACAAGAGTTGGGGCTTTTTGCCTCCAAAAGACCCCATTTCATATAAGTAGAAAACTATGGTGAAAGTTCTGAACACAACCCAACGACAACTCCCCAACTCTGAAGCATAACTTATAAAATCATTTTGAATTGCTTGGCGCTACCACCGAATGTGACTCTTATACCAAATCATGATGCGATTGTATTTTCTCCTCAGAATTCTAAGTTCCTAAACAATAGTGTAAGCGGTAGTAATAGTGGCATGAAAGAGATCATTTGCTTTGAACTTGGAGAAACTGATGAGCAAAATCACTAACTGATTCGGGGTGGGGAGCGGGGACGCACGTGGTCTAATTCTAGCGTGTCCAGGTAGTATATAAAAGCCTCAGCACAAAGCCTCGTTTTTCTGGAAGTATCTGAGAGAGATTTAAAGCACCCCACTGAAATCTGCAAGTCCGACGGATTCGTTCTTCCCACGTGCTGCTCAGAAGCACCTCCAATTAGCGGGTGGTGGGCCTCGGAACGTATCACTGCAGACGGGGCTCTGCTGAACCCCGATGGCTGCAGTGCCGGGAGCATGAGGTCACCTCCTGCCGCACGCTGCTCCTCGTGAGAGGCCACCGGCCGCAGCCCCTCCACTGGCTCTCTTCCTCCGCCTACCGTGCAGCACGCGCGTCTGCACATCTAGGTGCTTTCCCGGCCGGGATTCTGCGCGGGAAGGAGCGAGGAAAAGGGGGAGGCCGAGTAGGGGCCGGAGGCTCGGATGCCCCGCCGCCGGCCCGGCCCATCTCCCGCGCGCTAGGCCACCGCCCCGGCCGCTCCACGCGCTGCCGCCTCCCGGCCCCAGCGGCCGGCCCGGCGCACGCTCACCTTGAGCTGCCCCACCAGCCGCAGGAACTGCAGCAGGTTCCGGGCCGCGCCGCCCGAGGAGGCGGCAGCGGAGACCGAAGCCATGCAGCCGCCGGATCTGAGAAGGGGCCTAGCAGGCCGCGTGGCCACCGCCAGAAGCTCCTCCCTCTCCTCCCCATCTCCTCCCTCCGGCGCTCGGTGTCTTCCACCTCTTCCTTCCTGTCCTCCATCGCCTGCTGTCCGGCCTTCCACCTCCCTGAGCTGGGTGGCTGCCGCTTAGGCATTGCGCCACCCGCGGCAGACGCGGTGCTTGTCACACACTAGGCACTTAGGACGTAGAGGGGTTTACTGAACTCCACTCACTCAACTCCGTCAAACTTTTAAAGAGATTGCAGTTGATGGGGAGCTGCGGGGGCCGCGGTGGGGAATCTGGGCAGGAAGGGAGCCTGTGCAATATTGCACGAAAGATCTTGCCTTTTCAGAAGCCTGCGTCTAATGAGGGGGAAGGAGAGGGGATTAGGAAGTTTTACTCAAAGCAGGCAATGGATAAGCATTTTAACAGAGATAAAAAGTACTCTGGAGGGGAGAAATTAATTAAGAGTGACAGAACGGGTTAGGGAGTGAGAGCAATTCCATGGTGAAATCACAACCTTCCCAGTACCTGAAGTGCCTTGGTTGGTGCGACAGTTAAGGGCTGTGCTGATAACTGAAAGGTTGGAGGCTGGAACCCACTGAACCTACCCAGCCGCTCCTCAGGAGAAAGACCTGGCAATCTGCTCCTATAAAGATTCGAAGCCAAACCTGTTGCCATTGAGTTGAATCCAGCTCATCCCTATGGGACAATTCTACTCTGTCTACTCTGTCACGTAGGGTCAACTATGAGTCAAAAATCCACTTCTTGGCATCTAACGACAACAACAGCATATACTTGATACTAAGTGCTGGCAGTGGTTAAAAGTTACGGCTACTAACCAAAAGGTCAGCAGTTTGAATCCACCAGCCACTCCTTTGAAACCCTATGGGGCAGTTCTGCTCTGTTCCTATAGGGTCGCTAGGAGTCAGAATCCACTGGACACCAATGGGTTTGTTTTTCGTTTGTTTAAGTGCTGATGATTCTTCGATGAACTAGACAAGATTGTTTTTAGCCTCTTGTGTTACTTACAGTCCCACAGTCTGTCTAAACAGGTACTGTGCTAGAAAAACTTCACCTGCACTATTATATTTATTCTTTGTGGCATAAGGCGTTGGTACAGAAAACCACAGAATAGCTTCCATGGAACTCTGCCTAAGACAACCAGCGTCTAATAGCAGCATCCCAATACTGTAAGGGCAGCTGTAAAGAAGTAATTACACATGTTTGGAACTCTACCACCAAAATAAAATCATATAAATTTCCAAGTTTCTGATACTGCCATTCACCAACTGTTCTGTAGTACCAAGTTCCCATGAGGTGCTATCCCAGTTTTTGCTTTGTCTTCTTTACACAATTGCTTCCTATACATTGACATTGCATCCTGGGAACCTCCCATGTGGCTTCCAGAGCTGTGTGGGTTGGAAATGATCACAGTCAGCATGCATACTGAAGTGGCTCTTCACAGAGTAAAAGATGTTTCTTAAGTAAGCCTTTATGGAGGCAGGGTATCTTAAAAAACTTCTATCACTTATTTGGGATTTAGGGCTGAAAGGAAGTTATTCATGTGAGAAATTCTTCTTTAGGGGGAAAAAAGACGAAAATCCCGTTAATGACAGAGTTCTTAAGTCCCTGGTATTATCCCGTGTCTTAGTTAACTAGTGCTGCCATAACAGAACTGCCACAAATGGGTGACTTTAAAGAGGAGAAATTTATTTTCTCACAGTTCAAGAGGTTGGAAGTCCAAATTCAGGGTGTGGCTCTAGGGAGAGATTCTTCCTTGTCTATTACATCTTCTAGGAGCTGCTAGAAGTCCTGGCGATCCCGGGCTTGTAGATGCACATGTCTCCATTGTCTGTCTTCCTCTTCCCCCCATGTGTGTCTCTGTGTCTATTCTGCTCTTTTGGTAGCTCAGAAATGATTAGGTTTAGGATCCACCTTACTCTGGCAAGGCCTTGTTAACAAAACAAAATGTCAACATAACAAAAGACCCTATTTTCAAACAAGGTCATAGTTATAAGTACAGGGGTTAGGGTTTCAACACATATCTTGGAAGGGCACAATTAAACCCACAACACCCAGAGAACCTTCAGAAAGAGACACAATGATATCCAGTAGTGTAAGCACTGGATGTAATGTCAAAAAATTAATGCAAGAAAGCTGCAGTTTTCGGAGCAACCACAGGTAGTGCAGACAGAGTTTGAGCAGTGGATGTCTATGCAGACCAGGCAATTACCATATGGACAGGAGGTGGCAAAGGGTGGAGGTGAAGTATGCAGGCTCTGGACTCCTCATCCTAGATCCAGAGCCCAACTCCACCACTTACTGGCTGTATGACTTAGGTTATTCAGTTCGTAAACCTTAGTTGCTTCACATGTAAAATGGAGATAATAATAGCACTGACATTGTAGCAGTATATGTAGTTTGTGAGGGGCCATATTTTAAAGATGATATGGGTTTTATGAGGGAATTTATTATCCAAAAATAAATTATTATGAAAATACAAAAACGCTGCCAACTCCTTGCTTTTCTAAATAGCATATGCTCTATCAAAAAAATAATAATAATACATGATGATCAAAGGGGATTCATATCAGGGTTGCAAGAATGGTTCAACATCAGAAAATCAATCAATGTAATTCACCATATAAAACAGAGGAAAAGAATCACATGATCACCTCAACTGACGCAGAAAAGGCATTTGATAAAATCCAACACCCTGATAAAAATTCTCAGCAAAATATGAATAGAAGGGAAATTCCTCAGCATAATTAAGCGCGTATGTACAAAACAAACAGCCAACGTTATTATCTTCAGAGGAGACTGAAAGCATCCCCCTTGAGAACAGGAACCAGACAAGAATACTCTTTATCACCACCCTTATTTAATACTGTGCTGAAAGTCCTAGTAGAGCAATAAGACAAGAAGGGGAAACAAAAGGCATCCAGATTGGTAAGGAAGAAGTAAAACTATCCCTACTTACAGAAGATATGATCCCACGCGTAGAAAATCCCAGAGGCTCCACAAGAAAGGTACTGGAACCAATAGAAGAGTTCAGAAAAGTGGCAGTGCAAAGATCAACATACAAAAATCAGTTGGATCCCTCTACACTAACAGAGGACTCCGAAAAGGAAATCAAGGAAACAATACCATTTACAATAGCCCCCAAAAGGATAAAGTACTTAGGAATAATCTAACCAGGGACTTTGTAAAAGACTTATACAAAGAAAACTACAAAGCACTACTGCAAGAAACCAAGAGGCCTACATAAATGGAAAAACATACCATGCT
The DNA here is from genome assembly GCF_024166365.1 of Elephas maximus indicus. Classification (NCBI taxonomy): domain Eukaryota; kingdom Metazoa; phylum Chordata; class Mammalia; order Proboscidea; family Elephantidae; genus Elephas; species Elephas maximus. The sequence goes on from NC_064819.1 coordinate 192,969,424, forward strand.
TATGGGTAGGAAGACTTAACATTGTGAAAATTCAGCACTACCCAAAGCGATCTATAAATATAATGCAATCACGTGCAAATTCCAACCACGTTCTGTAATGAAATGGAAAACCAGCCTCCAATTTTTTATGGAAAGGAAAGAGGTCCCAGATAACTAACGCATTATTGAAGATGAAGGACAAAATAGGAGGCCCCATGCTTTCCAATCTCAGAACCTACTATACAGTCACAGTAGTCAAAACATCCTGGGACTGGTACAAAGACAGACGCATAGACCTACTGAACGAAACTGAGAATCCAGAAACAAATCTATCCAGCTACAGACAGCTGATCTTCGACAGTGTTGAACCTCGTTAAACAGGGAAAAGATACTCTCTTCAACAAATGGTGTTGGCAAAATTGGATATCCATTTGCAGAAAATGAAACAGAATCCATACCTTACGCCATATATAAAAACTAACTCAAAATGGATCAAAGACCTAAATGTTAAAATTATAAAGTTCATGGAAGAAAACATAGGGACAAGGCTAGGGGCCCTAATTTATGGCATAAATAGACTATTAAACAGATAAGTAAAAATGCACAATCGGCAGAAGATAAAGTAGATAACTGGGACCTCCTAAAAATTAAATACATACGCTCATTAAAAAGACTTCACCAAAAGAGTAAAAAGAGAACCTACAGACTGGGAAAAAAAAATTGGCTACAGTATACCTGACAAGAGTCTAATCTCTAAAATGTATTGAAAACTTCAGTACTTCAACAACAAAAAGATAAACAATCTAATTTAAAAATACGCAAAGGAATGAACAGACACTTCATTAAAGAAGATATTCAGGCAACTAGCACATGAAGAGATGCTCGTCATCATTAGCCATGAGAGAGATGCAAATCAAAACTACAGTGAGATACCTTCTCACCCTGGCAATAATGGACTGAACAACAACAACAAAATAAAAAACCAGGAAACAACAAAATGCTGATGGGGTTGTGAGGAGATTGAAACTCTTACACACTGCTTGTGGGATTGTAAAATGGTACAAACATTATGGAACACAGTATGGTACTTTCTTTAAAAATCTGGAAATAGAAATACCATACAATCTAGCAATCCCACTCCTAGGTAGGTATCCTAGAGAAATAAGAGCTGTGACACAAATAGACACATGCACACCCATGTTCATTGCAGCATTATTCACAATAGCAAAAAGATGGAAACGACCTAAGTATCCATCAACAGAAGAATGGATAAACAAATCGTGGTACATACACACAATGGAATACTACTACACAATGATAAAACATAACGATGAATCTGTGAAACATCTCACAACATGCGTGAATCTGGAGGACATTATGCTGAGTGAAATAAGTCAATCACAAAAGGACAAATATCATATGACACCACAATTATAAAAAGTCAAGAGTAGGTTTACACACAGAAAGAAACATACTTTGATGGTTACCAGGGATAGGAGGGGAAGGCGGGAGAATCACTAGATACTAAAAAAAAAAAGATACTAGGCGTGTGAATTTCTGGTGAAGGGAAAGGCAATACACAATATGGGGGAAGTCAGCATAATCTGACCAAGGCAGACACTGAGAGGTACACAAGTATAAAGAAAAACTATGGTAAATACCATAACACATACAATCCTGCAACAACAATAATAACAAACGATAATTTGTGAGTGGATACATAGATAAACATATAAACCAAATAGGAGTGAGAGGACATAGGGGAGCACACCTGTCCTCTCACCTGTATGGATATTTCTACATACAAATATGTATGTAGAAATATCCACAACCATATAGGTATGGTTGTGGATATTTCTACATACATATTTGTATGTGCTGCATATATATGCATATAGATAATAGAGCACATGGGGTATAGGGGGCACAGTTATGGAAGCTTCTTACATATAGCCAAACACCTCCAGGGACTGAGCTACAGGGCTTGAAGTCTAAGGACCATAGTCTCGAGGGACATCTAGATCAATTGGCATAACATAGTTTATAAAGATGCTGTTCTACATCACAGTTTGGTGAGCAGGGTCTGGGGTCTTAAAAGCTTGTGAGCGGCCATCTAAGATACAACTATTGATCTCTTCCCATCTGGAGCAAAGTGAAGAAAACCAAAGACTCAAAGAAGCAATTAGTCCAAAGGACTAACAGCCAACATGAACCACAGCCTTCTCTAGCCTGAGACCAGAACTAGGTGGTGCCTGGCTATCACTACCAACTACTTTGACCAGGAACACAATAGAAGGTCCCAGTTAGAATGGGTGAAAAATGTAGACGAAAATTCACATTCATAAAAAAAAAGTCCAGACTTACTGGTCTGATAGAGTCTGGAGGGATCCCCAAGACTATTGTCCCAAGACACCCTTCTAACTTAGAACTGAAGCCAATCCCAGAGGCAGCCTTTCAGCCAAATAATAGAATGGTCTATAAAATAAACAATAACACCTGTGAGGAATGTGCTGCTTAGGATAATTAATTATACGACACCAAAAGGGCAATATTTGCCTGAAAGCAAAGATGAGAAGGCAGGGAGGGGCTGGGAAACCAAATGGCTGGAAATGGGTAACCCAGGGTGGAAATGGGGAGAGTGCTGACACATTGCAGGGATTGCTACCAACGTCATGGGGAAAACTTGTGTATGTATGAATTATTGAATGGAAAACTAATTTGTGATGTAAACTTTAACCTAAACCACAAAAAAATGTTCAAAAATGATAATGAAATAAGCTTCATATGCTCATCAGAATTTATAACAGGGTTTATTCCTAAGAAATCTTAAAAATATTAAGAAGAAAGTATCTGTGGTAGGCAGAATAATGGCCTCCCAAAGATGTTCATGTACTTATACCCAGAATATGCTATGTTAATAGCAAAGGGGAATGGCAGCAGATAGGATTAAGTCTGTTAATCAGTAGACCTTAAAGTAGGGATAGTATCGTGGATTATCCAGGTGGGCCCAGTGTAATCACAAGGGCCCTTAAATGAGGAATAGAGAGGCAGAAGAGTGTCAGAGTGATGTGATGTGAGAAAGACTCAGCTAGTGATTGCTAACTTTTGAAGATGGAAGGGGCTACAAGCCAAGGAGTTCAGATGGCCTCTAAAAGCTGTAAGAAGCAAGAAAATGGATCATCCCTTAGATCCTACAGAAGAGCACTCAGCCCTACTGACGCCTTGATTTTAACCTAGTGGGATCTCTTTGGGATTTCTGACCACCAGAAATGTAAGATAATAAAGTCATGCTGTTTTAACCTATTAAGTTTATGGCAATTTGTCACAGCAGCAATAGGACACTAATACAGTGGCTAATTATATTAAATGACCTTGGCTCCTTTTCAAGTAGCTGCGGAGGTGCAGTGGTTAAAGCACTTGGCTGCTAATCAAAAGGTCAGAGGTTCAAACCCACCAGCCTCTCTGAGGGAGAACTCTGTAAAGATTTACAGCCTTGGAAACCACCCTATAGGGTCACTATGATTTGAAATCAACTTCATGGCAGTGGGTTTGGTTTTGGTTTGACCAGTTTTCATCGGTTATCCTCTGTACCTTTTTCCTGAATGAGGGATTTGGAAAGCTTGTTTCCAAGCCACCAAACCAATGACTTATTTAAAGGACATGTTGACCAACCTTCTCCCTCTAGCATCTGGGAAAATAGGAGTCAATTTATTTCCACAGAATGGAATGCCAGTTAAAGCAGTGGGCAAGGAAGGTAAACTTGGCACTGCTTAATTGAATCAACTGACAAAAAGATGTTTGAAATTAGAAGGTTATAACAGGGATTCTTCACCTGGGCTCAATATATGCTTCAGAGGAATATATGAGTTTCTTGAAAGTGTCTAAAAATTGTGTTGTTTATGAGGAATTTTCTGTTTAGCAGATCCTCAAAGGGGTCTGTGACCAAAAGGGGGACAAAACCTGTCACTACTGAAAAGCTACTTCAGTACGTAGCTGTGGTGGGGTACACAGAGCCTGGACTTGGCATTATAATAGCAATTTTAATTCAGACTTTGCTAGTGAAATATATTGCGGCACATTCCAGCTCATCTTAAATCATCCCAACAGTCCTCCAAGGCATTAATAATCCCACATTTCAAATGAGGAAACTGAGATGCACAGAAGCTGAAGAACTGGTGAAAGTTTTCACAGCCAGTGAACAGTGGTGCCAAGATTGAAGCTCTAGCATGCATGCCTCTAAATCTTTCTTCCTGACACCCCATTGCTTCCCTAACCTGCTGGTTATCAGTGCTCCCTTCTTATGGTTGTTGGGAGAATTAGATGAAATTCTACGTATGAAAAGATTTTTAAAATTTTTTATTTATGTAAAGAATTGGGCAAGAGAATGGAGAGCAATGGCTCGAGCTGAGAAAATTTGCACAGAAAATATTTAAAGTGTGTTTAGCAGCTGACTAAAGAGTTAAGAGTGAGTCTGACCAAAATTCTTGCAAGTTCTTTTTTTTTTTTTTTCTTTAAGATGCCTGAGGAAGAAATAACTGCTTCTGCCTGCTATGTCTTCGTAGATCAAAAGATTAATAGTTGGTCTGAATCAGTGCTTCTCAATTCAGGGCTATTTTGCTTCTCCTCCCTCTTTTCAGGGGATATTTGTCAATGTTTGAAGACACTTTTGGTTGTCACAACTTGGGTGGGGATATGCTACTGGCAGAGGCCAGGGTTTAGAGGCTAAAAATCCTACAATGCATAGGACAGTTCCACACACTAAAGAATTAGCCAGAGCAAAATGTCAATAGTGCCAAGGTTAAGAAACCCTGGTCTGTATGTTCAAAAGAAAATGTTTAAAATTACATTCCTCATGTTGTTGATAAATTACAGCCAGCAGAAAATTGATGTTTACTTTAAAAACAAGTAAGGAAATAACATAAATAAACAAATTTCACATGGTAACCCTCTTTTTTAAGTGGCATAGAAAGTCTCCTGAGCCTGCCTCTGACAGGGACTTTGGAAAGATAAAGGGTTTTGGGAAGGATTAGAAGACGGCTTTGATCATTTATGTAACTAGGTTAGAGTAGAACAATTCAGCTTAAAGGAGATAAATGTGGAATCTTAAGTCTGGGAGTGAACAAACGTTAAAAAAGAATGTTTGTTTAAGGGAATGAGATCAGGCTTTGTTCTATCTTGCCACTTCCATGCACATGGTAAAATACTGCAGTACAGTAAAAAAACAAAGGGTGCACACCCCTTTTCCCATAAAACCAGCCACTAACTAAAGATAAAGGAGGGGTTTCTGCCTGGATGAGCAGCAGCAGAGTGAACCAAGGCTATGGTGGCTGAGGTGACGATGAAGACATCGTCAGAAAAAGGTGCGCGTTCTTTACGGTTAACCTTGAGCCAAGCAAAGACACTTTGGCCACCAGGCCCCAAGCCAATTGCCATTAGCAAGTGTGTTGGAGTTGCCTCTGGACACATTTGGGTTACAGAATGGAAGGAGCCTAAAAAACAATATTTCAAATTTTTTTTAAATTTAATTTTTATCTGAGTAAATAATCTCTTATACCAGTTGTCTGGTAAGCCTCAAATCTACTCCACAGATGAACTATTTTCAGTGACTAAAGATTTTCATAATTGTAAAAGAACCTTTATCCAGCCTACAGCCTACATCCTTAACATATGTGCTAGACTTACCCTCTTGAGAGACCAAAGCTATGGTTTAACCCCATTTATCTACACGCACCCTAAGGAATAGAGTGGGGGTTCTGGGAGAATTTCACAAAGGACCTGGCCCCCTGCCACTGCTTTTGGGAGCTGCTACCAGGTGAACCATCAGGTATCTTAGACGTGATGGCACAGCCCTTCTCCAAACACAGAAAAAGAGACGAAACTATGGTACATATTCACCAATGGCAATTTTCTTTTTAAATAAAGAAATATAACTACTTATAAAATAGCAACAAAGTTAATTAACATGTAGAATTAACTAATATTAAAAGAGAACCGAAAAAACTTTCTCATAATATTCAGCTTCCGAAGGGAATATTTTTATTTATTTCTAAGTAAAGGAAATTCTGTGGTTATTGTTGCCCCAGTGCATTCCTGTTTCAGAGTAGACCTGGGTTTTGGAGCCACACCTCAGTTATCCCAGAGGCTAAAATTCCAGTCATCTGATGCATTTAGAATGTCATGGAAACCCTAAGTTTAAAGGGCGGGGGGAGCTAAAAGTGTGTCTAACAGAAAAGAAGCAGATCTACAGCATCCAGCATCAAAACCATCAAATCAAAACGCTGATTGGATCTGGCCCAAGGTGACACCTGGCAGTTAGTGGTCTCTTGGTTTGATATCCGGAAGGAACAGAGCCATTTCCGTGTCTTTTAAGAGTAAGAAAACGCAAACCACTTCAGCATGCAAGCCAGGAAGTGTGGGAAGTAAGATGCAACAGAGACAAAAACAAAGAAGGGAGCGGAGAACTACAAAGGCTGCAAGTGATGAAGATCCTAAGTGGTAGAACAGACATTGACACAAGAGAAAAAAAAAAAAAAAAAATCAGATAAAGGTCAGATACTAAAGCTGCAATGCTTCGCTTCACTAAAAGCTTGGGGAGGACAGATAGGGAGAGTGAGAAGGAAGGTACCAAAGTAAAGTACAAAGGGTATTTAGATGTCGGTGATAACACCTTTCTTTAAAGAACACATGTGTTGTGTCAGGTACTTTGCTAGGATCTCAATCACAGTATTCAAATTTATACAACCATTCAGAACATCATTATCTATTTTCTGTAGCTGAGGAAACAGGCTTTTAAAAGTTAAACAATTTGTCCAAGATTGTACACATATTAAGTTGCTGTGTTAAGATTTAAACTTTGTAACACCATGACTTATGTATTTTCTAGGTCTTCGAACCACTTTGCTCTAGTTAGAACTTCTGCTGAGAATTTGAATTTCTAATAAGATCACTGCTAAGAATTTGCATTTCTAACAAGTTCCCCAAAAATTATACTGTAACAATCACCTGGGGATCTTGTTAAAACGTAGATTCTGATTCAGTATTAAAAAAAAAAAAAAAAAAACCATTGCTGTTGAGTCGATTTTGACTCATAACAACCCTACAAGACACAGGTTTCTAAGGAGTGCCTAGTGGATTCAAACTCTGACCTTCTAGTTAGCAGCTGTAGCTCTTAGCCACTAGCCACCAGGGTTTTCCTGATTCAGTATAACCCAACCCATTGCCGTCAAGTCGATTCTGACTCATAGTGACCCTACAGGACAGAGTAGAACTGCCCCAAAGAGTTTCTAAGGGGTGTCTGGTAGATTCAAACCGCCGACCTTTTGGTTAGCAGCCCTAGCATGTAACCACTATACCACCGGGGTTTCCTGATTCAGTATATCTGGGTGGAAATGCAAATTCTAGGCAGGGAATTTGTTATAAATGCAAATTCTTAATGAGGAACTTGTTGGAAATGCAAATGTCCAACGAGAAAGAGCCAGTTTGAGGCCCTGGTATTTTCCAGTACCTCTGAAGGACTTTCCAGAATTGCAATGTAGAAAGCCTGGCAATCACTGCAGCCTTCTGTGTGGAGAGATCACTTCATACATCTAGAGGCTATGTCAGAATATGATGTTCTTGGGTGCCATCAAGTTGATCTTAACAAGCAGATCACCAGGCCTTTCTCTCGATGAGCTTCTGGGCAGGTTCGAATCAACAACATTTTGGTGAGCAGCCAAGTGCTTAACTGCTGCACTACTTTAGGCATTCCATTTCATTTTGACAACTTCCAATTTTCCTAGATTCATACTTCTTACTTACTATAAATAGTAAGTAAGAAGTATGAATCTAGGAAAATTGGAAGTTGTCAAAAATGAAATGGAATGCCTAAAGATCCGTATCCTAGGCATTAAAAAGCTGAAATAGACTGGTATTGACCATTTTGAATTAGACAATCACGTGGTCTACTATGCCAGGAATGACAAATTGAAGAGGAATGGTGTGGCATTCATCATCAAAAAGAACATTTCAAGATCCATCCTGAAGTACAAAACTGTCCATGATAGGATAATAACCATATGCCTACAAGGAAGAGCAGCTAATATGACTATTATACAATTTATACACCAACCACTAAGGCCAAAGATGAAGAAGCTGAAGATTTTTACAAACTTCTGCAGTCTGAAATTGATCAAACATGCAATCAGGGTGCATTGATAATTACCGGTAATTGAAATTCAAAAGTTGGCAACAAAGAAAAAGTTGGAAGATATGACCTTAGTGATAGAAATGACGCTGGTGATCACCTGATAGAATTTTGCAAGACCAACAATGTACTCATTGGAAATACCTTTCTGGAACAACATAAACTGTGATTATACACATGGACCTCACCAGATAAAATACACAGGAATCAAATTGACTACATCTGTAAGTTCAAATTGAAGCGGAAGGAAATTAAAGCAAGTCCACGATAGCCAAAGTACAATCTTGAGTATGTCCCAAATGAATTTAGACACCATCTCAAAAATAGATTTGATCCATTAAACACTAATGACTGAACACCAGATGAGTTGTGGGATGACATCAAGGGCATCATACATGAAGAAAGCAAGAGGTCATTAAAAAGACAGGAAAGAAAGACCAAAATGGATGTCAGAAGAGACTCTGAAGCTTGCTCTTAAACATTGAGTAGCTAAAGCAAAAAGAAGAAATGATGAAGTGAAAGAGCTGAACATAAGATTTCAAAGGCTGCTTGAGAAGACAAAGTAAAGTATAACGACATGTGCAAAGACCTGAAGTTCGAAACCCAGAAGGGAAGAACACACTCCACATTACTGAAGCTGAAAGAACTGAAGAAAAAATCCTAGCCCTGAGTTGCAATATTGAAGGATTCTATGGGTAAAATATTGAATGATACAAGAAGCATCAAAAGAAGATTGAAGGTATGAAGAAAACCAAAGACACAAGGAAAATACTAGTCCAAAGGACTAGTGGACCACATGACCCACAGCCTCCACTAGCCTGAGCCCAGAAGAACTAGGTGGTGCCTTGCTACCACCAACAACCACTCTGACAGAGATCACAATAGAGGGTCCAAGACAGAGTAGGAGAAAAATGTAGAACAAAATTCAAATTCACACAAAAAAGACCAGACTCACTGGTCTTTCTGACAGAGGCTAGAGGAACCTCTGAGACTATGGCCCCTGACACCCTGCTAACTCAAAACTGAAGCCACTCCCAAAGTTCACTTTTCAGCCAAAGATTAGGCGAGCCTATAAAACAAACAATAACATACATAAGGAAGAACATGCTTCTTAGTTCAATCAAGTATATGAGGCCAAATGGGCAACACCTGCCTGAAAGCAAAGACAAAAAGGCAGGAAAGGACAGGAAAACTGGATGAATGGACACAGAGAGCCCAGGGTGGAAATGGAAAGGAAGAGAGTGCTGACACAGTGCAAGGATTGCAACCAATGCCACAAAACAAATTGTCTATAAATTTTTTTGAATGAAAAATTTGCCCTATAAACATTCACCTAAAACACAATAAAGTCGAAAAAAAAAAGAAGAAGGAAGAGGTGGAAAGAATACAGTCACTGTACCAAAAAGAATTGGTTGATGTTCAGCCATTCCAGGAAAGCATATGATCAAGAACCGGTGGTACTGAAGGAAGAAGTTCAAGCTGCACTGAAGGCATTGGCAAAAAACAAGGCTTCAGGGACTGATAGAATGTCTATAAAGAATGTTTCAACAAACATATTGTTGTTAGGTGCCGTTGAGTCTGTTCTGACTCATAGCGACCCTATGCACAACAGAAGGAAACACTGCCCAGTCCTGAGTCATCCTTACAATCATTGTTATGCTTGAGCTCATTGTTGCAGCCACTGTGTCCATCCACCTCGTTGAGGGTTTTCCTCTTTTCCCCTGACCCTGTACTCTGCCAAGCATGATGTCCTTCTCCAGTGACTGATCCCTCCTGACAACATGTCCAAAATATGTAAGAGGCAGTCTCGCCATCCTTGCTTCTAAGGAGCATCCTGGTTGTACTTCTAAGACAGATTTGTTTGTTCTTTTGGCAGTCCATGGTATATTCAATATTCTTCGCCAAAACCACAATTCAAAGGCATCAATTCTTCTTTGGTCTTCCTTATTCATTGTCCAGCTTTCACATACATTATGATGCAATTGACTGGTATTGGCCATTTTGAATCGGACAATCATACAGTCTACGATGCTGGGAATGACAACTCGAAGAGGAATGGTGTTGCATTGATTGTCAAAAAGAACATGTCAAGATGTATCCTGAAGTATAATGCTGTCAGTGATAGGATAATATCCATACGCCTACAAGGAAGACCAATTAATATGACTATTATTCAAATTTATGCACCAACCACTAGTGCCAAAGATGAAGAAATAGATTTTTATCAGCTGCTGCAGTCTGAAATTGATCGAACATGCAATCAAGATGCATTGATAATCAACAAACATATGCAGTGCTGGAATTTCTCACTCATCTATGCTAAGAAATGTGGAAGACAGCTACCTGGCCAACAGACTGGAAGTGAACCATGTTGTTGTTAGAAGCTGTCGAGTCGGTTCCCACTCATAGCAACCCTATGTACAATGGAACGAAACGTTGTCTGGTCCTGCATCACCTTCGCAATCATTGTTATGCTTGAGCACATTGTTGCAGCCACTGTATCAATCCATCAGGTTGAGGTCTTCCTCTCTTTCACTGACCCTCTACTTTACCAAGCATGATGTCCTTCCCCAGGGACTGATCCCTCCTGATAACATGGCCAAAGTATGTGATACGTATTCTTGCCATCTTTGCTTCTAAGGAGCATTCTGGTTGTGCTTCCTCCAAGACAGGTTTGTTCATTCTTTTGGCGGTCGATGGCATATTCAATATTCTTTGCCAACATCACAATTCAAAGGCGTCAATGCTTTGGTCTTCCTCATTCATTGTCCAGGTTTTGCAAGCATATGAGGCAACTGAAAACACCATGGCTTGGATCAGGCACACTTTAGTCTTCAAGGTGGCATCACTGGAAGCGCAATCCACACCGAAGGCTGTGGTCTTGGATTTTCATCAGTAAGTGCTTCAACTCCGCTTCACTTTCAGCAAAGAAGTGCGTGTCATCTGCATAACGCAGGCTGTTGTGGAGTCTTCTTCCAACCTTGATGCAGTGTTCTTCATACAGACCAGCTTCTTGGATTACTTGCTCAGCACACAGATTGAACAGATATGGTGAAAAGACACAACCCTGATGCACACCTTTCCTGACTTTAAACCACGCAGTATCCCCTTACTCTGTTCGAATGACTGCCTTTTGATCTCTGTGCAGATTCCTCATGAGCACAGTTAAGTGTTCTGGAATTCCTGTTATTTGATATGTTATCCGTAATTTGTTATGATCCGCACAGTCGAATGCCTTTGCATAGTAAAATAAAACGTAGATAAACATCTTTCTGGTATTCTCTGCTTTCAGCCAAGATCCATCTGACGTCAGAAATGATATCCCTCTTTCCCTGTCCTCTTCTGAATCTGGCTTGATTTTCTGCTAGTTCCCTGTTAATCTACTGCTGCAGCCACTTTTGAATAATCTTCAGCACAATTTTACTTGTATGTCATATTAATGATATTGTTCGATAATTTCTGTATTCGGTTGGATCACTTTTCTTTGGAATAGGCATAAATAGAGAAGAGATTCATATCTGTGGCCCTTCCAAAGAAAGATGCTCCTTAGAAGCAAGGATGGTGAGACTATGTCTCACATATTTTGGCCATGCTATCAGGAGGGACCAGTCCCTGGAGAAAGACACCATGCTTGGTAGAGTGTTAGTGAAAGAGAGGAAGACGCTCTATGAGTTGGACTGACACAGTGGTTGTAACAATGGACTCAAACATAGCAAAGATTGTGAAGATGGCACAGGACCTGGGAGTGTTTTGTTCTATGGTACATAGGGTTGCTATGAGTTGGAACCAACTATATGGTGCCTAACAACAACAACAAATATGTAAATAATAAGTCAATCCAGGGTGGCTGTAATGCCAAGGAACCATATTTTAGATCTTGCCAGGAAATATACATATATGTATATATGTATTTCAAGCTTTTTCTAGGAATGTGTCAGATTTTCCATGAGTCTTTGGTTCATTCTAATTAAAAAGGCATTTTTTAAGCTTATATTTTAGATCAGACTTATTTACTTTCCGAAGGTTGCCCCTGTCATTTCAAAGTGGGACCTGACTGTAAAAAAAAAAAGTCAATTGAGTTGACTCCAACACATGGCAATCCCATGTGTGTCAGAATAGAACTGTGCTCCAAAAAATGTTTTCAGTGGCTGATTTTTTGGAAACAGATTCCCAGACCTGTTTTTTGAGTAGCCTCTGTGTGGAATCGAACTTCAAACCTTTCGGTTAGCACACCAGAAGGTGCTAAAACCAAATGTCAAACTGTGACTGAAAGAAGAGTTCTCTAACCTTTCTGAGTTCATGAAATACGTCTGAGTCAGTTTTATCATGATGATGAAATTACACAGATCTTTAGGTTTAACACTGTGTCTGATCCTTCTTTTATCCCCAGGACCTGGAGCATAGCATGGTATCCCCTAAACATGGTGACAATAAAATGGTGGTGGTGGTGGGGATGTAATAAGGAGACCCATCTCCCAAAGGCAAGAAGATGTGAGCAGTCAGGATGTTTATGGAGTGGCACAGATCAAGAGATCAAAAGGTTAATTAAATGGACAAACCAGCTTATTGGAGAGATGTTTCCCAACTTCTACCAGAATAGTTGCCGTTGGTTGAAGGGCCACAGCATAGCGTATTCGGGATCAGGGCATGCCTGTTCCTCTCTTCCTCTGTGCCCCAGTGAGGCTGAGGTGGCAGGGAATTGGGGAGGAAACACTTCAAATTGCCAGGGATGGTCCTTGCTCATCTCCAAGGCCAGGGCTGTTTCCTGCCAAAGCTGCAGAAGCAGAAATGTCTGTTCTGCTCTTAATTTTCTGTTTCTTCCCCTTCTTTCTTTATTTAAGCTTTTAAACTGTCTTTAAACGAGAGCAGCAATGGTGGAGGTATGTGTCCTCAGCTGTTCCTAATTCTCTCCCAGGCCCACCCTCTCCCAATAAATGACACATTGTACAAGGTGTTTTGCAGCCTGACTTGCTAACAGAGGCAGGCCATCCTATAACGAAATGATACATGACGATCAAGGCTAAAGCACAAACTCACATAAATGTGAGTTTGATAAACACAGAACTATTTGTCATCCGTAAAAGAAGGGGATGGAATTTCTAATCTTCAAAGTGCGGTCTAATTCGAAAACTCTGATTTTTAAAACAAGATTTCCTCATGGTTGAAGGATACACTGTTTTGTATTTGGCCTATTGGATTTTTTCCCCCATTGGTGGTGTTTCTTACTATAAACAAACAAATAAATAATGTAAGCATATTCGGCTCTGCTCATTACATCTTTTCCAGGGATCCAGGTCTTATTCAGATAAAGTCTGTAGAGCCCTTTAGGACTCCCCACCTAACATCCTTTGTTTAAAAGATAATAATTGTTAGTAATAAAGGCAGGATGCACTGTCACATAAAAATTCTTCTTTGAGCTTTTGCAATTAATGCAGATTTCCTTTTGAGATGGAGAAAGAGTATTCTAGATGAAGATGAAGGACAGTTCAACTTGGAAATGTCGAGAAGAATCTCTTCATCCTTTGTTACTTCGTGATTGGTTACTATGTTAGTTAATTGCTAAATAGTTGCTAATGAGCTAATTTGTATGCACCTAAAGAGAGGGTCTATCTAGCTATTAACATAGGAGTAAGGAGCAAAGCATTAAAGTGCTGCTGAACAGATCCGTCTACGTCGTGCACAGGCCTTCTCAGGATGGGTGAGAGCCAAGGGTGGGAGAACACACAAAGTGCTTAGAAATCCTGCACGTATCCTCTCACCTACCCAATAAAAAAGAAAGAAGTGAGTAAACTGGAGGCTCCTTTGGCAATTGTCTTCCCACTGCTTACAAAATATCCACCTGTCGTATTAGGAGATGATCACTAGGTGGCACCATCTCACTAGTGTTCTCTTTAGATGTGATTAGACTGCCGAGACTCCACAGCTCTGGGTTTGCTGATTTGAACTTAGCACAGGGGTCTGCTCTCGCTATGCGTCTCTGGCTTTCTCCATCCTTCCCCTTTTTCTGTATTTTTCTTTCCTTCTTGGGAATCTGGGCCAAAATCTAAGGATAGGTATTGATGGGAATAGAGAAGATGGCTGTGATGGAGGTGATAATCGTAATAGATAAGTGAAGGGAGAGAAATGTTGATGGTGACTTTTTTTTGAGGGGATTCCAAGGTATTATTTCCAAGCTTTACTGGAACCCTGCAAGGTTGCCTTCATTTTACAGGCACAGAAACTAAGATTCAGAGAACTGAATCACCTTACCCAAGGGTACCTAACAAGTAGGCAGTAGAGGCACAATATGAATGAATCCAAGTGTACCTAATGCTGAAGTATTAGTGATCTTTGGATCACTCATGTAACTTGAATATTGAGTATAGTGGGAAAAGATAAAAAGCCTTCATGAAGTTTACACTCTAAAAGTAGAAATAGAGTTAATGAACCAAATTACTTGTAATACAAATGAGAAAATATATATGACTTATTTATAAGCCCATAGGTTCTGAGATTATTAGGGAAACTTACTAGGCACAGAGTCAAGAAGACATCTTGAAGTAGGCTCTTCTCTTGGTGTAGAATTGTTCTAGAAGGGACATAGTTCGTACATGAAAGTGGGGCGGGAGGAAAGCAGGTGTTCCATGAGTCTGAATCAACTCTTCAGCGACTGGTTCCATTTTTTGATTTTGGTTCTTGGGTTTAGCCCCCAAACTCAAGAATCCTTATCATTGACAGTTTTGTTTCATGGCACACTAATTTGTTCTAAGTTATTTGAGGTGATATCTCAGCTAAAACAATGACAACAACAGTTGCCATTGAGTAGATTCTGACTTAGGGCAACTCCATGTGTTTCAGAGTAGAATTGCACTCCATAGGGTTTTACAATGGCTGTGATCTTTCACCAGACCTTTTTTCCAAGGTACTTCTGGGTAGATTTGAGCTGCCAACCATTTGGTTAGTAGCCAAGTGCTTAACTGTTTTCGCCATCCAGGGGCTCCCAATGTCTCAGCTAGAGCTCTGTAAACAGGCAAAGGAGACCTAACGAAAATGTTTTGAGGGCTAAGAGGTCCAAGTCGCCCAGATTACTTACCCCACAGCACCGTATAGAAAGCAAGAACCGAGAGTCATATAAAACTTAAAAAACTAAAAGCTATTTGCTGTGGGATGTACATCCCACTCGGTGCCTTGCATGCATCACGTCAATCTTAACAAAACCCCGTCAGACATGTACTATGTCGGTATCCCCATGGGATCCTGAGTTTAGACAGATTTAGGAACCCGCTAGAGGTCCCAGAGCTAGTAAGTGATGAAGCTGGGATTTCATCTAAATTTGCAGATCAAAGAACCCAGCACTTACTTAAACTTTAAGCACTCTGCCCCCACTTGGCATACTATAGGGCAGTGATCAAACGCTCTGGCAACTGGAATACTAACTTAACTTTGAATTTGACTTAAAATTTTTAAAGAACTTTCAAAAAACATGATTGAATTTGATCCTAACAACAGTCTAGTGAGAAGGCAGTTTAACGTTTTTTTTAAATCACCCCTCCCCCAACACGGCAGGTTCACTTAGACAGCTCGTGTTAGGCCACAGAATTACTAAGTGGCAGACATGGGACTTGAACCCAGAATTACTAAGTGGCAGACGTTGGACTTGAACCCAAACTTTCTCCTGCATAGCAACACCCTTTTATAGTAAATAATATAAAAAAAAAACTTTTTTTTTTTAATAGTACCTGATAAAATGTCCTCTACTGGCATTCAGAATAAGACAATATCTCCAAAAGCCTCTGTTAAAAGTCAAGCATGTTATTTAGGAAAAACTAGATGAATGTCAAATAATACATACAGATCTATATTTTAAATCACTTAAAATCTCCCTACAAAGGAAGAAGAATCTAAAATGCATTTTCAGAAATTTTACATGAATTATTTCAGAATCATACAGCGATTTATATATACCTATTTAGAAATCAGCATTTGTGTTAGGAATAGAGAGGCTTGTACGTTATTAGCACAAGGAGAATATAATAAAGGTATAAAAATTAAAGAGCTCGGTGGTTCAAATTCACCAGCCGCTCCTTGGAAACCCTATGGGGCAGTTCTACTCTGTACTATAGGACCGTTATGAGTCAGAATCAACTTGACCTCAACGGCTTTGGTTTTGTTTGTTTGTTTTAATAATTTTTAAAGATTAAAACTTCATTCAGGCACAACCTAAAATATCACAATTGGTTTTCATAGACTCTCATTCTTTATGATACTCTCGAAGCTCTAAAATTCTGGAAATCGAAGTGGGGGAGAGAATGGTCCAAAGGAAAGGGCTGGAGGGTAGCAGTCAATGGGTGTGGGCATCAACAGGGGTGGTTTATGAATTCACTGCGTTGAGCCAGAGAGTTTCCTCACCTGTAGCAGATTAAAAAATAGCCCTTAATCTGAATAAGTTTTGAAGGCTTTTTTTTTTATTCACTAGAGGACCCAAAAATTTCAGGGTGGTCAAAACTGAAAAGTAGATTAAGAATTTTCCATTACCCATTTTTGAAAGTGAATCCATAGATTGTCAAAATACATTAAAATAGAAAACTCAGGCTTTACTTTCAGAGCGCAGCATAACCGTTAAATAGACATGATGTACAATCTCAGGTACTTCACCACTGTTCCGTAGAAAAGATAATTGAATGCTGGGCAAAGTGAAAATGGGGGCTACCCGCAGTACACCCTTCCTTAAGCTGCTGGTTTCTCTGACCCTGAACCCAGAGAGGCCACCTTGGTTTACTGATGAGAGGTGGCGCTCTTGACCTAAAGATTATCACAGCAAAACTGATGGTGGGGCCCTGAGCACCAGTTGGGCAGTGAGGCTAACCGTTTTACACCTTCCCTTCAATGGGTCACAGTCATTCTGTATAAATGGGTGTGAAATGCATGGATATCATAATAGGATCATCAAGGTGCCACATTCCCTTGGATGATAGATAAACTCCATCCAGAATTTAAAAAAAAAAAAAGGAAGAAGAAGAAGAGAACTTTAAACAGTTCTTGAATCTTGGAAGTCACTTGTGGGCCAAAACCCATTGCCATCAAGTCGATTCCGACTCATAGCCACCCTAACAGGACAGAGTAGAACTGCCCCATAGGGTTTCCAAGGAGTGGCTGGTGGATTTGAACTGCTGACCTCTTGGTTAGCAGCCAAGCTCTTAACTACTATGCCACCAGGGCTCCTCCTGTGGGTGCCTCTTACACTGACTTGAAAATTTAGGTTACAAATTATGGTGACAAAGAGATGAGGTTAGAGACCTTTTGTGCCTGTAGGTGAGAAGGAATTCAGTTTTAATATGTGTCAGCATTATAGAGTGCTCTAAAGAAAAAGACTGTTCTCAGAAACTTTCAAAGGCAGAAGTATTATTCTTAATAACAAAACCCAAAGTATTATAAATAGAAATTTAAAATAGTATTTAATAAACTTAACATTCAACTTGTCGTTCAAACTTAACACAGAACTTCCAGAATGTGAGGCATAAGTCGCCTGATTTAAACTGACGATACAGCAGGTATGCATCTTCTGATACCCTTCAAGTAACTAATCTCTTTATGGTCATGAAATAGAAAGTGTTGGGATTTTTTCCTGGGCCTGGAGCCAAATTGGCTACCACTTTGTTAGTCACGTAGATCTGGTGAGCTCTCTACCTTGCGTTCTAGTATCCTCAGCTTCTGCTTGAACTCCCCCAAAGATGGAGAGCTCACTGTTTCTCATGGCAGCCCACCTTGAACAGTGCTTCTTACTGGATCGTTCTACTTGTACTATAATGAAATCCGTATTCTACTTATATCAAAATGAAATTTAATTCATTAATAGAATAATAATTCAAGAACCAATTTTGGACATCTGCCACATGCCAGGCCTTGTCAGGCCTCAGGAATAAAAAGAGGAAATTAGCTGATCTTGTGGAATTTATAGTCCAATTCAATAGATATCTCAATTTTTTCCGTTATAAAACTCCTAAGAAATAGGTCACACTCCCATCAATAACAGTGACGTTTCACTGCAAGCCTATTGAGATCACAGCACAGAAGGGGACTGTAACCCCAAGAACTCTCCAAGTGACTCTAATTACCACCATGTCCCCATTGAAGAATCACTGCTGTGATGGCCCTATATACCTATAGGAGTCCAATACCACTTTTATAGGATGGCAGGACAAATATCTGAAGACAACTGGCATATATCCTACTTCCCCATCCCAGTTATTTCTCTTCAGGCTAAACATGCCACAAAATTCAAACGATGAGTATTGTATCCTTAAGGAAAGATTGGTTCAAACAAGCTCTTGATAGCAGCTGCGAATGTACTCACAGCTGCGGGAAGTGAGGCTGACTCTGTCAGCAGAGCCAATAGCTGAGAAGGAGCAGAGCTGATGAGTAGGGAGAAGCCCACCCGACATGTAGGGCTCCATGGACATGGTTTTTCCATCAGCACGCAGTCTAAGCTGATCAACCAAAAGTGTGAGAAACGTGGAGAAGGAAAGGGAGAGGTGGATACATTACCCCATCCTTTTGTCTTTCTTTATTCTAAGACACAACAATAGATTGTTTCTGGATGAAGATTTAAAAGGAGGTGGTTGTACTATGGTGGCTTGTGTGTTGCTATGATGCTGGAAGCTATGCCACTGGTATTTCAAATAACAGCAGGGTTGCCCGTGGTGGACAGGTTTCAGCAGAGCTTCCGTATTAAGATAACCTAGAAAGAAAGGCCAAGGGGATCTACTTCAGAAAATTAGCCAGTGAAAACCTTACGGATCACAACAGAATATTGTCTGATATAGTGCTGGAAGATGAGGATGAGTCGTCTAGGTTAGAAAGCACTCCAAATACACGGTGACTGAAACAATGGAGTTGAGTATACCAGTCATTGGGAAGATGGCGCAGGACCGGGCAACACTTCATTCTGTTGTACGTGGGGCCGCCATGAGTTGGAGCCAACTCAATGGCAACTAACAACAACAAAGATGAAAAAAGAGACAGAGAGAAGAAGAAAAGACAAGTTAAGATAAAAATCATTCCAGTTTATATAGCCGGGATGTTTATAATGTAAACAGACAGCTGCATTAAAGGATTAGGCCCCCCTGCCTGATGAACATCATTTGATCTCTTGCTGTTGAAAAGACCCTGTGTGTTTTCAAAGGCAGGGAGCTTCTTAAATAAAACCATGAGTTTCAGTTAGCAGAAAGTCGATAGAAAAGAAAACAACTCATTTTTTACTTAGTGATGTTTTTGGTCTACCTATTTCATAATCTGTTTCCTTCTCTTTTTCATTAGGGGCTGTATCTAAAGGTGAAAATTGGAAACCTGGGAGATATGATGTGACAAAAATAAACAAATTAAAAATCATTCTGACATAAACTGGCTCGATCAGACTTTCAGGCTGCCTACTCCCAGTTTTTCCCCACAAACACCAGTGCCTTTGAGCCTGTTCCTACTCATAGCGACCCTGTGCACAACAGAAGGAAACACTGTCTAGTCCTGTGCCATCCTCACCATTGTAGCCATGCTTGAGCCCATTGTTGCAGCCACTGTGTCAATCCATCTCGTTGAGGGTCTTCCTCTTTTTCACTGACCCTCTACTTTACCAAGCATGATGTCCTTCTCCAGGGACTTGTCCCTCCCGATAACATGCCCAAAGTACGTGAGACATAGTCTTGCCATCCTTGCTTCTAAGGAGCATTCTGGCTGTACTTCTTTCAAGACATATTTGTTCATTCTTTCAGCAGTCCGTGGGGTACAATATTCTTCGCCAACACCACAGTTCAAAGGTGTTAATTCTTCAATCTTCCTTATTCATTGTCCAGCTTTTGCATGCATATGAGGCAATTGAAAACACCATGGCTTGGGTCTTTTTTTTTTTGGGTCGGGCACACCTTAGTCCTCATGGTGACATCTTCACTTTTCAACACTTTAAAGAGGTCTTTTGCAGATGATTTGCCCAGTGCAATGTGTCTTTTGATTTCTTGACTGCTGCTTCCATGGATGTTGATTGTGGATCCAAGTAAAATGAAATCCTTGATAATCTCAATCTTTTCTCCATTTATGATGGTGCTGATTATTGATTCAGTTGTGAGGATTTTTGTTTTCTTTATGTTGAGGTGTAACCCATACTGAAGGCTGTGGTCTTTGATCTTTATCAGTAAGTGCTTCAAGTCCTCTTCACTTTCAGCAAGCAAGGTTGTGTCATCTGCATAACGCAGGTTGTTAATGAGTCTTCCTCCAATCCTGATGCCCCGTTCTTCTACATATAGTCCAGCTTCTTGGATTATTTGTTCAGCATACAGGTTGAATAGGTATGGTGAAAGGCTACAACCCTGACGCAATCTTTCCTATCTTTTCTTTTTAGGATTTTGCAGATTTTAATAAGATATAAGTAACTTTTCACAAGCAGCCTCACTAGAACAGTGAACAATTTTCCATTAGAATAAAACATTTATCAATGGTCATTTTTCATATATCAATGATCATTTTTCATAAGGTCATGGGTGAAAACAATGGGCGGATTTTCCCAACATAAAATATTCAAATAAAACATGGTTTAACTTTTGACATGGCAAAAGAATCTTCATTGAAAAGAAGACTAAAATGCAGGCAAATGTAGACAGATATAAAATGAGCAAGAACCCTTGCAATTACAAAGAAACCCAGGATCCTAAAAATTAGGTCACCTCAGTAAACTTCAGTCCATGAAACATCATGGTAACATGGGAAGGATCCGGAGGAGAACAGTCTATAGTTTCCATTTGCATTGATAATATTGACTGTGATGTGACAAACTGGGAGAAAGAGTCAGCAGGAACCTTCTTTCCAATGAGTCACATTCCTACTGGCCATAGCGGAGTTGATACTTACAAGTCATTTTTTTCTTTTTAGACAGTTTCTACTTCTTTGGTTATTCATTCACTGGGGGAAAATTTTTTTTTTTATTGGTTGTCAACTCTTGCTAATAAATCAGACACATTCCCTTCTGGATTAGTTATCTACTATTACATAATACATAACACCAAAACTTACTGTCTTAAAACAACAGTAAGCATTTATACTCCCTTGGAGTTTCTTGGGATCAGAAATTCTAGGAGTACTTCTCTGGGCAATTGTGGCTCCATATTTCTCATGAGTTTTGATCAGATGCCGATCAGATGCCAATCAGAGCTGCATTCATCTGAAGGTTTGTCTTGGGTTTAGGAATACACTTTCAAGGTTTCTCACTCACATGGGTAGCAGGTTGGTGCTGCCTAAGAGGAGGGGGGCTCAGCTCCTCTCCACATGGGCTTCTCCACAGGGCTGCTTGAGTGTTCTTCTAACATGGCGGATGGTTTTCCCCAGAGTAAGTGATAAGCGATGAAGATAGAAACTGCAATGTTTTGTAAGACAGTTTTGGAAGTCATATACTGCCACTTCTGCCATATTCTTTTGGTTACATGGGACTAGTCCTGCTTCACTATAGGATGGGACAACACAGGGGCATAAATACAGGAAGCAAGGATCATGGGGGCCATCTTGAAGGCTGGTTTTTATACCTTCTTTTCAAGAGCGCACATCATGTAGTTTTAAAACAGTATAACAAGTGCTGTGGCATACCGTTTTTAATTCTTAGATTTGATTATCCCTAGAGAGTGCTGCTACTATCCATCTGTCATTTTGTTGTACTGTGGTGAGTTGTGTGTTGCTACAATGTTAGAAGCTATGCCACCAGTACTTCAAATATCAGGGTCACCCATGGTGGACACGTTTCAGTGCAGCTTCCAGACTAAGATAGACTAGAAAGAAAGGTGATCTACTTCTGAAAATATTTCCTGTCTTTAAACCATGCAGAACCCCCTTGTTCTGTTCAAACAACTGCCTCTTGATCCATGTACAGATTCCTAATGAGCACACTGAAGTGTTCAAGAATTCCCATTATCCACAATGTTATCCATAATTTGTTATAATCCACACAGTCGAATGCCTTTGCATAGTCAATAAAACACAGGTAAACATCTTTCTGGAATTTTCTGCTTCAGTCAGGATCTATCTAACATCAGCAAAGATATCCCTGGTTCCAAGTCTTCCTCTAAATCTGGCTTGAATTTCTGGCAATTCCATTTCGATATACTGCTGCAGCCACTTTTGAATGATCTTCAGCAAAATTTTGCTTGTGTGTGATATTAATGACGTTGTTTGTTGTTAGGTGCCATTGAGTCAGTTCTGACTCATAGCGAACCTATGCACAGCAGAATGGAACACTGCCCTGTCCTGCACCATCCTTACAATTGTAGTTATGCTTGAGCTCATTGTTGCAGCCACTGCATCAATCTACCTCGCCAAGCATGATGTCCCTCTCCAGGGGCTGATCCCTCCTGACAACATGTCCAAAGTATGTAAGATGCAGTCTTGCCACCCTTGCCTCTAAGGAGCATTCTGGCCGCACTTCTTCCAAGACAGATTTGTTCGTTCTTTTTGCAGTCTGTGGCATATTCAATATTCTTTGCCAACGCCACAATTCAAAGGCGTTAACTCTTCTTCGGTCTTCCTTATTCACTATCCAGCTTTCACAGGCGTATGATGTGATTGAAAATACCATGGCTTGGGTCAGGCACCTTAGTCTTCAGGGTGACATCTTTCCTCTTCAACACGTTGAAGAGGTCCTTTGCAGCAGATTTACCCAATCCAATGCATCTTTTGATTTTTCGACTGCTGCTTCCATGGGTGTTGATTGTGGATCCAAGTAAAATAAAATCCTTGACCACTTCAATCTTTTCTCTGTTTATCATGATGTTGCTCGTTGGTCCAGTTGTGAGAATTTTTGTTTTCTTTATGTTGAGGTGCAGTCCATACTGAAGGCTGTGGTCGTTGATCTTCATTAGTAAGTGCTTCAAGTCCTCTTCACTTTCAGCAAGTAAGGTTGTGTCATCTGCATAACGCAGGTTGTTAATGAGTCTTGCTCCAATCCTGATGTCCCGATCTTCTTCATATAATAGAGCTTCTCGGATTATTTGTTCAGCACACAGATTAAAAAGGTATGGTGAAAGAATACAACCCTGACGTACACCTTTCCTGACTTTAAACCAATCAGTATCCCCTTGTTCTGTCCGAACAACTGCCTCTTGATCTACGTAAATGTTCCTCATGAGCACAATTAAGTGTTTTGGAATTCCCATTCTTTGCAATGTTATCCATAGTTTGTTATGATCCACATAGTTGAATGCCTTTGCATAGTCAATAAAACACAGGTAAACATCCTTCTGGTATTCTCTGCTTTCAGCCAGGATCCATCTGACATCAGCAATGATATTCCTGGTTCCACGTCCTCTTCTGAAACTGGCCTGAATTTCTGGCAGTTCCCTGTGGATATACTGCTGCAGCCGTTTTTGAATGATCTTCAGCAAAATTTTGCTTGGGTGTGATACTAATGATATTGTTCTATAATTTCCACATTCAGTTGGATCACCTTTCTTGGGAATAGGCATAAATATGGATTTCTTCCAGTCAGTTGACCAGGTAGCTGTCTTCCAAATTTCTTGGCATTGATGAGTGAGCACTTCTAGTGCTTCACCTTTTTTTTTTTAAAACATCTCAACTGGTATCCCATAAATTCCCAGAGCCTTGTTTTTCTCCTATGCCTTCAGTGCAGCTCGAACTTCTTCCTTCAGTACCATCGGTTCCTGATCATACGTTACCTCCTGAAATGTTTGAACATCGACCAATTCTTTTTGGTATAGTGACTCTGTGTATTCCTTCCGTCTTCCTTTGATGCTTCCTGTGTCGTTTAATATTTTCCCCATAGAATCCTTCACTATTGCAACTCGAGGCATGAATTTTTTTTTCAGTTCTTTCAGCTTGAGAAATGTTCAGTGTGTTCTTCCCTTTTGGTTTTCTATCTCCAGGTCTTGGCACATGTCATCATAGTGCTTTACTTTGTCTTCTCGAGCTGCCCTTTGAAATCTTATGTTCTTTTACATCATCATTTTTTCTTTTGCTTTAGCTACTCAACATTCAGGAAGAACTTTCAGGGTCTTTTCTGACATCCATTTAGGTCTTTTCTTTCTCTTCTGTCTTTTTAATGACCTCTTATTTTCTTCACGTATGATGTCCTTGATGTCATTCCACAACTCCTCTGATCTTCAGTCATTAGTGTTCAATGCATCAAATCTATTTTTGAGATGGTCTCTAAATTCAGGTGAAATATACTCAAAGTCCTACTTTGGCTCTTGTGGGCTTGCTGTAATTTTCTCCAGTTTCAACTTGAACCTGCATGTGAGTAATTGATGGTCTGGTCCACAGTCAGCCCCTGGCCTTGTTCTGACTGATGATATTGAGCTTTTCCATAGTTTTTTTCCACATATGTAGTCGATTTGATTCCTGAGTATTACATCTGGCAAGGTCCATGTAAATAGAAATTGTCTATGTTGGTGAAAAAAGGTATTTGCAATGAAGAAGTCGTTGGTCTTGCAAAATTCTATCATGCAATCTCTGCCATCCTTTCTATCACCAAGACCGTGTTTTCCAATTACTGATCCCTCTCCTTTGTTTCCAAATTTCGAATTCCAATCACCAGTAATCAATGTACCCTGATTACATGTTCTATCAATTTCAGACTGCAGAAGTTGGTAAAAATCTTCAAATTCTTCATCTTTGGCCTTAGTGGTTGGTGCATAAATTTGAATAATAGTCGTATTAATTGGTCTTCCTTGTAGGCATATGGATATTATCCTATCACTGACAGCATTGTACTTCAGGATAGATCTTGAAATGATCTTTCTGACAATGAATGCAATGCCTTTTCTCTTCAAGTTGTCATTCCTGGGATAGTAGACGATATGATTGTCTGATTCAAAATGGGCAATACCAGTCCATTTCAGCTCAGCAATGTCTAGGATAGTGATCATTATGTGTTCCATTTCATTTTTGTCAATTTCCAATTTTCCTAAATTCCTACTTCATACATTCCAGGTTCCGATTATTAATGGATGTTTACAGCTATTTTTCTTCTCATTTTGAGTTGTGCCACGTCAGCAAATGAAGGTCCTGAAAGCTTGACTCCATCCGTGTCATTAAGGTTGACTCTACTTTGAGGAGGTGGCTCTTCCCTAGTCATCTTTTGAGTGCCTTCCAAACTGGGGACTCATCTTCCAGTACTATATCAATGTCACACTACTATTCATAAGGTTTTCACTGGCTAATTCTTCTGGGTCCTTCTTCCTAGTCTGCCTTAGTCTGGAAGTTCAGCTGAAACCTGTCTGCCATGGGTGACACTGCTAGTATTTGAATACTGGTGGCATAGTTTCCAGCATCACAGCAACATGCAAGCTCCCACATTACGACAAACTGACGCATGTGTGGGGAAAGTTCCGTTACAAAGGAACTTCTTTTTTTGTTTTGTTCTGATATTATTTCATAACCTTTTTCTCTCCACCTGCTCAGCTATTTAGCCAATAGTCATCATGCAGTTTCACAGGGGTAGATTAATACATTATTAAAAACCAAAATCCATTGCTGATGAGTTGATTCAGACTCATTACAACCGTATAGGACAGAGTAGAACTGCCCCATAGGCTTTCAAAGGCTCAGAGCACCCCTACATCCATGCTGTCATCTCAGGGTGGCTGGGCTATGACATGGGGATAGCCTCTGGTCATTCAGGAGGACTGAGCAACCATCATAACCAGTTCAGTCTCTGTGGTCCACTTAACTCCTGGCATTACTGCCACGTCAGCCCACAAAGGGGCACTGTAGTCCTGACAGTTTTCCAGCAATGACTGGACAGGCACAGACCACCAACCAGCTCATTTCACTTACACTTTTCACAAGTGAGACCATGAATGGAAAAAAGTCAATGGCAACAATCCCACATCCTGCTGAAGTTGGTAGTGGATACTTTTCTAGCGACTAAGTCACCCATCACGCTGGCAATCCTCTACGTGTTTTCTCTTGATTTGTTTGTTTGCTTCTCAGTACAGTCAGCTTGAATGGTAATGCACAATCCTAATAGAACCTTTAACAAAATTTAGGTTTGAGTTTAAAAAAATGAACACATGGCATGCAATACTTTGGAGAGTGGGAAGTGTAATAAAAATAAAATGTCACAAATATATAAAGATAAGTAGAGATAAGCCTGTAAGGTAAGAAGCAATCATTCCAGCTATTGCTAGAGGCCACTATGATTGTTAAGGAATTAAATTTGGAGGTATCAAAATAGTGTTTTCAACTGTAAAACTGAATCATTTTTAACTCAATTTCAAATTTTGGATATGCAACTAAAAGCCTGTCTTTTTGTGGCTCAAGCCAATGATACCTCCAACTCTGATTTTAAAATAAACAAAAAAAGATTTTAAAATAGCGATAAGTAAAATAAACTGTTTAAGAACAAATTAAAGTTAGAAGCATGTACTTATCATTGATTGAAAGTTAGGAATTACTTTTATCAATGGAATGAAATGATCTTTTAATATGTGGCGTGATTCCATTTATTTAAATTAGCTTTCTTGTAAGTACAGATTACAATAAAGGAATACTATATTTACTTATCATTTATCAGATTCAAAGGAATGATACAGCTCCATGCTGGTGGGGAGAAGTGCAATGGGAATATGATATTTAAACTGGCTCCACAGTTTTAGAAAGAAATAACAGAACCTTAGTAATAATCTGGAGATCTGGTGGCACAGTGGTTAAGAGCCTGCCTGCTAACCAAAAGGTCAGCAGTTCGAATCCACCAGCTGCTCCTTAGAAACCCTTCTGGCAGTTCTACACTTAACAGTCAACTCGACAGCAGAGGGTTTGGATTTTTTTTTGGTTAGTAATAATCTGCCCCTTTGGTCCACTTATCCTACTTATTGAATATTTTTTATGACTGTGTGTATATCATGTATATATGTATGTATACTATATATACAACATCATATTAAAGGCAACAAAAGAAACAATTAATACAATATTATCCATCAAAGCAAAAATAAAAGCAAAAAAACCCCAAAACTACAAAGCCCCAAACGAAATGAAAACGGTAGAGATATTGTTAAGAAAATTGTTAACCCTAAGTAAATCTACATGGTGGAATATTATGTAGCTGTTTTATTACAATTGAGGAAACCCTGGTGGTGTACCGGTTAAGTGCTAGGGCTGCTAACCAAAAGGTTGGCAGTTTGAATCCACCAGGCATTCCTTGGAAACCCTATGGGGCAGTTCTACTTTGTCCTATAGGGTCACTATGAGTTGGAATTGACTCTACGGCAATGGTTTTGTTTGGTTTTGGTTATTACAATTGATGTTTCCAAAGATTTTTAATAACATGGGAGAATGCTTATCTAAATGTTAGGTGGAAAAGGAAGCCATAATTGAGGAGCTACTAATGATCAAATACTAAAACACTAATAGCCATTGTCTTAGGTGGGGGAGTTACCATTAATTTTTCATTTTACATTTCCGTATTTTCAAAATTATTTCCAAGGAGCATATGTCATTTTTTATAACCATAATAGAAAAACTTTATATGAAAAACCTTCTTTCTTTTGTTGTATGAAGAATAACAAACCAATAGCCAGTTGCCATGGAGTTGATTCTGACTCGTGGCAACCCTGTTTGTGCTAGAATAGAACTGTGCTCCATAAGGTTTTCAATGACTGACTTTTTGGAAGTAGAGTGCCAGGCCTTTCTTCTGAGGTGCCTCTGGGTATACTTGAACCTCCAACCTTTCAAACAGCAATCACAAGTGTTAGCCCTCTACATTACCCAGGGACTCCATCTAAAGACTCTAAATCTCTGCTTTGCTCAGTCTTAGGGGTTATTTTACTTAAACAGAATCCAAACAAAAAAAATCTTAACCTGTTACACTAGAAGAAAATTTTTGATGCTGATTTCAAATTAGATTGAGTTTCTTTGTTTTCTTCTTGATTAACTCCTAAAAGAAAAGAACAGGCTATGCAACATAACCTGAGCTTATTCTTCTTTTATGTGTCTTGTTGCCCCAGTATTGCTATGGACCTGTTTAGATGGATTGGCGTGGATAGAATGCGGGAAGCCTGAACTGTGGTGGAGAATCCAGCATGCTGGAGCCTGTGTACTGTGGAGTAAGTGTCTTCCTTGACAGTGAAGACACAAGGGGTTCCTCATGGCAGATCCAAACAAGTGGCAGAGGTATGAAAACTCAAACTCTGTAAATGAATGCTTCAGGTCTGGTTTTGCCAAGCTGGTTTGTTTCTCAAGCAAAGAGATTTATACTGAAATAGGTTGCTCTCATTTTTTCTAATGACTCACTTGGAGAGACCAGTGCTCTCTCTTTTTTTTTTTTTGACTGATGGAATAGGAAGGAAGAAAATTCTTAGGGCTCTGAGAGTCCAAACGAGTATCTGAGACTTGACTTTAGCAATGTTTCATTAGCATGGATTTTGCCCATTCAGAGCTCTTTCGCTCCTTGAGCCCAGCAGTTTTGGACTTTGTTGTAGATCATATAAAGATCTTTTTCTACTAAACTGCAAGAGGACAAGTACATGGTTGTCATTTAATCACTGAACTACCAATTTTTGAACACCTATTTTGTTCAATGGACCCATTTAGCTTGGTGATTGAGGACATAAGCTGTGGAGTTTGACCTAGGTTGGCAGCCCTAGTCCTAGACCCAGGCTGGGTATACATGTGGATGGCCTGCCCTGAGCCCCATGCTTTAGGGGGGCCCTGTTCTGGCCTCTGGGCCTGCGCTGGGTCAGGAAGATGAATTCTCCTGGAGCTCCACAAACCCATCCTGCCTTGTAGGCCACAGAACAGGTGCCGAGGACCCTGGAATTTCCTTCCCTAACAGTACCGGCAGTACTCCTAAACTTGCTAAAGTCCCTTTCCAGGCCTGTTCTTTTCAAGGGGACACTGCACCACTGGGCAGTCATTCCAGGGCCAGGAGCGGGGCAAGCATTTTGGAAGTATGAAGGGGGTTTGGCTGTGCAGACTGGCAGAGAGGTATCCTGAAGACTGAGAACACTGAACACATTGCTTAGCGGGCAGCAGAGGCTCAGCAGATGTTAGCTCTAATATAGTCCCTTAGTATCTTATTAGATGATATTTTCTCCTCCGAGAGAAAAAAAAAATAATCATGATAATATAAACTTCTATCAGGAGACACTTTAAATTTTTATTTTTGGTGTAATCTACAATGGAGTTGTTTTTTTTTTTTGGTAACTGGGCTATTGTCTTGGCCAAATTCCAATACTCTGTATTCAAACTAATTACATTCCTCCCCCACTGGATAAATTATTTTTCACATCCCCCATAAAAATCATCATGTTTACTTGTGAAACAAAATAGCTTCTGTGTTCCACCACGCGTACAAAAAGCTCGTTGCATTTCAATACGTAGCTTAGTTTTCTGTGTGACTAATTTGAGGGCTGTACTGGGATTTCTTATAACGGGATGTACGTTTAGCACAGTGATGCTTCTAAACAACGATAAATTCCCTACTCAATGGAGCAGCGTCACAAGATACCTTCTCCTGGTGATTTAATACGAAACAATTTTAAATGGCATGATTTGGCTTGAGAGTAAGCGGCTTTGAGCTACTGAGCTTACCTCTAAGTCACCGCATCATCCCAAACAAGTCATTTACCTCATCACTTGGAGTTTTTTAATGCCAGAGGCCTGAACATTCATGAAAGGGCTTACCAAGGGTTCTACACTCATCCGGAATAATTAAGAGATGTGATTTTAAGATAAAGCTAATAATGCTGGAGAGGAAAATGTTGAGGATTTTTAGGAAGGCACTATCTTTTTTCTCTCCCTTTCTCTGGGTTTAGCACCATTTAGGTCTAAAATCCCTTTTTGGCGCTTGGTGTAGGAATGCGAGATTCATTTCTTGGGATCACAGAGCATAGAGTGAGTGGGAGTGACTATATATTAGCAGC
Source organism: Elephas maximus indicus (assembly GCF_024166365.1). Classification (NCBI taxonomy): domain Eukaryota; kingdom Metazoa; phylum Chordata; class Mammalia; order Proboscidea; family Elephantidae; genus Elephas; species Elephas maximus. The sequence goes on from NC_064819.1 coordinate 192,999,472, forward strand.
AAATTTTCACGAGGAAATAGCAGCTTAGTGACCAGTTAATGACTGAGAGCACAAACAGCTCCACTTTGAGAAGGGCAATTGATGGGGTGTGGGGGTGGGGTGGGAATTGTGGTACAATTGATGGAGTGTGGGGGATGGGGGGAATTGTGGTACAATTGATGGGGTGTGGGGGGGTGGGTTGAGAATTGTGCAATTGATGGGGTGTAGGGGGTGGGGTGGGAATTGTGGTCTGGAAGAAAGCACTAGTCCTGTGCTACTTAAGAAACATTTAATCCTGGTTCCAAGTCCTTTTCCTGCTTCCAAGAACTCTCATTCCTAAATCTAAACTCTTTTAAATACCTGGTTTGTAAAGATTTCAAGGAAGAGATGGCTCTCACCAAGAGAGTTACACTTTCCCACAATGTACCTGTTGGAAAGGGACTTTGTTATTAACTGATGATTCAGGCCTGGTTAGTGCAGGCCCTGTGTGCCGGGCACTGAGCCGGCTCTGCTCTGCTGTCCTCAGTGTGAGTGAAGAATGGCTGGCCATCAGCCTCTCTTGTATTTAAGGACTTACTGAGTTATTGGTCCTGGTTCAGGCTAGGATGACCCAGGTCTGTGACTTTTCCCTTTGGGTTTTACTTTCTAAAAATGTTCAGTTGGAATATTCCTCTCATTCTAAGTCTGCACTGCTAAAGCAGAGTAGATAATTTAATTATATGAGTCATTTGGGCCAAAATAATTATTTGGGAATGGTAGTCCCTGAATGATTCAATGAAAAAGAGTCCTTTTGCCTGATGGATTCTGAAAAATGGCTTCAATTATTTTTCTCTTGGGTTGTAGCAATCAAGGTATATATATTTTTTTCTTTTAATTGTGGGTATGGGGGAGAATTTATACCTTTAGATTATCATCCTAGTTGCTGCTATCATTTTGTGTACTAAGTGTACTTTTTCCCAAACTGGACTCAAATTTTTCTTAGTGTGACAACGGTCTAATTGGTATTCTGTGTAATGACATCCTGGCATGGTTCCACAGTGCTATACGAGATGTGTTTCTCCGCAGATGACGAATGAAGCACACAGAAGGAAAGTCTTGGTTTTCAATTTCTCCAACAGGTTGAAGTGCTCGCCACATGGTAGGTGTTCAGTAAGTGCTCATTGGCTTCATGCTTAAAAAAATGAGGAAGGACTTAAAAGGCTCTCACTATACTGGTTGATTAGGAAGTCAGTTAAACAGCCAGTGAGTTAGGATTGAGTTAAAAGAACACCTATTGATTTTGTAGCACCAACTTGAGCAAAACTTGTGGTCAAAAGCAGAAGAGTCAAAAACACACTAGAAAAATGAAATCAAAGGCTCTATGAACACCATGTGGAACCAGAGATAAGATGTGTTGGAGTCAGACCTAGATCTGAAACATGAGTAGGCCACTTGCTAGACTTTTTTGGGGGACAAGTTTCTTAACTTTTTAAACTCCTCTGTGCTTAAATTTCATCAACAAAATGAGGATAATAACAGCCTTCATAGGGCTATTGTGAGCATTTATCACTGTAATGCTTGGAATATTATATAAGTACTCAGACAAATAGAAGCTATTATTTTTATTAAGAAACTCATACTGTTTGCTGTGACAGTTCATGAAAAGGAAATGAGTAGATTACATGTACCCTCCCTCTCCTCAAAACACTGTGTAAATAAAAACACATGAGCATGTAAGGAAACTTTCATACTGAGAGCCTGTCACTAGCCTTCACTGAAGGCTTCATGGTGGTGCAGCAAGAACTTGTTCAAATTTCGTGAGCTTTGCCATACTACGAGGAGCTCTGGTGATGCAGTGGTTAAGGTAACTGACTGTTAACCAAAAGGTTGGTGGTTCGAAACCACCAGTGGCTCCACAGGAGAAAGTTATGGCAGAGTGCTTTCATAGAGATTTACAGCCTTGGAAGCCCTATGGGGTCACCATGAGTCAAAATCAACTCGACAGCAGTGGGTTTGGTTTTCTGGTTTTGGTCATACTGTGATGTCTCAAGAGAGGAGAATATTCTTTTCTTTGGATTGTTTGAGAACTATTTGCAAATCCTACTTAAGAAAGAAATTAAGTTTCCAGAAAAGTTCGGAAGAAATATGAATACTTTATGACCAGACATAAATACTGTTTCTAGATGAGTGATTGTAGGAGTTGGATAGGAATATGGTACGAAAGCATAACCTATAGAATGTGCCCATCAAGTAATACAGACCAAAGATACATTGGGCTGAGTAAAAAAAAAAAGAAAAAGAAAAAGAAAAATGGGTACCTGTTAAAACCAAACCAAACCCCTTGCTATCAAGTCTATTCCAACTCATAGTGACCCTGTAGGACAGAGTAGAACTGCCCCCACAGGGTGTCCAAGGAGCTGCTGGTGGATTCAAACTGCCAACCTTCTGATCAGCAGCCGTAGTTGTTAACCACGACACCCCCAGGGTCGTGGGTAGAGATGTTTTTTAGAAAAAGGTTATCCTAACCCAGGTTCCATAGACCCAGGCCCATGGATGAAATTCAGGAGGTCCACCAACACCTGATGGCATAAGCAGAAGTGTGCATCCATGTACAACTTTCTGAGCTAAGACACATAGTTTTAATCTGACTCCCAGAGAAGTTCATGACTCAAACTGAAGAAAGTATTGACCTAAATGATATCAAAGAGGGAGTCCTGTTTAGTGCTTCTGTTTTACCTCCTATTTCATTGTGTAGTTCCTGGGGGTCTTAAAAGCTTGCAAATAGCCTTCCAATTCACAACAATTGGTTTCTATTCACCTGGGGCAACAGAGGAAGAGGGAGAGTCAGGAATGTGAGGAAGTAATGAAATGTGTGACTAATTCCCTCCATGAACAACTGCCTCTTTTGCCATGAGACCAGAAAAACTGGATGGTGCCCAGCTACTGTTACTGAACCTTTTGATCAAAGATTCTATAAAAGAATCCTAATTAAAAGTGGGAAAATGTAGAACAGAATTTCAAATTTTCATGGACTTCAGACTTTCTGGGGCCATGGAAGCTAGATGAACCCCTGAAACTATTGCCCTGAGATAATCTTTAAACGTTAAACCAAAAATATTCCCTGAAATCTTCTTAAAATCAAACAGTAGATTAGTTTAACTAGTAAAAAAATGTATGCCTTGAGCATTATGGTTTTTTTTAACAATTATCTATTATCAAGTTGACAACAAAAACTCAGGAGATTAGATAGGAACCTTAGGGGGCAGTGAGTTTATGGTAATGGCGGAGGGACAACTCAGAAAATGAGGGTGAGAATGGTTGTACAACTTGAAGGATGCAATCAATGTTACTGAATTGTACATGTAGAAACTGTTGAATTCATGTATGTTTTGCTGAACAATGAAAACAAAATAAATAAAATTGAAAAAAAGGACTAAAAGATTAAAAAAAAAAGAGGGAGTCTAGCTAACTATTCTTTAAGCAGCAATACTTTAACTTCATAGTTCCTAATTTTGTTAGTTCTCACCAATGTTAACTAGACTCCAGGAGACTGACTCATGCTACGGACTATTTTTATCAATGAGAAGTATAAATGCCAAAGGACAGAAATACTCATCAGCTGATCATATATCCTCTTTTCTGTAAGAAAGCCTATGTAATCAGACAAATTAGTATCAGAAAGTTGTTTATTGAACAGCAAATTATGATCTTAAAACCGATGCCCCCAAACATTATATCTGATGTACTCATCTTCACTGGGTGTATGTGTGAGTACGTTTGTGCATGTCAGTATGTACATCTGTGTGTATCTGTGTTGCTGGTGTCTGTACTACCAAGTATTCAGGATTGTACTGAGACATTATGCCCATTCTTTCTCTTTGGCTACCTTTTTCTTGATTCCATGAAGACCACCTCCTGTTTCAGACAGGTTTCAAAGCTAAGCTGTATAGCTTTCTTCTCCATTTCAGTCTTAAAAGCCACAAAATGGCACTCTGATTACATAAGCAGTGGAAGCTTGCATAAGTCTTTGACACTTTTATGAGTTTCTTTTTCTCTAACTGGGAATAGTAATACTTGTCTTCTAAGCTGGACCATGAATTAGGAAGATGGAAGAAGAACTGATGCCTTTGAATTGTGATGTTGGCAAAGAATATTGAATATACCATGGACTGCCAAAAGAATGAACAAATCTGTCTTGAAAGGAGTACAACCAGAATGCTCCTTAGGAGCAGGGATGGCAAAACTACGTCTCACATTACTTTGGACATGTTATAAGGAGGGTTCAGCTGCTGGAGAAGGACATCATGCTTGGTAAAGTAGAGGGTCAGCAAAAAAGAGGAAGACCCTCAACGAGATGAATTGACAGTGGCTGCAGCAATGGGCTCAAGCATAACAACGATTGTGAGCGTGGTGCAGGACCAGGCAGTGTTTTCTTCTGTTGTACATAGGGTTGCTATGAGTTGGAAACAACTAGAAGGCAGCTAACAACAAGGAAATGCTGGTGGCATAGTGGTTAAGAGCTACAGCTGCTAACCAAAAGGTTGGCAGTTTGAATCCACCAGGCACTCCTTGGAAACCGTATGGGGCAGTTCTACTCTGTCCTATAGGTTCACTATGAGCTGGGACTTGGTAACAGGTTTTTTTTTTTTTTTTTAATACTGAATCAGAATCTACATTTTAACAAGATCTCCAGGTGATTCTTAGGTATAACTTCCTGGGAACTTGTTAGATATGCAAATTCTTAGCAGAGATCTTGTTAGAAATGCTATGAGTCAGAATCTACTCGATGGCAATGGGTTTGGTTTGGTTCGGTTTGGAACAACAACAACATCTTCTAGTCTACCCAAAGCAAGCATCTCTTTCAGGTTTCTATAGTTCTCAGTACTATTGTTGTTGTTATTTTAGCTCAAAACTCTCATTTTTGATGATTTTCTCTCCTTTACCTCATAATCTATCAATCATTATGATTTCATGTCAAGTCCTTTCTGTTCCCACATCTACCACTCTTATGTATTGAAATTGCATCCCCCCAAGATATGAGTCAGGATTCTAACCTCTATACCTTTGGATGCAATTCTATTTGGGAATAAGGATTCCTTTGTTATGTTAGGGTCACTACGAGTCGGAACCTACTCGAGGGCAGTGGGTTTGGTTTTTTTTGGGATTTGTTATGTTAATGATGTCAAATCAGTATAGGGTGTTTCCTAAACCTAATCAGTTCTAAAATATAAAAAGAGCAGATTAGACACAGACAAGAGTACAAATAGGGGAAAATAGATGCCACATGAACATCACCAAGCAACTGAGCAATGCTGGGGCTAGAGAAACTGAGACAAGTACCTTCCCCTAAAGCCAGTGTCCTGAATTCAGACTTCTAGCCTCCTAAATTGTGAAAAAAATAAATTTCTATTCTTTAAAGCCACTCACTTGTAGTATTTCTGTTACAGCAGCACTAAGAGTCTAAGACAACCATTATAGTAGTGTTCAGATCACCCCATACTATGACTATACAGATTACTCACTGATTGCCAGGAGCAGCTGGCATGAGGAGTAGTGCAGCATGGTCCCCAGGGATAAAATCCTAGCAAGAGGTTTATGGAAACTCACATTTGAGAAACTGGCAGACTGTGTTCCAAAGTGATTATACTGTTTTACACTTCCACTAGCAGTATATGAGTGTTCAAATTTCTTCATACTTATTAACTTTATTATTATTATTATTATTATAGCCATCCTAGTGAGTGTGAGTACCCATTGCCTGTGAGTCACTTCAGAATCATAGCGACCCGATAGGACAGAGTAGAACTGCCCCGTAGGGATTCCAAGGAGCAGCTGGTAGAGTCAAACTGCCGACATTTTGGTCAGCAGCCATAGCTCTTAACCACTGCGCCACCAGGACTCCAACAGGTGTGAAGAGGTATATAATTGTGGTTTTGATTCACATTTCCCTGATAGCTAATGACTTTGCCTATTTTTCATGTGCTTTTTGGCCATTTGTATTTTTTTTAATAGAAATATTTACTCAGATCCTTTGCGTATTTTTAAATTAAACTGCACGTGCTTTTGTTGTTGAGTTGTAGGAGTTCTTTATACATTTTAGAAACCAGGCTCTTATTAGATATATGATTTGTAAATATTTTCTCTCATTCTGTGGGTTGTTTCACTTTCTTAACTGTGTCCTTTGGAGCACAAATGTTCTTAATTTTTATGAAATCTAGTTTATCCATTTTTACTTCTTTTGCTTATGCTTTTGGTGTCATATCTAAGAAAACATTGCATAATCCAAAGTCATGAAGATAATACACCTTTATAAACCTGGTCTTCTAAGGTTTTTTTAGTTCTTATATTTCGGTATTTAATCCGTTTTGAGTTAATTTTTGTATATGGCCTGAGGTAGGGTCCAAATCCATTCTTTGCATGTGAATATACATTTGTCCCCGAGCAAATTTGTTGAAAAGACTATTCTTTCCCGTTTGAATTGTCTTACACTCTTATAGAAAACCAATTGATCATGCATGTGAGGCCTTATTTCTGCACTCTCAATTTTATTCCACTGATCTATATGTCTATTCTTATGCCATTTTCACACTGTCAATTCTATTTCATTCATCCATAGGACTATTCTCATGCCATTACTGTAGTTTTGTGGGAAGTTTTAAAATTGGCAACTGTGAGTCTTCCAACTTTGTTGTTTTTCAAGAATATTTTAAGTATTCTGGGTCCCTTGAATTTCCATATGAACTGTTAATTTCTGCAAAGAAACCAGCTGCGATTTGATTTATATCTTCTTAATTTCTTTCAGCAATGTACGCAAGATTATGTCCCATTAATGTATCCCAGCTGAGCAGTGTACTTTAGTAATATGCATTAGGGTCAAATAAGAATTACCTTTGGGTTCTTAAAGTCTGCCATGTTTGCTTTTAAAAATGACTATTCTACATTGCTGTGATGCTCTTTTTGTATTCCTTGTGATTCCAAGACTAAATGATATTTTTCTGCCATTCTTTCACATAAGGAGCCATTTGTAGTAACTTATCTGTACAATGTATCCTTCCACTTCCAAATTATTATGTAATTGTTCTCATTTTAATGAGTTTCCATCTGATCACATTTTCAATTTACCATGATCACTTAGAAGTTAGAACTTATCTTCAAAGGCAGAGAAAAACAGGTTTGGCCCCTACGTATCGATAGCCAGGCTTATATTCACTCATTCTTTCTTCCTAATGGTGAAGTTATTAATGCTGAGTCAGAAATGTTTAACTTTTCTAAACTCAACCCTGTATATTTGTAATCTGATACCACACTGTTTTATAAAACCCTTTAATGAGATGGTTGTGACTTAATTGTTAAGTCTGCTTTTGGAATCTATATAGGCAATACCATGATAAGCATGCAATTATCATTGGTCAATACCATGGAAAGAATCGAAGAACAAAGGAAGGAAGGTCAGAATAGAGGAAGGAAGGAAGGAAAAAAAAAAAAAAAAAACTGAGAAAACCAGATTTTTCAAAAGAAAAGCTCAGGTTTCAAATTCTGTTTTTATAGAACTTCTATGTTTTTCAGTATTTGACATAGTGCTTCTTTACATCCACATCTTTTACGATTTCCTTAAGCGGATTATGCAGATGGTCTTAAAGCTAACATATCATTAATTAAAATCAATGTATATTCTCCAGGATTCTTGTATTTTATAGCTCATTTTTGAATCTGAATGAAACTGTGATTGCTGTGTCACAGCAATGAAAACTAAATCAAAAAGTAAAATTTATGTTTTCAGTAATTTTTGTTTATTAAGATTGTAGAAATATAGTCAAACTCCATTACACAATGGCTTGTTATTACGTGGCTGTGAATACACTGGAAATCAAAGAAGAATTTTATTTGATAAACTGATTTAGCAAGTTAGAAAGTTTGTGTTGTTCCTGTCTCCAGCAAGAACATTCTAATGGGGTCCCACTGTAAAAATATATGTGTCTGTCAGTGTTTCAAAATGAAGAGCTTAAATATAACCTGATAGATTTTCAATTTGCTGTTAGATCATTAAGGTCCCTGGGTGGCAAAACCAGTATGTGCTTGACTAGTAACCTAAAGGCTGGTTGTTCAGCACTGTGGATCTGCGTTCGTAATAATTACGGCCATAAAAACCCTGTGGAGCAGTTCTACTCTGTAACACATGGGGTCAGAATCGACTCAATGGCAGCAGGTTTGACTTTTTTTGGTTTTGCTTTATTAGATCATTGGCCAATCTCTCACCACGTGACTTAATCATTGAATTTTCAGTACTATTTAGCAATCTATACATTCAGCTCTGTGTGCTTCCTTGACCACCTGTGGTGATGGCCAGTGTTTTTGACAATCTTAGGAAATGTAGGTGACCCAGATCTGGGTTTCCAGGGCAATTTACACATGTCTCTGTCATGGCTCCTCTCACACTGTGCTACAAATGTGGCTACTGGTTAGTCTCCCTCTACTGGACTTTCCCTCCTTAAGGAAGGTGACCAACGTGTCCATCTCTACATCCCTGATGCCTAGGACTATTCCTGGCAGACAGGAGGCACTAAATGTATATTTATAAAATGAAATAAACTTATCTTTAGTAATGATCTTGGTAATCACTGTTTTATGTAGTATGACAAGTATTCCCTCTCTCTCGAATGGTTAAAGACACTAAATTATAATAAAAATATGCAGACGGAAGAAAACCCTTCATGACTATTGAGAGACACCTTATTCTAATGGACTTTGTACAAAGTACTCTTTGGAAACTGGCATGCAGCGCTGTTCATTAGTGTGTATCTTATGCACCGACAAGCCATTGCGATGATATTAGGAAGGTGATAGGGCTAGAAGAATGACTCAACCTGAAAAATAGATACTGTTTTCTTTGAGTGACTCTGGACAGTGTTAAGAGTGGGTGAAGATTGCTGCTTTTTCAGACAGGATTCACAGTGGTTTAAAAATATGGTAGACTTTGATAACATTTTAATTATCATATGCCATATTTTCATAAAACAGGAAGATCAAGCTCATAGCTGACATCATGGGAAATCTTTGTTTGGAGGTTGTCGTTAGCTGCTGTTGAGTGGATCAAGTATCTAATATTGTTTTTAGGTGCTGTCAAGTCGGTTCCAACCCATTACGACCCTATAGGACAGAGTAGAACTGCCCCATAGGGCTTCCAAGGAGCTGCTGGTGGATCTGAACTGCTGATCGTTTGATTAGCAGCAGGGGTCTTAATCACTACACCATCAGGGTTCCAGGTCTCTAATAGTATAGCTGTATTTTTAGAAGACATAAAACACTTTTGGGGGCCTATACTATTGTCATGTTCATTTTGAAATTTGGCTTTAGATACTTGTGACAGATGATGATAACCTTTCAAGCAAAGATGGCCATTACTGCAATGGTTCTGTTGTGTAATATAAACATTCTTTCACCAAACATGGAACAGTGATCTGGCTAGTATCTCTGATTATGGGTACAGGTAAAACATGGAGTGGGCTTTCAGTTTTTGTATTCATTGAATTTCAGTGATGCTTTACCAATTCTAAGAATTTCTTCCTCTTTCCAGGAGAAATGAAAAATGTGCTATATACATTTTGACTCAGCAATTCCACCTTAGGGAATCTATTCTACAGAAATAAAGGTACCTATGTATAAGGACACATGATTAAGGAGGTCTCCTGAAGCACTACTTTTAGTGACAAAGCATTGCAAATTGCCTGCTATAGATCTATATATGTATTAAAAATTTTTTTTTTCTAGTGCCAATAGACAAAATTAAAAATAAAAACAGAATCATACTGTGTATATCCTTCTTTTTTTATTTAAAATATATCCTGTATCCCTCCAGGTTAAATACATATAGTTGCTTACTATTCTACAGCATGGTTTCACCATATTTATTTAGCTCATGAAGGTGAGATTAGAGAGGAAAGAGAATGGAAATTATTATTTTTTCCTTATCTCTTTGACTTTTTATAATGAGTATATATCACATTTGTTATTAAAAGTGTCTAATACAGTTAAAAAGTGTGACAGTACATGTTCACCAAAGAGGCTAGCTAGCTTGATTTTTGGACAAAGACAAAGTCATTTGGAGCCAAATTTCTGAGTATGCCCGGTTTTCAAGGTGATTAAGTTTGATGACAAATGTGAGATGTGACCACAAAAAGCAGACCACAGTCTGCTTTTTGCCTTTAGTTTTCATAAACTAGGTTCAAAAGTGTTTCTAAAAGAGCAGCTGTCCAAGGCTTTTAGGGAAATTCAACTGCCTTGCAATAACCACATGCTAGCTAGATTGATTGAGGCGAATAGTATTTTTAACATATATTTTTAAAAAAATCAGCCTCAATACTTTAAGGTCAGATTTACTATGTATTTGCCTCTGTGGGTGTATGTAGAGAATGATTTTAATACATATGAACTGAGCTGCAGGAAAAGAAGAAGGAAGCCAAGTTTATTAGCCAATGACATCTACCATTGAACAGCTGAAGTTCATCCTAACTTACATTATTCTCCTCCATTCTTTACTTATCATGTTAATATACCTTTTAGACTGTTGCCGTTACTCATTACTTTGACTAGACAGTCTTGTGATTTTTCACTATTCAGATGTCATTTAAAAAAATATTGACATACTTTGCCTTGTCATGCTGCCCTTGTGAGACAAGCATTTTAAGTGTTACAAGGAGGTGCTGTTACTATTACAAAGGTTATTATAGGAAGGATAAAAGGACTTGGTTGGGAACAGTAGCTCCATACATGAGAAAAAAATGTTGCACAGTTCCAGAAGCATTGTAACAAGAGTGGAGGGTACATAAATGATCTCAGGTCACCAGATTAGGGTAGATAGTGGAAAGAAGCATGTGATCCCACGGTCCCTCTATGGATATAACTGAGGAATACAGAGAAATCTGCAGCATGGTGTACTAGGAGCAGAACAGGTTGCAAATCTATCCTGTGACCTGGTTATCTACAGAAGACTGGGACTGCTTCCAGCTACTTTGATCCTCTAGAAAAACAAGATGGCTTCATCACGTAGAGCTAATTTGGTAGAGTTCCTGGGGAGTACAGAATTGGGTCCTAAAGCAGCTTGCCCAAGTCACCTCACTGCAGGCCACACATGGGCTTGGGAGCATGTCATTTCATTCCCTATAGCAGAAATCCTTAATGTGGCATTTAGGGTATTTTTTCTTCTTGAGATGCAGTTTTGTCACTCTTGGAACAATTCTAAGGCCAACAATAATAATAATACGTTGTGTTCTGAACTGAGGGGGTCTGTTACTCTTTCAGCTTTCAGGATGTAAGTAGTAGTCCTTGTTCAAACACTAGTCCTCTGTCCCTCCCAGCAGATGGTACTGTGGTTGGAAATCTTTACAGCACTCCGGTGGAACCATTGTGACTTTGATGCCTCCTTATGCCAAGGCCCAGGAGCCATGGAACATATTACCTTACCAAGAAAGATCTGCTCTGCACTGCCTTGGCGCTTGTAGAAATGGCCTTCACACTTAGAGTCCCGGAGTATGCCTTACCGAGCAATAAATTACATTACCAGCAGCCGTTATGATCTCAGTGAGAGATGCACGCAGCCAAGAGCAGCTACATGTTACTGTCAGTTAATTAGTGTTGGTATTCATTAAAAGTGGGAATGAGAGCCCGGAAACGATCCATTACTCATTGTGAATGGAGTCATGGGACAGCATAAAAGCTATCCAAGCAACCACTGAAAGCAAGAAGCAAGAAACAAAATAGAGATCCACGAATTGGTTACTTGGTTATAGCTCTTTATTTTGTGCACACAACTCACATAAAAAATCACACACACTCAGACACTCAGCCCACACTTGCAGGTTCACACACACATTTCATTAGCACCCACGGTTTACTCTCACAAAACGGACACCCCACACCTACGACCCTTCATGTGTGTCTCTTCTGACACACTTTCACACTCATGGTTATGTTGCTCTTAAAACAATTCCAACCTAAACAAAATAAGTTCATGCACTCCCATGCCAAACAATTCATGTCAGGCTATCGTGTTCTGAGGAAAATGAAGAATGAGTCAGAATTGCAAGGTGGGCAGCTACTACTTTGTACCTTGCTTTCGCAGTAAGAAAATGTAACCCTTTCATTATGTTTCTCCAGCTCAAAAAATACTTGTGATAGAATTATAGCAAAGATCTTTACTTAGAATATATTCATCTCCAAAACTATCCTAGTTTTGGAATCTCAATAAACTCGTCCATAAAGAAAACATTCTTTTGGGGAGATTTTATGTGGCAATTATTAACCAATGAGGAATTTTCGCAAAAAAAAAATACTGTGAATATTCATAGCAAACTTAAAATATATGATTTTCTTGTCCTTCATTATTTGTCTTTAAAAAATTTCCAAACGAACAATTATTTTGCTGCTTTAAAATAATCTATACAATTTGCAGACATATACATTTATTATTTGCAATAGTCATGGTAGCTTACATTTGTGTGTTAGACTCTGTGGCAATGTAAACACATTGACTGTCATCAGTGTGTTCATATGCTGTATGGTGGAGCTCTCCAATTTATATTTCCTGCTCACCATACTTTTTCTTTGAGCTCCCTACTCCTGAATTCAACTGTTTACTTGCATATCCCCACTTGGGTATCTTAAGGTCATTCAGATTCAACATACACAAAACCAATATATACATTTATACACACATATAATCTCTATAATTCTCTGTCATATTCCTTTTCTCCATGAGTGGTGCCACCACTCATCCAAATACACATGCAAGTCAAAAACCTATTTTTTGGCTTTATCCTCCCAACAAGTCCCCTTTATCTAATTAAACACCACTCTTTACCTCTTAAATATCTTTGGTGTCTGTCCCAATTTCTCCATCTCCTTCACTTCTACTTTAATCCAACCTACCACTATCTATGGCATAAGGGCAATAGCTATACTACCCCATACTGCAGCCTCTTCTTTACATTGCTGCCAAAGGGATATTTTTAAAAACAAAATCTGATGATGTATTCACCTGCTTAAATGTACAATGGTTTTCTAGCCATCAAAGAAAGCCTGGAATTCTTCAGTTCACCTAGAAGCCTTGCATACTTCTTTAAGTCGCAAATCATACTACTCTCTTTCCTTTGCAGTCCACACTTGGTACTGTCTTAAGATGTAACAAATGCTCTATGCTCCTGCCACCTCTAGGTTTTTTCATCTATTGTTTCTTCTGTCTAGGATGCTTTTCTCTCCTCTTGCCCTCTCTGCCCCCTCCTTGAATTCTTCCAATTAATTACCACTCATCATTCAGCTCAAACAATGCTACTTCGGAAAAGACTTTCCTGATACTCCATGACACATCAGGGCCCCTGGTGGTATGTTTATCATTCCCTCCTTCATTAAACAGTTATTGAGCACCACTACACTTCAGACACTCTTCTAGACACTTAGACTATATCATTGGACATGGTAGACAAGGCCCTTGCTCTAATAATTATGATATAGTTAGAGGAGAGAGATAATTAGTGAATAAAACAAGAAATCACCAAGCAGTGATAAGCTCAATGATAGAAATAGAACCAAGTGATGCTTTAGGCCTCTCTGAGACAGGGATATTTACTTAACCTTAAACGTAAGTATCAAAAAGGAGCTAAGGACATGAAATCCCATGGAAAGAGCACTCCAAGCAGAGGCTCCAGGATGAAGGGGAAGGTTCTGGGGAAGAGGAAGATGGCTAGACTGACAGAAATAAAGGGAATTAGACAATGTAGAAAACATAATCTAGGGCAGGATTATGCAGGTCAAGGTAAAGTATTTAGATTTTATTCTGAGTGTAACGGGAAGGCATTAGAGGACTTTAACCAGGGAAATGATATCCTCCAATTCACAATTTCAGAATCACTCTGTCTGCTGTGTGTAGAAGGATTTTAGGTGTGCAAAAGTCTCAGTAGAGCTATCAGGTGAGAGGCTACTTCGGTAGTCCAGGTGGTTTGGACTAGGACAGTAGCAACGGGGTTGGAGAAAGAGAGGTAAATAGAGAACGTATGTTGCAAATAGAGTTGACAGAAATTCTTCTTAGGGTGTTCTACAACTGTAGCAACTTTAGCAAAGAAATCCAAATGACCACTTCTTAATATATTTGACAAAAAATATAAATCCTTCTTCAGCTATTAAAATCAAGTTTATTTCTCATCCCAATGGGAGATAATCACCCCCTTTGAGTAACAAATGTTATTCTCATTAGTAAAAAGACATAGTAGTGGATTTCTATCTCACTCCCAACCCAATAGTCCTGGTTAGCTCTTTTCCTTTTTTCTTTTTAGATTTCAGACTGATCAGGTAAGAGATGAATTTAAAGCATCTGAAAATAACAAATTTATATCTGAGAATCATGGTCAAATATACTCCCAACAACAAGTAGACACATCATTCTGAAAGTAAGAGGCACAAAACACTACTGTCTTCTTTCCTTTGCGTTCCAAACATGGTACCATCATAGAGTGTAACAAATGTGCTACACTCCCCACTCTTGGGGTTTCCACCTATTGTTTCTTCTGTCTACAATGATTTTCTCTCCTCTCCCCTGAATTCTTCCAGTTAATTACCACTCATCATTCAGAATTTGGCTCAAACAACACTTCTTTAAGAAAGACCTTCCTGACATCCCAGAACAGATCAGTACCCTTGGTGGTATGTTTATCAGTCTCTCGTTCATTCAGCAGTTATGGGGCATCACTACGTGTCTGACAGTCTTCCAGGCACTTAGATTACATCACAGGACACGGCAGACAAGGCCCGTGCTTGCATAAGCTTATGATGTAATGGGGGAAAAGAGGTAATAAACAAGAAATCACCAGTCAGTGATAAGTTTAGTATTGTAATTGGTCATTTTATAGCTTTTCATTGAATCAGTGTGTATTTATATGTTTAACTAACCAAGAAATCTTTAAAAGAAATGAAACTTGCAAGTTTAGCAAACAGAAGGAGATATTTAAAAGGAAAACATAAATAGTTTGCATTATTAAGGAGTTCTGAACCTTGGGGGGTATATGCTTGCAGTAACTGGTGAGTGTGCTTAAGGGTCAAGATCCAGCATGCTCACTTCGGGTAGCAAAGGCTTGCATCAAAACATTCATCAAAACACAGGCTGCATTCCATCTCCATAGCCCAAAATCAAGATTGCCCAGAATTACATCTTTATGCCATTAGACATCTAATGCAAAGCCATCAAGGCTTTCGGCTTTCTCTGGGGACCCCTTGGAAGGAATTTCTGCTGAGAGCCGGCAACTCAGACCTGATGTCTGTCAGGAATGAACCGTGGTGCAAGCTTCAGGGAGGGCTTCCGTTGTCAAAACAATAATAGCTGTAATTTTCTCTCCTTCTATTTACAGGAAACAAACTCTTCCTTCCTGTAGCAGAAAATAGACAAGCCAAGCAGATGGCCAGGGATGGCGGAGGAGGACCTCGTGCTTCAGCTTCCTTGGAGAGAAAACAAGCCTTCAAGACAGCCTTGTGGGGGGAGAGCGGGGGCGGGGAGCGGGGGGTGGTGGAGGTGGTGCAGTCCTTCATCCTGATCCTAAGGACGCAGGCAGCCACAACCCTTGCCCTCTTTCTCTCCCTCCATCACTCTGTCTCTTTTCAGCTCTTCCCAACTACTGTGATACGAGTGAACTAAAAATGATCAGGGAAATCTCAAGTCGTCATAGTATTTTTAAATTCTTGTGGCCTCCTGTTTTCAGATTCATGTGACGCCGATAAACTAGATCCAGAGAGTTTCCCATGTGAATCCAGGATGCTTCACAGTAGCTGCCATGGCTTTGTTTGCAGCCGTTTCTAACCCTTGCACACCTTGAAGTTTCATTTCACGTCCTAAAGACATGGGAAGCAGTAGGCCCTGCGAGAGCACCGGGATGTACCTGGGAGGCCATTATCACAGTGCCCCTCAATGGGGTCTGTGAAAACTTGCAACCTGTCTACCTGGCTCAGCTGGGGCTCTTAATACAAACGTGGGAAATTAGCAAGGTAGAATGAATTCTCAAAACATTCTAAAAAGCCCTTTGTCTGAGTTCCTACAGCTGCCATAACCAAATATTACAACATATGTGGCTTTAAAAAACAGACATTTATTTTTTCACAGTTTTGGAAGCTGGAAGTCCAAGTTCAGGTTATTGGTAGTATTGATTCCTTCCCAGGGCTTTGAGAGTTAATGGTGTCTCTCTTCATCTCTTTTTATAAGACACCACTCAGAAGGTATTAGAAATAGGACCCACCCTACTCTGTAATGACCTTGTTGGGCCCAGCTGCTAACAAAAGAAGTACTCTACTTCCTTAAACAAGGTACAGGGTCAGGACTTCCAACATAACTTTTTGGGGGACAGGATTCAATCCCTAACACGCCTTGATCATTGAAGTCCTCATTGTTGTCATTTTGCTGTCCTTCCTCATCTTTACTCAAGATGTAAGGAGCCCTGGTGATGCAGTGGCTAAGTGCTTGGCTGATAATGGAAGGGTTGGCAGTTGGAACCCACCCAGTGGCTCTGTAGGGAAAAAAATCCTGGCGCACCGCTTCTGTAAAGATTACAGCCAAGAAAATTTTACGGGGACGTTCTACTCTGTCACATGGGGTCACCGTGAGTTGACATCAACTTGATGGTACCCAACAACACAATAACCATTGAAAATGGTCTATAAATATGTGTCCCAGTCCCCTCCCTCCAAAATTAGTATTTCCAGAGACCCTATATTTCTTTTTCTGATCCTCTTGCTGAAGTTCTTTTCTCCACTTAAAAAATGTTTCAAAATATCCTGGAATAGACAACGTTTTGTTTTAAGAAACATTTTCAAGCAGTTTGTTCATAAGAATTAAATTATATTTGAGGATAAAATGAATATAGGGGAGTGAGTCATATACATATTGAGTGGGAAAATTATATTTAAAACAATGATGGAAAATGAAATAGTCATTGCCTGTGTAGTTTCTTGTAGGGACACTACATGTAGTTAGCTATGTTATGCATTGTGTAACTCCAGGGGTCACCATTCACACAATAAATTTATATTTAATATAATGACTTCTTGTCAGATGTCAGCAAAATGTCTTGAAGGAGGAATACTTTTTCTATTTTCCACAGATTCACCATGTGGGCAAGCAGTAATCACTCTTTGAGGGTAGGAAATGAATCTTATCCACTTTTTTTTTTTTTTCCTGTGGCACTTTACCTATTATAATAGCTACTATTTATAGAGGGATAACTTTGTATTGAAGGAGCCCTGGTGGCACAGTGGTTAAAGCACTTGGCCACTAACCGAAAGGTCAGTGGTTTGAACCCACCACCTGCTCTGCAGTAGAAGGGTGCACCAGTCTACTTCGGTAAAGATTACAGCCCTGAAAACCCTATGGGGCAGTTCCACTGTGCCCTATAGGATCGCTATGAGTTGGAATGAACTCCATGACAACGAAGTTTTTAAGTTTTTATCAGACACTGTTATAAGCAGTGGTGTCCTAGTAAACCGGGATAATAGATAGATGTCTTAGTTATCTAGTGCTGTTATAACAGAAATACCATGAGTAGATGGCTTTAACAAAAATAAATTTATTTTTTCACAGCCTACTAAGCCAGAAGTCTAAATTCAGGGCACCAGCTCCAGGGGAAGGCTTTCTCTCTCTGTCTCTGTCTCTGTCACTCTCGGCTCTGGGAGAAGGTCCCTGTCGCCAATCTTCCCTTGGTCTAGGAGCCTCTCCATGCAGGAACACCAGGTTCAAAGGACACGCTCTGCCCCCTGGTGCTACTTTCTTGGTACTATGAGGTTCCCATGTCTCTCTGCTTGCTTGTTTCTTTTATATCTCAAAATAATTGACTTAAAATCTAATCATAGAATTTGCCTCATTAACATACCTGCCACTAATCCCATCTCATCAACATCATAGAGATAGGATTTATAACACTTAGGGAAATCACATCAGATGACAAAATGGTGGATAATCACACAATACTGGGAATCATGGCCTAGCCAAGTCAATAGATATTTTCAGGGGACACAATTCAATCCATGACAATAGGTAAATAAATTCCCTGAGTTATTTGCTAATTTCTATGGTATAAATATTCCCACCGTGGCTGAGTTCAAGCTACCAAAGTTCTTGAAACTGAGTGTGGAGTTGAGAAGAGAGGGTCACAATCAGCTCTCCTGAACCAGTATGACCTGGTTCCAGCACACTTTTGGTTATACGCATAAACTAGTAATAATTGCTTTAAATATTACCAAGTATTAATTACTGTATGAGGTGGTATTATTTACCCTCACACTTGTTAGGAAACTGAGGCATGAAGTTATGTTACTTGCCAAAGGGTGACAAAACCAATAAGCAGTGGAGCCGGGCTTTGAGCCTAGGCAGCCTAACTCCAGAGCTCTCATACTTAACCCCTACACCATACTGCAGGAGGTACTGCAGGTGCTCAGCAAATGTTCTCTATTTCTAAACCTATGTCCATATCTCTAAATAGACCCTGGTGGCACAGCGGTTAAGAGCTAAGTCTGCTAACCAAAAGGTCAGCAGTTTGAATCTACCAGGCACTCCTTGGAAACCCTCTAGGGCAGTCCTACCCTGTCCAGCAGGGTCACTATGAGTCAGAACCAACTTGACGGCAATGGGTTGGCTTTTTTTAATCTCTAAATAGCAAGACTATTTGATGTCACCCAGTTAAAGTCATTTTACCTAGAGAATTCTATATGGTTGTGCAAGACTGAATCGCACTGACTCCAAAACCCAAGCCATAGTCACAGACTTTAATTGTAACATTGGAATTTTTTCCACGGGCATAGCAATTGATTTCAATAAGTGTATTACTTCTTTAGTTGTTGTGTCAGTCAGTGTTCCACCAAAGAAACCAAATTTATAGGATACATATATATACACACACATCCCGTTGCCGTTGAGTTGATTCCGACTCATAGCGACCCTCTAGGACAGAGTAGAACTACCCCATACAGTTTCCAAGGAGTGTCTGGCAGATTCAAACTACCAGCCTTTTGATTAGCAGCCATAGCACCTAACCACTACGCCACCAGGTTTTCCATATATATATATTTTTTCATATATATGTATATATATATATATACACACACACACATATACAGTTCTACTCTGTCCTAGAGGGTGGCTATGAGTCGGAATCAACTCGATGGCACTGGGTTTTTGTGTCTATATATATATATATATATATATATATATATATATATATATATATATATATATATATATATAAAAGAAGAATTAGCTTATATGATGTTTTGGGGACTGGCTAGGCAATTCCAAAATCTGTAAGGTAGGCTGTCAGCAATGGAAAACTGGGAACTCTTGGGCGTGAGCTGACACTGTAGTCCACGGGCGGGATTCCTTCTTCCTTAGGGAAAACTTAGTTCTGCTCTTACGGCCTTTCAACAGATTGAATCAGGCCCATCCAGCATATCTAGGATAGCCTTCCTTACTTAAATAAACTAATTATAGACTTTAATTACACCTACAAAATACTTTTACCACAGCACCTAGATTAGTATTAGATTGAATAACTGGAGACTATAGCCTAACCAAATTGACACACAAAACTGACCAACACAGGTATCTTAAAAATAACACTAGATGATAAAACATGCAAGCAATGCCTACTTTACCAACATCTAAAACTTCACTTCTATTAAAAAGAAAAAAAAAACAGCTAGCATGCTAACCATGATTTTCTTGTGGTACCTCAGCAGTGGCATGTTTGTGGGCCCCATCAAGTCTGAGGTATGTCTATGTCTGTAAACTAATTTCAGTAATTTTAATTTAATATAATTTAATTAAACACATACTAGAATTTATACCCCTACGTGTCTGTCAGTTTGTTGTACTGTGGGGGCTTGGGTGTTGCTGTGATGCTGGAAGCTATGCCACTGGTATTCAGATACCAGCAGGGTCACCCATGGAGGACAGGTTTAAGCTGAACTTCCAGACTAAGACAGACTAGGAAGAAGAATCCGGCAGTCTACTTCTGAAAAGCATCACCCAGTGAATACCTTATGAATAGCAGCAGAACATTGTCTGATACAGTGCTGGAAGATGAGCCCCCCAGGTTGGAAGGCACTCAAAAGATGACTGGGGAAGAGCTGCCTCCTCAAAGTAGAGTCGACCTTAATGATGTGGATGGAGTAAAGCTTCCGGGACCTCCATTTGCTGATGTGGCATGACTCAAAATGAGAAGAAACAGCTGCAAACATCCATTAATAATTGGAACCTGGAATGTATGAAGTATGAATCTAGGAAAACTGGAAATCATCAAAAATGAAATGGAATGGAATGCATAAACATCGATATCCTAGGCATTAGTGAGCTGAAATGGACTGGTATTGGCTATTTTGAATCAAACAATCATATAGTCTACTATGCTGGGAATAGTAGAGGAATGGTGTTGCATTCATCGTCAAAAAGAACGTTTCAAAGTCTCTATCCTGAAGTACAACTCGAAGAGGAATGGTGTTGCATTCATCGTCAAAAAGAACGTTTCAAAGTCTCTATCCTGAAGTACAACACTGTCAGTGACAGGACAATATCCATATGCCTACAAGGAAGACCAGTTAACACGACTATTATTCAAATTTCCGCACCAACCACTAGGGCCAAAGATGAAGAAATAGAAGATCTTTATCAGCTGCTGCAGTCTGAAATTGATCAAACATGCAATCAAGATGCATCGATAATTACTGGCAATTGGAATGCAAAAGTTGGAAACAAAGAAGAAGGGTCAGCAGTTGGAAAATATGGCCTTGGTGATAGAAACAATGCCAGAAATTGAATGATAGAATTTTGCAAGACCAACGACTTCTTCATTGCAAATACCTTCTTTCACCAACATAAACGGTGACTATACACATGGACATCACCAGATGGAACACACAGAAATCAAATTGACTACGTCTGTGGAAAGACAAGATGGAAAAGCTCAAAATCATCAGTCAGAACAAGGCCAGGGGCCGACTGTGGAACAGATCATCAACTGCTCATATGCAAGTTCAAGGTAAAACCGAAGAAAATCAGAGCAAGTCCACGAGAGCCAAAATATGACCTTGAGTATATCCCACCTGAATTTAGAGACCATCTCAAGAATAGATTTGATGCATTGAACACTAGTGACCGAAGACCAGACGAGTTGTGGAATGACATCAAGGACATCATCCATGAAGAAAGGAAGAGGTCACTGAAAAGACAGGAAAGAAAGAAAAGACCAAGATGGATGTCAGCAGAGACTCTGAAACTTGCTCTCAAACGTCGAGCAGCTAAAGTAAAAGGAAGAATTGATGAAGTAAAAGAACTGAAGATTTCAAAGGGCCTCTTGAGAAGACAAAGTAAAGTATTTTAATGGCATGTGCAAAGAGCTGGAGATAGAAAACCAAAAGGGAAGAACATGCTCGGCATTTCTCAAGCTGAAAGACCTGAAGAAAAAATTCAAGCCTCGAGTTGCAATAGTGAAAGATTCCGTGGGGAAAATATTAAATGACGCAGGAAGCATCAAAAGAAGATGGGAGGAATACACAGAGTCATTATACCAAAAAGAATTAGTCAATATTCAACCACTTCAAGAGGTGGCATATGATCAAGAACCAATGGTTATGAAGGAAGAAACCCAAGCTGCTTTGAAGGCATTGGCAAAAAACAAGGCGAGATGTTTCAACAAACAGATGCAGCGCTGGAGGTGCTTACTTGTCTACGCCTAGAAATATGGAAGACAGCTACCTGGCCAACTGACTGGAAGAGATCCATATTTATGCCTATTCCCAAGAAAGGTGATCCAACTGAATGTGGAAATTATAGAACAATATCATTAATATCACACCCAAGCAAAATTTTGCCGAAGATCATTCAAAAATGGCTGCAGCAGAATATCAACAGGGAACTGCCAGAAATTCAGGCCAGTTTCAGAAGAGGACGTGGAACCAGGGATATCATTGCTGATGTCAGATGGATCCTGGCTGAAAGCAGAGAATACCAGAAGAACGTTTACCTGTGTTTTATTGACTATGCAAAGGCATTGAACTGTGTGGATCATAACAAACTATGGATAACATTGGGAAGAATGGGAATTCCAGAACACTTAATTGTGCTCATGAGGAAACTTTACATGGATCAAGAGGCAGTTTTTCGGGCAGAACAAGGGGATACTGATTGGTTTAAAGTCAGGAAAGGCGTGTGTCAGGGTTGTATTCTTTTACCGTACCTTTTTAATCTGTATGCTGAACAAATAATAAGAGAAGCCTGACTATATGAAGAACAGGGCATCAGGATTGGAGGAAGATTCATTAACAACCTGCGTTATGCAGATGACACAACCTTGCTTGCTGAAAGTGAAGAGGACTTGAAGCACTTACTAATGAAGATCAAAGACCACAGCCTTCAGTATAGATTATACCTCAACATAAAGAAAACAAAAATCCTCACAACTGGACCAATGAGCAACATCATGATAAACGGAGAAAAGATTGAAGTTGTCAAGGATTTCTGTTTACTTGGATCCACAATCAACAGCTATGGAAGCAGCAGTCAAGAAATCAAAAGACGCATTGTATTGGGCAAAGGTACTTCAAAAACCTCTTCAAAGTGTTGAAGAGCAAAGATGTCACCCTGAAGACTAAGGTGCACCTGACCCAAGCCATGGTATTTTCAATCGCATCATATGCATGTGAAAGCTGGACAATGAATAAGGAAGACGGAAGAAGAGTTGACGCCTTTGAATAGTGGTGTTGGCGAAGAATATTGAATATACCATGAACTGCCAAAAGAACGAACAAATCTGTCTTGGAAGAAGTGCGGCCAGTAGTGAAGTGAAATAAGTATTTATGATTGATTGAATGAATGATGAAAGAATCCATTCATTGCTTCTATAGGTGTTAACAAGTGTGTTTAAGGCTAAATATAATTTTGGGGGATAGTCACAAATATTCCCAAATAATCACAAATAGTCCCATCATATGTCAGACAGGATGGGAAACTACAATAGATTAATCTTTGCCCATAGCCTATAGAGTATCTCTGAAGGCTTTTCCCAAACAAAATAACACTTTCTTAAACTGTCATAGCATTAGAATAAATGTGTAGAAACATATCACAAGGTGACAGCTTTGAAGGTCAATAGTCCTATTGTGTGTAAATGTTGGCATAGGAAGTTTTCTTTCTTTTTTTTTAATCCATCGTGCTACTTTATAATCACATCCGGAATGTCATTGGAGCAAACCAAATTAATTACCAGAGTATTTGATGTGAGCCAATAACTAAAGTCATTTTACGCACAGAGTTCCATACGATGGTATTGGACTAAATTAGACTGACTCCCAAACTCTAGGCTCATCTACAGACATTAACTGTAACAGTGGAATTTTTTCATAGGTATAGCATTTGAATTTCTATCCTGCATCATTTGATGCTTTCTAATGTACATGATCTTGTTTACTGAGTACTTGATATTATCAGTAGGTGCTGTTATCATCTCCATTTGTTACATATGAGGAAACAAGTACAGCAAGGTAAATTAACTATCCAAGGTCACGCAACAAATAAGTGACAGATCTGGGATTTGACCCTAGGCAGCCTGATCCCAGAGGCTATTCTTTTTAACCTTCTTGATATGTGAGCAGCCTGGATATAACACTAAACCAATTTTAAAATGCATCATGTGTTTATTTAAAAAGTTCGTCATTAACATTCAACCAGTAATCACTGTGATGTTAACCGGTGAATATATGGGTTGGGTGTCCAAATACAAAGTGAGAAACAAAAAAATGATTTTACCTAGATCATTTAATGTTGTTGTTAGGTGCCATTGGGTCAGCTCCGACTCATAGTGACTCTATGTACAACAGAAGGAAACATTGCCTGGTCCTGCTCCATCTTCATAATCATTGTTACACTTGAGCCCATTGGTGCAGCCACTTGTGTCAATCCATCTCATTGAGGGTCTCCTTCTTCTTTTTCGCTAACCCTTTACTTTACCAAGCATGATGTCCTTCTCCAGGGACTGATCCCTCCTGATAACATGTCCAAAGTATGTGAGATATAGTCTCGCCGCCCTTGCTTCTGAGGAGCACTCTGGTCCTACTTTTTTCCAAAACAGATTTGTTTGTTCTTTTGGCAGTCCACGGTATACTCAATATTCTTCCCTGACACCACCACTCAAAGGTGTCAATACTTCTTCAGTCTTCCTTATTCATTGCCCAGCTCTTACATGCATATGAGGTGACTGAAAACACCATGGCTTGGGTCAGATGAACCTTAGTCTTCGAGGTGACATCTTTGCTTTTTAACACTTTAAAGAGGTCTTTTGCAGCAGATTTGCCCAATGCAATGCATCTTTTGATTTCTTGACTGCTGCTTCTATGAATGCTGATTGTGGATCCAAGTAAAATGAAATCCTTGACAACTTCAATCTTTTCTCTCTTTATCATGATGTTGCTTATTGGTCCAGTTGTGAACCAAAACAACAACAACAACAACAACAAAACCCAAACCCATTGCTGTTAAGTCGATTTCAACCCACGATGAGCCCGTGTGTTACAGAGTAGACCTGCTCCATGGAGTTTCCTCGCCTGTAATCTTTATGGAAGCAGATGACCAGGACTTTCTTCCGCATAGCTGCTGAGTGGATTTGAACCTCCAACCTTTAGGTTAGTAGTCAAATGTAAACCATATGTGCCACCTAGGGCCTTATTGTAAACCCTGGTGGCATAGCGGTTAAAAGCTATGGCTATTAACCAAGAGGTAGGCAGTTCAAATCCACCAGGTGCTCCTCAGAACCAGTATGGGGCAGCTCTACTCTGTCCTATAGGGTCGCTGTGAGTTGGAACTAACTTGAGGGCAACAGGTTTGAGTTTTTTTGGTTTTTAGGGGACTTATCTAATAATAAATGGAAACCCTGGTGGCGTAGTGGTTAAGTGCTACAGCTGCTAACCAAAAGTTTGGCAGTTCAAATCCACCAGGCGCTCCTTGGAAACTCTATGGGGCAGTTCTACTCTGTTCTATAGGGTCGCTATGAGTCAGAATCGACTCAATGGCAATGGGTTTGGTTAATAAAGGATGGTAATTGAGGACTTTACACACTCTTCCATGTTTCAGCTTAATCTAGTGCCTGCTATGTGCTGTTCCCAACCTCAGCAACACGTTGGTTAAAGCCCAAGAGGAGTAAGTTGCAAGGCCAAGTTCTGAGGAGATGCCAACTATTATTGAGACTCCCGGATGGGCTAATTTCAGGACACTGAGCACATTTACTTTATAGATTCTAATGCAGGGCCCAGTAGCCTTAGTCTACATGGACAGTGAGGAAGCCTCAGCTGGATTCCCCTTCTCCAGCTAAGCTGGTTGGGCTTATTCACTGTATGTGGAATGATGTTAAGCAGCAGGACTACTGAAGAATGAATGCTTCATTTGTTGAGATATGTTGAGTTTACAGATATGATCTGTTAACCATCTCTGTTTGCTTCTTTGATTTAGGAGACCAGATTATCAAACATTTTATTTCAGAAAAAGAAGGATAAAAGAAAAGCCATGGCGAGCTCTATAAATAGACATCTGTAGGATATAAAATATTCAGCTGACTTTCTCCATATTTCATCACTATCTTTGCTTCAGAAACAAGCCATAGCACAGTGATGATACTAGAAGCACTTGGATATATTTCAAGTTAAATTATCTTCATTTTTTCTTCTTTGAGTACACCATGAGAAAACTGAGCTCTAAAATGCTTCTCCTGGGTACGCCTTGACAAAGAGCATTCTTATTTCCCTGCAGTCAAGAGGACTGTGAGAAAGGGCAAGAAGCGACTGCTCTATTTTCAGGAGAAGCACTCTACTGTAAGAGTGGGTTTTCTCATGACTGTCAGTTTACAAGGGACTTCCACGGGTCAAACCTATAGTTAAATCAATCACATGTCTATATGGGAAAAACTCCAGCTTATCAAAATTTCCAGTGTAAAAACATTAGTCTGGACTCTTTCACATACATTCAGGTATTCAAATTATTTTGAAATATATTTTAAGATTATGACTGCTGAATATTTTGAACACTTCTAAGGATAAATCAATTGCATGCCTTTCTAAGACATTACAAAATTAGTTACCATCTGAACTGCATTTCTACCTGCTGTGGTCCATGCCTTTTAGATCCAGGATGCTTCCTCCAAACATCACGTTTAGCTCTTTGGATCCTAGTGACATGCTCCTGTGGTGTTGAAATACCCTATTCTGTGACTGAGTTTCCTTTTGGTCTGGGAATTATCTCCCTGCATACACTCTCATGTAAAATTTATTTAAAAGGAGAGAAAAACTTGGAATTAACTGGCCTGTTTAATTCAATCACTTTTTTGAATAATCTATTGTAAATATGATCCTGTCACTTCATCCCACAAAAATTGATTACCGAATAACAACCACATGTCTTAGTCCTGGTTCAATCTCCCATTACAATTTTAGCTCCCACTTTTTCCCCATAGGAGCCTGTTGCTCTGGACAAATCCATTGAGCCCTGGGCATCAAATATGTTGCTTACTGTCTGACATCTGCGCTTTCCCCAAATCCAGACTATTGCCCCTCACTTCCCCTGTGGAGTAAGTGAATTGACAGCCAGAGGCTCCACTTTTCTAGCACTTAGGTGTGCTACCTGCCTATGTTAAATAGTTTTTATTTTAGAATTAGTGTGTTAGGATTAGGTTCAGCTACTAGTAAACAGAAATCCAACTTGAGTGAATTACACATTCAGTTTCAGGTTTTATTACTTTATATAAAGCCCAGAGGTATTTGGTTCAAGGCTGGTGTGGTTGCCCTATAAAGAAATCGGGAGCCCAGGTTCTTTCTCTCTTGCTGCTCTGTCATCTGTTCTCAAGGTCACATTTAAAACCATTCAGTTCACATTCAAGGAAACAGTAACAGAGCAGGGGTATCCCTCCCTTCCAGAGATCTTCTTGGATGTTCTACACAGTATGTCTGCCTTCATCTTATTGCCCTGAACTTCATCACATGGCCATACAAGAGAAGCTGGGAAATACAGTTTTTCAGCTGAACACGTTCAAGGCTCTGTTTCAAAGAAAAAGTGAGACAATCAATATTGTAAGGTGTATTTAGTATTAAAACTAAAGTTATAGTAGGAGGTGTGCAAGGTAGATACCATTGGTAGAACACTTTCTAGAAATTTTGCTCTGCAGAAGTTCAGAGAAAGGGGGGCAGTAGCCGAAAGACTATGTGAAGCAAATAAAGATGTTTCTTTAAAGATTAGAATCATCTCACTGTGTCTGCATGTGATGGGGCTTGTCGTTTTTCCAGGAAGGATAATGTGATCCACTGTGTCTGGGTTAAGTACACACCCTATGTTCTCCCTACACAACTTGAGCACACTTCTGTCTAGGATGTGCCAAGCTATGTTGTGACTGCTTTGAATGTACCAATATTCCCAGACCTCTGGCTGTCTGTCATCAGCTGACCTCCTCTGGGTGTGGGTGACACGTTAAGTTCCCACTTTCCACTGGGCTCACCCACATTCACAGATCTTTCAGTGGGCACTTTAGAAAAATCTCTATATTTGATCTGAAAAGTATAAAGGGAAATGGCCATTTTATCAGAAGTAGACTGACCCCTGAACCTCCCACCTCACCCCTCACATACACACCCCATCCAGCCTGATATTTGACCTGCTTACAAAAAAGAAAAACACCTTTCTGGAAATTGTTCTTCAAAATAGAAAACACTGCGGTGGCTTCAAGGTGATATTGTTGGCACATACACTGTGCATTACAATCTACTACAGGTTTTCAAGGTGCGCAGGATGTGGTTACAGAGAGCAAGTTCCTCTCTGTATAGACCTGAACAAGTGTGTGTGTTTTTAACTCCAAGGACATCCAGAGTTTTCACATATTACTGGAGGTGCAGTGGTTAAACGTTTGGCTGCTAACCTAAGGGTCAGCAGTTTGAATCCACCAGCTTCTTGGAAACCCTGTGAGGGCAGTTCTACTCTCTCCTATAGGGTTGCTATGAGTTGGAATTGTCTTGGCAGCAAGGAGTTTTTTTACTCCTTTATTGGATGGCATAGCTCCATGTCCTGACCTTTCATATTCTTAGTGCTTTCTTCTCCTTCTCCCAGCAGCAGTGGCAGAATCTTGGCGGGGCTGTGGGAGGCTCACCCCGCCAGGAAGCGAAGCGCCCACACAGCTATTGGTTTGTTTCTAGAATAACACGTAGTAAGTACGTAGGATGGGCCTGGCATCCTCCCAGCTGTGTACACTCCCTGTCAGAGTCTGCTGGTGGCCTGAGAATGATTTCAGAAGGAAGGGCTGCCTTGTCAGCTCTAAGGAAATGGTGTCAAACAAATAAGCTGCTCCCAGGCCCCTGGGTCAACCCATTGTGTCAGGTCACGGCTCCAACAGCTAATGCTTCTGCCCTCTCTTGCCATTGATTGGCAAGATTAACGCCAGGAGCAGGTGAGGGAAGATGTGGCAACAGAGGGGGGCTGGTGCTGACAAGGAGAGTGTGAGAGAGAGATGGAGTAACTCTCAATCCCCATGGCATAAATTAGATGACTTCCTCTTCTGGAGCTAAAGACAGGTCATGAGGGGCAAACTTATCAGCCCAGGAAAGAGAAGATGTTTATAGCTTCTGCTACTTTTACAAAAATAGATGAAAGGAAAGATTATTTTTTTTCCACCCTTTGCAACCTGTGAACTTCCTTAGCCCTCTGTGTTAACTTGCTCATTCTTCCAGAAATAGGAGAGTCCAGTGGGACGTTGTGTGTTGTAGCTGTCCTGTGTGCCGTGCATGGTGCTTACAAAGCAAAACTCTTCAGTTCAGAGAGATATTCCACTGCAGTTTTTCTTTATTTCTCTCTCTCACTCTTGCTCTCTCTTTCCTAAAGCCCTATTAAGGTATAAATCACATACCATTTACATACTGTAATTTCACTTACTTTAAGTGTACAATTCAATGATCTTTAGTAAATTCACAGAGTTGTGTAACCATCACGATAGTCCAATTGTAGAAAATTTTTATTGCTCCAAAAAGAGCCCTCGTGTCTATTAGCAGTCATTCCCCATTCCCAGCCCCAGGCAATCACTAATCTACTTTCTGTCTCTATATTTGTTTTTTCTGGACGTTTCATATAAATGGAACCAAATGATACACGTTTTTGTATGACTTTTTTCACTTAACATAATGTGTTTAAGGTTCATTTATGTTGTATTAAGCTGGACTATTCGAAGAAGAATGAGGCATCAGGATTGGAGGAAGACTCGTTAATAACTTGCAATATGCAGATGACACAATCTTGCTTGCTAAAAGTGAAGAGGACCTGAAGCACTTACCGATGAAGATCAAAGATCACAGCCTTCAGAATGAAGTACACCTCAACATAAAGAAAACAAAAATCCTTGCAACTGGACCATCATGATAAAAGGAAAAAAAGATTGAAGTTGTCAAGATTTCGTTCTATTTGGATCCACTATCAACACCCAGCAGTCAAGAAATCAAAAGATGCATTGCGTTGGACAAATCTGCTGTAAAAGACCTCTTTAAAATGTTAAAAAGCAAAGATGTCACTTTAAGGACTAAGGTGCACCTGACCCAAGCCATGGTGTTTTCAATTGCCTCATATGCATGTGAAAGCTGGGCAATGAATTGATGCCTTTGAATTATGGTGTTGGGAAGAATATTGAATATACCATGGACCACCAGAAGAACAAACAAATCTGTCTTGGAAGGAGTACAGCCAGAATGCTCATTAGAAGCAAGGATGGCAAGACTTCATCTCACATACTTCGGACATATTATCAGGAGGGACCAGTCCCTGGAGAAGGACATCATGCTTGGTAAAGTAGAGGGTCAATGAAAAGAGGAAGACCCTCAACAAGACGGATTGACACAGTGGCTGCAAGAAAGGATTCAAGCATAACAACAGTCATGAGAACAGTGCAGGACCAGGCAGTGTTTCGTTCTGTTGTACATAGGGTCACTATGAGTAGGAACTGACTCGATGGCACCTAACAACAACAACATGTTGTACTATATATCAGAACTTGGTTACTTTTTATTACCACTTTCTGGTGATCATGAAAAATGCTGCTATGAACATTTGCATACAAGTCTTTAAGTGGACATATGTTTTTATTTCTTTCAGGTAGTTATCTAGGAGTGGAATTGTCCAAAGTGACTACATTATTTTACATTCCACCAGCAATGTATGAGTGTTCTAGTTTCTCCACATGCTCACTAACACTTCTTATTGTCTGTCTTTTTTATTATAACCATGAAGAGCATGAAGTGATACTGCAACCTTTCTTACAGAAGTTGGACTTTTCGAACTATTTTTTAGTTGTTACAGCATTATCTAGTTTCACTGGCCTGGCAGGAGGCATTCTGAGATAAAGATTCCAAACAAAAGCAAGAATAAAGTGATGACTAAAATGACAGCCACTATAGGTTTGAAAGAGAAATATCCTTTTAAGGACTAATAACAATGAACAACTCATTACATTGTTATTATAATTCTCCTAACAAAAAAGAAAAAAGAAAGAAAGAAAAGGAGAAGATTCAATTCATGATATCTACCTCCTTGCTTCCTTGTAATAGATACTCCTTATCTCCCATTCTTGTATTTTTCTGTCTTTCAGGACATCTGTACGTAGAGGGGAGATACAGGTTATGCCTACAGTCTGGTTTATTATCCCAGAACACCAATTAACTGGAATGTATGTCATATTTTCTCTGTGCCAATTGTAGTCAGTGCACCTGGTAGTCACACCGAGATGTCTTGATAGAAGGAAACACTTCAGAAATTTTCCTGCTCCCCTCCCATACAGGTAAGAGATGAGGCTCTGAAAATCAGACCAAAAGCAAATTGGTTAAAAAGAAAGCTGGCCAAATTAATAAACAAGTCAAATTCAATAACTCTAATTTCTGTTTTTCCCTATGTGGTGCAAATAGTTAAGCCCTTACAAAGGCATAGCTGTAGGGGTGGAGGAGGAGGAGGTTAGAGGGGGCACTTTCCCTGGGTGCAAGTCCAAGGGAGCACTAGGTGTGGAATGACAATCCAAGGTGCCACAAATAGAAAAGGCCCCTGAGTGAGGCAGCTAGACAAGAAAGGTAAAGGCGTTGACCCATTGCCTCTGTCAACTTCTATTCATCTTGAAATTGAGGGGGCACAACTTAGATATTGCCCCTGGGGGCTCCACTGCTAGCCAAAAATTTGGAGGTTTGAACCCACCCAGAAGCGCCTTGATGAAGAGCCTGATGATCTGCTTCCAAAAGGTCACAGCCTTGAAAACTCTATGGAGCAGTTCTACTCTGTACACACGGTGACTGTATGAGTTGGAATCTACTCCATGGCAACTAACAAACAACATAATTTCCCCTCATGAAAATAATTTCCCCTCATGCTTATTCTTCCTGAAATAGAAGAATCTAGTGGGACATTGTAAAAAAAAATAACGGAATGCCATTCAATTGAATGAGTATACCGTGATTGATTTAATTGCACATTACTTTTATACTTTTCTAGGTTTTGCTTTCTTTATTTTACTTTCCAACATTAAAAACAGTTACACTTGAGGCCATGGTCTCATAGGGCAATCCAGCCAACTGGCATAATATAGTTCTTAAAGTTTATGTTCTACCTCCCAGTATGGTGAGGCGATATAAGATACAACTATTGGTCCTTATTCATCTGGAACAAAAGAGAAAGAGGAAATCCAAGAATCAGAGAAGGAACTGGACTACATAACTGTCTACATGGAACCAGTGCTTTCAGATCTAGACGGTGCCCACTTACCAGTACTGAATGTCCTGATCAGAAATACTAAAGATGAATCCTGATAAAAAGGGAGAAAAATGTGGAATAAAACTTCGAATTCTTAAAGAATCCAGACTTACTGGACATATTGAGGCTGGAGGAGTCCCCAAGGCTATGGTCCTGAGTTGCTCTTCAAATCTTGAATTGAAACTATTCCCTTAAGTCATCTTTAAACTAAATAACAATTTAACCCAAAGAGTAAAGATGTCACTCTTGAGTACTGTGTTTTCTAAAAAAAAAAAACAAAACTGGAGCCCTGGTGGCATAGTGGTTAAAACTACGGCTGCTAACCAAAATGTCAGCAGTTCAAATCTACCAGCTGCTCCTTGGAAACCCTAAAAAGCAATTCTGCTCTGTCCTAAAGGGTCAGTATGAGTCCCTGAGACTATGGCCTTGAGCTGCTCTTCAAATCTTGAATTGAAACTATCCCCTTAAGTCACCCTTAAGTAACCTTTAAACTAAATAACAATTTAGCCCAAAGAGTAAGCAGCCCTGGTAGTGCAGTGGTTAAGTGTTTGGCTGCTAACCAAAACGTCGGTGGTTCGAACTCACCAGTAGCTCTGCAGGAGAAAGATGTGGCAGCCTGCTCCTGTAAAAATTACAGCCTTGGAAGCCCTACGGGGCTCTTCTACTCTGTCCTATAGAATTGTTATGAATCAATCAACTCAAAGGCAATGGGTATATATATATATACATATATATATATGAAATAGCTGTTGACCCTTTGCTGTATATATATATATATATATATATATATATACACACATACATATATATATAAGACCAATGGGTCAACAGCTATTTTAAAGCATAGATGAAAAGTTGGGGGGAGGGAGATTAAGTAAATGGAAGTGAAACCAAAATAACGAGAGAGAACAGAAATAATGATAATGTTGACACAATGTGAAGAATGTATGTAATGCCACTGATCATTATGTCTAGAAACTGTGGAGTGGAAGCAGATTTTGCTGTGCATATTTCACTAAAAATAAAATTAAAATTAAAAGACCAAAAAAATTGCAATTTTGATGCTTTTTTTGCCAGTAATATCCACCAAGAAATGCAGTAAAAAATGGTGCAGTCTTTATCCCTGTTAGAGCTTTTATTTTTCATTTCATGTAAGCTGCTAAGAATAAAAATATATATGTTTGAAAAACAAAGCATGGCTAAACAGGTAAAGTAGACATCAGTAGCCATAAATAAATTTATAATTATTAAAAAATAAGTTAAAAGTTGGTTAAAAAATATATATATATTTGTTTGAAAAACAAAGCATGGCTAAACAGGTAAAGCAGACATCAGTAGCCATAAATAAATTTATAATTATTAAAAAATAAGTTAAAAGGTTGGTTAAAAAATATATATATATTTGTTTGAAAAACAAAGCATGGCTAAACAGTTAAAGTAGACATCAGTAGCCATAAATAAATTTATAATTATTAAAAAATAAGTTAAAAGGTTGGTTAAGAAGTGATAAAAGCAATCCAAAACACGCAAATATTGTCAAGTATAGGAACTAATAAGGGGAAATATTCATTCTTAACCAGGGAGTTTTCAAGCAATTTACTTGGAGCCATGGGCAAAATTTCAAAGAACTTCATGAAAACCTAAATACATAAGCAAAGCGGATGTAGCTGGCTAAAAATTAATTAACAGTGCTTTGTTTAATAAAAATCCTAAAGAGTGAATAGAAGATTAAGATCTTTCCCAGGGATCACAAAAAGTATAAAAAGATCCTAAAATTTTTATCAGTGACCCAAGATGTGAACTTGATTACGTCTTTTCTCAGAAGGCTTTATTATTGCTTATTTCTCCAGTGAGATGAAAACCAAGTGTGCATTCTAACGCTTTCCTTTGACTTGACTCTCTACTTCATGTCTCTTATCTCTTTCACACCCCAGGCTTTCTTCTCCAGCAATGCAAACCTAGCTGAAGTGCCCTCTGAGCATATTTCTCTATTTCTTTTGCTCAAAACTAGCCTTTCCTCTCCTTTAAAACTTTACTCAAACAACAGTGGAATACCACTAGACACTTACTAAAAAAAAAAAAAAGACACTTACTAGAATGTCTAAAATCTAAAAGACCGACAAGACCAAATCCTGGTGAGGATGTGGACCAAGAGGAGCTCTCATTCATTGCTGGTGGGAATGCTAAATGGTACAGCCACTTTGGAAGACAGCCTGGCAGTTCCTTGCAAAGCTAAACAAAGGCTTACCATAAGATCCAGCAGTTGCACTCCTAGGTACTATGGAAATGAGTTGAAAAATTATATCCATATAAAAACCCACACATGAGTGTTTATACTAATAATTGTCAAAAATTGGAAGCAACCAAGATGCCCTTCAATGGGTAAATGGATAACCAGACTGCAGAGTACCTGTACAATAGAGTATTATTCAGCAATAAAAAGAAATGAGCAGCCAAGCTACAGAAAGACATGTAGAAACCTTAAATGCATATTGTTAAGTGAAAGAGCCAGTCTAAAAAAGCTATATACAGTAAAACCTGCAAAAGCCAGAACTATGCAAGGCAGGAACCTGTCAGAGAAGGAAAATTCAAATATTTCCCACTAAAGAATCAATAGAAAAGTGATAAGGCTGTACCCTGTCAAAAGGGGAAAGTTTGTAAGGCCTGGAAAAAAAAAGGCAGCCTGTCATGGATTGAATTGTGTCCTCCCAAAATATCTGTCAACTTGGCTAGGCCATGATTCCCAGTGTTGTGTGATTGTCCATCATTTTGTCACCTGAAGTGATTTCCCTATGTGTTATAAATCCTATCTCTATGATGTTAATGAGATGGGATTAACAGCAGTTACGTTGATGAGATCTATAAGATTAGTTTGTGGTTTAAGCCAATCTCTTTTGCGATATATAAGAGAGAAGCTAGCAGAGAGACGGGGGACCTCATACTACCAGGAAAGTAGCACTGGGGGCAGAGCACATCCTTTGGACCCAGGGTCCCTGCACCTGAGACACTCTTTGACCAAGGGAGGAATAATGATAAGGACCTTCCTCCAGAGCCAACAGAGATAGTCTTCCCCTGAAGCTGATGCCCTGAATTTGGACTTGTAGCCTACTGGACTGTGAGAGAATAAACTTCTCTTTGTTAAGGCCATTCACTTGGGGTATTTCTCTTACAGCAGCACTAGATGACTAAAGCAGTCCCATCGAGTTCTGTCTCTCTGTCTTACTGTATGACTTCAACTCTATGACTACATGATGTTCTGGAAAAGGCAAAACCAGAGACAGTAAAAAGATCAGTAGTTGCTAGAGCTTTAGAAAGGAAAGGATAAATGGGGGGAGGCTAGGGCATTTTTAGGACAGGGAATCTATTTTTTATAGTACTGTACATGACATTTTGCATTTGTCAACATCTACAAAACTGTACAACACAAAGCATGAATTCTAATGTAAAGAATGACCTTGAGTTAATGTATCAATGTTGGTTCATCAATATTGATAACAAATGCACCACAAGAATATAAGATGTTAATAATGAAAAAACACTGTGCAAGAGGAAAAAGGGGAACTCTATACTTTCTGCATAATTTTTCTGTAAACCTAAAACTGCTCTAAAAAATAGCCTTTAAAAAAAAAAGAATAGTAAAAACTACTAATATTAAAACAAACAAACACCA
Source organism: Elephas maximus indicus (assembly GCF_024166365.1). NCBI lineage: Eukaryota > Metazoa > Chordata > Mammalia > Proboscidea > Elephantidae > Elephas > Elephas maximus. Next base: position 193,034,916 of record NC_064819.1, read on the forward strand.
CACTCATAGCTTCACCCTGTCCATGGAGCACTCACACAGCAGAGACTATGGTCATCACTGTGACCACTGGGATGCTTTGTTCTTGCTCTTTCACGCATCGCTGTCATTGATCTTTCAGCTCATATGGCCTGAAGGCATGCTGACAGCCTAAACTCAGAACAAATGCCATTTAGGGCCATTTGGATTTGCAGAACATTCTGGTTACAATGAAAGAAACCTGGTGGCTCAGTGGTTAAGCACTCAGTTGCTAATCAAAAGGTTGATGGTTCGAGCCCACCAGCTGCTCCATGGGGGAAAGATGTGTGTCTGTCTCTATAAAGATTACAACCTTGGAAACCCTATGAGGCAGTCCTATTCTCTCCTATAGGGTCACTATGAGTCGGAATCAACTCAATGGTAACAGGTTTGGTATTTTGGATTTCCTGGTTACAATACATTTTGAAGGAAGATATTATCTTATTTTTTTTTATTAGATATTGTCTTATCTCAGACTTTAAGTAAGCAAATTAAGCCAAAAAAAAAAAAAAAGAAAAGCATTTCGAAAAGAACTTCAAGCATTGAAAGTGTTGCTCAGTTGGTTCATATTGAGGCATGTATGTTTTTACTCTGCTTGTATTAAATAAAATCTAATAGCTGAAGAAATTTTCCAATATCCTTATATGGTTCTGTTGTGGGATTCAAGAAGATCGATGCTTTTACTTATAGGCCATACTATAAACCGTTGTTACTTGGGCTCAGTTAGTCCATTTGGCTTCTGTATGCCATTAATAAGCCCATATTCCAATAAGAGCTGATCCTCTCAGTCCTTCCATGGCTACAGACTACACAAATGCATGCTCTTGGTTAGAGTGGTTATGATAGGACGCATGCATGCCAGGGTCAGCTCTGAAATGAGCTTGGGAAACAGATGTGGCTATTCGTTTTACGTTAAAAGGCCCATTATTTTCCTTTAAGTAGCTCCTTCATAAATGGTGTTCAGACACTTAATGGACATATTCAAGCTGCATCTATTAAGCAAACAACTAACCGTTTTGCGCAGGGTACGTCAGAGAAGATGTAGAGAGACAATACATGTGAACAAATTGTTGACATATAATTGCCCAAATGTGACGCAAACACTTAGGTGCTTTGAGGAGGGAAACGTACGTGGTACTAAGCAGAAGAAGTATATTTGCAGGGAATATTTGATGGATCGTTTTGCCTAAAACAAGGAGTTTGAGCAGAGAGGAGGTAAATAATAATGTTGGTAAATAAAGGTCACTACACACTTTGAATGTCAGAATAAGGAGCAGCACATTTTGTTATAGAGAACAGGGAGTCATCTAATGTTATTGGGATAATCCGCATATGACAAGATGGCAGCAACATGCCCGCTGGACTAGAAAGTTGGTGGGTCTGGGAATTGAGAGACAATAGATTACAACAATCGTCTAGAGTCGTTACCTCAGCTAGGACAGTGCCTGTGAAAATACAAAGGAAAAGACCACCAAAAAAGATGGTGTGAAGGAGAAAGTGAAGGGATTTCATAGCTGATAGGATGTGGCAAGGTAGAGAGTAAAGTCAAGAGGACTTCTGATCTGCAAATTTGGATGACTGTGGCAATACTAAGGAGCCCTGATGGTGAATAGGTTAAGAAAGATTGATGATTCGAATCCACCAGTAGCTCTGTGGGAGAAAAGACCTGGCGATCTGCTCCTATAAAGATTACAGACTAGAAAACCCTATGGGGAAGTTCTACTTTGTCACATAGGGCCACTATGAGTAGAAATCGACTGGATGACACTTAACAACAACACCATGGTAATACTATTAAGTTAAACAGAGAAGCCAGTTGGAGGAGAGAAAAATACCAAGTTCAGTTTTTGACATGTTTTATTTTAAATGATTGGACGAGGAAATTTCAGCAGGCATTTGGAAATGCTTTTTGCCTATCACAAATTAAACACCCATTTTTCAAAAGGTTAATTAAATTCACTCAGTGTCCTTCCCGCCCAGGAAAAGAGAGCATGAGTCACACTCTCGAAACCTCCTGCCTGGAGGAAACCCTCTTTGCAGATTCCATTTCTGTGGGGCCAATTGTTTTCCTTGCAATATGACAAGTGAAATAATTTGAAACTTCCAAAGACGATTTAAGTCGTCTTTGTCTTTGTGTGTCAGATAGGAGGAAGAGGGCGAGTCCTGCACAGCTGCGTTTAGCCCGTGAAGTGTTTACCAGGGGCTCTGCTTTATCTGCATCTGCACGCACTTTCTCACTCCTGCTGATACTCTTGCTGTTTTCCGGTCCCACGGGATAGCTCCAAGACTTCCCCCGCCATGGCAATAAATATAAAAGCCTCCCTGAACACACACCTTCATCCATGCCTCCACCAGACACTTTTCTAACAGGTGTTAAAAGCTCAAGGAGAGCCAGTGACCAAGCAGGGGCCCTGGTGATTGCAAAGTGCGTGTGTGGTGGGTAGCTGAGGAGTCAAGCTCCAGGGTGGGATGCTCGGCCTTGTGTGCTGCCGGGAAGGGAGCATGTGGGTGGCCGGCGTGCCCCATCCAGCTGCCAGCTCTCAGGAAGAACAATGCATCTGTCACCCAGTGAATGATAGGGTAGAGAGGGCTGAAAAGGAGGCACATGTCTGTCTCGGCTTCCCACCAGGCTGGCTTGTGCACTTCCCACTGCTTTTAGGCAAAAAGCCAGCAACAGGGGTCTTGGATATTTCTCGATGAGGACATACTTAGTCACGGAGTTCCAACTGAACAGCCAGTGCTGACTTCTGCCCAACACAAGCCCAACAACTATGGGCAGTTGCCACAAAGTTGATTCTGACTCAAGGCAACCCCACGTGTGTCGGAGTAGAACTATGCTCCATTGGTATTCAATGGCTGAATTTTTAGAAGGAGATGGCCAACATTTCAGTTAGCAGCCAAGCACATTAACTGTTTGCACTCCCCATGGACTCCTCAGTAGGCCCTACTATTGCTACAGTGTTGCCATCGACTAAATTCCAACTCACAAATACCCCACAGGACAGAGTAGAACCACTGACATTTTGGTTCACAACTGAGTGCTTAATCACTGCGCCACCAGGGGTGGAAATGCACAGGCAGAACCCTTTGTTGTTGAGTCTATTTTTTTTTTGGGGGGGGATGACTATTTTTTTTTTTTTTAATAACTTTTATTAAGCTTCAAGTGAACGTTTACAAATCCAATCAGTCTGTCACATATAAGTTTACGTACATCTCACTCCCTACTCCCACTTGCTCTCCCCCTCTTGAGTCAGCCCTTTCAGTCTCTCCTTTCTTGACAATTTTGCCGGCTTCCCTCTCTCTCTATCCTCCCATCCCCCCTCCAGACAAGAGTTGCCAACACAATCTCGAGTGTCCACCTGATATCATTAGCTCACTCTTCATCAGCGTCTCTCTCCCACCCGCTAACCAGTCCCTTTCATTTCTGATGAGTTGTTTTCGGGGATGGTTCCTGTCCTGTGCCAACTGAAGGTCTGGGGAGCATGGCCGCCGGGATTCCTCCAGTCTCAGTCAGACCATTAAGTTTGGTCTTTTGATGAGAATTTGGGGTCTGTATCCCACTGATCTCCTGCTCCCTCAGGGGTCCTCTGCTGTGCTCCCTGTCAGGGCAGTCATTGATTGTGGCCGGGCACCAACTAGTTCTTCTGGTCTCAGAATGATGTAGGTCTCTGGTTCATGTGGCCCTTTCTGTCTCTTGGGCTCTTAGTTGTCGTGTGGCCTTGGTGTTCTTCCTTTTCCTCTGCTCCAGGTGGGTTGAGACCAATTGCTGCATCTTAGATGGCCGCTTGTTAGCATTTAAGACCCCAGACGCCACATTTCAAAGTGGGATGCAGAATGATTTCATAATAGAATTATTTTGCCAATTGACTTAGAAGTCCCCGCAAACCATGTTCCCCAGACCCCCGCACTTGCTCCGCTGACCTTTGAAGCATTCATTTTATCCCGGAAACTTCTTTGCTTTTGGTCGAGTCCAATTGAGCTGACCTTCCATGTATTGAGTGTTGTCTTTCCCTTCACCTAAAGCAGTTCTTATCTACTGATTAATCAGTAAAAAACCCTCTCCCACCCTCCCTCCCTCCCCCCCTCGTAACCAGAAAAGTATGTGTTCTTCTCAGGTTTACTATTTCTCACGATCTTATAATAGTGGTCTTATACAATATTTGTCCTTTTGCCTCTGACTAATTTCGCTCAGCATAATGCCTTCCAGGTTCCTCCATGTTATGAAATGTTTCACAGATTCGTCACTGTTCTTTATCGATGCGTAGTATTCCATTGTGTGAACATACCACAATTTATTTACCCATTCATCCGTGGATGGACACCTTGGTTGCTTCCAACTTTTTGCTATTGTAAACAGAGCTGCAATAAACATGGGTGTGCATATATCTGTTTGTATGAAGGCTCTTGTATCTCCAGGGTATATTCCTAGGAGTGGGATTTCTGGGTTGTATGGTAGTTCTATTTCTAACTGTTTAAGATAACGCCAGATGGATTTCCAAAGTGGTTGTACCATTTTACATTCCCACCAGCAGTGTATGAGAGTTCCAATCTCTCCGCAGCCTCTCCAACATTTATTATTTTGTGTTTTTTGGATTAATGCCAGCCTTGCTGGTGTGAGATGGAATCTCATCGTAGTTTTAATTTGCATCTCTCTAATGGCTAATGATCGAGAGCATTTTCTCATGTATCTGTTGGCTGCCTGAATATCTTCTTTAGTGAAATGTGTGTTCATATCCTTTGCCCACTTCTTGATTGGGTTGTTTGTCTTTTTGTGGTTGAGTTTTGACAGAATCATGTAGATTTTAGAGATCAGAGGTTGGTTGGAGATGTCATAGCTGAAAATTCTTTCCCAGTCTGTAGGTGGTCTTTTTACTCTTTTGGAGAAGTCTTTAGATGAGCATAGGTGTTTGATTTTTAGGAGCTCCCAGTTATCGGGTTTCTCGTCATCATTTTTGGTAATGTTTTGTATTCTGTTTATACCTTGTATTAGGGCTCCTAGGGTTGTCCCAATTTTTTCTTCCATGATCTTTATCGTTTTAGTCTTTATGTTTAGGTCTTTGATCCACTTGGAGTTAGTTTTTGTGCATGGTGTGAGGTATGGGTTCTGTTTCATTTTTTTGCAAATGGATATCCAGTTATGCCAGCACCATTTGTGAAAAAGGCTATCTTTTCCCCAGTTAATTGACACTGGTCCTTTGTCAAATATCAGCTGCTCATACGTGGATGGATCTATGTCTGGGTTCTCAATTCTGTTCCATTGGTCTATGTGTCTGTTGTTGTACCAATACCAGGCTGTTTTGACTACTGTGGCTGTATAGTAGGTTCTGAAGTCAGGTAAGGTGAGGCCTCCCACTTTCTTCTTCTTTTTCAGTAGTGCTTTGCTTATCCGGGGCTTCTTTCCCTTCCATATGAAATTGGTGATTTGTTTCTCTATCCCCTTAAAATATGACATTGGAATTTGCATCAAAAGTGCGTTAAATGTATAGATGGCTTTTGGTAGAATAGACATTTTTACTATGTTAAGTCTTCCTATCCGTGAGCAGGGTATGTTTTTCCACTTAAGTATGTCCTTTTGAATTTCTTGTAGTAGAGCTTTGTAGTTTTCTTTGTATAGGTCTTTTACATCCTTGGTAAGATTTATTCCTAAGTATCTTATCTTCTTGGGGGCTACTGTGAATGGTATTGATTTGGTTATTTCCTCTTCGGTGTTCTTTTTGTTGATGTAGAGGAATCCAAGTGATTTTTGTATGTTTATTTTATAACCTGAGACTCTGCCAAACTCTTCTATTAGTTTCAGTAGTTTTCTGGAGGATTCCTTAGGGTTTTCTGTGTATATAATCATGTCATCTGCAAATAGTGATAACTTTACTTCTTCCTTGCCAATCCGGATACCTTTTATTTCTTTGTCTAGCCTAATTGCCCTGGCTAGGACTTCTAGCACGATGTTGAATAAGAGCGGTGATAAAGGGCATCCTTGTCTGGTTCCCGTTCTCAAGGGAAATGCTTTCAGGTTCTCTCCATTTAGAGTGATATTGGCTGTTGGCTTTGCATAGATGCCCTTTATTATGTTGAGGAATTTACCTTCAATTCCTATTTTGGTAAGAGTTTTTATCATGAATGGGTGTTGGACTTTGTCAAATGCCTTTTCTGCATCGATTGATAAGATCATGTGGTTTTTGTCTTTTGTTTTATTTGTGTGATGGATTACATTAATGGTTTTTCTGATATTAAACCAGCCTTGCATACCTGGTATAAATCCCACTTGATCAGGGTGAATTATTTTTTTGATGTGTTGTTGGATTCTATTGGCTAGAATTTTGTTGAGGATTTTTGCATCAATGTTCATGAGGGATATAGGTCTATAATTTTCTTTTTTTGTAATGTCTTTACCTGGTTTTGGTATCAGGGAGATGGTGGCTTCATAGAATGAGTTGGGTAGTATTCCGTCATTTTCTATGCTTTGGAATACCTTTAGTAGTAGTGGTGTTAACTCTTCTCTGAAAGTTTGGTAGAACTCTGCAGTGAAGCCGTCCGGGCCAGGGCTTTTTTTTGTTGGGAGTTTTTTGATTACCGTTTCAATCTCTTTTTTTTGTTATGGGTCTATTTAGCTGTTCTACTTCTGAATGTGTTAGTTTAGGTAGGTAGTGTTTTTCCAGGAATTCATCCATTTCTTCTAGGTTTTCAAATTTGTTAGAGTACAATTTTTCATAATAATCTGAAATGATTCTTTTAATTTCATTTGGTTCTGTTGTGATGTGGTCCTTCTCATTTCTTATTTGGGTTATTTGTTTCCTTTCCTGTATTTCTTTAGTCAGTCTAGCCAATGGTTTATCAATTTTGTTAATTTTTTCAAAGAACCAGCTTTTGGCTTTGTTAATTCTTTCAATTGTTTTTCTGTTCTCTAATTCATTTAGTTCAGCTCTAATTTTTATTATTTGTTTTCTTCTGGTGCCTGATGGGTTCTTTTGTTGCTCAGTTTCTATTTGTTCAAGTTGTAGGGACAGTTCTCTGATTTTGGCTCTTTCTTCTTTTTGTATGTGTGCATTTATTGATATAAATTGGCCTCTGAGCACTGCTTTTGCTGTGTCCCAGAGGTTTTGATAGGAAGTATTTTCATTCTCGTTGCTTTCTAAGAATTTCCTTATTCCCTCCTTGATGTCTTCTATAACCCAGTCTTTTTTCAGGAGGGTATTGTTCATTTTCCAAGTATTTGATTTCTTTTCCCTCGTTTTTCTGTTATTGATCTCTAGTTTTATTGCCTTGTGGTCTGAGAAGATGCTTTGTAATATTTCGATGTTTTGGACTCTGCAAAGGTTTGTTTTATGACCTAATATGTGGTCTATTCTAGAGAATGTTCCATGTGTGCTAGAAAAAAAAGTATATTTTGCAGCAGTTGGGTGGAGAGTTCTGTATAAGTCAATGAGGTCAAGTTGGTTGATTGTTGTAATTAGATCTTCCGTGTCTCTGTTGAGCTTCTTACTGGATGTCCTGTCCTTCTCCGAAAGTGGTGTGTTGAAGTCTCCTACTATAATTGTGGACGTATCTATCTCGCTTTTCAATTCTGTTAAAATTTGATTTATGTACCTTGCGGCCCTGTCATTGGGTGCATAAATATTTAATATGGTTATGTCTTCCTGATCAATTGTCCCTTTTATCATTATATAGTGTCCTTCTTTATCCTTTGTGGTGGATTTAAGTCTAAAGTCTATTTTGTCAGAAATTAATATTGCTACTCCTCTTCTTTTTTGCTTATTGTTTGCTTGATATACTTTTTTCCATCCTTTGAGTTTTAGTTTGTTTGTGTCTCTAAGTCTAAGGTGTGTCTCTTGTAGGCAGCATATAGATGGATCGTGTTTCTTTATCCAGTCTGTGACTCTCTGTCTCTTTATTGGTGCACTTAGTCCATTTACATTCAGGGTAATTATAGATAAATAAGTTTTTAGTGCTGTCATTTTGATGCCTTTTTATGTGTGTTGTTGACAATTTCATTTTTCCACATACTTTTTTGTGCTGAGGCATTTTTCTTAGTAAATTGTGAGATCCTCATTTTCATAGTGCTTGACTTTATGTTAGTTGAGTCGTTACGTTTTTCTTGGTTTTTATCTTGAGTTATAGAGTTGTTATACCTTTTTGTGGTTACCTTATTATTTACCCCTATTTTTCTAAGTAAAAACCTAACTTGTATTGTTCTATATCGCCTTGTATCACTCTCCATATGGCAGTTCAATGCCTCCTGTATTTAGTCCCTCTTTTTGATTATTGTGATCTTTTACCTATTGACTTCCATGATTCCCTGTTATGTGTATTTATTTATTTTTTTAATTAATCTTAATTTGTTTGTTTTTGTGATTTCCCTATTTGAGTTGATATCAGGACGTTCTGTTTTGTGACCTTGTGTTGTGCTGATATCTGATATTATTGGTTCTCTGACCAAACAATATCCTTTAGTATTTCTTGTAGCTTTGGTTTGGTTTTTGCAAATTCTCTAAACTTGTGTTTGTCTGTAAATATCTTAATTTCGCCTTCATATTTCAGAGAGAGTTTTGCTGCATATATGATCCTTGGCTGGCAGTTTTTCTCCTTCAGTGTTCTGTATATGTCGTCCCATTCCCTTCTTGCCTGCATGGTTTCTGCTGAGTAGTCAGAACATATTCTTATTGATTCTCCCTTGAAGGAAACCTTTCTTTTCTCCCTGGCTGCTTTTAAAATTTTCTGTTTATCTTTGGTTTTGGTGAGTTTGATGATAATATGTCTTGGTGTTTTTCTTTTTGGATCAATCTTAAATGGGGTTCGATGAGCATCTTGGATAGATATCCTTTCGTCTTTCAGGATGTCAGGGAAGTTTTGTGTCAGGAGTTCTTCAACTATTTTCTCTGTGTTTTCTGTCCCCCCTCCCTGTTCTGGGACTCCAATCACCCTCAGGTTATCCTTCTTGATAGAGTCCCACATAATTCTTAGGGTTTCTTCATTTTTTTTAATTCTTTTGTCTGATTTTTTTTCAGCTATGTTGGTGTTGATTCCCTGGTCCTCCAGATGTCCCAGTCTGCATTCTAATTGCTCGAGTCTGCTCCTCTGACTTCCTAGTGCGTTGTCTAATTCTGTTATTTTGTTGTTAATCTTTTGGATTTCTACATGTTGTCTCTCTATGGATTCTTGCAACTTATTAATTTTTCCACTATGTTCTTGAATAATCTTTTTGAGTTCTTCAACAGTTTTATCAGTGTGTTCCTTGGCTTTTTCTGCAGTTATCCTAATTTCATTTGTGATATCATTAAGCATTCTGTAAATTAGTTTTTTATATTCTGTATCTGATAATTCCAAGATTGTATCTTCATTTGGGGAAGATTTTGATTCTTTTGTTTGGGGGGTTGGAGACGCTGTCATGGTCTGCTTCTTTAAGTGGTTTGATATGGATTGTTGTCTCTGAGCCATCACTGGGAAACTAGTTTTTCCAGAAAATCCGCTTAAAAAAAAAATGCAGTCAGATCCCTATCAGAGTTCTCCCTCTGGCTCAGGCTATTCAGATGTTAATGAAGCCGCCTGGGGAGGGTGGGGGAGGGAACAGAGAGATAGGAGAGTAGCACCTCAGAATATAGCCAGAGTTGCTTGTCTTGCTTGTAATGACTATTATATCTGAGATTCCCGCGGGCGCCTCGCCTATGTGTGCTGGCTGTGTGGAGATTGCCCGGGGGGGGGGGTCTGGCCCGCTGGAGTCACGGTCAGATCCTCCGCTTCCAGCCCCACGCCCAGTGTCAAGGCTCCCCTACTGGGACGGTGCACTCTCGACTCCAAAATCAGTCGCTGCCTCCCGGGGACTTCTCGTCCCTCCAGCCACGTGGCTGTGCCGCCTCCGAGAACCAGTTGGGCCTCCTCCCGGGGTTAGTTCAGATGGGTGGAGCAGCTCCCCGTGCTTGTGCCGTGACCAAGTGTCCTGGCTGGGACGCTGTTCTCCCCGCTCCAATACCAGTCGCTGCCTCCCGGGGACTTCTCCTACCGGCTGAGTCCCACGCCGCCCGCGCAACCCGGCTGGGCCCCTTCCCGGGGTTAGTTCAGGGGGGTGGAGCAACTCTCTGTGTTTATGCCGTACCTGCGTCCAGTCCAAATCCCTGCAGGACGGTTCCCCGGCTCGGACTCTGCTCTTTCTGCTCCAAGACCAGTCACTGCCTCCCGGGGACTTCTCCTACTCGCTGCGTTCCATGCCGCCCGTGGAACCGGCTGGTCCCCCTCCCGGGGTTAGTTCAGGGGGGTGGAGCAGCTCTCTGTGCTTGTGCCGTACCTGACTGGTACGCTGGCTCCAGGCTCTGGAAACAATTGCTGCTTCCCCATATTAGTTCATTCTCCGTCTCTAAATCTGTGTTTGTTGTTCAGGGTTCGTAGATTGTTATGTATGTGATCGATTCACTTGTTTTTCCGTGTCTTTGTTGTAAGAGGGATCCGAGGTAGCGTCTGCCTAGTCTGCCATCTTGGCTCCCTGTTGAGTCTATTTTGACTTATAGCGGCCCTAGAGGACAAAGTAGAACTGCCCCAAAGGGTTTCCAAGGAGCAGCTAGTGGATTTGAACTGCCAAACTTTTTTTTGGTTAACAGCTGAGCTCTTAAGCACTGGGCCGCCAGGGTCCTGCAGAGGTAGAGGTACAGCCGTTGCCTTCATACCCGTTAGGCTTTCAGGCTTTCCTCCAGTGGTCCACAGCATGTCTTTCAGTAGGGAATGGAGGGGATGAGGACTGATAAGCTCCAGATAAGTCAGTATCCTAACTTGGGAACCCTGCTGGGAGGTCACACTGCCTGATTATCACTCTGGAATCCTGCTGTGGGCTATTCCTGGCTCTGGCCCTAACTTGCTCTCTAACCTCAGGCAATTCCCTTTGATTGTCCTGCTGCTCAATTTCCCCTTTTCATCAATGCTTGGATGACCTTCATGACATAAACCAGGGCCAATGTAGCAAAATGTCCCTGACTCCCATCACTTGGGATTCAGGGATGTTTTGAATTATCTATTTTAAAGAACAACATTCTGTTAATCCCTTTCAAATATGAATATAAGCATATACAAGATACACACATTCATATGCATTTCAATATGATTATTTCACATAAGCATATGTTTTCTATTAATAAACTATAGGCATTTCTTCAGGACCTGATAAAATGGATAAATAAGACATTTATAACTACATTAATCATGAGCAATTAATTTAGGGATATTCTTAAGATTGTTTATGCTTTTAAACGTGACCCCTATAATCTGTTTCCACTTTTGCAGCAAGCCTCAGGTACACTTCAATTCTCTTGAAGCTATGTCATGCTCACAAATCTTTTGTTATTGATTAGGTTAGACTGAGGACAAACTTTTATAAAGATCTCAAAATTAAGGACAGAACTTGAATGGTGCCTAAGGGTTTGGATTTCTAATCCAGGACTCAATTTATTACACCATATGTCTTATTTATGACCTATTTCCACAACTACATTATAATTTTCTATAAAGCAAGACTATGCCTCTATGTATTCTCCATTCTTAAAATTGTATATAGTAGGTAAGAAACCCTGGTAATGCAATAGTTAAGTGCTTGGCTCCTTACCAAAAAGTTGGTAGTTCGAACCCACCCAGCAGCTCCATGGGAAAAAGACCAAGCAATCTGCTCACGTAAAGAATTTTTGTCATTGTTAAGTATCGTCAAATCGGTTCCAACTCACAGTACCACAGAATGAAACACTACCTGGTCCCGTGCCATCCTTACAACCATTGTTATGTTTGACCCTAGAAAACCCCAAGGGGCAGTTCTGCTCTGTCACAAGGGGTCTCTATGAGTCAAAATCGATTCGATGGCACCTAACAACAACAACAATATCAAAGGTGTGGGGGCATTAGTGGTTCTGTGGTAGGATTCTTGCCACCCATTCAGGAGATCCAGGCTTGATTCTGGCCAACATACCTCATGTACACCATCACCTATCTGTCAGAGAAGGTGTGCGTATTGCTATGACACAGAACAGATTTCAGTGGAGCTTCCTGCCTAAGATGAACTAGGAAGAAAGGCCCAGGGACCTACTTCTGAAAATTAGCCAATGAAAATCCTATGGATCACAACAGCATGAGCAGCAACCCCTTCATGGGGATGGTGCAAGACTGGGCAGCATTTTGTTCTGTAGTGCATGGGGTCACCGTGAGGTGGGGGCAACTGATGTGTAGGCAACAATAACATGTAACGGGTGCTGAATTTGTTCCTTTAAAATCCCAGAAAGAAAATAAGATTAACAAAGAGAAATAAGGATCCATTTATTACAAATGGTAAAACAAATTCCATTGGTTACTCTGAGTCAGAATCCACTTGACAGCACCAAATAACAACAACAACATAGAGTAGAAGTGACACTGAAATACAAAAGGAAAGTTAACACCTATACTTGGAGAATAATGCAGGAAATTTAGTTATGAAGGCACCCAATGTGATTCTGAGAGACATTTCCAAGGCCAAAAAGAGGCCATGAATGAGTACGTATAAGGTAAGTATTAAAAGAAGGGTAATAGATGATGATTTTGGAAAAAAACTTCTGGAAAAGAAAGTGAACTTCTGGCTTGATTTTTGCAGTACTATTACTATTTTTTTTTTTTAATTACTATAAGTAGGCCACAGATTAAAAAACGTTCTCTGTCTAGAGTATTCAGAAATCAAATGGTTGCCAGAGGAGGCAACTGTACATCAGACAGGTGAGACCCTTGACTGTTTTAGTCATGAAAATGTAACTGTGAAGGAGATATGTATTAAAAGAGGTAAAAAAAAAACATTTCACCAAAAATTTTTGAAAGCAAAGAGGAGATGGGGTGGAAGCTGGAAGACAACAGAAATGCAAAGAAGTATGGTGGAAACCGCATTCTGCTCAGATGTTTCTCCTGAAGGGTCTCTTGATCGAAGACTCTCCATGTACAATCTAATAGTCAGAAGGAGAGAAAAATCTATGGATATATAACTATCCCCGTTTCTTCTTTTATTTTCTGCTGGAGAAGAGATCGAATTGAATGGGGAGCACCAGGCAAGGCTGGAGAAGGGGACTCTTGTCTGCAGTGAGTGAGAATTAAGATGATGTCACTGCAAGTCCCCATGGGGATACTTGCCTGAACTGGGAGAGGCTAGTACTTGCAATCTTTCAATGAGTCAAAACAAACAAACAAACAAACCAAACCCGTTGCCATCAAGTCAATTCTGACTCATGACGACCCTACAGGACAGAGTAGAACCACCCCATAGAGTTTCCAAGAAGTTCAACAAGCCAAGATTTCCTAATTCAGACAGCAGGATTTAAGGCAGTAATATCAGTGGCCTTGGGCTATTTTTTGGGTCTTTATGTCTCTCTCATCTCCTTTTCTGATCTTTCTTCCATCTCTTGCATCTTTTCCTATCTCCCAGATACTCAGCATCCCCATACCTCCCTCAATAACTAACATTGGCAGCTCACCTCACAAAGCTTCTCCATGTAGATTAAATCATTTAAGACACACCATAATAAGGAATTTAAGCTGATGCGGTGGTTAAGGGCTCAGCTGCTAATCAACAGGTTGGCAGTTCAAATTCACCAGCTGCTCCTTGGGAACCCTATGGGGCAGTTCTACTCTGTCCTATAGGGTCGCTATGAGTTGGAATCTACTTGACAGCAATGGGTTTGCTTTTTTTTTTTTTTTTTTATTACAGATGGTTAAGTAGTTTGCCCCAAGATCAAGAAGAAAATGTCAGATTTGAGACTTGGACTCAAGTTCTCAGGACTCTCTTTCCCGTGGGTGCAATGCTTAAAGCGATTGACGGCTAACCAAAAGGGCGGTGGTTCAAAACCACCAGCAGCTCAGTAGAAGAAAGATGTGACAGTTTGCTTCCCATAGAGATTTACAGCCTTGGAAACCCTATGGGGTCACTATGAGTCAGGATCAACTCAACAGCAGGGAGTTTGTGGTTTTGGTAACCCATACTAGAAGGAGCTCTGGTGGTGCAATGGTTAAGTGAATTCTTGTTCTGACTTTAAAGCCCTCATTCTCTGCGCTGCCAACACAGCCAAATAGTAAAGAGGATTTGGCATTGCTGCAGGCATCTGCTTTCCCCCTTCGCTCACATTTGTGAGAAACTCTCCACCCCTCCAGGGCTCTGTAAAAACCCTCATTGCTCAGGCAGAAAGGGGGGACTTGGTGCAGTCAACTGAGAGTGTTAAAAGCTGCAAATCACGAATTGCATATGGAGGACATCCTCAAGTGGAAATGAGGAAGAAAATTTGAGAGAAGGGAAAAGATAATGAAAAGGAGTGGTGCTGCTTCCGCATGGGAGAAGGACTCAGTTTGAGGATGGGTGAATTTAAGTGGCCTTCTCATTCTGTGGAAAGAGGAGGATGGTGGGATGAAACGTAGGCTCCCTCGTCCCTGGACCTGGAGAGCAGGTGAGAGGAAGGCAGATCTGACAATATGTGTACCAGGATAGTGATCTCTTGACTTGAAGGGAAGAATTACTCCTCGTTCATATCAGCAGCCTGGGTCCCTAGCACACCATGAGATGTAGCTAATGCTCAGTAAATATTGGTAGAAGTAAACCTTAGTATGTTTCCAAGCAAAAAATGAAGGTGGAAAAAGAAATGGAGTACATTAAAATGACTATAGTACAGGTTGCTGTTGTTGTGTGCCATCGAATTGATTCCAACTCATACACCTGAAAAACCACTGCCTTTGAGCCGATTCTGACCCTATAGGGCAGAGTAGAACTGCCCTCCATAGGGTTTCCAAGGAGTGGCTGGTGGATTTGAACTGCTGACCTTTTGGTTAGCAGCCAAGCTCTTAACCACTATGCCACCAGGGCTCCTCTGACTCAATAGTGACTCTATATAAGAGAGTCCCCACAGGGCGTCCTAGGTTGTAATCTTTATGAAAGCAGATAGCCAACTCTTTTCTCCTGCAGAGCCGCTGGTGGATTTGAACCTCTGACCTTTCAGTTAGTAACCGAGCACTTAACCTTCTAGTATGCGTTACCAAAACCCCAAACTGACTGCTATTGAGTTGATTCTGACTCATAGTGACCCCATAGGGTTTCCAAGGCTGTAAATCTCTGTGGGAAGCAGACTGCCACATCTTTCTTCCACTTAGCTGCTGGTGGTTTTGAACTGCCAACCTTTTGGTTATCCATCAATCACTTTAACCATTTAGCTACCAGGGCTCCATCTAATATGTGTTAGAGGTGAGTAATTAAAGGCAAAAATACAATTAAGCCCAGGTAGTAAACATTATTGGTATTAAGACCACTGAGGCCATTGCTTTGAGGACTTTGAAAGCCAAAGGAAACCATTGAGAAGCACCTGCTGATTTTACGACTAAAGAAAGTGAGGCAGAGAGGTTCTTCCAAAAGATAAAGAGCTAGTTAGTGGCAAAGAAAGGGCTTATGTCTGGGAATCCTGACTTATAACTTGAACATGCACTAAAAGGCCAGCTTCTTAAGTAGTCCCAGAGTGGACAGAGCCCTGGATTTATGGGCAGCAGACCTCATTAAAGCTCCAGCTCTGCCAACAATTCCCTTGTGACACTGGCAAGTCATGTAGGCTTTGAGCTTCCTGTATTATCTAAAACGTGCCTATCATCACTCTCTCACAAAGTTGTTGTGAAAACCTCTGCATAGTATATCGAAAGATTATATATAATTTAAAAAATTGCAAAAGTAAGCCATTTTTGACACCTTTTAGTACTGGGGGCAAAAAAGTGTCACCTCTGTAGAGTGACTTTCCTTTATTGTCTTTCAAAATCTTCGTCAGAACATAAACATATTTTTTTAAGATGTATGATATTAAATCTCAAATGATACAGAAAAAACATATGGTATACATACATTCATGTTTAAAAAACCTCATGGAAGAAATGCTCTGCCTGCCAACCACATGGCAAGTCCTGTTTAGGTGGGATTGAAAATTTTCTTTTTTCTTGTTCTATTTAAATTAGTTCATATTTAGCCATATGCATACAATGGTATACACAAATTTATTTTTAATTTAAAATAACTAGATGTCAATGGCTCTGGGTTTTATTAGATGTGTAGCATCTTGTTTAGGAAGATTTTACTGCCTTATGAAAAAGTAGAGCAAATAGAATAGGAAGAATCCTAGTGATTTTTCCTCTCAGGGGAATAAAAGGCTGTGGATAGTGAGTTCAGAATTTCACTTTCTAGAGATTTTTAGTTATCGTTGTTGCTGCCACCATTGGAATAAGGAGAGGCAAAAGGCACGGTCAGAAAAGTTGTTCCAACTTACCCACTGGAAATTGTGATGGGAGAGTTGACCCTCCTCCCAAAGGAAAAGAAATGGGGAGGGGAAAGATACCGGAATGATAGATGGCACTTGAATCCCCAAAATGGAAAGTAACCCGTGCAGATACCTTGAAGGAAACATGCAAACAAGCTTGAATTTGAAAGAGAACAATACTAAATACATGGTGAGAAATGCTAAGAAAACAGAAATTTAGGAAGAAATGGAGGTAAAGTGGGAATGACTGGTTAAGAGCTAAAAAAGAAAAAAAGATGTAATTTGTCGAATTGCTCTATATTTTAAAGGGTTGTTGGAGTAGTGGTTAAGAGCTACGGCTGCTAACCAAAATGTCGGCAGTTCAAATCCACCAGGTGCGCCTTGGAAACTCTATGGGGCAGTTCAACCCTGTCCTGTGGGGTTGCTTTGAGTCAGAATTGACTTGATGGTAATGGGTTTGGTGTTTTTCGGTTAGGTACCATCGAGCCAGAAGAAATACTTAGTAAGCATAAACAGAATAATAAAAGAGAGAGCCTCTGAGAATACCAGGGCTATGGTAAGAGTTGGAAACCCTGGTGGAGTAGTGGCTATGAGTTAATCTGTTAGCAAAAGGTCAGCAGTTCAAATCCACTGGGCACTCCTTGGAAACCCTATGGGGCAGTTCTGCTCTGTCCTGGTTTGGGGAGCACATATGAGAAATATAGACATGCCAGAATGGAATGAACTAGGGTGGGTATAGGTTAAGTGAAAATGTGAAGCTGCTAATACTAGGGTGCCAAAGAACTGTTATTTATCCACAAAGGTAAGGGAGTAAGAAGAAGATTGGCTGTACAAACATCCTTAAAAAAAATTTAATAATAAAATCAGAACAGCAATATAATTAAGGAAAAAGAGAAGACAGCTAATAAGAAAAGGAAGTCATAAAAATTAGAGAAAGGAGAAATGATGAAAGAAATTGTGTAAGGAAAACTGCCCATCACGGATTATTGTTTGGTTTGACTAGATGGTATGTTTACAAGTTTGACATTTCATATCTTTAAAAAAAAAAAAAAAAAGTAGGTAGTTAATTATAATGGAGGTAAGAGGAAAAGACAATGATAAAACCACACATAGTTAAAAGATTTAAAAGAATTTTTAAAAATGGGTTTAAATAGTATCTAAGAAGCTTCTATGAAACCCAAGAGGAGACTCTCCTTGTAAACTCCATACTTTTCTGAGAAAAAGGGGAGGAGGAGCCCCTGGTGTGAAGCATGGACATTTTCCTGGTTTAAATCTATGAGGAGATTCTGATGACCACAAACTGTAAGTTTTAACAATGCCCAGAATTTAAAAGGGGGAACCTCAAAGCAACTTGTGAGTGATATTTGTAATATGTAATGCTTACCACATGTTAAGTGCATCTCTGCTCCAAGGATTTATTTTTAAAATATGAAAATACAGGGGTAGCATATAAAATTGCTGTTCTACTATTTGTGTTTCTGTTTGAATAATCTCATTTTGGTTAATATGGAAATTTAAGTCATCAAATATTGACTTTTTATATCACGGGAAAAACATCACAGGAAACTCAACAAGTAGTTTTATGAAGCTCTCTAGCACCAGTACTTAGTTAAGCTATCGGGGGAAATAATGGTAAATTAACTTGTGTGCGTGCGTGTGCCTGGTTTTCATTTGTGCCTAAAAACCCAGGCCACAGTGGCGACAGACGCACTTTTGTCAGATTATTTACTTCAGAGATAAATGATTGAATTTATCTGGGTCTAGTTTTTGTGAAACAACATGGATTTAGTTTTTTTTTTTTTTTGAGAACCTGATAAGTATGAGTCTATAGGTGTACCTGGCTCCTGCAGTTCTGAAAACGTGTCCCATTCTCTGTGTGACAGGGTCTCACTCTGCAGTAATCTGCAAGCAATAAAAGTTTTACATGGCAGACCCACACGTGCACTTGCGGAAAGGCTTCTGTCAGAGACAGCAGGTGCCTGTGACGTCTGAGAGTGGGTCGGCAGAACTAACACATTCTGCAGCTCAGAAAGCCATTTTTCAAACATGTGAGCAGGGCCCTCTGTGTGTAACTCTGATGGGGCAAGTGGTCCTTGAGGCCTCCCCAAAGCAAATGGCACTGGATAAAAGAGAACATCATTTACCTATTGTTATGCGTTAAATTGTGTCCCCCCAAAAGTTATGTTGAAGTCCTATCCGTCTGGTACCTGTGAACAAGAACTTGCTTGGAAATAGTGTCTTTGAAGATATCATCAGTTAAGTTAATGTGAAGTCATACTGGAGTAGGATGAGTTCTAATCGTATATGACTGGTATCCTCACAAAAGAGACCTACAGACAGGGAGCAATGGCGTCACTACCGGGGTGCGGACTGTACCGGGTGTCACTGTCAGAAAGGCTGATACCAAAAGGATTGTCTATAAGAGTTTTGTGCAGTGTTTCACCAGATATTTATTACTTTTTATAAAAGTATTTCTGTAGTTAGTTATAACAACAAAAACATTTTTGGTAAGGCCGGCTTACATGTATCAATTTACCTACAAGGCTAAAACTCTATGCTAATTTACTTTTTGGCCCTTCTAACGCACTCTTATCAGGCCTGTCATTATTACCCAATTGAAGTGAAGCTACGAATCACGTAATTTTGTTGCTGCTGGTGTTTTTACAGTCATTATTTTGTCAGATTTTCTGGGGTTTTAGCTATAATATTGTGGTAGTTAGTATTTATCAACCTATATCAATAATTTTTTTGAATTTTTTTATTGTGCTTAAAGTGAAAGTCTACAGATCAAGTTGGACTTTCACACACAAAAAAAATTTTTTTGAGAATGAAGTAGCAATTAAAGGAAAAGAAGAAAAATAAAAAAGGCCTCTGCTCAATTACTAATAAAGTTATAAATAATAATGTAATTCAATGTAGAAAAGTTTTTCAAAACAATTTTATTGTTAGTATTTACATAATCAAAGAAATATTACATTAAGGCGATTTACAACTATATTTATCACATATAATTCTATGATTAAAAATAATAATAAACATTACTAAGGATTCTGTATGGTCTGGTATGGGAGGAGATCCATGGGGGAGTGACATCATTAGCTGCCAAACTGGGTGACACCAACCTTAGTGACGTCACTGTCAAAGAGGCCAAGAAAGGAAACTGTGATGTTACCTCTGCAAGCCAAGGAATGGCTGGAACTACCAGAAGCTAGAAGAGAGGCATGGAACAGATTCTCCCTCAAAGCCTCAAACAGGATCAACGTGGCCGATATCTTGCTTTTGACTTTTAGTCTCCAGGACTGTGATACAATAAATTTCTGTTCTTATAAACCACTTAATTTGTGGGTTTTTTTTTTTTTACAGCAGTTCTAGAAAACTAATACCCCCATGAAACAGTGAAGTGGCTGCACTAAACCAGGGGCACTGTGGACAAAGCTCATTTTCACTCTTGACTGTGTGGTAAGGATCAGCACTAATTCAATTCCCAAAGTGTGGAAATGGATCCAGTCCTCGCTTTCCCACTTCTCAGTCCTCATCACTGCTTACGGGGCACTCGCTCTCTTAGTCCCAGCTACGCAGAGCTGCGTCAGAGCTCACAAATTAGACAGACAACATCTCTTAGACTGCCAAACAGGCAGACATCAGCCCTGCTGGCTCTCACTGCCGTTGTGGGTTTGTTTATTCTTTGGAATGACTCACACTATGAGTTGGAATCAACTTGACGGCAATGGGTTTGGTTTTTTTTGGTTTTATATCACACTTAAAAACCATTGCCATTGAGTTAATCCCAACTCATAGCGACCCTTTAGGGCAGGATAGAACTGCCCCATAGAGTTTCCAAGGAACAGCTGATTGATTCAAACTGCCGACTTTTTGGTTAGCAGCCAAGCTCTTAACCACTACGCCACCAGGGCTCCACACCAGACTTACTACAGCTTATTACAACCAAGAAGGACATAAATGAAGAGACACATTTACATAGGGTGAAGTTTGGGAGGGGGTCCCAGTATGGAGCTTGCATGTCCCAAAGAGGGTCGTGCTACCCTGTCCTGTGCATGGTTGCCAACCAGGAAGCTCCATCTGAGCCTTAGGGCTCAGCTCCAGGAGGCCCCTTTGGTTTGGCCAGCCTCCATTTATTAGTCTCAGGTGTCGGTATGGCTTGGAAAAACTGAGAATAAGGGCCAAATTACTTTTTAAGCAAGATAATTCTACACTTTACAATGGCTTTAGGAAGAAGAGAAATACCAAGCATGAACTTTTACCCAAAGATGACAGGCAAAGAAGCAAAACAACTCAAAAATACAGGTGGAAAGAACTTTGAGACCACTGGGAAACACTTCCAGGGGCCCTGGTGGAACAGTGGTTACTGAAAGACCTGCGTGTGGATCAAACTCACCAGTGCTCTGTGGGAGAAAGATGTGGCAGTCTGTTTCTGTCAATATTAGAGCCACGGAAACCCCATGGAGCAGTTTTACTCTGTCCTGAAGGGTTGCTATGGGTCTGAATCAACTCCATGGCAATGGGTTCTTTCGGGAAACATTTCAACATGGAATAAAATGAAAGAGTGAATTTGGCAAGTAAGCATAGGGTGTGGAATGCTAACTTCTTTCC
Organism: Elephas maximus indicus; assembly: GCF_024166365.1. NCBI lineage: Eukaryota > Metazoa > Chordata > Mammalia > Proboscidea > Elephantidae > Elephas > Elephas maximus. Next base: position 193,055,801 of record NC_064819.1, read on the forward strand.
TCGAACAAGGGTTCTGAAATCATCATACACATGTGATACCCTCATGGACACTGAATAAATAGGGAAGAGTGCTCTTAGCTGGCATAAATATCATTCATCCCTACAATATAAAGTTTTGAAGCCTGAGGCCTTTACTCAGATAATAACATTAAACAAATTCTTATGTAAACCTGGCTCTAGACTTTATGAGTAAATAATGTTTTCTCACTTTAAACCCTTTTGAATTTTAAAGTTGGATATAGAGAGAGTTTAAGAAACATGGCTGCTAACCAAAAGTTCAGCAGTTCGAATCTGCCAGGTGCATCTTGGAAGCTCTATGGGGTAGTTCTACTCTGTTCTATAGGGTTGCTATTAGTCGGAGTCAACTCGACGGCAGTGTTTTTTTTTTTTAAGAAACAAACCTCAGAAAGGTTAAATAAGATAATCAAGAGATAGAACTAGAAAGCCCAGATTCCCAGGAAACAGTCTCACAAATGTATTTTCTTAATATTGTTATATACTAGAGAAGGGAGAGGATACATAACATTTAATGTTTAATTACAATTATAAATTAATGAATATTCCTGAAATTTAAAGTAATGAACTCATCAAATTTACTATTTTTTCCTGGATCATGCTAAAACTGTTTATTGGGCACCTATGTGTATTCTACAACAATCTTGCTAAATACAAATATAATAAACTCACCATTATCCTAACTGATAAACATATTAAACATTTTTTATCTGAGTTTTTGTTTTTCAATATTGTCATGGATTGAATTATGCCCTCCCAAAAATGTGTGCATCAATTGGGCTGAGCCATGAGTCCCAGTATTGTGTAATTTTCCTATATGTTGTAAATCCTGCATCTGTGATGTTAATGAGGGAGGATGGGCAGTAGTTGTGTTAGTGAGGCAGGACTCAACCTATAGGATTGGATTGTGTCTTGAGGCAATCTCTTGAGATATAAAAGATAGAAGCAAGCAGAGAGACAAGGGGACCTCATACCACCAAGAAAGCAGCACCAGGAGCAGAATGCATCCTCTGGACCCAGGGGTCCCTGTGCCTGAGAAGCTCCTCGACCAGGGGAAGGTTGATGAGAAAGACCTTCCTCCAGAGCCAACAGAGAGAGAAAGCGTTCCCCTGGAGCTGACACCCTGAATTTGGACTTTTAGCCTACTTTACTGTGAGAAAATAAACTACTCTTTGTCAAAGCCATCTATGTGTGGTATTTCTGTTGTAGCAGCACTAGATAACCAAGACAAATATGAACTATTCAAGAAAACTAGTTCCACTAATTGAAAAGAATTATTTTAATCAAGCCCAAAACTGGGCTTTGTTATTGTTGGGATTTGTTATTGTTTTGTGTTGCGATATTTAGATTTTCATTTTTCTGCTGCTTTTGCCTAGATTAATTTCAGTTTCTTATCCATTAGTTTCATTTGTGAATGACTTCGGGCCTATGTGAAAATCACAGTAGCATTTACAATTTGATTATCTGTCATCATTAAGGACTTTAAAAAAGATAGGCTTTAGGAAATGACAGCTGAGAAGAAAAAAAGTTTGCAGTAATAGCATCAATACTGGTAGAACTTTGACATACGAATTACTTTACAGTTAAACCTTGTGACTAGTCCCATAACCATATATGAGTGGATACATGCCTGGCTACAAACGAGCCTAGAATCAAGAGAGATGAGACCAAGCCTCATTCTATGTGGTGGTTGTTTTAGTCTTTGCCCCTTGCCAGTGAGTCATACTGCTTTCAGTTCAGCTGAACTTCATTCCAAAGACAAGTTATTATTCAAATGGAGGAGAATATTAATAATAACAATTGTTAATATTTATTGGGTACTTATCACATTACAAGCACTGAGCTAACCGTTTGCATATATGGATCATTTAATCCTCACAACTCTACGAGGTATATATGTTTACTGTATTTTGAGGAATTTAATGTGCACCTTTTCAACCAATTTAACATCTTTAAAATTAAAATATATCTTACAAACATAAGTCATACAATTTCTCTTTCTTAGTTGTATGTAATTTCATGGTACATCTTACAATTGATAGTAACTTAGAATTGACAGTTTATCGTTATTTCACTCAATTTTTAGAGTTTCAAATTTCAGTTAGAGAGGTCGAGAACCATGTCTGGGGTCACATGACCAGAGGGATCCAGGCAGTCTGGCTGTGTTAAGAGCACCTACCAGAAGCCACTCTTACCTCCCAAACTCTCAGTTTCCATAGTCTCTTTGGGGGAGTTTCTTACCGAATCCTAAGTCCTTTCTCAGGATGAAGAAGTTCATAAAATTTGCTTTTAAAGTCACCTCTGAATTATATGAAAATCAGCAAAACTAAAAATCAGGATTAGAAAAGGCCAACAAAAACTACTTTGCTGAAGAAAAAAGTAAAAAAAAAAAAGGCAAAAGAAACCATAGTAGAACAACTACCCCTGACTTTGCAGAACGTCATTTTAACTCAAACTTTCAAATTGAAAAACCTAACTTTTGGACTAGCTAAGGTTTGTTAATCAGGGAAAAGACGTTCATACATTTAATCAACCCCCTAAATGTTAACTTTTTGTTTGAGACTGTGCCCAATAACCAGAAACATCAGAGGATAGAGATGTTTTTTAAACTTTTCTTCCTTCTTTTAATTATAAATGTAAGTTGCACATAAGGAATTTTCTGTGGCTTTGAGCTAAATTTAGAATAAAAAATTTGAGAACACGTTCACTACGTTGTGGAAAGAGTGCCTACTAACATTATTTTTGATCATTCTCTTCATCTTTTTATTATTGTTATATCAAATATTCTATAAACTGACATCACTAAAAAATAAATACTAACACATTTGTGTTGAATATTCCTGAATAAATAATGAACTCATCGAGTTTACTATTTTTTCCTGGATCATGCTAAAAACTGTTTATTGGGCACGTATTTGTATTCTACAGAAATCTTGCTATAAAGCAGGGGTTCAGACTGGTTCTTCTTGGTTCAATCATGGCTGAGGAGGCAACACTGGAACAGACCTGAACTTTTAAAATTTGGGTCAACCACAACCATAACTGGAATAGGAAACATCACAGGTCGAAGTCATGCTAGGAGCCTCATCTCTCTCTTAGATAACAAGGGCAGCATATGCATTGCACAGCAACCAAATCTCTTGCCCTCGGATTTTGTGCAGAGTCAGAAACAGTGGTGCCCCACTCAAAGACGTTGAATGTGTGTTGCTTCCCTCAGTCCTGGCAAGAAACCAACCGCATGTATCAGGCACCTGAAAGGGCTCACTAAGCCTCTTCAGAGTCTCCCATTCCAAGGCTTCCACCCATAATGTTTCCCCTTCTGGTTACGGCTTCACATCACTGAAGTTGTAAATATTCAGATCTCTTCTGGTTTTGCTTCATTGGCCATGACTGAACCAGTTCAAACCGATTCAAAGTCCTGCTACAAAATATATAAAGAGACCTTGCTATAGTTCTAGACAACAATTTTACTTGTAAGAAATGTGTGGGTACCTTGATAAAAGGAATGTGGGAGAAAAATACTGCAGACATTTACTAATTCTGGCATCTTCATTTTAGAAGGCATTAGATCCCTTTATTGATAGCATACATTTAATATTGTTTTGGGGCTCACAGTTATGCATGCAATAATCATTTGTTAATCACCTGCCATATATCGGGAGCTGAGGTGGGCATTCATACCCACAAGTCCTGCCCTCCCTGGACTCAAAGTGCATGAAATGTGTAAATAGATATAGCACCATGCTGCACGGCATTGTTGTTGTTGTTGTTAGGGATCATTGAGTTGAATGAGGCTCACTGCAACCCCATGTGACAGAGTAGAACTGCCCCACAGGGTTTCCTAGGCTTTAATTGTTATGGGAGCAGATCTCCAGATCTTTCTTCCTTGCAGCCACTGGACGCTTTCAAACTGCCAACCTTTTCAGTTAGCAGCGGAGTGCTTAACCATTGCTCCACTAGGGCTCCTGCATGACACCACAGACACATGAAAAAAGTACTATGGGAGAAGAGTTTGGTGCCGTTTACACCGAGTTGTCCATAGATGCAGCTCTTGTGACTTATTTTCAGACTGCCTAACCTTCAATGGCTTTCGTTGTCACCCCTTAAAAAGAGAATTCGCAAACCACTAATTTGTTTTCAACTCCTTTGTAACCTTATGGCTTCTTCAGTTTATTAATATCTTTGCTAATCTGATTGTTTTCACTACTTGCCACACAGGCAGAGTTAGAAGGGAAGGATATCTGAAGCTCTTTTATTTTTTTAAATACCACGCATCCAAATCTCAATAAAAAACGAAAGTGTAATCATCAGGGTGAAGGAAAAATATGGTCATTCCTATATTCAGACTTTACACAGCAGTAGACTAAACACTAGTGGCCATTCCCAGCTTCTCAGTGGGAACCAGAGAAATGTGGCAACTTTCTCACATTTATGTTAGAACAAGCAATATATTCAATTGGTTCACAAAATTGAAAAGTTATGTTTCAAAATATTAAAACACACAAAAGGTACATGCTTCAGCTTCCAATTGCTCTCCCAAGAGGCAATGCTTCCAGAGATATGTGTGCATAAGAAAATAAATGTTCTTTTCTTTCTCTCTTCCTTCTTTCCCCCTTCTTCTCCTTTACTTTTTACTTCCTTCCCTTCCCCTCCCTCTGTTCTTTACTGTGCTTTCCTTTTTCCTCCTGTTCTCCTTCCTTTTCTTTCTCTCTTCCTTCCCCCCTCCCTTATTTTAAACACATTAAGCACAATGAATGTTCTTTCCCTTGATTTTTTAAAATTTAACAATGTATCTTGGAGCTCTTTTAATACCAAAGCGTGATGAAATTTGCCATCTTTTTATTTTTTTTTAAAAGCTGTATGCTATTTCCCTGAATAGATGCATCAGAATATATTTAATAGTCCTTATCTATCATGTGTGACAGGCAATGTTTTGTTGTTATACATAAGGTTGCCATGAGTTGGAGCCAAGTTTACGGCAACTAACAACAACACGAGTAACATCGGAAGTTATGTCATTTCACTAGCAAACAAGTACATTTACAGTGCAAATCCTTAAAGGTAAAACTATTGAGAGAAGGGATATGTGCAATTGGAACTATAATAGATATTGTCAGATAACAAGAGATGTTTTACTGGTTTGATCATTAACGAGTGCATTGGGACTCCAGTTAAAATATCGGACAATGACAATATCTGAATGACTTCTATAGTAACAGGAGTATCTGATTATAAAAATGGTGCGGAGGCAATGTCTCACCTCCTCTAACTTCACAAGGGGGAAGGAGAGCCAAGATCAACAGCCCAAGGCTGAGTCCTATGAGGCAGAAGTCAGACATGCCTCCTCTCTCCTCCGTCTCTAACAATTCTGACACCAACCATCCCTCCTACAGCACTCTCTACTTCTCTGCTGGGTTTGATAATTCATTACAATGGCTACACAGAACTCACAGACCATACTCACAATTATGGGGTTTATTAGGGAAGTAACAGTTACAATTCAGGCTCAGGAACACTTAGGGTACAGTTCTTCCATCAGGACAGCCTCTTCTCAGCACTGCTCACAAGCATGTCTCTCCCTGACCCTTGGCTTCTGCCCAAAGGCACTCAGCTTTCTCTCTCAGTGGGCCTGGGAAGCCCAACATCCCATCACCTGCTGCCAGGTTTCTGCTGCCTCTTCTCTGCCACTGCTTCTCACTGTCTTCAAGGTTCCAGCTCTCTCTCTGTCTCCTGGGTCCAAGAGCTTCTCAGTGCAGGGATCCCGGGTCCAAAGGACACGCTGGCTCCTGGCTATTCTTCCTTGGTGGTGGTGGTACCCTCTGTTTCCTGCCTCTGGGGTGGCTCAGTTCAAACCCAGTGGGATAGCAAAACTGACCAATCCCTTTGGTGGCCCACTATTACCCTATCACATAGTCCTGCCCAATCACTTGGGTGGGAGTTACAAGACCATGGTGAAAAAGGCCACACAAAAGCGGTATCACATTGCGTGATTTTCAGGTTATACATGTTTTTGTCTCTGTGGTTTGCAGACATGATCAAATGTTATCTCCTGAGTATAAAATCAGGATGAAATTTAGGGAGTATGGCAAGGTCTCACAATAATGGCTTAATCTTAAAGACATACAACTTTTTGATAGAAATTCTGATTCGACTCCACCTCGGTCTTCTCTCATTTTTGCAACCATTTTGGTCACTGGTGTTCAAAGCAAATCTGTCTTCAATATAGTTACTAAACTCTGTAGGATTTGGATAATCTTCTTGCATGCTTTTATAAGCTGGAATTAGAGATGGCAACACAATTCAGCCTCTTGCTGTGGAAACCACAAATTTCTAAAGGGCATCCTGCCTGGACATCACTTCATAGAGAATAAGCACTGTCCCATGGGCGCCTTGAAGACTGCCCGCATGACTTGTTGCATCATTTGACCTTTAGCAGTAAACTTAAATTTAAACCAAAGACAAAACAGTGTATTTGGCCTCTTAACAATTGAAATCCCTCCAAATTTTTTGAAAGTTTTCTTCCTATTATTCTTCCCTCATGGTTTATCATCTAAGCATGCTTGGTTTGACACCCATGTGAACACTGTCAATTTATCTCAGAGGGCCACTCAACACAGGTTCAGTGGCGTAAAGAGTAACAGTTCTCACTTAAAGGAAGTAAGTGAAAAAAAAAAATGTTGGTTGGCTCTTTGTTACCAAAATTCTACCTGCACATCTACCAGCACTAGATGACTAAGACACCTAATATAGAGCGTGTCTTAGTCATCTAGTGCTGCTATGACAGAAATACCACAAGTGGATGGCTTTATCAAAGGGAAGTTTATTCTCTCACAGTCCAGTAGGCTACAAGTCTGAATTCAGGGTATCATCTTCAGGGGAAGCCTTTCTCCTCTCTGTCGACTCTGGAGGAAGGTCCTTTTCATCAGTCTTCCATTGGTCTGGGAGCATCGCAGCACAGGAGCCTTGGGTCCAAAGGACGTGCTCTGCTCCTGGCACTGCTTTCTTGGTAGTATGAGGTCCTATGTCCCTCTGCTCAATTTTCTCTTTTATATCTCAAAAGAGATTAGTTTAAGATACTACCTAATCTTGTAGACCTCATCAGTATAATTGCCACTAATCCATCTTGTTACATCATTGTGATAGGATTTACAACATATAGGGAAACCACATCAGAAGATAAAATGGTAGACAATCATACAATCATACAAGAGAATCATGACCTAGCCAAGTTGACATATGTTTGGGGACACAATTCAGTCCATTACAGAGGGGTCATGGAAATCTGCCTGGTTTACCTTGTGCTGGCTGTTCAATTAGGTAAGAGTATGCCCTCAAAAAGATAGTTTTGTGTTGTATGGTGACCATGTTGCCCAGTATTTTCATGAGGTACCTTGAAAGGGTGGGGGAAGGGCAGGGAACAAGTGAGCTTATGAAGTAAAGGGATCGTTATTCTGTCTTTGGTTATGCTGGCCAGAGAGAATCTCTTCATCAGGAGCACCCAGTCTCTGAAGTTTATTCAGCAACATCCCTGTACCTCTAACATGACAGTGCAGTCAATGACTCATTGAGGAGGGAAGTTAGAACGTGAAATTTCACCCTCCTCTTCCTAGCACACTGCTTCTTTTCTTGACCAGCCAGAAAAGACCCTTTCAGGGAGACAGTTTATCTGGAAGTAATGACAGCAAAATAACTAGAAAGGCTAAACTGTTTTAAATAAAAGGGTGACACCCTATAATGGCACATTGGTTAGCCAAGGTTTTATTAGCCAGGTTTTAAAGCAACTTTGACTTTTAGGAGCCTGAGTGTGTGGGCCAGTGTAGCCCCCAGTTCCCATGTGTGACAGAGGAGCCAAGGAAGAAAATGGTAAGAGGCTGGTGAGTCCATAATAAAAGACCATCATCTCTAATCAGTGCTGAGCCAAGCAGAGAAAAAGAGAAGGTGAGTAATGAATATGATCATGGAAATTAGTCATTGTAAATGATAAATAAACCCACTGAGAGAAGCAAAATTCACTTCAAAAAACAATGGAAATGAAAACAGAGGGGAAAATACAAAGAAGTGGGATGATGGATCTGAAATACTGTATTCAAAATCTTAGAAGGAAGTGGTTATGATTTGACCAGGTGGTGAGACCAATGACAGGTGGCCCCTTGTGAATAGCTAAACACATAAGGGGGACTATTGAGATAAGTCTGAGACAGGAAGGCTTTTTTTTTTTTTTTTTTGAAGTTTTTAAGACCAAGCAGGGAGCTAGCTGCTTTGTTATAAACTTTCAAAGGAGCAAAGGAATAAATGGAAATATTGGGCCTCACTCTAACTCAGATCTCAGTATAGCATGGGCAGGTGTCATGGATTGAATTGTGTCTCCCCAAACCATGTGTCCACTTGGCTAGGCTGTTTGTAAAGCCATCGACTTGTGGTATTCCTATTATAGCAGCACTAGATAACTAAGACAGCAGGTATCTGTTCATACTGAATACTCCATGAACTCTCTGGAAGCTTTTGCTGTCAGTAGACCCTTCCAACTGGCTAGGTTAAAAAGCAAAAACAAACAAACAAAAAATAATGAGGCTGCTGACCCAGAAGAAAAGGGATACACAATGATTGTTGTTGTTAGCTGCCATCCAATCAGACAACTGAGGGTGTTTCCATACACAACAGAACATAACACTGACCAGTCCTGGACCATCTCCATGATGAGTTGGGAATTGGACTCTTGTGATCCGTAGGATTTTCACTGACTGATTATCAGAATTAAATTGCCAGGCATTTTTTTCCTAGTCCATCTTAGTCTATAAGTGGCACTGAAACCTGTTCAGCATCATACCAACACACAAGCCTACACTGACAGATGGGTGGAAGCTGTGCTTGGGGTACATTGGTTGGGAATCAAACCTAGGTCTCCTGCATGGAAGGAGAGAATTCTACCAGTGAACCACCAGTGTTCCCGTTCTTACCTTGAAAGAAAAACATTTTGCCATTCCACACAATGTGGCTCAATTCCTCACTTCCCTCTTGGGCAAAGCAGAGGGGTGTCTGGGTTTCATCTCTTGTCCTATTTCTCATGGGGATGTATAGGCCCATGCTACTCAGGCTAACCTCTGCATGTAAGAGGGGTTGACTCTGAGTCATCTGAAAATCACACAAGGTTTCACATCCAATGACATCTGGAAAACAACGGGCCACATATCATCTCAAAGAGATGTCACATGAACACAGGGAATGAGCAGACTCTGTTCTCTTTGGGGGATTAGTAGAGCATGAAATAGTCAAGACTTGATGTAGACAGAATTTAGTGAGGAATCAGAGTAATGCTTTTTTTTCTTTACTCCCCCTCTCAAATTATGTAGAAGAGGAGAGCTAAAGATAAAGAAAAATAGGGAAAGAAGGTAGGCATTCTGGGAGCAATCACAAGAATTTAAAGGAAATCTAACCCTCCAAAAAGAAAGAAATTATTTATTTATTTATTTTACTTCATCTAAATGCTTACCTGGTGTTTCAGCACTGAAGGGATTCTAATCAACATATTTACAGAATTTAGAAATAACTTCTATATATTCCCTGAAATTTGTTTCTTGAGGCATAATAATTTATGTTTAATTTTCTATAATCTAATGACATAAGACTTGTCACATTTACAAAAATAAAAATCTAATTGACAACAAAGAAAGCCTTTTCTTGCTAAAATAGACTTAAGGGTCTGTTCTTACCCTCTGTAGAACTGGGACTGAGAAATGTGATAGCACAACAGGAAGATGAAGCAGAAAGCACACATTCCCCTCCTTAAACATATAACAAGTTCCCTCACGTCTAATCCCCCCAGCCAAGGGATCCCACATTTTTCATTAATACAATACAAAAACATATGGTTAAGAAAAGAAAAAGAAAATAAATGAGTAGAAGAGCCATAGAATTCAAAGACAACACATTCCCTAGTTCATACCCACATCTAAACTGCCTAAGAAATTTCAATGAAAATCAGATGTGATTTTCAACATGTATTTGAATAAAATATAAGAAAAATGCAAGGACTTCTCTATGTGGTAGTAACAAAATTTTCTTTCTTTGTGTTGCACAAATTGTGGAATTTCTGCTTCATACACCCATGATAGGAATTTTAATCAATATTTGGGCAGCTCAGTAATAGCGGGGTGGCATGGGGTCCAGTGAGGCATTTCCATGGAAGCCATGAAATAGATCAGCACAAAATACACCCCCGGTAGATATCAAAGGGTCCCAGTAGTAGTGACCCTACAAGTGCTGCTCTATGTGGATGTGGTCAACCCTGGAGTTATTACTAAATACCTCAATTAAGGAGAATTCTTTCCAGAGAAGGGGGAGGAGAAAAGAGTATTCTGATTAATTTAATTTTATAATTCTGTGTTTACCCAGAGACATTTCATTCATCCCTTGCTTTTGAAGTTCTAAAATGCATTTGCTTTTTTCACCTGATAGTTTATATGGAATTTATTTATTTCTTCTCTGATAATGATTTTAGGGTCACAGAAAGCACCTATGACAAGAATGCTAGACCTGAAATCCAAACTAACTAAACGGCTGCGATCTTGGGCAAGTCACATAGTTTTCCCATCTGAAAATGGGAACTATTACCATTTGCCCTATATATTTCATAGAGTAATTGTGAGGATTAAAATGAGACACTATTTGTAAAAAAAAAATTAATAATAATTCTTACCATTTGGGAGGTATAGATATGGCCATAGAAGAGAAGATAGATTTGAGCCTAAATGTGTACCGACCTCATGACTTAAATTGGAAGTTATTTTAAGATAGAGAGAAAAAAAAGAATCCCTGATAACAACCTTAAAAAAAAAAAAAAAGAAAAAGTTTTTTTTCCTAGAAGTGAAATCCAGAGAAAAGTAACCCAGTACTCATTTTTTCTGTGTACGTTACAATGGAATCATGTTGGAAGAAAGGCCCTGGCCAACAGGTTCCAGGTTTCTCACAACACCCTGAGATCAGGAAGAAAGAATGAAAGGAAGGAGAAAAGGAAGAAAGAAGGGAAAAGAAAGGAGGGAAAGGGAGGGAGGAACAAAGAAGGAACAAAGCCAAGGTAAGACCCAGCAAGCAAGTGGAGGTCTAGCTTCTTAAGAGTGACGTGCCGTTCTTCTGCTTGTACACACTGCAGCCCAGTGCCACAATTTGGGAGTTAGCTAGTTTTTTAATCTAAGGCTTTGACTTCCTTTCATCTTTCTGAATCTGATCTAGTTCATCTTTAGGAGGTGTTTAAGGGACTGAGGACCACAAAGACTCACTCAAAAGAAGATTAAGATAAATAACAGGTTGGACAGACAAGGTTTTTTTTTTTTATTTCTTTTGACTTCAGGCCTTTAAGAATATTTTCCCATTTATTTCTGTTTAATGCAAAATATAAGTCCCTCACTGGAGTCGAAAGCCAGAATCATAATGTCAGCAAGAAAAGTTGCATTCATCTGCACAAGATGGCAGGACATGAGAGAGTGTGAATGTTAACAAAATCTCAGCGCTGTTTTTCCAAGGCGCACAGTCATTCTTTCGATCAACGAATACTATTACTGAGCACCTATCAAGTTTCATACATTCACCGTCCCAGAGGATTCATCAGTGAACACAAACAGATAAAAACCTCTGCTCTCAAGGAGCTGATATTTTTGAGGGTGAGAGGCTGGGTAGCAAATTAGAGATGCCCTAAAACATAATTTGTCAGAGATTATTTGCTTTAAAATACGTGTATAGCTCATTGCCATCCAGTCGATTCTGACTCACAGCGACCACATAGGAGTAGAACTGCCCCATTGGGTTTCCAAGTAGCAGTTGGTGGGTTCAAACTGTCGACCTCTAGGTTAACAGTCAAGCAATTAACCACTGCTCCACCAGGGCTCCAAAATACATATATAGATAACATGTATACAGTAAGTCTAAGAGTAGGATATAAGATTTTTTTTTTTTTGAAACCCTGGAACAAGGAAATAAATGATTTTAAAATCCTAGAACATTTGAGAAAATTGGAACATACACAAAATGTGTTTTAGTAGTTTTAAAACAAATTGCAAATGATTTTGTTATTCTGAAGAATAAAGTATATTATATATAAACCGTTTTTTTCCAAATGTTTTTAATTTTTCCTATCAGAGATTATAGACTCAAGTGAAATATGAGTAAGAAAGAAAAATATCTTTCTAAATTATTTTGCAGGGAAGTGGAGAGTTAGAGGGAAAAGTTCTTAAAAATATTTCCCCTCAAGTTTTCTGCTTCGTTTTTTGTTGTATTCCCATAAATCCTCACCAGTGTCCTGCTTTTCAGTGAATACATGTTACACAATTATTTTGTGAGTGGACATAAGGCAATTTCTTGATTTAGAGAGCACCCCAAATTCCTACTAAAACAAAACATTTTATTGCTTGAAGTTGAAAAATAACCTTATTATTATATGGTTTACAATGAATTCTAACCTTTGTAATCCTCAAGAAGCCCAAACTTTTTTTTTGGAAATAGGCAGTGCTTACAGCCCATTGTTCAAAATTTATTAGAAATGATGACATTGTTTTTATTCTGCATGTTTCATTGTTTTAAATAGCCCATTTTAAAAAATAGCCCTTACAAAATTGCTTTATTATTACTGTAGAAATTCTACATTATTAAATTACCTAAAATATGACTTAGTCTTAGCATAGTTTGAGAAATAAATGGTTTGCTGAATACACTGTACCAGTAGGTACAGGCAGAGAGACAATGCTATGGCAGGCATGATGAAAGTCTGGGCAGAGCCAAAACCAGGAGGTAAACACAGAAGTGAAGAAGCTATGATCAGAGGGTTGGGTTTATTTTGTGGTCCAGGAGGTTGGTGTTAGGGGTCAGCCAAGGTTGATTACTAGGTGCCAAGTAGGGAAAGTGCCAGAGACATGGCTGGGAGATGGAGCAGAGAATCTGTAACCTATAAAACTAACCTAGGAAATTGAAGGCAGGAACATGGGAAGCGTCCTTTGGGACAAGGCAACTGAGTCAAGCAGTTCTTTGTCCTGGCAGAACTTTTAAGAACCTTGGTAAGCACTTCTCTTCATCACTTTAAAGGCACTGCCTAACACTTGATGACTAGGATTAATGGATCTTATTTTGGGGAGGAAGTAGATGTTTTGCCAAAGAATCGTGAACTTAAAATTAACCTCTATCTACACCCAGTGAGTTCAATGACAATACTGGTATTAGTTATCCACTGCTGTGTGACAAATGGACTCAAAACTGTCTGAAAACAACAAATATTTATTATCTCACAGTTTCTTGAATCAGGAAGCTGAGTGTGGTATAGCTCAGGGTCTCTCACAAGACTGCAATCATGGTGTCAGCTGGGGCTGCAGTCATCTGAAGCAGGAGAGCAGGAGAGAATTCACTTCCAAGGTTAGTCCTGAAGCTGTTGGCAGACCTTATGCCCTTGCTGGCTGTTGCCTGGAGACATTAGCCGCTTGCCTCATGGGCCTTTCAATGGGGCATCTGACAGCAGGGCAGCCAGGCTTCCCTCAGGGCAAGTGAGCTAGAGAGTGAGAGTGAGGGTGCAAGACAGAAGTCACAGTCTTTGTAATCTAACATCAGAAGTAACATGCCATCACTTTTGCCCTACTCTATGTCCAGCACACACTCAAGCAGTGGGGATTACACAAGAATGTGAATGTTAGGAGGTAGGAATGCCATCTCAGGGGCTGTCTACCAACATAAGACCCAATGCCATTGAGTGGTTTCTGACTCATAGCAACCTTATAGGACAGGGTAGAACTGCCCCATAGGGTTTCCAAGGAACTGCTGGTGGATTTAAACAGCCAACTTTTGGTTAGCAGCCATAGCTCACTATAGCTCTTAACCACTGTGCCACCAGGGCTCCATACTCACAAAGAAATCTATACCACTAAGTATTTTAAGGAGCTCTGGTGGCACAGTGGTTAAGAGGTACGTACAGCTGCTAACTAAAATGTCAGCAGTTCAAATACACCAGCAGCTCCTTGGAAACCCTGTTGGGCAGTTCTGCTCTGTCCTGTAGGGTTGCTAAGAGTCGGAATAGACTTGACAACAAGAGTTTTTTGCCTTTTTTTTTTTTTTAAGTGTTTTAGGACAGAATAGACAGTAATTCTGGCCTGAAAGTGGAAAACGATATTATCTCAAAGTTCCTTTCAACTTCATGATTCTATTTTCTGTAATGAAAGTTATTCTTCATGTTTTCTTTTCAATTCTGTCTTGTACACTGTGGTAGCTTAAACTTTATCTCCTCATATAGGGGACTAGGTTGGCTAAACTTTATCTAAGCAGTATAAACAGTGGTTAAGAGACAGACTGCCAGGCTTTGAATTCTCACTCTTGACTTACCGCTTGATGTTGTGCTTCAGCTTTCTCATCTGAAAAAGGTTTGCCTACCTTATTGGCTTATTGTAAGGATTAGATGAGTTAATACTTGGTACAGTCCTAGGTACATATTATATGCTAGCTATATAGTTGCAATATTGAAAGATTCTCTGGGCAGAATAATGAATGGCACAGGAAGCATTAAAAGAAGACGGAAGGAATACACGGAAGTATTGTACCAAAAAGAATTGGTGGATGTTCAATGATTTCAGGAGGTAGCATATGATCAAGAACTGATAGTACTGAAGGAAGAAGTCCAAGCTGCACTGAAGGGATCGGCAAAAAACAAGGCTCCAGGAATTGACGGACTACCAAGTGAGCTGTTTCAACAAATGATGCAACACTGGAATCTCTCACTGGTCTATGCCAAGAATTTAGAAGACAGCTACCTGGTCAACCGACTGGAAGAGAGCCATATTTGTGCCTATTCCAAAGAAAGGTAATACAACAGACTGTGGAAAACTATTGAATGATATCATTAATAGCTCACACAAGTAAAATTTTGCTGAAGATCATTCAGAAGCAGTTGCCACAGTACATCAACAGGGAACTGCCAGAAATTCAAGCAGGATTCAGAAGAGGATGTGGAACGAGGGATATCATTGTTAATGTCAGATGGATCTTGGCCCAAAGCAGAGAATACCAGAAAGATGTTTACCTGTGTTTTATTGACTACTCAAAGGCATTTGACTGTGTGGATCATAACAAATTACGGATAACATTACAAAGAATGAGAATTCCAGAACTTAATTGTGCTCATGTGGAACTTCTAACACAGACCAGTGGCAATCGTTCTAACAGAGCAAGGGGATAATGCATGTTTTAAAACCAGGAAAGGTGTACTTCGGGGTTGTATCCTTTCACCATATTTATTCAATATGTACATTGAATAAATAATCTGAGAACCTGGACTATATGAAGAAGACCATGACATCAGGATTGGAGGAAGTCTTATTAACAATCTGTGATATGCATATGACACAATCTTGCTTGCTGAAAGTGAAGGGGACTTGAAGCACTTGCTGATCAAAGACCACAGCCTTCAGTATGGATTACATCTCAACAAAGAGAAAACAAAAATCCTCACAACTGGACCAATAAGCAACATCATGATAAAGGGAGAAAAGATTAAAGTTGTCAAGAATTTCATTTTACTTGGATCCATAATCAACATCCATGGAAGCAGCCATCAAGAAAACAAGTGGCCTATTGCATTGGGAAAATCTGCTGCAAAAGAACTTTTTAAAGTGTTAAAAAACAAAGATGTAACTTTGAGGACTAAGATGTGCCTGACCGAAGCCATAGTATTTTCGATCACCTCATATGTATTCGAAAGCTAAATAATGCATAAGGAACCGAAGAAGAATTGATCCCTTTAAATTATGGTGTTGGCAAGGAATATTGAATATACAGTGGACTGCCAAAAGAATGAACAAATCTGTCCTGGAAGAAGTACAGACAGAATGCTCATTAGAAGCAAGGATGGTGAGACTTCCAGATTCTTTGGAGATGTTATCAGGAGGGGCCAATCCCTGGAGAAGGACATTATGCTTGGTAAAGTAAAGGTCAGCGAAAAAGAGGAAGACCTTCAATGTGATGGATTGACACAGTGGCTGAAAAAATGGGCTCAAACATAGAAAACAATTGTGAGGATGGCTCAGGACCAGGCAGTGTTTCATTCTGTTGTACACAGAGTTGCTGTGAGTTGGAACCATTTTGACGACACTTAGCAACAGTTAAAGACTATCCTGAAACCACTGACAAATTTTTTGGGAAAAAGAAGTAATCTTTTTTTCATATAATTTCCTATATGTTACCTGCACAGGCCCCTGCTATGTTTTTTCCTGTGTTCCTAGACTAAATCATAAAATTTTTCCAGTTGTATATACAATTGCTTAGGTCTGGAGGGCAAGTTTAGTACTAGTCACACCATCACGGCTAGAAGCAGCCTGATAAAGTAGATTTTAAATAGCAAATAAATAAGGAGTGTTCTAGGAATAACGAGTTTGGATGATTTTTTTTTTTAACCTTGTTGTTGTTGTTAACTGCCATTGAGTTGGTTCCAATTCATATCAACCCTATGTATGACAGAATAAAACACTTTCTAGTCCTGTACAATCCTCACAATAATTGCTATGTTTGAGCACACTGTCGTAGCCACTATGTCAATCCATCTCGTTGAGGGTCTTCTTTTTTTGCTAACCCTCTACCAAGCGTGAAGACCTTTACTGGTCCCTCCTGATAACATGTCCAAGGACGTGAGGCAAAGTCTCCCCATCCTTCCACCTAAGGAATATCCTGGCTGTACTTCCAAGACAAATTTGTTTGTTTTTCTGGCAGTTCCTGGTATGTTCAGTATTCTTCGCCAGCACCATAATTCAAAGGGGTCAGTTCTTCTTCAGCCTTCTTATGTATTGTCCAGCTTTTGCATGCATAAGAGGCAATTGAAAATACCATGGCTTGAGTCAGACACACCTCAGCCCTCAAGGTGACATCTTTGCTTTTTAACACTTTAAAGAGGTTTTTTGCAGTAGATTTTCGCAATGCAATGCCATCATTTGATTTCTTGACTGCTGCTTCCATGAGCATTGACTGTGGATTCAAGTAAAATTAAATCCTTGACAACTTCAATCTTTTCTCCGTTTATCATGGTCCATTTGGTCCATTTCGGAGGATTTTTATTTTCTTTACGTTGAGGTATCATCCAAACTGAAGGCTGTAGTCTTTGATCCTCATCAACAAGTGCTTTGAGTCCTGTTCTTTTTTCGCAAGCAAGATTGTGTCATCTGCATAACTCAGGTTAATGAGTCTTCCTCCAATCCTGATGCTCCATTCTTCATATAGTTCAGCTTCTTGGATTATTTGCTCAGTATACAGATTGAATAGGTATGGTGAAAAGATACAACCCTGACATACACTTTACCTGACTTTAAACCATGCAATATTCCCTTATTCTGTTCAAATGACTACCTCTTGATCTACGTACAGATTCCTCAAGAGCACAATTAAGTATTCCGGAATTCTCATTCTTTTTAATGTTATTCATAATTTGTTACAATCCACACAGTCAAATGCCTTTGAGAAGTCAAGAAAACACAGGTAAACATCTCTCTGGTATTTTCTGCTTTCAGCCAGGATCCATCTGACATCAGCAATGATATCCCTTGTTCCATGTCTTCTTCTGAATCAGCTTGAATTTCTGGCAGTTCCCTATTGATGTACTGGAGCAACTGCTTTTGAATGACCTTCAGCAAAATTTTACTTGCATGTGATATTAATGATATTGTTCAATAATTTCCACATTCTTTTGGATCACCTTTCTTTGGAATAGGCACAAATATGGCTCTCTTCCAGTCGGTTGACCAGGTAGCTGTCTTCTAAATTCTTGGCATAGACCAGTGAGAGATTCCAGTGTTGCATCATTTGTTGAAACAGCTCACTTGGTAGTCCATCAATTCCTGGAGGCTTGTTTTCTGCCAATCCCTTCAGTGTAGCTTGGGCTTCTTCCTTACATAGCATGGGTTCTTGATCATATGCTATCTCCGGAAATGTTTGGAAGTCAACCAATTCTATTTGGTACAGTAACTCAGTGCATTTCTTTCATACTCTTTTGATGCTTCCCGCGTCATTCAATATTTCACCCACAGAATTCTTCAGTTTTGCACCTTGAGGTTTGAATTTTTCCTTTAGTTCTTTCAGTTTGAGAAATGCCAAGTGTGTTCTTCCCTTTTGGTTTTCTAACTCCAGGTCTTTGCACATTTCAGTATAATACTTAACTTTGTAGTCTCAAGCCACTCTGAAATTTTCTATTCAGCTCTTTTACTTCATCATTTCTTCCATTTGCTTTAGCTCTTCTACATTTAAGAGCAAGTTTCAGAATCTCTTCTGACGTACATTTTGGGATTTTCTTTCCTATCTTTTTAATGACCTTTTGCTTTCTTCATGTATGATGCCCTTGATATCATCCCATAACTCTTGCGGTCTTCAGTCAGTACTGTTCAATGTGTCAAATCTATTCTTGAGACGGTCCCTAAATTCAGGTGGGATATACTCAAGATTGTACTTTGTATCTCTTGGACTTGTTTTAATTTTCTTCAGCTTGAACTTGGACTTGCATATGAGCAATTGATGGTCTATTCCACAGGTGGTGCCTGGCCTTGTTCTTACTGACGATATTGAGCTTTTTCATTGTTTCTTCCCACAGATTTAGTTGATTCAATTCCTGGAATTAAAGCATGATCGTCGCTTAGTCAGTGATGTGATTTAGGATGTTTTGACTAATTGTTATGGCAAGAATATATTTAAATGAGGGAACAAAAGAAGTTTAGGTGGCCTGTAAGGATACTACTTCAATTATACAAGTGAGAAATAATAAATATTTGCATTAAAATAGGGGCACAAAGTAGACAGAATAAAAAGATAGATTCTATAGATGTGGATTAAGTATATCTGATCCAATTTCAAGAAGCAGAGGCATGGATTCCAACTAAAAGTTGGTAAATGCATAGAAAAGAGAGAGGTATGTATTCCTTTTTGACTGAAAGAAAGTGAAAGGGAGAAGACTAAAAGTTTGGGACAATTTGAAGTGTCTCGTTTTGGCTGACTTCTGGACAAATTAAACAATGGATGGCTGACTTAGAAGGTAGCAGAAAGAGGTTTGGGGATAAAAGAAAAATAGGAATTATTTTTGTAATAGTTAAGACTAGATTTCCTTCTTGAGTAGAGAAGCAATTAATTATTGCGATAAATTTTAAAAAAGAAAACGAAAAGAGACTCCTGCCACGATTCTTACAGGATTGAAGAGGTGGACGATGTCATAATAACTGAATCGGGAAAAGCTTACACACAGTCAGATCTTCACCAGTGGCACACAGTGAAACCTTTCATGTCACTGCAGCCTGGTTATTTTTTCCCTGAAACATGTAGTTAGACACTGGGATTTTATAATTCTATGCTTCTTCTAAAATGGCTTCTGAAGGAAAAAATAAGGCAGTTTGTAAAAGAAGCCAGTGTCTGGGTGGTAAAGGAAAGCTAAATGGTAGACTTTTCTATAAATGTAGCCAAGGGATATATTCCCATCACCTGGTTGCAGTATTCCTAAATTACTATTGGCATTATGTTTTAATTAAATGGAATCTAAAGCTGGAAAGCAAGTGTCACTTCTCTTTCAAGTCCCTTGCATTACAGTTGCTTGGTTTCTCTCGGCCCACGGAAGTTAATTGATTGGCACAAGGTCACACAGTGACAGCCAGTTAGTGACAGAGCTGTAATTAAAAATCACATCATATACATCTGCCATTTATTGAGCAACCTGTGCCCAGTATTATATTAATTGCTTTAGTGTCACAATAACTCCAATGAGAAAAAGTGTGTGTGTGGGTGGGGGGGATTAAGTAAATCACCAGGGCAACCAACTAGTAAATGGCAGGGCCAGAATTTGATTCAAATTCTGCCTGACTGTATAGCCTACGTTCTTACTCATACCCCAAAGTCTTTTTTTTTTTTTCTGTGAGTCTTGTCATTTCCACTGATAAAAACAAAAGCATGAACTGACAGTCCCATCAAAACTAGACCGATAGATTTATTAAAAAAACAAATGGGCATAACCATTAAAATAGCCCACACTGCTGTACATCAGCTTCTGATTCCAGAAAATCCAACAGTGGTGAAGAAAATGCAAGTTTTCCTCCTTGGCGGACCTCCAACCCTCTTCTTCCTCAGGCCACACTGACTTGGAGAATTTGGGGTACTCATAGACCCAATGCACCAGATTCAAATCTTTTCCCACTCCTAAATGGGTTCCCATAGGGCCAGTGTTTTTCCAACTGAGGATGGTGATCCGTTAGTGCACCATGAAATCAATTTGGGGGTCATGACTAAACAAAGTGGAGTGCATTTTTTCCTTACCGTTCAACCCCCTGCTAATATTTTGGACTTGAAGAGGATTTTCTTTGATTATATTGGGTGCTCTTGGATAGAGTTAGTTTCTTTTTAAGTTTAATTTTGCTTGAAGTAACATTCATTCCACATTTAGTTTACTGGAACCAGTTTAAAATCTTGCCCAAGAAAAGTCTCCCTTGCAAAGAATCCTTACAGAAGAGGTCCTGTTTTCCTGTGAAATGTTTATACAATAATTAAGTCAGGGTCCTGTAGTAGTCTTTACAACTAGCTTTGACTGGGGCCTAGAATCTAAGAATTTCTCTTGTTAATTGTACCCCTTCTAATATCTGCCTCCTCTGTGCGAGCTCGAGTCAAAGTGTACCCTTGGAGCCTGGAGGGCTCTTTGATGCTGTGGCTGCTGAGATAACGTGGGGCTGAGAGGATGAGAATCAGCGGGGCTTCAAGTGTTAGTCCCACCCCCTACCCAAATGGAAAACCACATTGAAATATTTGTCCTCTGTGCTTTGTTCCTAAAACAAACAATATTTAGCTAAGTATGGTGTAAGGGGTTATGATGTGCCACAATTGATAAATAAACTGCTAACCACAATGATGAGGGAGAAGCAAGAGTATTTTGTGGTCTTGGGGAGAATTGAAAATTCTATTTCAGTGGAGACAGGCCACAAAAGACAAAGCTAATCAGAACGGAAATAAATCTTTTTCTTACAGCATAAATTTTTATTGCTGCAGTGGGAGAACATGTTTTTATTTTTAGGTGATTCCACCTTATCAGGTGGAATTTGTCAAATTATTTTTCTGGCAAAGATTAAGGGTGATAGCACAGCTCAAATTTCGTTTTTCCCACAGTTTCTTTTTAAAAAAAAATCACATTTTGGGCTCTAGTAAAAATGCTATGCTAGTCGGATGACTAGATTTTGCTGATCAATGCAAATTTAATGAGGAAAAAACAAAAAACTGGGATATTAAATAAGTGATACTGTGGGTTCTGATAAATTTAAATGTTTAGCTGTGTACAATAGTTCAAGTTAATTCATACGAACCCATCCTTTCCAGCATTTTGTTGGACGTCTTTTCTATTTGTGTAGGCTTTTGGTTTTAAGGAGATATGATGAAATTTGCCTGTATTTAAGACTAGTGGCACATTGATTAGTGTTAAAGAATTACATCCAAATAATTTTATACAGGGTCTACTAGTCAGGGACATATTTAAATTTATATTTATTTTTCTAAAAGATGAAAATATGATCTTGGCAATATAATATGTTTTTGTATCTTATCTCTGGGTACCAGATGTGTTTGAAGGGATAAAGGTATTAGGGAGAAAAAACTCTCAAAGTTCTACTCATATTAAAAGCTTTTTAAATTATCTGTAATTGAAATTTGATTGTGAGCAATTTGTAGATTCTGGTAATGGAGCATAGTTTGGTAATGTAAAATGACGTTTCGCAAGACCAGAACCTATCTCCGAGGGTACCTACACTATTCATAATTTAAAGTAGTCCTCAATTTTTTTTTTCCTAGATACGCAATGTTCAAGGTTCAAAAAGGGACTTCTTAGTTCTAGGATTTAGTAGAAAGATCAGTGTTCACTTTGCCCATACATGCCCTTAATAATTTTATAGATTTATGCAATTGCTCCATTCAGTCCTTCTTAATTAATAGATTTAAACATCTCACATTTTTGCCCATTTATAAAAATAAATATGTGATATTTTGATTTATATTCTTTTAGTCATGTTATGGAAACCCTGGTGGCATAGTCGTTAAGAGCTACAGCTGCTAACCAGAAGGTCGGCAGTTCGAATTCACCAGGTGCTCCTTTTGAAACACTGTGGGACAGTTGCCCTCTGACCTGTAGGGTAGCTATGAGTTGGAATCAACTGGACAGCAACGGGTTTTGTTTTGGTTTGAATCATTTTATATACACAGTATTTACATATTTATATATGGCTTACAAGTATTTATGATCATATTGGATATATAGTTTCTTAAAACCATGTCATAAGTATTTACCCATATCAATAAAAATATATAATTTTAATTTTAATCGCTGCATAATATTTCATCATGTGGATCTGCCATAGTTTATTTAACCATTCTGCTATAGTACAAGACACTTAGTTGTCTCCATTCTCTTGTTATTTTAAATAATACTATGATGAATGTGTTTGTTCAGGAATTTTTATTTTATCTCTTATTAACCCTTGGAATGAATTCCAGATGGTGAAAATACTGAGTAAAAGACATCTTCCCTATTGATTTAAGATGCTCCTTTTGCCATGTATTAGGCTTTTGTACATTCTGATTAAAACTAGGCCTATATATTCTGTTGCACTGATCTATCTACTGATTTTTGCACCATATCGCATTTTTATATAAGGTATAAATATCTAATAAAGTAAGTTCCTCCTTAGCTACTCTTTTTATTTATTTTTGCCTCAAAATATTCTTGGTTAAACTTGTCTCTTTATTCATCTAAATAGGTTTGCAATAATTTTTAATGCTCCAAAACCACACCATTTGAATTTTTATTGGACTTTGGATAAGCATACAAGTTAATTTGGGAAGAACTGGCATAATTAGACATTATTCTATCTTCCTTGAAATGTATATTTTTCCATATAGCAAAACATTCTATCTCAGTAAATATTGGAGGTGGTCTTAACATAGGCCTCACAGATTTCTTGATAAGGTATTATTAGATTTTTTCACTATTAGATTATTATATTTTGATCATGTTTTATGTGTTTATTATGTTTTATAGCTGTTTATTATGGATATATAGTTTTTTGTAATTTGGTTGATTATTCTCAAATGCAAATCATATTATCTATAAATTATGATTTAGTCATTTAATGATAAATGTTTGTTAAACATCTATGTGCCAGCCCAATCTTCTAAACACTGGACGTACAACAACAAAAAAAGAAAGCAGGTTATGGAAGTTGTGTTTCTAGCAGAGAAAAACCAAAAACCAAACCCAGTGCCACAGAGTTGATTCTGACTCATAGCAACCCAATAGGGTTTCCAAGGCTATAACTCTCTACAGAAGAGGGCTGTTACATCTTTCTCCCTTGGATCCGCTGGTGGTTTTGAACCACCGACCTTTCACTTAGCAGTTAAGCACTTTAACCACTGCGCCTCCAGAGCTCCTCTTTTGCAGAGAAGGACAGAAAACCAAATTTTACTAAGATAGCATATAGATTAGGATAGATAGTGCTTAGGGTAAAGGAAAAACAATTGAGCATAGAAGGAGGATATAAAATAATGAAGGCTGGCGTTGAAAGTTCAGACTGAGTGGAAAGCTTCACCAAAAAAAGTGACTTTTAAGTAAAGAAGTAAGTAAATTAGGAAGGCAGTAGTAGTAAATGAGATTTCAAAAATGTAAGAGGCCGATCATGGTGATCCTTGTGGGTCATAGTAAGACTTTAGAGTTTTTACTTGGAATGAGTTGGGGAAGACACTGGATGGCTATGAGTCCGAATCAACTCAAAGGCAATGTGTTCCATTTTCATGTTTGGTGTGGAAGCAAAGAAAATAGGAGAGAAAATTGAGAACTAAAGCAATTTGTCAATGTTTTAGACTGCTGTGGTTTTGGCTGCTGTGTTGAGAACAGGTTTAAGAGGAGCTGGGATGGAAGTGAGGAACCCTGGTGGCACAATAGTTGGGCACTCGGCTGCTAACCAAAAGGTTGGTGGTTCCAACCCATCAGCTGCTCTGAGGGAGAAAGAAAGATGCACCACCCTGCTTCCCTAAAGATTACAACCTTGGAAATCCTATGCGGCAGTTCTACTCTCTCCTATATAGTCACTGTGAGTTGGAATCGACTGGAAGACAACATGTTTGATTTTCACACTTGGGATGGAAGCAAAGAAAATAGGAGGGAGAACTGAGAATTAAGGCAATTTGTCAAACAAGAAAAGAAGCCGGTAAGATACAGGGCCCGGGAAAAATACAGAGGCTGTCTTAGTCATCTAGTGCTGCTATATGAGAAATACCACAAGTGGATAGTATTAACAGAGACAAATTTATTCTCTCACAGTCTGGCAAGCTACAAGTCCAAATTCAGGGCTTCTGCTCCAGGGGAAGGCTTTTTCTCTCTGTCGGCCTTCTCATCATTTTTCACCTGGACTAGGAGCTTCTCTGCATAGGGACCTAGAGCCCAAAGAATAAGCTCTGTTCCTGGCGCTGCTTTCTTGGTGGTATGAGGTTCCCATGCCTCTCTGCTCTCTTCTCTCTTTTATATCTCAATAGAGATTAGTTTAAGACACTGTCTAATCTTGTAGACCTCATCAATGTGACTGCCACTAATCCATTTTATTGCGTCATAGTGATAAGATTTACAACTTGTAGGGAAATCACATCAAAATGGTAGACAATCATACAATACTGGTAATCATGACCTAGACAAGAACCAGAGCAGCTAGAACCTTCATCATGACTTCTGTTCATACTTGATCCATGACAGAAGGACCCTCTGGAGACATCCGCCTGACCTGAACTTCTAGCCTGTCTTGGTTCACAAGACCATTGGAAGGAACAAAGACTTTATGCATTCTGCTGATCAGTTTATGAATGTAAGTATAGACGCTTATCTACTTCTAATAGGTCACCTAAATACTTCTTTATTTCCAATGATTATAAATTTTTGTCTTCCAAGAGATAAGTAGCTCTTTTTTCTTTGAGATGTCTTTTCTCCAATCACAAACCATCCAACTGAACAGAAGCTAGCAATTTCCATTTTCCTCCACATTATTCTCTGAAATATGAGAAAAAAAAAATCTATTGGGAAGGGAAAAGTAAAGTAATCTCCTACACTCCATTCTCAGAATGCATTATTTTTATAAACAATGAAAGCAAATTTCTCACCCTAACTACAAGTATTTCAAATAGCTTGTAGGCAATTTTTTTTTTTTTTTTCCTTTTCATTTCTGAAAGTCTTTATGGAGCAGTCTATGGTGTGATTCAAGACCAGAAGAGTTCTGGGCCAGACACTAGTTGGGCACACACAGTCTTCAGTCATCAACTTGTCCACAGGGAGACTTAGGTATTCGATGCTTTCATTCCAGAGTGGGTGTAATACCATTTGCCTGCCCTTGTTGGAGAGCAAGCTTGGATGAAGGATCAATACTAAACACGAGTCCTAAACCCACTCATGTGAGATGTGGGATGAGTGGGTAGGTTTGACACTAATCAGCTTCTCTCACCCAGGCCATGACTTCCTGCAGAATCCAAGCAGTGAATCCCACTTCAACATGTGCACATATTACACACAAGTCAACACACACATAAATTCTCAGGTACACGTGATAATTCACATTCTTTAACTCAATATACTATAAAAATAATTGGGCCTAAGTCTTGCTAAAACTGCTGGAATTTTAGGGAAATAAATCATTCTTTATCATTATTCCCATAAGGAATTAATATGCTAAAAAAAAAAAAAAAGCTTCAAGTTTCAAGTATAGTTTCACTATTTCAACCACATCAATGAGACGGTCTCATGAAAAACAAATGTAGCCCAGTGTTGATAGTCAGATTAATAGATCATTTGTTTGCCAGATATTAGCACAGATCATCACACATTTTTGGGGCAGCACAATATAAAATAAGAATAATTTTGTATGACACAATTATTGTTATGAATTCAAATATAGTACAGATTATATCATATTTCCAATTTCTTTTTTCAGTAGAAGTTTGAAATAATAAAATTTTCCTGGGAGGTATCTATATTCCTATCCCACCAATGGTGTGCTAAAGATCTTCCAGTATGAGAACTGGTTATAATAGAAGCTGGACAGAGGGTTGTTCATGAAATTTGTCTCTGTGTTCCCTTCAAAGACCTACCTACTCTCAGATCAACTTTCCTCCACACTTCCAGATACTGAAATTTTCATAATAGAATACCTTATAAGCACTAAGACATTATCTTTGGGCTCTTAAAATCATAGAATCATGGTATCAGAAGGTGTTATATGAAGAACTGTGAAGGGTCTTAGGTTTTACCCTACTTGCATGCTAACAAGTTAGCCACTTAAGAGTTTCTTGGATGTTGGTGGAAGATATAAGAAATAGCAGTAGCTAGAGTATCAGTGGAAACCCTGGTGGCATAGTGGTTAAACTCTATGGCTGCTAACCAAAAGGTTGGCAGTTCTAATCCAGCAGGTGCTCACTTGTTCTGGTTCCCTGATCCACGCAAAAAGGGCCAGGTGATGCCTGCACATTCAGGGGATGCCTTAGAAGAGAGGAACCTGAGCTTAGGAAACCAGAATCTTCTATACTAGGCAGTAACTTTGACTTTCCTTTGCTATGAAGTTTTGATGGTTAAGTTTATGGGTCAACTTGGCTAGGCCATGATTCTCAGTGGTTTGGCAGATATTATGTAATCATCCTCCATTTTATGATCTGACGTGAGCAGTCTGTTGAAAGGGGAATTTCCTTTGGAGTGTGGCCCACATCCAATTTATATAGATTCCTGGCAAAGCTTGCCCTCTCTGGATACAGCATACAACTTGTCATCCTCTGACTTCTGGTTCTTGGGATGTGAGCCAGCAGCCTGCAGTCTGACCTGCGGATTTTGGGTTCATCAGCCCCTGCAACCACATGAGTCAGGAGAAGCCTCCAGCCTGACATCTGACCTATGGATTTGGGACTTGCCATCCTCCACAACTGTGTGAGCCATTTCCTTGAAATAAATCTCTCTGTCTCTCTCTCTCCTTATACACACACACACATATATACATATGCACACACACATATATTTATACACACACACACACACACACACATAGATGCTTCACTGACTTTGCTTCTCTAGAGAACCCAGTCTAAGACACCTGGTACTGAGAGTGGTTCCGGAGGACCAAAATCATAAGGATGAGTTTTCTGAATTGGTTCTCAGACCTGGTTAGCCTTAAAGGCGCTGATGACTCTGCTTTCAGTTGTAAAGAAAAAAACCAAAACCCACTGCTGTCGAGTCTATTCCGACTCATAGCGACCCTACAGGACAGAGTAGAACTGCCCTATAGAGTTTCCAGGGAGCGCCTGGCAGATTCAAACTGCCAACCTCTTAGTTAGCAGCCATGACACTTAGCCACTACACCACTAGGGTTTTCCCAGTAGTAAAGAGGGCACTACTAATCCACAGCATGAGGTGGCAATAGAAATATGCAAAACATCACCACTAATGGATCAAATATTTGTGAGATACAAGATTCTGGGTGATTGCATATTTGATATTTGTTTCTACAAGTTTGTCAGAATGAGAAGTATAGGGAGGCTGGTTGATTAGCTGTGCTTTCACTAGACGAAGCGGCGAAACAAAGAGATGAGCTCAGGGATCCAGAATCACAGCTCGAGTGCCGCATAAAAGACCTGAAAGTTGCCATCTGTGCCCAGAAGGAAAGCATTATTTCTTGTAGTAACAGAGCTAATATTACAGAAAATCAAACTCAGAGCCTTATCCTAAGAATTGCTGAATTATAACAGCAACGAATTCCTAACCTTGAATGGTGTCTGAGTTAAACTGGGGGCATTGATTGGGAACAAATGGATCCTGAAACATGGGATGGGGACATATGGGCAGATAATCAGGAAGCTGGGACATTGAGCTCCTGAATTCCATTGAATCACTCCTGCCAACAGAACCAGCCCTCTTACTCTCATCTGAAGAGATTACTCCATCTTCGCCTGCTAAACCACCATCCCCAGTAAAACCGTTACACCTTCCACCCCCATCTGATGAGATTAATCCATCTGTGCCTGGAGGGTCTTCACCTGAGATAATAATGGGGCATTGCCTGAGGAAGATGTCTTACAAGAAATTGCTAAATGTCCCCAGGACCTACCCACACCACCCATTTTGGTTTCTAGACCTATAACTAGACTTAAATCCCAGCAAGCGCCAAAAGGTGAAGTACAAAGTGTAAACTAGGAGGAAGTACATTACACTCCAAAAGAACTGCTTGATTTTTCAAATATATACAAACAGAAACCTGAGGAATATGTGTAGGAATGGCTATTAAGAGTGGGATAATGGTGCAAGGAACATAAAGTTGAATCGGTCTGAGTTTATCAATATATGGGTCCACTATGCACAAATCCTTCATTCAGTGTTTGAGCTCGAGTGGTTAGAAAAGGATCTAATAGTTTATTTGGTTGGCTCACTGAATCATGGATTAAGTTGTGGCCTACACTAAATCAAGTTGAAATGCCAGACCTGCCTTGGTATACTATAGAAGAAGGTATACAAAGGCTTAGGGAAATTGGCATGTTAGAGTGGACCCACCAGGTTGGATCCACAGACTCATCCAGGGAGTGCCCAGATAACGTACCTTTTACCACAAGAATGAGGAACAAATTTGTGAAGGGAGCTCCAGCATCTTTGAAGACTGCTGTAATTGTTATTTTATGTACATCAGATTTGACAGTGGGAACTCTGCCCTAACTGAGTTAAGACACCTACCTACAATGGGGTTAACTGGAGCCCATGGTGGTGGAGGCCAATGGCAGCACTTAATCCACAAAAACTAGGTAGGCATGGTTACCGTAATGGACAGCAGAGTCAAAGCAGTAATCAGAATGTCTGACTCATATGGGCTTATAGCATTAGCTACTTAGTCATGGTGTCCCTAGGAGTGAGATAGTTGGCAAATCTACTAAATATTAACTTGATCTGTACAAGCAGAAGAATTCTAGGTCAAGTGAATGACTGTCTAACATGAATCTCCAGAATAGAGTCATGGCCCCTCAATCAATTCCTAAACTTGAGTGAGTTAACAGACCCACAACCTCTTGAATAAAGAGAAGGCCAGGACCTCTTGAGGAAGGACCCCACTACACTGCCAAAAATTAATACTGTTAATCTTTCTCCTGGTCTTCCCCAAAGGGATCCACGGTCTTTTATGAGAGCGACTGTACATTGGAGAAAAGGAAATAGTCAGACTTTTTGTTCATTACTGGACACTGAATATGAACTGACACTAATTCAAGGAGACCAAAAACATCAGTGTGGCCTGCCAGAGTAGGGGTGTATGAAAGTCAGGTTATTAATGTTGTCTTATCTCACAGTGTATCCAGTGGATACCCAAACCCGTCCTGTAGTGATTTCTCCAGTTCCAGAATGCATAATTGAAATAGACATATTGAGCAACTGGCAGAATCCCCACATTGGATCCCTGACATGTGGAATAAGTGCTGTTATGTGGTAGGAAAAGCCGAGCGAAAACCATGAGAACTGCCTCTACATAGGAAAATAGTAAACTGAAAGCAATACTACATTCATGGAGGAATTGTAGAGATTAGTCCCACCATCAATGACTTGAAGGATACAGGGGTGGTGATTTCCACCACATCTCTATTCAAAGTGTCTATTTGGCCTGTGTGAAAAACTTATGAATCTTGGAGAAATTTAACAAGGTGGTGATTCCAATTACAGCTGCTGTTCCAGATGTGGTTTTATTGCTTTAGCAAATGAATATATCTCCTGGTAGATGGTATGCAGGTATTGATTTGGCTAATGCCTTTTTCTTGAGTCCAGTTTCAAAGAAATACCAGAAGCAGTTTACCTTCAGCTGGAAAGGCCTTCTAAATACACAATTACTATGCCAGTGAGATGGCAATTACCTAGCAGGGTTGAGGCAATGTTCTCCAGAAGGCTGCATATCCTCTAAACCAACATCCAATACATGGTGCTGTTTCTCCCATATCCACGATTCATGGATCCAGGAATTGAGGGGTGGAAATGGGAGTGGCACCAGTCACTATAACTCCTACTGACCCACTTACAAAATGTTTGCTTATTGTCCCCTCGAACCTATGTTTTGCGGGTCTAGAGGTATTAGTTCCAAAGGGAGGAAGGTTCCCATCGGGAGATACGACAATGATTCCATTGAACTGGAGATTAAGAATGCCACCCAGCCACTTTGGGCTCCTTTTGCCTCTGGATCACAGGCAAAGAAGGGAGTTACTGTATTGGCTGGTGTGATTATTCCAGGGGAAATCAGATTGATATTGCATAATGGAGGTAAAGAAGAATATGTCTGGAATACAGGAAATCCCTAGGATGTCTTTTAGTACTACCATGCCCTGTGATTAAAGTCAAGGAAAAACTACAGCAACCCAATTCCAACATAGTTATTAATTGCCCAGATTCTTCAGGAATGAAGGTTTGGGTCACCCCCACCAGGCAAAGAACAACGACCAGCTGAGGACAAAGTGAATATGGAATGGGTAGTGAAAGAAGTTAGTTCTAAATGCCAGCTATGACCAGGTGACCAGTTGCAGCAAGGAGAAGTGTAATTGTTTTTAGTATTTCTTCCTTGTTTTGTTACACGTGTATGTGTGCAAATATCTTTGTTTTCTTCCTTCCCTACTATAAAATACAAAACGTAATCAGAGTTAGTGCCTTTTCGGTATTACCCATGTTAGTTGTATCATGTTATGAGCAAGTATGACTTTATAATTGTCTTTATTTAGAGATTATGTATGGTTTAAGAAGATGTGTACAGGTGCCAAGTTGATAAGGAGTGGATTGTGATGGCTAAGGTTATGTGTCAACTTGTCTAGGCCATCATTCTCAGTGGTTGGGCAGATATTATGTAATCATCCTCCATTTTGTGATCTGATGTGAGTAGCCAATCAGTTGAAAGAGGAATTTCCTGGGGAGTATGGCCTGATTCCAATATATATTTATGTTCTGGCAAAGCTCTGCTCTCAATCCTGCATCCAACTCCTCAGCCTCTGACCTCTGGTTCTTGGGTTGTGAGCTAGCAGCCTGGTGTCTGACCTGCCTATTTTGGGTTCGTCAGCCTCTGCAACCATGTGAGTCAGGAGAAGCCTCCAGCCTGACATCTGACCCACGGATTTGGGAATTGCCAGCCTCCACAACTGCATGAGCCATTTGCTTGAGTATATATATATATATACATGCTTCACTGATTTTGCTCCTCTAGAGAACCCAGCCTAAGACGGAAGGGGAGCACTACCTTTATTGCACTGGACAGTGAACAAACCTACCCCTTGTTTTGGAGGGAGACGCTATCTCTATCTTCTAAGGCTGTTCTCTGTGCAAACCAACTTGAAAAGATAGTTCTGAACAAAGGCAGCTAGGAACTTTGCTTATAAAACATGCAAAAATATGAGAGGTCTATGGAGAATTTCTCTCAACAGATACTACTTTAAAGGCCATTGATTCAAGCACCCACTACTGTCCAGATTCTTTCAAACAACAAAGAACTCTCTAACCCCTCAAAGCAACAGTCTTTCTCTTAAACATTTTTCTTCAAACATTTTTGTCTTGTAAGTCATTCTTATCTACTATACCTTCTTTCATTCCTTTGACCCCAGAGAAATATATTTGAGGGCTACTATAACGTACATGCTTCCCCTCTACTCCTTTCGTCATTCCTGGGGACTTGATTTTTATTATCTAATTATCTTCAGGTTTTTCAACCATCCTGATCACTCCATGAAATGCAGTCTGATTTATTTCTGTAAAAATATATTGCTCAGAAGATGAAATATTTTAATTGCAGTCTGAACAACACAGAGTAGAGTAGAATGGAACTGCTAACTACTTTTTTCATATGTTATATGGACATATTAATTTGTTTAGAAGTTATATCACACTTCTAATGATTAGGAATCAAGTATCATCTATAAGTTCTTTGTCACTAACCCTGAGATGCTATAAATCACCCATCCGGTGTTTTAGTTTTGCAATAAAATACAGGACTTTATATTTATCTCTGTAAAATTCAATCTTAGATTTATTTTTCCTCCAAGTCTTTGGAAAATCTCTTAAATTCTGAAAATAAAAGAAGTTATTTTTTCTAGTTTCAAAACATCTGAAAATTTAGTAAGCAAATTTTCTGTAACTGAAGATAGAGTCCTGTATGCTGTACTGGACACTCCCATTAGATTTACTTTCATGGATGCTCACTGAGCATAGCTCTTCAACAAGATAATTTATTTAATTAAACTTAAAGGAAAAGAATTTTTATATGGATACTGCATGGATTGAATTGTGTCCCTCAAAAATATGTGTCAACTTGGCTAGGCCATGATTCTCAGTATTGTGTGATTGTCCTCCATTTTGTGGTCTGATTATCCTCTATTTTGTGACGTGTTGTAAATTCTAGCCTCTATGCCTGGGGTTATGGTCACAATTGGGAGTTAACTGTCCATTATGTTAATGAGGCAGGAATAGGTCATGTTAATGAGGGTTAGAGTGGGATGCAACACCCTTACTCAGGTCACAGCCCTGGTCTGATGTAAGGGGCGTTTCTCTGGGGTGTGGTCTGCATCATCCTTTATCTTATAAGAGATAAAAAGAGAGAGAAGATAGCAGAGAGGGAGGGACATCAGTACCACCAAGAAAGAAGAGCTGAGAGTAGAGTGCATTCTTTGGACCTGGGGATCCTGCACTGAGAACCTCCTAGACTCAGGGGATCACTGACACCAAGACACACAGAGATTTCCAAGAACGCTGGGCCTGCAGATGTTGAAAGGAAACAAGGACATTCCCCCAGAGCTGACAATGAGAGGAAACCATCCCCTGGAGCTTGCTTCCTGAATTTGGACTTGTAGCCTCCTAAACTGTGAGAGAATGAATATCTGTTTGTTAAAGTCATTCACTTATGGTATTTCTGTTATAGAAGTACTAGATAACTAAGACAGAATTTGGTACTGACAGCAGAGTGCTGCTCTAACAGATACCTAAAATGTGGTATTTTAACCTCCCATAACTCAGGGACATAACTGGCTCATACTGTATACTCAGTAATAAATTTGGAATTGGTAATTTCATTTTTGGGGGATTAAAAACCAGAAACTGTTTTTTTCTTGGAAGGAACTTGGACACTGAAACATAGAAAGATTGAACAACTTGTTTAGAATCATACACGTCTGTATGCAGTCTGTATGCATTCATTTGCAAAAGGGCTGCCCTCTAGCCCTGTTTCTACCATGGTCATTTTTGGGTATCCACAGTCTAGAATCTCTGCCTGGGCTGCTTTACAAGGCAGCTAAGCCTATGGTGATTGCTTTGCTTGATGGGGCAGTTTACATATTAAAAAAGGTACACTTTGATCCCAAAGTCTGGATAATTCCTTCTAAGACCGTTTTACATAGACATAGACGCAAACAAATTCAACCCAGAGGGTCAAGGAGAGTTTTTTTTCAGATGCTGATGTATATTTAGGAGCTGATAATATATATTTAGAAAGGTTCCCTTTCTAATTCTTTTTATTAGCAACTGGAGTAGTGCCAAGACGCATGAACCAAAAGTTAGCATTTCATTAAAATGACCTAAAGAGCAAATCAAATATGTCTGTAGTTCCAGGAAGTTGTGGTGTATTTATAACAAGAGTTAACCAGAAGGAGTTGTTTCTTTGACAATTGCACTGATTTAAGGTTAAAGTGACTCATGGAAACAACCAGCAGTTGTGGGCATGGCTCCACCAGCTGGGCTTAAAAAATCCAAGGATCTTTTATCTCAACAAGCCCACAACCCCCTCCTGTCTTTGTACTTCAATGATTATCAAGACCTAATGCCTTCTATATATACCTTTCACCCTGATTTATGTTTTAAGCTACTGTTTATAAATCTCTGGGTTGTTCTTATTAATTTATTGATTTTCTTTAATTTTTATTTTTTAGGAGAGGGAGCATAATAATACCTGCCTTTTCCCACACCCCATTAGAAACACTGGAAATACACTATTTAGGAGCTCATTTGTCTTAGTTGCCATCTAGTCAGTTCTGACTTATGGCGACTATTTATAGCATAAGGAAATGTTGCCCAGTCCTGCACCACCTTCATGATCGTTGGTGTGTTTGAGTCCATTGCTGTCACTATTGTGTCAGTCCATCTCATTGAGGATATTCCTGGTTTTCGTTGGCCCTCTACTTTACCAAACATGATGTGCTTTTCTAGAGATTGTTTTTTTCCTAATAATGTATCCAAGGTAAGCCTGTACGACCTGTTTTCTTTATTTTTAATATCCCAGTTTTTTGATTTGGTAGAGATATCCTGGGTGATTTTTAGGTGCAGGAACACGCAGACTACACTTACACAGGAATTTTATAATCAGAATATAAAATAGGAACAAACATTCCAACATCTTGGTCTAGCCCTGTAACTTTTCTGTCACCCCCAGCAAATCCCTGGATACTCTCTTTCTGGACCTTTTCCTATTTGCAAACTTAATATTTGTCACCTATGTTTCCAAGAGCTATGCACACAAGAAATTTTGAAAATACATTTTGAGCTCTTTGGAGAAAATGATGCTGTACAAATGTGTCATTTTGGAGTTGATTTGTTTTTCTCCCAGGAGAAAGGGAGGAGCTGAGCAGTTCTCAGAGCTAACAAAAACAAGTGGGGCAAGGGGAGTGACAGAGGATGGGAAAGGAAAGGAAACTGTGTCCTTATATCATGGGCAGAAGTCTTTTTTCCCTGGGGCCACATAGACCCTGGAAGACATGCTTAAGACAGGGTGGAAGTGGAAAAGCTATTACTGAGCTGGTGCTGGTCAAGGTTGCTGACTGTCTTACACTGTCCTGAGGCCAGCATCCCTGTGTAGATGTCCACAGGGCTTTTGGCTGCCACATCTGAAAGTCCAGATGCTGCAGTGACCAAACGCTTTCTAGGGCAGCCTAAATGGAAAAGGAAAAATTGAACCCAATTTTATTTTTATTGCAAAAAAACTTCTGTTTTCTCCTCAAGTTTTGATAAGGCACCAACTGGACCTTACTTAAAATATAAGAAAACATCCAGTGCCATGGGAGAAACTTTGATATACCAAGATAGATCCTGGAGCCCATCTTTCTAACCAAGGTATAAAACCCAGAAACTCTGAGTTCATAGTGACAATGAGACTGGAGGGGAACTGGAAGGCATCTCCAAAATAATAAAATAGCAAATGTTCATTTATTTGGTTTAACTGAATAAAATAGAAAAACATCAGGGAAGCACTTACTGGCTGAACCTGATTCATCTCAGAAAATTCTTTTCCATTCACCCTGATGAGTTTTCTCAACTTTTATTTCTGTAATTCACTGATCTTGGAAGTGTTGAATTTGAAGCAAAAGCAAAACCAAAACCATTTAGCTTTGAATGATTATTTCCATAATTTGTAGCTTGATCAGTTGAGTCATTTGCCTCATGTTGACATGCACCGTTGTTCAGATGCTAGGACAAAGCATAAATGCCCCTCAGCTCATCACCCCAATGCCAAGCATGTTCTGTGCATGATGGGCAAAGTTAGCAGTGACGGTAACAGGGAGAGACATTTTCTACTAGCTAATAATTTCTGTCAAACTCCTACACCAAGCCTGTCCCTACCCTGTTAACATGCCCTTGATAACTTTAAACCCAATTATTAAATTCAAGTATATTTAAAAACAAACTTTAATTGTCATTAGTAATACATTAAATATTACTTGGCCCTGGTGATGAAGTGGTTAAGCACTTGGATGCTAACTGAAAGGTCGGCAGTTTGAACCCACCAGCAGCTCCATAGGAGAAGGATGTGGTAGTCTGCTTCTGTAAAGACAGTCTTGGAAACCTTACGTGACAGTTCTACTCTGTCCTGTAAGGTGCCTATAAGTCGGCATTGACTTGACAGCAATGGGTTTTTTTTTTTTTTTTTTGTATAGTTAGCTATTGTATAATTTTTTTATTTATAAATTCCTTTTATTTGCAAATTTAATTTGAATGTCACAAAATCTCCCTGAAATATTATCTTGATTTCCGTTTTTCAGATAAGACAACAGCTTAAAGACAAGAGGTTGAAAAGCTAGCCAATTATCAGAGCCAATACTTGCATCCAAGAGCTTGACTCCTTCTTCCTTGCTGTTATTACAATTAATTCATGTTGAGAAACGGATTTTATGTATGTTTGTGAAAAGCCCATGGCTTTCCAGATATTACAGTGATTTAAATGGAAAAAAACTAAAATCGAAATGAATAATGGTTAATGGGTGCACAGCATAAGGAATGCAGTTACTGTTACTGAACTGTACGTGTGAAGAATGTCCAATTGGCAAATGTTTTGTTCCATGTATATTTACTGCTATAGGGTCGCTATGAGTTGGAATCGACTCGATAGCACTGGGTTTGGTTTGGTTTTTGGGTTATATTTACTGCAATTAAAAATAAAACTAAAATCATAAACCACTAGATTTTTAAAAAATAATCAAGAAATGAAAAAAGATTTCGTAAGGATGACGTAAAATCAAGAATCCAAAGTGAAAAAAAAAAAGGCAAATTTGACTGTAGAAACATTAAAGTTCTATAAGGGATAAAATAAATAAAAACTATGAACTTGAAAAGCACAGGATAAAATAAATAAAAACTATGAACTTGAAAAGCACAGGAGAGACTGAAAAAATATTTTAAATGCATATGGCAGGTAGAGGGCTACTTTTCTTCGTATACAAGGAGATTTTAGAAAACAACTGTAAAAGATAACACAAAAAAATAGCAAAGAACGTCAATATGCAGTTCACAGAATTAAAAAAACACACACACAAATGAATAAGAAGCATGTAAAAATAACCTCAACCTCTCTCATAATTAAAGAGAAACCAAAAAAACCAAACTCGTTGCCATTGAGTCAATTCCAACTCATAATGACTCTATAGGACAGAGTAGAGGGACTTGTGGGTTTAAACTGCAGACATTCAGGTTACCACCAGCTGAGTTCTTAACCTCTGTGCTAACTGAAGAGATGCAAGTTAAAATGACAATAAGACACCATTTCCTATCTATTGAAGTGCAGAGATAAAAAGTGTGTAGGTGTGGGAAAATGACCCTTTTGTTACACCGTTAATAAAAATATAAATTAATGAAATCTTATTGTAAAGCAATTTGGCAGTATTTATCAAAATAAAATATGCATAGACCATTTAGTCCACATCTTTACATCTGCGAATTAAACTTCCATAAATAATGACAATATAAGGAAAAACCAAAAAATCAAACCCATTGCCATTGAGTCAATTCCAACTCATGGCGACCCTATAGGACAGAGTAGAACTACACCATGGGGTTTCCAAGAAATGCCTGGTGGATTCAAACTACCCCCTTTTGGTTAGCAGCCTTAGCTCTTAACCACTATGCTATCAAGGAAAAAGTGTGCAATGTAACACGTAATAGACAAAAAAAAAAAAAAAAGGAATCAATCTAAATACCCATCGGTAGAGAACTGGTTACATAAATTATAGCACAACCATATAACAAAATAGTATTCAGTCATTTTAAAAAAGCATGATTTAGATCTATACATTATATTAGGAAAAAAAAAAAGACACCCCAAAATGAACTGTTGAGTATAAGACATTGCAGAGCAGTATGTATAATAATGGAGCCACTAGATCCTGCAAATGGTTAACATGCTCCCTGTTAACATGCTCCCTGTTAACTGAAAGACTGGGTTTGAGTCCACCCAGAGGTAGAAGAAAGACCTGGTTGTCTACTTTTGAAAAATCGACCACAGAAACCCTGTGGTGCACAGTTCTACTCTGTTACGTGTGGGGTCACCGTGAGTCAAAAGTGACGTGACAGCAACTGTTCTACTGATGTATAATAATAGCTCATTTGTAACCCTTTCCCCTTGCCATCGAGTGCATCTCGACTCATAGTGATCCCATAGGACAGAGGAGAGCTGCCCCATAGAGTTTCTGAGGAGCGCCTCGTGGATTTGAACTGCTAACCTTTTGGTTAACAGCCATAGCACTTAACCACTGCACCGCCAGGGTTTCCGAGCTCATTTGTAAGGAAGAAAAACACACACATTTATATATGTCTATAAATTCTCTTTCTTTTTTTTTTGGAAACCCTGGTGTTGTAGTGGTTAAGAGCTATGGCCGCTAGCCAAAAAGTCGACAGTTTGAATCCACCAGGCGCTCCTTGGAAACTCTATGAGGCAGTTCTACTTTGTCCTACAGGGTCGCTATGAGTCGGAATCGACTGGATGGCAATGGATTTTTTTTGGTACAATTTTTTTTATATATAAGAAGGTACAGAGTAAAACTGCGATATCAGGGGATATCTTTCTGGACTGTGGGAAACTTTCATGAATACGTACTATTTACATATTGGACCTCACGGCATGTCCATATTTATTGATGATGCCCCATCCCTAGCCATGGTATTTTCAATTGCCTTATATGCATGCTAAGGCAGGAGAATGAAAAGGGAACACCAAAGAAGAATTGACACATTGGAATTGTGTTGGTGAAGAATATTGAATATACCACGGACTGCCAGAAGAAGGAACAAACTGTCTTGGAGTAAGTACAGCTAGAATACTCCTTAGACTTGAGGATGGTGAGGCTTCTTGCTTACTTTGGACAGACTATCAGGAGGGACCAGTCCCTGGAGAAGGACATCATGCTTGGGAAAGCAGAGGGTCAGCAAAAAAAAAGAGGAAGACCCTTAGTGAGATGGATTGACACAGTGGCTACAACAATGGGCTCACCTACCATTACAAGGATGGTGAAGGACCAGACAACGTTTATTCCGTTGCACACAGGGTTGCTATGAGTTGGAGCCAACTGGAGGGCACCTAACAACAACAGCCTTCTTGCTCCCCTCCTTTATATCATATCCGTCTATACTTTGAGTCCCAGATTTTTTGAGTGAGACACTACAAGTATTTTCATGAAGCAAACACACAGAGAATTCTCCCACAGGCAAAAAGATAATGAAGTATAATTAATGTCTTTTCAGGCTATTGTCTGTATTGCATTGAGCCCTTTGCCTGATTGCTTTGTTACAGTACTAAGCGATGGAGATTAAGCCTGAGTTTGTTCTTGGCTCCCAAATAAATCATTCTCTTTCATGTCCCTTTTATGAACCATCACATTTTTTCCTTTCTGGACAAATACAACATTCTGGAGAAGACACTATTGCTAATTGCAAGCACTGTGTTTTGGCTCTGTCCTACAGAAAAGAAATGGCCCAAGGAGAGTTATAATTAGGCCTAGGTTAGATCTTAATGTTGTATGCTGAAAGGCTTGATGGACCTCCTTTTGGAAAGAGGCTGCTTTCTTAGAAGTTAGTGTGAGGTCTGTCAGGTGACTTTATCCAGTACGGTTAGCCTCTCCAGGTCAGATGGCGTAAGTGGCCAACACTGGGATCTCAGAGCCATGAGTTAAAGCAGTTGTGGCAACGTGTGCCAGCTAGGAAATGCTCTTATGGTATAGCATGAGACTTGTGTGGGGAATTAGCACACAGAAGCAGTTGACGTTAGGGACGTTCTCCCCCTAGATCTAGGGTTTCTGACCTTGCCCTGTGAAGAAAGTTAGACTTCTGAAAATCTTACCTTCTAATAAAAGAATTTACCTTCCCTCCTTTCCCACATCCCCTAGTTTCCACATTTTTATAATGGAAATATAAAATACAGGCACCTTAAGAAGTCAATCCTAATGTTAACAATGTTGTCGTTAGAAGTATCACTCGGATCT
Source organism: Elephas maximus indicus (assembly GCF_024166365.1). NCBI lineage: Eukaryota > Metazoa > Chordata > Mammalia > Proboscidea > Elephantidae > Elephas > Elephas maximus. Next base: position 193,095,578 of record NC_064819.1, read on the forward strand.
GTCTTTTAACCACAAAAAATATTAACGCTGTATACTAGAATAAACTTCAGAGAACGCTTCAGCAAACTAGAATTTGCCCCAGGATAAAGCCTATTTTTCTTCTCTCAAAGCCCCGCTTTATACTGTGCTGTCTTAAGTTTTGGGGGTGTTAGTTTACCGGTTACTTTGCCAGTATGGTCTTCCCACAGCCATTGCAACCGTTTTCCTCTTAAGCTCTCCTGCAGTTGCTTGCTTCTCCTTCTGAGTTTACTTACGAAAGACATGCTTCTTCAGGACAACTCCTGACCAAAGTTGTATTATTGATTCCTAGGAAAACTCCAAATCTTTGGACTAAGAAACATCTAGATGTCTCTGATCGATCAGCTATGTTGACTCAACACCAGTTAGACATCTAAGTTACCTTGCTAAATGAGTCAGAAAAGAAGTATAAACAAAAACACTGTTTACTTGTAAAATGCTATGAAATTCAAAATTAAACCTGTGACTCTCAATAAACAAGACAAGGAAGTTTTTTTTGTTTTTCCTAGTATTTTGCTGAAAGGAATCTTAAGAGGTCTTCTGATTCATTCTTTTTCATTTGAGATGTGCTCTTGATAGCTCTAAATAACAGAAGTTTTACCCACATGCATTTATTTATACTTTTTGTATTAATAATTGTGTCCAGCAAAAAAGAAATTTGAAGCAACAACTAAGTGATGAGCCTGTTAACTATGAACGGGGCTAACAAGAGGAAAAGCAGAGTGAAACATTATCGTGTCTACCCACAGGGAGATAATTAAAAACAAACCCATAGGGTTTCCAAGGCTGTAATCTTTACAGAAGCAGACTGTCACCATTTTCTCCCACAGAGCGCCTAGTAACTTCGAACTGCCGCTTGTTTAGTTCGCAGCTGAGCACTTAACCATGGGGGATTAAAAATGATCTGCTTCCGAGATGGGGAAAACAAGAGAGAGTACAGATTTGAGGGATAAGGAAGCAAGAAGTTTTAAGGATATTGAGTTTGAGGTCCCCTAGGTGGAGGGGCTAGTAGGCAGTTGGGTATATGGGCCTGGAAAAGCTCTGACCTATAAATACGGATATTGGAGTCATTGTCATATAGGTGCAATTGAAGCTGTGAAGATAGGAATACCATACAGGAAGACCAATGTGAGTGAAAAACCCAGCTAATCATTATTATTATTTTGATGGTGCTAGTTTCCTACCTATATCAATAAATACTCTTTTAGTATTGAGAATGTTCCTCCCCTTCAGATGCGATGAAGCAAAAATGTGAATTTATAGGCTCCTAGTTTGAAAAGTCCAGGAATAGACTACCATGAAGTATGTCTAAATCCAACACATATCTGCACATAAACTAAATCCAAGTGCTGGATCACTGTAGTCAGGACTTGGCCTCTTTACATCTCTCAGTTTTGCTATCCTCCAAGTTGGTTTCATTTCCAAACAGATTCTCCCATATGGAAGTCCCCAGTAATTCCAAGCCTATGTCCTACCAAAAAGAGCTTCTCATTTCCAAAAATATGCAGCAGAAATCTCAGAATTCACTCTCATTAGACCCGTATAGCTTACATACTGTTTCTGAAACCCATCACTGTGGCCAAGTGGATGGAAACCTCTGACTGGTCAGTTGAGGATCTTCTGCCCACCTCAGAGCTTTGCTAGAAGGTCTGCCCAACCTTACCACAAGGAACAAAAGTGGGAAGAAGTGGCTCTGAAGAGGAAGATGAATGAAAGGAAAAAGGATATTGGACAGGCTAAAACTAGAGCTATCCCTTATCCATTCTAAGTGCAAGGAATACAAAATGACCCTGGGAAGTAAGAGGGAAAGATGGATGATGAGGCAAACAGAAAATGATGAGTATTCCACAAGTATCTATATGTGTAATGTATTAGAGTACAGCCAGGGAAAGTCATAGTTATATTTATATCCATTTCTTTCATGTTTTGCAGTTTTTAGTAGAAACAGTCACTTTCATTTGTCTATTTATTATTTTTGATACTGTTGGAGGCAATTGTTCATTCAGAGTTGTGGTGTTTTTTTCCTATAGGCCAAATAATCCAAATTGCTTTAATGTCACTTCTATGTTCATTTTGGACAATTTTAAACATTTCTGGACTCTATTCTCATTTGCCTCTAATTCTTCAGGTCCTTAAAATTTGGATTCTAGAGCTAGTCTTACCAGTGTTAATAAATGTTTCCAATTCTACACTGAGGCTTATAAATATACTTTTAACAATAATTATTGTGCTGAATTGTATGTAACTTTTAATCCATTCTCTTCTTAGATTTTCTTTTAACTTATTTTCACATTTCTGTTATGGAGGTGACAAGAGGAAAAAAGTACTAGGTGGTAGTGTCATCTTGCATCTAGCATGTTGATTACTGAACTAAACTTCCATTCACTGCAGTTAAATTGCTTCTGACTTGCCTATTTTGATGTTTAGGTTTTGGCCTAATGCTAATAAAAAGGTTCAAACAATTTAAATTACTCAGTACATGAAGACAAAGACTATTGTTACTATGCAAATAGGCATAGGCCTGTGAGTTCAAAAGCTCGGTTGTTGTTAATTACCATCGAGTTGATTTTCACTCATGGAAGCCCCATGTGTGCAGAGTAGACTGCTCCATAAGGTTTTCAAGGTTGTGGCCTTTCAGAAGCAGATTGCAGACCTTACTTCAGAGGCACCTTTTGGTGGATTTGAACTGCCAACCTTTTGATTAACAGTCCAGTACTTAACCATTTCTGCCACCTAGGGACTCCTCAAAAGCTTTAGGAGAGAGAAACATGCTGTGAGTAACAAAATTTCAGTTGAATTTAAGGATATAACTTGAAACTTTGGAACTCTTTTCTCCACTCTGTATTTGATATAATTTAGATATTTGAGCGGAATCTACCAATGAATACATAGGAACTTATTCATTACTTACGGTGTGCAAGGTAGGAGGTAAGTGATATCAAAAGAGAGCTGGGCCAGGAGTCAGAAGACCTGCCTTTAAGACCCAGCACTGCTGCCTGTGTGATCTTGGAGAACTTACTCAACCTCTCTAAAACTCAGTCTGTCTGTTTATATAATGGAGCCTGTAAGCATTACCCCAGGGTTGTGGTAGAAATTTAATGACCATCACGGAAATGAAAATACCTGGCAGCTAGCTGTTGTTCAACCAATGAGCAACAAGTCTTTTTTACACTTTTTTCAGACATTATGCAAAATACAGAAGGATCAGGAGACACATCCTGTCCCTCAAGATGTTTGTGATCCAGTTGGGAAGACTGTATGTGAACTCTAACGATGGTTTTCAGAAATTTAGAAAGAGGACTATCAGGAAAAGGAATAATCGGGGAGGAGGTCATGTAGAGTGTGGAAGGTGAGGTAGGCCTTGAAGATGGAAGAGTTTGCATTGATGGAGTAGAGGAGGAAGCATTCCAGCCAAGTGAGATAAGTTGAGGTTAAGGTAGGGCAGAGGGGTTGAGAGTTTAGCAGCCTGTCATTCCAGCATTGACACTGTGATCCTTTTCCCAGGATCAGTGATATCTTTAGAAAATAAATACAGTAAAACCTCTAAAAGTCAGAACCTGTGTAAGGCAGAATCCTGTCAGAGAAGGAAAATTCAAATTTTTTCACTAAGATGAGTGATAAAAAAGTTGTTAAGACTATACCCCGTCAAAGGCAGAACATTATCGAGACCAGGAAAAACAAGACAGTCCCACTGAGTTCCGGCTCTCACAGGTTTCACTGTAACAGTAAAAATTATATTTCTATTTACTTAGCACGGATCACTGCTCATTGAGTCATAATTCAGGTGAAACAAACTAATTTTCTTAAAACTATTCTTTCCTTCCATTATTCAGCAGAAACGGATTATCAGAGAGAGTATTTAGTATATTTCTTCTTTAAATTCGGGGTGTGGGGAAGTTTAGGTGGAAGTCCTGAGCTCATGATTATACAGAGAAGTTTTATGAGGTTACACAGTGTCCAGGGATACTTGAAACATGGGGATCATCTAGTCCAAACTCACTGGTTTACAATTTGAGAAAAATGTTACCCAAACATGCTGAGTGACTTTCCCAAAGGCACAAATCAGGTCTTCTTGGCTCCCTGACTTCCTGTTCCAGGAGAGGGAACTGTAATCCAGAAATAGAGTTGGTGTATATTCATCCATCATTCATTCAGTTAATGTTTCCTGAGTGCCTGCTATGTGTTAGACAATATCCTTTGCACAAGGGATAATGTGGTGTGGAAATAAACAAACCAAACCCAAATCCCAAATGAGAACAAACAGAGCCTATTTATTCAGAGGTTGCTATACCAAGCAGTGCAGATGGTTAACACTGCAAATGGCAGTGCAAATGGTTAACCTGCTGGGCGGCTCACCCAAAGGTTGGAGGTTCAGGTCCACCTAGAGAAGCCTTGGAAGAAAGGTCTGCTGATCTACTTCCAAAAACTCAGCCACTGAAAACCCTGTGAAGCACAGTTCTGCTCTAACACGGGGTCTGGGGTGGCCATAAGTTGGAATCAACTCAACGGCGCTGGGTTTTGCTGTAACAAGAGTCACTTGTGTTTGGTAAAGACTCAAAGACACGCAGGAGAGTGGGAAGCTTTATAGTGAGAAAAGGGGGAGGTTTCACATATGCTCTGACCAGCAGCCAGTGGCACAGGGAAGCTGAAGGCAGGCTAACCAGGAGTGGGGCACGATATGGGATTGGTATGGGAAGCATATTTTGCTTTCTCTGGTTGGTCCTGGGTTGGAAGCAAGGGTAAAAATTTGGGAAGGTGGTAGTCATTGACCAAATACCGACTGTTTGGGGCCCATTACCACAGAGGCTGTGGCTTGGCTTCCCAGGCTGGTTGCTGCAGAGATCCTGAGTCAGAGTTCTATTGTCATATATGGTCTGGCCATTGTCCATTTATATATTAATTCTCTCAGTGGGGGACAAGAAATGCTGTGCCTCCTTTCATGCAGTTTACATTCTAGTGATGAAGGCAGATGATGAATAAATGATTTGATCACACCTTGGAAAGTTCTACAAAGGAAAAATTTACAGGGCTGTATTGACACATTGCTGGGAAACCCTGGTGGTGTAGTGGTGAAGTGCTACGGCTGTTAACCAAACAGTCAGCAGTTCGAATGCACCAGGTGCTCCTTGGAAACCCTATGGGGCAGTTCTACTCTGTCCTATAGGGTCACTATGAGTCAGAATCAACTCAGTGGCAACGGGTTATTTTGGTTTGGTGGTGGTGTTGCTGGGTGCAGGATTCAGACTCATAATGACCCCATGTGACAGAACAGAAGTGCCGCATGGGGTCTTCTTGGCTATAATCTTTGTGGGAGCAGATCACCAGATCTCCTGCAGAGCCTCTGGGTAGGTTCAGACTGCCAACCTTTTGAGTGCTTAACCATTGTACCCCAAGAGATCCTTACCAGCAGGAGGAAATGCCTTATAGGGGACCTGATAGACCTGGTGAGTCTATCAGTTTTCCTGAGCAACTGACTTCATGCTGTGACTCAAGTGTTAAGAAGAAGTTGTTCAAAAGTAAAAAGTCAAAGTGTGATGTTTTGCAAATATAGCTGTCAATAGTGGATTATATTCTCACAAAAAGGATATTAGCCCCCTTCTCCATCTCTGATCAGAATCAAACCGACACTATTTTTTAAAAGTCTCTCAAACCATAGCAACAAAATCAGAAGGGCTGGCATTGTGAGAGTGTATTGTGTCTTAAAGCAAAACAAAACAGAACCAGAAAGAGTAGCATTTAACATGAAAATAGCATCCTGGCCCTCCTTGGACTAAATGTTGTTAATCAAGTTTAAATTTAGCTCCCATGCAGCCTCAAAAGAAAAGGAGACAGCCAGGCCAAGAGAGGAAAAACTTGAGCGCCTGAGAATATCTGTGCTCCAAGGCAAGGAAAACAAGCCCCGAGTCAACAAAGGGCAGGCTGTAAAAACAAATGGTGCTGATGAGAAGGCGAGGCCACCAGAAAGCTCATTAGCAATCAGATGCCGCCACAGGAGCTGCGTCCGCGGGTCTTCGCGCTGCGCCAGCGCCGCGGCAGCGCCCCGGCAGCGCCTATGACTCAGTGGCCCACCCAGCCCGGCCCACCACGCTCGGAGATGTCCCTGCCAGCACAGGCGACACCCACAACACGGAGGGGCCTGGGCGGGGAAGGGAAGGGGGCAGGAAGCCAGGAAACAACACAGGCAAGTGAAGAAAAGCAAAGCTATTGTCCTTATCAACGCACTGATAACCAATAATGAGGGGTGGGGAGAGGCAACTGCCCCAGGGATCCTGAGCAGAAGAGGATTAAAACAAAGCAGCCAAGCAAGGGACCTAACATTGTGGCTGCACATTCATTTCCACTCTTAGGGATCCCAACGCCTTTCCCCATCTATGGAAGTCAAAGGACTGCTTAATATCCTATTTTGTGCCTTTTACATGCGTGAAGATGAATTTTATTATATGTAGATTAAAAAAAAAAAAAAGGCTACCTTTAATTTGGTGGTTGTTGTTAAGTGCCCTGGAATCAGGACCTGTGAACAACAGAATGAAGCACTGACCAGTAGTGCACCGTCCTCACAATTGTTGCTGTGTGAGCACATTGTTGGAGCCACTGTGTGAATCCATCTCCTTGAGGGTCTTCATCTTTTTTGCATGCTTTACCAAACGTGATGTCCTTCTCCAGGGACTGGTCCTTCCCAATAACTTATCCAAAGTAGTGAGATGAAGCTGCGCCATCCTCCTTTATTTGGTAAACTCTGTAAATTAATTTGCATTTTCTTTTCATCACAGCAGCTGAATACATGGGAAACCAAACCGGTAGTGCATATATAGTTTACAAATAGATATTGTTGTACTTCCTCTTATCTTTTCCCTCCCCCTGCAAAAGGCTCCCAAATGGGGAACACTGTGTGTGCTACACAACTGAAAAGAAAGAGTGAGAAGGGGAAATTAGCATTTATTGAGCCAAAAGCAGCTGTAGCAGTAAATTGACAGGGAACTGCCAGAAATTCAACCTCAATTCAGAAGAGGACGTGGAACCAGGGATATCACTGCTGATGTCAGATGGATCCTGGCTGAAAGCAGAGGATACCAGAAGGATGTTTACCTGTGTTTTATTGACTATGCAAAGGCATTCGACTGTGTGGATTATAACAAATTATGGATAACATTGTGAAGAATGAGAATTCCAGAACACTTAATTGTGCTCGTGAAGAGCCTGTACATAGATCAAGAGGCAGTCGTTTGAACAGAACAAGGGAATAGATACGGCATGGTTTAAATTCAGGAAAGGTGTGTGTCAGGGTTATATCCTTTTACCATACCTATTCAATCTGTATGCTGAGCAAATAATCCGAGAATCTGGATTATATGAAGAAAAACGGGGCATCAGGATTGGAGGAAGATGCATTAACAACCTGCGTTATACAGATGACACAACCTTGCTTGCTGAAAGTGAAGAAGGCTTGAAGCACTTACTAATGAAGATCAAAGACCGCAGTCTTCAGTTCTCAACATAAAGAGAACAAAAATCCTCACAACAGGATCAATAAGCAACATCACGATAAACGGAGAAAAGATTGAAGTTGTCAAGAATTTCATTTTACCTAGATGCACAATCAACACCCACGGAAGTAGCAGTCAAGAAATCCAAAGATGCATTGCTTTGGGCAAATCTGCTGCAAAACCAAAAAAAAACCAAACCCAGCGCCATCAAGTCGATTCTGATGCATAGCGACCCTATAGGAGAGAGTAGAACTGCCCCATAGAGTTTCCAAGGAGTGGGATTCGAACTGCCTACCCTTTGGTTAGCAGCTGTAGCACTTAACCACTACGCCACCAGAGTTTCCTCTGATGCAAAGGACCCCTTAAAATATTGAAAAGCAAAGATGTCACCTTGAGGACTAAGGTGCACCTAACCCAAGCCATGGTATTTTCAATCACATTACATGCATGTGAAAGCTGGACAATGAATAAGGAAGACAGAAAAATTGATGCCTTTGCAAAAGGACAAATATTGTATAAGACCACTATTATAAAATCTTGAGAAATAGAAAAAACTGAGAAGAACACATACTTTTGTGGTTACAAAGTGGGGAGGGAAGGAGAGGGTTTTTTATTGATCAATCAGTAGATAAGAACTGCTTTGGGTGAAGGGAAAGACAACACTCAATACAAGGAAGGTCAGCCCAATTGGACTGGACTAAAAGCAAAGAGGTTTCTGGGATAAAATGAATGCTTCAAAGGTCAGCGGAGCAGGGGCGGGGGTCTGGGGAACATGGTTTGAGGGGACTTCTAAGTCAATTGGCAAAATAATTCTATTATGAAAACATTCTGCATCCCACTTTGAAATGTGGCGTCTGGGGTCCTAAATGCTAACAAGCGGCCATCTAAGATACATCAATTGGTCTCAACCCACCTGGAGCAAAGGAAAATGAAGAACACCAAGGTCACAGGACAACTAAGAACCCAAGAGACAGAAAGGGCCACATGAACCAGAGACCTACATCATCCTGAGACCAGAAGAACTAGTTGGTGCCCGGCCACAATTGATGACTGCCCTGTCAGGGAGCACAACAGAGAACTCCTGAGGGAGCAGGAGATCAGTGGGATGCAGACCCCAAATTCTCATAAAAAGACCATACTTAATGGTCTGACTGCGACTAGAGGAATCCCGGAGGCAATGCTCCCCAGACCTTCTGTTGGCACAGGACAGGAACCATCCCCGAAGACAACTCATCAGACATGAAAGGGACTGGTCAGTGGGTGGGAGAGAGATGCTGATGAAGAGTGAGCTAATTAAATCAGGTGGACACTGGAGAGTGTGTTGGCAACTCTTGACTGGAGGGGGGATGGGAAAATAGAGAGAGAGGGAAGATGGCAAAATTGGCACGAAACGAGAGACTGAAAGGGCTGACTCAATAGGGGGAGAGCAAGTGGGAGAAGGGAGTAAGATGTATGTAAACTTACATGTGACAGACTGGATTTGTAAATGTTCACTTGAAGCTTAATAAAAGTTAATTAAAAAAAAAAATTGATGCCTTTGAATTGTGGTGTTGATGAAGAATATTGAATATACCAGAGACTGCCAAAAGAACCAACAAATCTGTTTAGGAAGAAGTACAACCAGACTGCTCCTCAGAAGCAAGGATAATGAGACTGCATCTTACATACATTGGACATGTCAGAAGGGGTCAGTCCCTGGAGAAGGACAGCATGCTTGGTAAAGTACAGGGTCATTGAAAAACAGAAAGACCCTCAACAAGATGGATTGACACAGTGGCTGCAACAGTGGGCTCAAGCATAACAATGATTGTGAGCATAGCGAAGGACTGGGCAGTGTTTCGTTCTGTGGAACATGGGGTCACTGTGAGCTGGAACTGACTCAACGGCACCTAACAACAACAGTAGCAAGGCCCTATCCAGTCGGCTGTGACTCATGGCAACCCCTTGTATGTCAGAGTAGAATTGTGCTCCATAAGGTTTTTGATGGCTTTGTCCCCTAAGTAGATTTCTAGGCCTTTCTTCTGACAGGGTGAGCAAGAGCAGCTAGTCTTTCAGTTAGCCAAGTGCCTAACCATTTGTGCCACCCAGGGACTCCATTCCTGGATATGAAAGGTATTATTATCCCTCTTTTATAAAATAGAAAACAGCTAACTTGGAGAAGTTAAGATTGTCAAAGAAGAAAATCTCATACTCTGTTAGGAGTGAAAGAAAAGAGTTTTACTGAGGAATAATACAGCTTGACCTGGGCAGTGCTAAGTAAAAATACAAAGCACTCCACTGTTGAAGTAAGAGAGTGGTCTATATACATAGAGAACAAAGGAAAGATAGGGAGTTAATGATTGGTTATAGATTAGATCAGCTTCAGCTTGAAATCCTTGGCTAGGAGAGAGTGAGTTACCACTCAGGTGAGTGGTGCCAGCTGGTTCAGTTACACATGATTGCAGTCATGAACACATTTTTCCAGGAACAAATTGTTTATATCTTGACAAATTCTTACCATGAACAAATGGTTTACATCTGACCTTTTGCTTCCTGGGAATGCACGTTGGCCCTATCATTCTTAAACCTGACATGAGTACTTCCAGTTTGAAACTTTTCCATATATAAGGTACTTGCCTCAGATTATACCATTTATAAGTGGGAGAGTAAGGATTTGAATATGTCTTAGCACTTTCACCTCTTCATGCGCCTACTTAAATAAGTTCTACTTCACTAAAAAAAAATTCTACTAATAGAAGCTGGTTGACTAGCTCACATGCACATTTGTAAAGGATTCTTGCATCTTGCACCTGGCAGGACTTGGGAGTCCTTTATCTCTAAGGTGATATGTCCTAGATGCTTATGGTGGGATGATGCAGTAGTGATGAATGACATAGATGAGGCCTCCTAGAGACAGAAAGTTCAGGACAGCTATTTGAGCAGTATAAAGACTGTAGGAACTAAGAATAAAAATGTACACTAAGTCTTAAAACTATGTTGTTGTTGGGTGCCATTGAGTCCATTTCAACTCATAGTGACCCAAGTGACAGAGTAGAGCTGGGTCTAGGGGTTTCTAGGAAGGAGCCCCGGTAGCACATTGTTTAAGTACTCAGCTGCTAACCAAAAGTTTGGCAGTTCAAACCTACCAGCTGTTCCGCAGGGAGAAAGATGTGACAGTCTGCTCCTGTAAAGATTACAGCCTTGGAAATCCTAAGGGGCAGTTCTCCTCTGTCCTACAGGGCTGCTATGAGTTGGTATCGACTTGATGGCAATGGGACTGGTTTATGGGAATCTTTACGAGAGCAGATAACCAAGTCTTTTCCTACAGAGCCGCTAGTGGATTCTAACCGCCAACCTTTTGGTTAGCGGCCGAGGTCTTAACTACTGTACCACCAAAAACACAAAACCAAACCCATTATCGTCAAGTTGATTCTGGCTTGCAGCAATCCTATAGAACAGAGTAGAACTGCCCCATACGATTTCCAAGGAGCAGCTGGTGGATTAAAACTGCCGACCTTTTGGTCATGCCACCATGGTTGTGCCACCAGGGCTCTTTACAGGGTTTGAAATGCAACCTACAACCCCAAAAAACTCAATATAGACGTGAATAAGGAATTAACATTGGGCTCATTATCCCCAAGCATTTTCATCTATTTTCTATCAGCGTCCAAGGACTGTTGGATCGTCTCACCTGGGGTACTAGTTTTCAATGTGCTCAAATTCCTCCAGACACTCCAGAGACCTGCTTAGAGAGCCACACCAACCTGGAAGAGTCAGATCAGACCTGAGGCCCCCACCCTTGCTTTCACCAAAGGTGTTCATCTTCGTCCGCTTCACATGTTGGATGCCAGAAAATATTTTGCTTGATGATAGTTGTCTTCGCTTTAAAAAAAAGAAAAGGTTTAAAAGCCACTGTTCTAAATAAACCACAAATGCCTATTCTGGACCAATCATTCTTTGATCCTTAACTAAAATAACAACATGAGATAATAGTACCAGACGTATTATTTCTAATATTATAAATAATAATTTTATAGGAGATGAAACCCTGACATTGTTAATTTGGTTCAGGCTGGAAAATTAGGGAAACCAGGCTGCTGCATGAGGTTAAGGAGGTCTTTTACTGGGGGACCCTACCCAAGATATGTACTAGACTCTCATTTTCAGCCTAGGACTAACTATTAGACCTTTAGACCTTTAGCTTTCTAAACTGGAAATTAATGATCCTTGAAGTCCCTTCTACTCTGAGAGAACAAGGTTGTTGTAATATCTCCAGGAAGTCATCATTTCCATATACACATCCTCCAGGCACCAGCTGGTGACCTCCCACTACCACATATGGCAGCAGATGTAGCTGGACTAGCTCTTGACCCTGAGATGATGAGATACAAGACATGTTCCCTGTCGGGGAAACACTCAGGAAAGGGTAACATAGCTGCCATTCATTGAACCCTTATTAGGAAACAGTACCATATATGGCCTCATTTAACTCACAACTATGAAAAGGTCCCCGGGAAGCGCAATGGTTTTTGCACGACATCTGATTGAAAGGTTGGCAGTTTGACACCACTGAGCAGTGCCACAGAAGAAAGCCCTGGAGATCTGCTTCCAAAAGGTTGCAGCCCAGAAAACCCTAGGCAGTAGTTCTACTCTGTAACACATAGGATCACCATGAGTCAGAACTGACTGGACAGGAATGGGTTTATGAAGTAGTTACAATAATCCTAAACATTTTACATGAAGAGTTTATGGCTTACTTAAAATGCACAAATGGCTCTCCATTCTAATTAGAAAAGAATCCAACTGCTCTGTCATGGCTCCCACGGCTAGCTCCTCCTTATCTCTGACCTGATCTTTCTCCTTTTTCTCTCTCTTTTCCCACCCCTGTTCCTGACCCGTGGTCCGACAAGCATATTTTGACGCACATGTGCCTTTCTCCCACATCTAGCATGGCTGGCTCCTTCATATCATGTGGATCTTTTCTCAACTGTCCCCTCCTGGGAGTCCTCACCTGTCCATCCAATAAAGTAGCCAGCCCCCTGCTGAGTTTCCCCACCATGTTATTCTCTGCCTAATTATCCTGTTATTTTTCTTTTCATCTCATTCTCCAATCTCTGCAATTTACTTATCTAATTGTTTGTATGTTTGTTTGTTCAAGATTTTATCCTCAAGGCCTCAATACATATTTGTTGATGAATAAACAAAAGATTGAATGTTGTATAGCTAATGCTGGATCACATAGCTAGCGTATGGTTGAGCCAGGCTCTGAAGCCAGGTTTGTCGGCCTCAATTCTTAGGAAAGAAACACAGAGAAAGGGAGTGTCGAGAGTGCAGGAATCCAGGATATGACGATGCCACATGGGACAAGCTTTTCTGATTTTGTAATTTAGCTGGGGCTAAAAAAAAAAAAAAATTATTATTATTATTTTTTTAGAGGAAGCCCTGGTGGTACAGTGGTTAAGAGTTCAGCTGCTAACAAAAGTTATGCGGTTTGAGTCTACCAGCAGCTCCTTGGAACCTCCATGGGGCAGTTCTACCCAGTCCTGCAGGATTGCTATGAGTAGGAATCGACGGCAGTGGTTTTGGGCTTCTTTTTTTTTTTTTTTAACAGCTGCCCACGGTGTCCCCAGGTGGTGCAAAGAGTTGGCTGTTCGAATCTGCCCAGAGGTACCTTGGAAGAAAGTCCTGATAATCTGCTTCCAAGAGGTCACAGTCTTGAAAACGCTATGGGATACAGTTCTACTCTGCAACACGTGGGGTCACCATGAGTCACAGTGGACTTGACAGCAATGAGTTGGGATTTTTTTGATGTTTAAAGCTACCCACACTCTGAAGCACTGTTTCTCAAAGAAAGGGAACTGACTCGCTAGCATCAGAATCACCTGAGAGGCTATTAAATGGATTCTCAAGTCTCACCCCAGACTTACTGAATCAGATTTCTGGAGGTGTTTTCACAGGGGTCTGCGTTTTTAACGAGGTCTTCAGAGGTTTCTCATGGACTGTAAAGTTTGAGAACCATAGGCTTAAAAGAAATTTGCTCCCAGCTGTATTACTTTATGTCCTTAGACAGGTGAGGCAGCCCCAATGGTGTAGTGATTAAGAGCTACAGCAGTTTGAATCCATCAGCTGCTCCTTGGAAACTCTATGGGGCAGTTCTATTCTGTCCTATAGGATCGCTATGAGTCAGAATCGACTCGACAGCAGTGGGTGGTCGGTTTTGGCCAGCTGATGTGTGCTTAGATATACATCACTCATATATATTGGTTAGTTTGCACGGGCTGGTTCCTCTTTCTCAGGCCAACTCAGTTTTTTGGAGCAGGGGAGAGATGACTCTCTCTTGGGTTAGGATTAAGAGCCGTTTATGGTGTCTTCTCCTTTACAGCCGTCAGGCCCTCAGATTTTACAGTCAGAGGTAAATGTGTTTACTTCTGTGTTCTGCAGATCTGCATAGGACCTGATCCTTTTTTAGAACTATGAAAGAGTAAGTTCACTTCAGAGATTTTAAAGGCCTGGTAGAGCTTTTAAGATTAAGCTTAATTGTTTTTAAGATTTCTTTATTAGACCTGAGGGCATGTAGGAACCTAATAAGCCAAAAAAGAGTCTCCTTGGGCCATTTTTATTCCTTAATAAACAATATAAGAAGTCTGCGAACCCTATAAATAACGACTGTGTTAAAACCCTTAAAATGAACACCATGCAGGCTTGCTTTGACAATTTGATATTGAGGTCCTTTTGCCTTAAACTTTCTTAACTTTGGATGAGTTACCTGCTCTAATTTGTTATTTTATAGTTTAGTTTACAAACAGAGAAACGAGGCAAAGCCTGAGAATCATGACTACCAAATAGAACAATAAGAATAATGGACCTTTTTCTATGAAGCTCGGTGCTTAGACCGCAGAGCTGGAAAGTCTTATATCTGAATTCCTGTCAGTTGACATCAATAACTTTCACTTTTAATGGACTTGAAACATTGATTTTTACCTGACTTGAAACCAAGGAGAAAAAAAGTTTCACCTGAAACTTGGCCCTGATTTCTCCTTTGTGGTTTATAAATCATGAATACACACCCAGGTTCAGTTAGTGCTTACAGCAAAAATCAGACAAGGAAAATTTTTGCTTATTTGGGGTTCAAAAAAAAAAAAAAGGTTACAGTTCTGACCAACATACCTATGTGTTATAGGTATCAGAATGCACTCCTAGACATTTGAGTGAATAGGAATATTAGTCCAGAAAATTACCGAGAAATCTTAAACACCTCCTCTCAATATTTCAGGGGTTAGGCTAGTCACATTCTAAAGTTTTAAGAAATACAGCACTCCACAGTATGTTCTGCTGTCAGCTATAGAGATTTTAATATTTCTCCTTGATTTATCCCTGTTTGGAAGAGGTGGCTATGTCTCTGCCGTGTTCCAGCCTCGTTTCCTTCCTGTAATCTTTTCTTGGTGGTAGGATCAGCCCTTAAATGATGCATTGATTAGGCTATTTTGGGCTGCAAGTACAGAAAATCCAAACCCAGCTGACTTAAAAAATACAAACTTTTTATTGGCTTATATATCCAAAAAGTCAGGAAGTAGGTAGGCTTAGGTTAGACTAAGCAGAGCAGAGCTCCGTTTTCTCTGACATCTCTCAGCTCTGCCCTTCTTGTATCAGCTCAGTTCTCACACTAACTTCCTTCTGAAAGCAAAATGTCTTCCAAAAGTACTAAGGGCTACGTGCTCCCTAATTCATGTCCAGAGGCAGTGAATTTGTCTCTTTATTTTTCAGTCATTTGAGAAGTGATTTCTATTACTAATGCAAGCATCCTAAATGATAGAGGAGGAGGCATGAAAAGGGGGTCCAGACCTTTTCAGAAACATACATTTTCTTTTTCAGCTTCAATGAATTCACAGACTTAAATATGCCTTCCACTTTTCCCTTTTCCAACTTCTCGTTTCTTTTCATCTTTATTCTTCCATGCCCTTTCTTACCTTAAAACAAAGAAAGCTGAAAGAAATGTTTGTTGTGTTTAGTTGTTGTCATCCTGAACCATCTTACTGGTCGTTGGTATGTTTGAGTCCATTGTTTTGGCCATTGTGTCAATCCATCTCATTGAGGGTTTCTCCCATTTTCATTGGCCCTCTGCTTTACCAAACATGGTGTCCTTTTCTAAAGATTGATCTTTCCTGATGATGTGTCTAAAGTAAGCATGTTGAAGTCTCATCATCCTCGCTTCTAAGGAGCATTCTGGTTGTCTGTCTTCCAGGCCTGATTTATTTGTTCTTCTGGCAATCCACATTATATTTAATATTCTTTGACAACATCTTCTGTCTTTCTTTATCACTACCCAACTTTTGCATGCATATGAAGGGTATCGAAAAGAATATGGAAGAATATATATAACACAAAGTGGCAAAAGGAGTGGGGAATGGTACCTGAGTCTCCTGTACATTACAGACCAAGGTTATGCTGACAATGCCAGATTCTGTCTTCTCAGATGTTTCTGCATCAGGCCTCTTCTTTCAACTCCTTCAGTGTATGTCAAAGAATGGTGACTACTCTGTCATTACAATTCCCTGAAGTGAAGACTGAAAACTATTCTTATTACTGCTGCTACTATTACTATTATGGCAGCAACTAAAGTGTTGGTGGAAACCGTGGTGGTGCAGTGGTTAAGAGCTACAGCTGCTAACCAAAAGGCTGGCAGTTCAAATCCACCAGGCGCTCCTTGGAAAATCTATGGGGCAATCTTACTCTGTCCTATAGGGTCGCTGTGAGTCAGAATCGACTGGTCCATGATCCATTCTATACTATAGAGCTCTCAGCTTTGGAGAACTTAAAGAAGGTTCAGGGCAATCACAGAGATGACTTAGACTTTGAAATTGATGATGAATCATTTTAAATTAAGTGCCATCATTTGATCTAAAAAGAGGAAGATAGAGAAAGACGGAGAGAGTCATATGGATTAAATCATATCCTCCCAAAGATATACTGAAGGCCTAACCCCTGTACCTGGGAATGTGGCCTTGTTTGGAAACAGGTTTTTTCTTTCATTATCAGTTAAGTTAAATGAGGTACATACTGTCAAACAAGTCAAATAGGGTTACACATGGATTGGGGGAAAGATAGATAGCCTCTGAGGGTCAGAGAAATACCCTGAATTCAGACTTCTAGCCTTCATAAATGTGAGAAAAAGAAAATTCTGTTCTTTAAAGTCACCAACTTTATGGAATTTTATTACTGCAATACTGGGAAATTAATCAGACTGGCATACTAAATTACATACCCGTATGACCCTGTTTGGAAATAGGGGTTTTTATTTTGTTATTTTATTGAGATTGTACCAGTGTTGGATGAACCCTAAACCCAATTCCTTCTGAGTTCTAAAAAAGAGCAGGATAGAGAAAGAAACACACACGGGGAGAAGATGCCAGATGAAGACAGACACACGACAGATGCATCGACAAGCCCAGGAATGCCAAGGATCGCCAGCTAACAGAAGCTGAATCTATAAGCCAAAAAGCACCTCCACCTACAGCCACAACCTAAATTTGGACTTCTAGCCTCTGGAACTGTGAGGCAATAAGTTTCTGTTTTTTTAAACCCATCCACTGGTATTTCTGTTATGTCAGCACTAGGTTACGGAAACACATGGTAATTCCATTTTACTTGGAAAGCAATACTTGCCGATGACACATAAGCAGACATCTTCTGGGGGCTTTAAAAAAGAGGAGCAACTTGCTCTTCCTGATTTTATATATTGTTATGTGAAGATGTGATACTAAGAACTGCAACAGTCCCCACGAGGGTAGCTAAGACATGCAGAGGGTTGCAGAGGGGAAAGATTGGAAGAGCACAGGTCTTTAGTGACATCGTTGAGGGACTGTACCACACCTGGATATATTCTCCTCCACATTTCTTGTTAGGTAATTTTAAAGGTCTCCATCGTATAAGACCAGACTTTCCAATCTTTTTTACATTATCATGCATGTAGAAATGATCATGTTTATATAGCACACTGGGGTAAATGGTCAAGCCTAAAGACCCCCCCGGCTGCTCTAAGGGCTGAGAAGAGCCAGTTGCTTGCACAATACTTAGCACAGCCCATTGCAGCACTTCAGTGTGCCAGGCACTGTTTGGTAAGCTCTGGTTTAAGCCATCCTTTTGGTTTAAGTAACTTTTGTTAGTGGTTTAAACACTACTAGTAGTTTTCTGTTACTTGCAACTTACTGGGTGCTAAATATTATGCCAGGTCTTCAGAGTTCTAATCCGAGCATTTATTTGTAGGTTTAGGCACTCATTTCCAGGAATGAAGCCTAAAGACAAGTATCTACTAATACTTTGCGAAATGGTATGATGGAGCCTAAAATTAGATGAAGCAACTGCATTTTCTGCCACTGGGACTTAATCTCAATCCTACTAAATTTCTCTAGTAATAAAGGTCAAATATTTTTCTAGTTGCTACATCTTTAGATCAGTATGTGATTTCCTAAGTAAGAGTGGATGTTATTGTACTCTCCATCTCTTGCTAAATTTCATTCTTTCATGTAACCCTTGAAGAGGAACATAGGAAATAATGATTACTTTTCCTTGCCCTCTTCTATTTCTCGATTCCACAAATTTCATTAAAATGGTAGCATTTAAAACTATATGTAGTACAACCAATGTCACTGTGTTATTCAATGCAATTATCCACCAAGAGCTGTATATTATAGCATACATAGGTAATACATGTACAAAGTATAAAATTCAAATGGTAGGGAAGGGTACGTAGTGACTATTAAAACCTTCTCCTGCTATTGTCTTTCTCTCCCTAGAGACTGATTCCAGGGCAGCTAACAGCAATAACAGCAAGGAGTTGGGGTTTTATGCCTTTGTTTGCGTTTGACTAGGTGATTTTACAATTCTGTAGAGGGAGAAGTTAACTTATACAAAACTGCAAATGGTAGTACTGAAATATTTCCTGTCCACAGTTGTTGAAATGATTTCTGTTCAATGCAATGCAAATAGATTTTCTTAGGTAGAGAACATAAATTTCTGTGCATCAATTCTTCATTTAAACCATTTGTAACATCTTATTGGTTTCCTCATTACTTTGTGAGTTAAAAAAAATTTGACATTTGTTTGTTTTATACCATGTTTTTACACAAATAACGTGCAACTTCTACGTTTGTTTGCCAACCATGTACTCCCTCCATGAGGTATTTTCATAAGCGCTGTTATGCCAATTTTTTTTTACGTGTTGCTGTAAAAGAAAAAAATTAGCGTAGGGTGCTTACAAAAATACTTCAAGGGGGAGGGCGTGGTTGGCTGACAAACACAGAAGGCTTACTTTATTTGTGTAAAAATATTTATGTGAGTCATAATTAAATCTCTTGTATAATTTATCTTTTAACAAGACCAAACCAGATGGCAGTTCCTAAACTTATTGAAAAGAGAGAGACATTTTAAGATCCCATTATTTCCCAATTCATCAAAGTGGCTCTCCTTGGGTGGGAAAACTCACCATGGCTTTTTTCTATAGCTTATGGATCAATTAATAATTTTAAAAAGCAGTTGGATAAAAATAATGAGACACAGAGTCCTTAGTCCTAGACTGTGGTGGGCTCCTAAAAGTTACATAACTTGGCAAAGTCACACACCCTCTTGGATGCAGTACCTCCCTCAGTACAATGAAGGGGTTAAAGTAAGTGTTCTCTAATGTTCCTTCCAAACATTAAAATGTGTTGATTCCATGATTTGTGCTAAGACAGGATGGGAGCATAGAGATCAAACTTTCTCATGTGTAATAGAAGAAAAATATTTTAGTAAAAATCCACGTATTTGGGATGTCTGGCTTCTCTACACTCCTCCAGGTAAGCCTGGGTTTTAAAAGATTTTCTTTCTCTTCTCTTCCCCATTCCTTTACATAGCTGCTTTCGGTGCCCCTCAAGAAGTCACTAACTTCCTTTGTGTGCAAGTTCCTCCATCTGTGAAATGTGAGGCTAAGTGCCCATCAGCCTCCCAGGGGTATTCTGTGTCTGACTCTATTACAGAGCATTCACTATGCACAGCATTATCTACAAGCTAAGTTTGGCATTTCCTTCCTTTCCTTTCTTAATCATAATTTGATCCGAACTTCCTTGGGATCCTCTCATCTCTACCATTTGTCATTGGTTCTAATCCTGTTTTAACATAATTTAGAGATATGGTGATGCTAATAACGTCAAGAGTTGGAGATTGGCAGAGAGCCTTTAAAAAAGTGTTCTAATAGTGAAGAAAAAAGTAAAAAAAAAAACAAAAAACCAAACAAACAAAAATTATAGGGCTAACAAAGGAAAAGTGTTCCATGTAAACAAAATAATTAGCACAAGACATGAGTTCTGGACAAAATACAGGACACTCAGTTAAATGTGGATTTCAGATAAATGAATACATTTTTAGTATAAGTATATCCCACGCAAAGGACGCATCCCATATCTCATACTAGAAAATGTTTTGTTGTTTATCTGAAATTTGCTAAATCTGGCAAGTGTAACAAGACAGTAAAAGCTGAGCTTTCTGTTCACCAACTTCTGCCTGAGATAAACTGAGGTTGCAGCGTATGGCTGGGCTTTTTATAGTCTCTCAAATGTTAAACAGAAAAATGCTCCAAAGTTGACAAGGGGAAAAGGTTGAAACTTCCCCATAGTTTTACTGTGAAAAAATATGTGGGAAAACAGTAGATACCATCATGCTGATCTTATAGTGTCTGTGAATATTTGGTCCTGGAAAAAAAAAAACAGTTGGCAATTCCATGAGAAGTTGCAGTTCTGATATGCTAGTAGAAACAGTTCAAGAATTTTTTAAAGGTCATAAAAATGTATATTTGAGGGTTTCTGTGAAAGCATGCAGGTATTTTCAGGAAGTGCTTTGATTTTAAAGCTTTTAGTGCCAAGAAAAGAGCTGCAAAATAGTGGAAGCTGACTCTGTGGCCGCTGACTGTAGCCATTCTACCAAGGACCATGTGATAGACATGCAGCAAAGTCCTCCAGCAGGTCTCCGGTTGTACACATGCCTATCGATGCCCCACGACCACCTGAGAAAACCGTCCTTGATATCTACACACTCTACTATCACTCCAACATTTCATTATGATGGGTACTCAAATCATTAATGAGTGTGATATTGAGAACAGCACTTACTTGATTTGCAAAAACAGGCTTTTCTCTAGTGTTCTTGACAAATAGAATAATCTGAGAAAGATGCAAAATAGTGAAGAAGTATAAGTACCTCTTTCATTCAGTCCAGTGGTTCTCAAAGTTAGTATGTCATGTTGTGTTGATCTACAAAGTATTTATTATGGTTCAAGGATGGCAAAACTACGAAATTTAGAGTAAGCATCTAGAAACCTTTATAGTAATCTGACAGTTATACCATGTCTGTTGAACCTAAGAATAAAAAATTGGGGCTTGCAATTTATATGTTTCTTTTGCTGTTGTTTGCTTCATTTTTCTAGTAATTTCTTTTATTGTATTTCACAAAAATACCAGTTGTTAAAAGACTGTGATAAATCAAAACATGAAAAGCACAGTAACTTTGATGCCTTTTAAGTTGAGTAAGATAACTCCTATAATTGGAGTTGTTCTTAAACTGGAATCATTAAATTCACCAAATTAGACTCTCCATAAATAGTCATTGTAAACCAGGCACTTTGCTAGACACTGTGGATAAGGTGATGCATAAGATAGACATAGTTCTGTGGTTACTGCCCTCACAGAATACATTCCAGGGAAGAAGACATAAATTACGACAAAGTGGGTAGAAAAAACTGTAATATCAGGAAATACACGGTGATATGGGGCACTCTGCAAGGAGTCTTAAGCTAGTCCAGGATTCCAAGAAATATTCCCAGAGGAAATTGCATAAGGATTATTAGGTATCAAGCAAACACACAGAAAAACCCAAATCCGTTGCCACTGAGTCGATTCCGAATCGTAGTGACCCTACTAATCTGAAATTCGGAGAAGAGATCTGAACTGGAGGCAAAAATATGGGACCATCATCTGGAGATGGTAATTAAGGGCTTAGCAATGGATGGAATTGCCTAAGTGGGAAATAGCTAGTGAAAAGAGGACAGAACTGAACCGTAAAGGGCTAATAGAGGAAGATGAATCCCCAAAGGAGATGGAAATGGGGTAGTCAAAGAGGTAATCAAAGAAACTTGATAAGTGTCTTAAGCCAAAGGAAGAGTATTTGGAGAAGAAGGAAAAAAAAAAAAAAAAAGCCAAACCTGTTGCCATCCAGTCGTTTCCGACTCATAGCGACCCTACAGCAAGAAATGATAAATAACGTCAAATGCTGCTGAGAAACCAATCAAGAACTGAAAAAAGTACATTGGTTTCTCCAGTATGAAAATCATTATTTTAGGTAAGAGAGGTTCTGGAATCTGGTGGTGGAAGCGGCGGTAGGGTAGTGTTTCGGAAACCAAGTTGAAAAGGGAAATGAAAAGAATACAGTGATTATAAACAACTCTTTCCAGATGTTTTACTGTGTAATGGAGGACAATATATGAAAATTCTTGAGCCATATATATGTATGTGTATGTATGTATGTGTGTGTGTGTGTGTGTGTATATATATATATATATATATATAGCTTGTTGTTATTGTTGTTAGGTGCCCACCAGTCTGTTTCAACTCATAGCGACCCTAGGGACAACAGAACGAAACACTGCCTGATCCTGCGCCACACTCATGATTGCTGTTATGCTTGAGCCCATTGTTGCAGCCACTGTGTTAATCCATCTCACTGAGGGTCTTCCTCTTTTTCACTGACCCTTTACCAAGCAACTAGTAAATGAGAAATTCCAGGGGCAGAGCCCAGCAAACTATGTTTTAATAAGCCCTCTAGGTGATTCTGATGCAAACTAAGATTGGAGAACTACTGGTTTACACAACCGTGATTTGACCCCTCGAGCTAAAGAGGATTCAACCTTGCTGACTACCTGGAAAAAAATAAATAAATAATACCTGGACAAAGTGAAAAACACCCGAGCAAAATTGAGGCTCTGTTAAAGGAGAGGGAAAGGATAAGAGGAGAAGTATGTGGATGTGGCTATTGAGTAAGCCCCGGAAATGCCTTCCACAATGTCCCATTGCTCTTTACTTTGGATTTCTCTACCTAATTTCACAAATTCCTTTACATCCCCCTCTTTCATTCACATACTCCTGGTATACCCGCTCCTTTTCTTTAGTGGAACCTTAGTTTCCATGACATCTCCTACTTCTTCTTTTTATTGATTTTTTAATTGGTCCCCTCTAATCAATTTCTTTCTAGCTGGGCTATACTCCATTGTACATCACGTCAACTACTTTTGCCAGACTTCCAATCTCTAGTCTATTCATCATTCTCAACTAAATACGTTGAATCTTGCCTCAATCCTGTAATTTGTCTTTTCTGCAACTGCTCAAGAAAATTGCTCAACTGTAAAGGGTTGGAGATATGTTTATTATTACCTTTTGTTTCAAAACTCATCTGTAACCTCAAACACTGCTTGGAAATCTTCCCCCCTTCACGCTCTCTAATTGCCCATGGTGAGCATTCCTAGTCCTCGTTACTTTTGCCTTAATTCCTGCCATGCTACAATTCTCTCAGCAAATAATCTTACTTCCTGTTTCATTGAGAAAATGAAGACCATATTTCATTTCCCCTACTTCCTTCAAAAAATCCATCTTCCCTGCTTCAAACCTTACCTGCTCAATGTAAAACACGCACATGTATACCTACACCATTTATGGGCACAGGTATTCTCATCCCAAGCTATTTTTACTTTCTTTCCTTCTCTCCCTTTGGCAGACATTTCTTCTCCTACATTCTGAGTTAATCCCTACATTTATTTTTTGATTTGGCTATTCCAGTCGGTATTAGTTTCCTGTTACTGCTGTAACACATTACTACAAACTGTTAGTTTGTGGTCTGACTCATGGCAACCCCATGTGTGCAGTATAGAACTGTCAATAGTATTTTCAAGGCTGTGGCCTTTCGGAAGCAGATCGTCAGGTCTCTTTTCCCAGGTGCCTTTGGATGAGTTCAAACCACCAATCTTTCAGCTTGTTAAGTGAGCACTTAACCGTTTATATCACTCAGGGAGTCTACACAAACTTAGTGACTCAAAGCAACACAAATGTGTTGTCTAACAGCTCTGAAAGTCAGAAGTCTGAAATCAGTTTGTCTGGGCTAAAGTCAAGGTGTCAACAAGACTCTTCTCCTGGAGGTTCTGAGTAGGGAATCCATTTCCTTGCCTTTTCCACTTGTAGAGTCTGCCTCCCTTTCCTAGCTCCTGGCTCCTTCCTTGTAAATCACTCCAATCTCTTGCTTCTCTTATCACACCTTCTTCCACTCTTCCCTCAGCCTCCCTCTTAACAGGACCTTTGTGATTACACTGAATCCACTCGGATAATCTCCCCATCTCAATATCCTTAACTTAATCACATCTTCAATATCCCCTTTATCACATAAGGCAATGTGTTCAGAGGTTCTGGAAATTAGGACATGGACATTTTTGCATCGTTCTGTTTACCACACTGCCTCGTCAAGAATATTGCTCTACTGAGTCTCCTCTCTAGTCCTGCATTCTCAATACCCCCCTCTCTGTTAAATCCATCCTCTCAGACTATAAACCTGCTCACATCTTTCCCTTTAAAAAAAAATATTTTCCATTCTTCAGCATCCTCCTCTTAGCCCTGTTGCTCCCATGCCTTATATAGTAATACTCCTTGAAAATGGCTTCTGTAACTATTGTCTCCACCTCTTAACCTCCACATCACCCCTCAATCCACCGCAGTATAATTTCTCTACCCGCCATTTATGGAGCATTGGTGATCCAGTGGTAGGATTCTTGCTTTTTCTCTCCATCTCCGCTCCTCTGTCTTCATTGCTTACCTGCGACAGCTTCCTCTGCCTGCCAAAAGCTTGCAGCTCTGTGTGGATTTCTTTCCTAGCACTTGCTACAATAGACCTTATTGTCGTTGTTAGTCACAGTTGAGCCAACTCCGACTCATGGCAGCTCTATGTATAGCAGAACAAGTCCTGTGCCATCTTCATGATCACTGCTATGTTTGAGCCCATTATCGCAGTTATTGTGCCAATTCATCTCCTTGAGGGTTTCCCTCATTTTCGTTGGCCCTCTACCAACCATGATGTTCTTTTTTAACAATTGGTCTTTCCTGATGACGTGTCTATACTGGACAATATTCTGTTGTGATCCAAAGGCTTTCACTGGCTAATTTTTGGAAGTAGACTGCCAGGTCTTTCTTCTTAGTCTTTCTTAGTCTGAAAGCTCCACTGAAACCTGTCTACTGTGGGTGACTCTGCTAGTATTTGAAATACTGGTGGCATAACTTCCAGCATCATAGCAGACAAGTGGTAGAATAGGCCTTACTTTATTTTTTAAATCTGTTTCCCCACATAGACTATAAGCTGTTTGAGAGAAAGGATCCAGTTTTGCTCATCTTTTTCTTGTAGCTAACATAATGCTTAGCAGGTATTAGATGTTCAATAAATGTTTTTGAATGAAAATCCCTTTAGCTTAGAAAACACTGTCCAAGAGATATATAGTGACTTTTCAAACTTCTGTTCCATATAATTGAGATAAACATGAGCCTTCCTTCTGTTTCGCTGCTGGAGAAACCAGATTCTAAAGAGAAGCATAGTGATTCTTGCAAGTGTACAGTGTTTTTCCTTTCAAAGCTCTTTTGCATGCAAAAGAATTTTGTGAAGAGTAAAGGGTGATCCTTATATAAGTTACTGGCATTATTATGTTATTCCTAAGACAAGTTGTTGTTATTGGCTGCCATCGAGTCCGTCCCTGACTCATGGTGACCCCATGCACAACAGAGCAAAACACTGTCCAGTCCTATGCCGCCCCCTTGATCTGTTGTAGACCGGACTACTGTGGCTAATTTTTCAGAAGTAGATTGCCAGACTTTTTTTTGCCCTGAGACATAGCTGTGAAATAACTTGAGTTTTAATTATTCCACTTCACAGAAGCAGACACTGAAAGATACAAAGTACTAGTGATTGACATAGGGCCAACCAACCACTCAAGAACAAGTCTCTGTTCTTTTATGCAGCTCTTTAAGCAAACACTGTAGGAACTTAGTGAATGCTTTCTTTAAATGACCATAGTTTTCCCTAGTCTTCCTACCAAAAAAACAAAAACAAAACCAATGCCGTCAAGTCAATTCTGACTCATGGCAACCCCATGTGTCACAGAGTAGGACTGCTCCATAGGTTTTTCTTGGCTGTAATCTTTATTGGGTTTGTTTGGGTTAATCTTTATGGAAACAGGTCTCCAGGCCTTTCTTCTGTGGTACCACTAGATGGGTTCAAACTGTTTGTGCCACCCAGGGACTGTAACTTACCTATTCTTAAAAGAGCACCAGAGTAGTCAAATGCCTCAGGCTTAAGGCTTGGCTCCACTACTTATTGACTCTGGCCAGCTTCAAGTCTCAAACTTGCCCTTGGTAAATTATAGGTCATGCATGATACTTGCCATATTGGCTTTTCGGATCAAGTGAAATCATGCATACCTAAGTTCTACAGTGCATGAGAACTCCATGTGTGGTACCATTTCTGCTTTCCTTCTAAACCTTGTAGATTAAAACTTCTTGTGGTGACTACTGTGCCTTCTGGCTTTATAACACCAATTTGAAAGATTAATTTAGTGCAAGACACTATAGGAGTACTAAATACACATTAAATCAATTTTAAAAAATGTATAAATGAATGAAAAGGTGTCCTGGTGGCAAAGTGGTTAAGCACGCGGGTGCTAACCGAAAAGTTTGAGCCCACCAGTCACTCCATGGGAGAAAGAAAGATGTGGCATTCTGCTTCAGTAAAAGATGACAGCCGTGGCAACCAACCCTATGGGGCAGTTCTACTCTGTCCTATAGGGTTGCTATGAGTTGAAATTGACTCAACAGCAAGAATTTTGTTTGTTTTAAATAAATGAATGAAGCTAAAATAAAACAGAATAAAAATATACCAAAGGGCACAAGCAATTCATGTATCCCTGTCTCCTAGTAGCAGAAAAAGAACCCAGCATCCTTGTACCTACCTCCCTTTCTAATACTCCAAAAATGAAATAAATATGGAGATCTAAATACACAGTTTAAAAAGAACATTATAACTTGACTAAATTCATTTGTACCAAAAATAGCCAATCATTTTGGTTTTCAGCTATATAGATCCATGCCTGTTGCTCCTTCCCTAAAACAAGACATGTAAATCAAGTTGCTCACATTCGAGTGGTAGCTGGAGCTAAGTTTGAATTTTGTTTTGTGTTACACTTATGTCCTAATAAATTTTTTTACAAATCAAACTTCTTTAATATTTGAAAAATTCCAGATTCTAGTCTTTAAGAAAGCCCCATTTAACCTAGCGCGGCATTTCTCACCCATGCAGTGATGGTGAAAGTCCTGACCTAACTCAGAACCTTCTCTCCACCGCTATCAGTAGAGCAGATGGGTTTTTTTAAGCCAAATATTTCTGGGTACATTTGCATAACAAACCCAGGAACTTACTCTAAAGGGTAGTTACATATCCGGCTCTTCTGCTTGTTAATGTGAACATGCAAAATCTAATGAGTTTTCAAAGCTTAAGGACTACCGAGTTGCCACCACCAAACTCAGCTGTGTATCTCAAGGTTGTGCCTGTATCCTTTCAAGCTGAAGGCTTTATTTGTCCTCGATTCAACCGAGACACCAGAGACAGAGCTGCTTTGACAGCCTCCCGCTCTCTGAGGAGGTCACCTGTCACCTTGCCCAGGCCAAGGGAGGTCAGCTTCTCAAGGGGAAATAAAAAAAAAAAAAAAGAAGAAGAAGAAGGCAGGCACGGGTCTGTCCATAAAAGGATCTCTTTGAGGCCGGTTAAAAAAAATGTAATGCATTTTGTGTTCCCAGTTAGAGCCTCTGGAACGAGGCCGCCTGAGAACAGGCCTGTGAGCAGTTCTTATTGGAGAACAGCCAACAGAGCCCGCGCAGACGTTTTTCACAGGACCTCTAGCTGCCACTGCTAACCCAGAGGCAGTCTAAATTGGAGACAGGGCGGCCACCCCCTGGCCCTACATCCCCAACCCACCCCTGGGCGTCTGCTGAGCAGCACAGGGCTTTACCAAGCCAGCTGCCTCCTGACAGGATAAAGTAATTGAGGGTCAAGGACAGGAAACCAGATTTACACAGACAAGCAAAATGAAAAACTGACATTTGCTGATGACCATATGGAGAATTCACTCTTTTTTAAAAACTCCTTTCCCTTGTACTGAAAAAAAGAAAGGAAGTTCACCCTGACCTCCTTTCCCACACAAAAACCCTTCCATCGATATACCTGCTGCATGAAAATTCAGCCACATTTTGACACAAGTCGGGGATTTGTGTGCAGTTCCCGTGAATGTTCCTTCTCTCCCTTTGCTTCCTCCCTCCCCTCTGGAAACCTAGGGCACATTCAGAGGAGCAGCCCAGTGTGCTATGCACAGTGTGGAAACTCAGGGCAGAGGGCGGTGTGGCAGCGCTCAGCAAGGGCTGTGGGAAGGACCCCTGAAAGGGGCTGGAGTTCATTCCTAGAGAAAAGAGGCTGCCTGTCCTTAGTCCACCTCCCAAAGCATCAAAGTTTCGTCCCCAGGCAGAGGAGATGTTCTCTGAAGAGCTAGCTCCTACCTCACAGCTGACCTGAACCTGAAGGCCTTCACTCTCCTCCCTCCTGCCCCTGCCATGACAAAGGTGGGTTTTAAAAAAGAAGATGAAGAATTTTGAGAGAATTGGAGAGTTCAGAAACCAACAAAAGTAAGAAAGCGTGAGATCAGAAAGAATTTAACTGTGCTGGCTTGGACTGGGGAGCCTTGGTGGCCCAGTGGTTAGGAGGTGTGGCTACTAACCAAAAGGTCAGCAGTTTGAATCCACCAGCCACTCCTTGGAAACCCTACGGGGCAGATCTACTCTGTCGTATAGGAGCGCTATGAGTCAGACTCAACTGCAATGGGTTTGGGGGACGGCGGGGGGGGGGGGGCTTGGACCAGACTCTCAGGACGAATCCATGATTCTCTCTGCTACAAATTCTGAAATTTAAATCATCAAGTCTCCACTTTAAAAAAAAAAAAAAATGATGTGAATACTTAAAAACTTGAGTGTGCCATAGACTTTTATGCCTTGGTTTTTTGGCTCATGCCTTGCTTCTTCTCTTGTTAGCTGCCGTCCAGTCAGCAGCCCCCTACTTATGGAAGGAAACGCTATCTGGTCCTGCACCATCCACATAATTGGTTGTGGATGAGACCACTGCGATCCACAGGGTTTTTACTGGCTGATTTTCGAAAAGGAAGTAGGTACCTAGGCCCTTCTTCCTAGTCCCTCTGAGACTGGGAGCTCCACTGAAACCTGTTCAGCATCAAAGCAACATGCAAGCCTCTACCAACAGGCTGTGCACGAGGTACATTGTAACTAACGATCTTCTGCATGGGAGGTGGGAATTCTACCACGGAACTGCCTATGTCTCACTTCTGTCTCTACAGGGCAAAAATGCTATTTTGCCTTTCTCCAGTCCCGGTTCAAATGTTCCCTTTTCTGTGAAGCCTCTCCAATGCCTTCAGGTATCCCCTCGTCTCTATACTGTGTGTGTACAACTACTGGTTAGTTTTTTTTATTTTTTAGCTATCATCAGCGAGGAATGGATTTTAAGGCTCTTCTCCAGACCCTGCAGCACAAAAACTTCACTGACACCCTTAACCCAATGCCCCTTGTGGCTAAGTCCAGGTATTTGTAGAGCGGCTGGAGACTGAATCTCCCAGTCCTGTGGGATAGAGCTCACAACTCGGCCCCATTAGAGCAGAACGCTAGTAAGTCCCTTAGATGGTCAGACCCAGCTCTTAGCTACCAAGGGGCAGCACAAATCGCTATCATGAAGAGTGTAGATTTGGGGCTATGACATTCAGAGACAAACCTATACAAGAAAATTGAGGAGGAAAAACAAAAGGACTCCAGCATCATCCAGCAGCACAGTATTTTGTGGCAACAAGTCTTTATTAAATTCTGTGCATGTCCTTGTGGAATCTGCACATGTTCTGGTTGTTGCTCATTTAAGCCTGAAATGGTCTTGTCTCTCCCGTCTCCCTTGCTCGTCAGAGGCTGATGGATGCCAGTTACTGTTTAGTTGCTGGTAGGACGCTATTTGAATGAACCACATCTGAGGATGCTGGTGCTGGTAAAGCATCTTTTTAGTTGGATAATGCAAGACAGCACATTTGGGGAGGTGGAAGGCATGCAGTGGTAGTTCAGAAGGAAGACAAAGAGGAAACAGACCGCTGACGCTGGTGGGAACCAGGGTGGTATGTGGCATCCCTCACATAGAGACAAAGATCCCAGCAAATTACCACAAGGCCAGACAGAGCCCAGTGACAGACATAATGGAACCACGTTCCTCCTTTGTGCAACAATTAAGAGAAAATCACAGTATTTGCTTTTGTCATTTTCAGCCAAGAGAACTAAAAGTCATGTTTAGTTTCCCCTTAAAGTGAATTTCAAAAATTCCTCAGGTAAAGGGTGTAAAGGATGCCTACTTTCCTAGGGTTGTAGCCATGTTCTCAAGCTGTTAATGTTTCCTTTCAAGACTTATTATTTCCTGTCACTCTTGCTGGCTAATTTCTCCGACTCCTAACATGTCTTCTGGAAGTCTCCAAGCTGCTCAGCACCATTTCCCCCTTTAAATTCCAGTTCCTTCTCAGCAAGCCTATCTCTAGTATAACAGGACTCCTTGCAGCTCTGCAGAGCTCGCCAACTGGCTTCGTAGTGGTTGCTAAAGTTGGAATATGACTTTCCCTCTTTCCTGCCTTTGGTCATTCATTTGGTCACACATCCCAGGTAGTGCAATAGTTAACAAACTCACTTGCTAACTGAACTGTTGGAGCTTGAAGTCTACCCAGAGGTTCTTCAGAAGAAAGGCTTGGTGATCTAATTCCACAAAATCAGCCACTGAAAACCCTAGGAAACACAATTGTACTCTGACACACAGGGGTTTCCATGAGCTGGGGTCAACTCAATGGCAACTGGTTAACTGGTTAGTTGGAGAGGAAATGAGTACCTTGTGTGCATGGTTTTATTCAAGTTCCTTTACCAGTCGTTTGTTTATTTGGTGGAAAATTTGAAAAGGAAGAGTTAGGGTAGTACACCTAGGCTTTTCTGTGGTGCATCTTAAGATCCCAGATATTTTACAGATAAACACATTATAGACACCAAGGACCTTTTAGGTTATTGAATAAATTTTAAGAATCTCCTAATTTTGTTCTAAGCCCTCCTTCCTTCTTCTTCTCTCCCAGAAACCTCAGTTCTGAATTTGAGATAGACTGAAGAGAGATTAGGAAACTTTTAGAGCCTACTTAAACAAAATACATACAAGATGCTTAGGCTCTTTCCAACTTACAAATAAAACTTCAGGAAAACTTTTTATGAATGGAGGTATGTGAATGTCTTGTAATAATGAGAACTCACCTTTGGAAAAATTCAAGTCATAGTTTGACAAGAAAGTATGAAATATGTGCTATAGACCTACAAAGTCCCACTGGCAATCTAGAAGATGCAGTATGCATGAAGAGTCAAATAGAAGGAGGCCGCCTCTCAAATGCTTGAGGAAATGTGCAGAAAATTTCTCAAAACAAAGTCTGCGTTATAAAACTCTGGGGTAGTCTTTCTCAAAGCAATCCCCAAAGACTTAAGAGGGCTCTGGGACACAATAAAGCTTACAAGAAAGGAAACCAAATAAAATTTGTAGAACCATTACACTGTAGGGAGCCAATTTAAGAGCTATGACCTCTGGCCATCCCTGGTTCCATCTGCTGCCCTCAAGACCTGAGTCTTGCTGTATTGTAACACTCCACTTCTGAGATATCTTGGATGGGACCTCAATGCATAAATTGGATACATTCCTTTGTGTGTTAAATTTATTCAAGAAATGTTTACTTGAGCACCCATTATTTTAGTGCTAAATGCTGATAAGTTTACCAAAAGTAATAATCATAGCACATGGTAAGTGCTTTACAGACATTTCTCACTTAACAGGGCACTTCATTCATTCATTTTTTTCAATCTTTCACCTACTCCTCCAAAAGGTATTTCTTGAGCACCTTCTGGGCCTCCATGTCACCAGTCCTTTCCCATAGG
The DNA here is from genome assembly GCF_024166365.1 of Elephas maximus indicus. Classification (NCBI taxonomy): domain Eukaryota; kingdom Metazoa; phylum Chordata; class Mammalia; order Proboscidea; family Elephantidae; genus Elephas; species Elephas maximus. The sequence goes on from NC_064819.1 coordinate 193,127,199, forward strand.
AAGCTCACCATCTGGTGAGGGAGTAAGATAACACCATACCATAATTAGCATGTAAAGGGCTTTGTGGATCCAGGTGAGGGGTACCTAAGTCTTTCTGGAAGAGAGGTGCAAATGGGAGAATTTTCCTTAGAAATGATATTTGGACAGTGTTGTGGATAACACAGAATTAGATGAAAAGGAGATAAAAAGAGAAGATGTTGAGAAAGAACGCTACAGGAATAGGAATAAAAAGTAGGTAATACAATATATCTTATCTAATACAATGTTAAGGAAACCAAGAAGAAAAAATATTTTGAAAAACAAGTGCAATGTCTAAAGCAGAAGAAATGTAAATGAGAAGAATAGCAATGACAACTTATTATGCGTATAGTACAATGAATTTTAAATTTCTCAACAGATGGGGAGTAATTTCAAGTCACTTTTCAAAGGGCAGGATAATTAATAAGGGATTTGGACTGAAGGCAAGCTAGCTCCAAAACATACACTCCAACATGTTACTCTCGGCCAGTGAAAATGAGGATTGAAAATGGCGAACGGATTTTGAAAATAAAAATTCAGTGTCAGTGAAGAATGAGGTTAAAGGCAGAGCGAGTAGTGAGGTAGAGAAGACATTCATGCAGACAACTGGGCTGAGGAATTAGAAGAAGAATAAAGGAGGGTACTACATGGCTCAGTAGCATTAGCTGTATTGCCATTCTGTCTTTCTCTAATGTCTTTAAATTTTTGTTAGCACGTGTCTTATTTAAATCTCATAGTTTCTGATGGTCATTTTTATTTTCTATTCCAAGTTTCACACTTTCTCTGCTAATCTTCAGCTAATCCTAAGCTGCTTATTGGTGTTCATTTCTTCTTTGACAATAATCTCTTCAACTGTGAGCATCTTCACACGCATGGTACTTACGGGTCCTGCTGTGAACTTTTTGAGACAGAGTTAACAATCTAGGTGGAGACATTAGTCACCAAAGTCAGCGTTTGTGGCTTCTAGTCCACTGGGCTAGAATCCTGGCTGAACCATCCAGGACCCCGCTAAATAAATGCAGATTCTGGGTTCCCACCCGAGATCTCCTGAATGGGAATCTCTGAAGAAGAAGCCCAGATATCCCTTTTTTTTTTTTAAAGCTCCCAGGTCAGCCCATGCAACCAGCATGGCACTTGTCTAGGGCCAGCTATTGGGAATTATTGATCTAGCTTCAGTGAGTTACTCTTCTTTTATTACTCTGCTGTTTTCTAGGCTTTGAGAGCAAAGCAGAATCACCCTTGGCCACGGCATTTTATTACTCTCTCTCTCTCTCTTGCCTACAGAGTTGCCTCCCATGGCTTGGGACATTGTGGGAAATTATCCCAAGTTGACCCTACATTTACTGTAATTTTAAAGTCATATCATAATTATATCCTATCTTGTCTCCTACACTTCCCTTGTCTGGAGTCCAAATCTCGTCTCACTAAGCTGTTCACTGGCTTGTCTTAGTCCAGAAAGGAGCACTGTTCTGTAATGGTCTATTCTTGTTGTCATTTAACTCCAAAATCAGTTACCACTGCCTTTATTCATTTAGTCTTTACTATTCTTCTTGTATTCCAACTCCGCATTCTTGACCCAATTCATTGTCATGACCTACTCTTTCCCTATAAGTTCATTCATCTGTTTTCTTCACCTAAGATGTGTAAAAATTGCCTGTACCACATTCATGGGGGATATAGGCTGAGGCCTATAAGGTATGGATGTAAGAATGAACATTTGGATGGTGGCAATCTGGTGGGTGAGAGTGGGTGAAGCAGAATGACCACATAACCCTAGATAGCTTAGGCATTTTAATTATTTTCTACTGAGAGTTCTTAGTTGATGCAAATGATACATTGAGGATGAGTGGTTGGGCCACTAGGGTGGAGATTTAGAGCATGAGGAGGTTTCCTAAGGAAGTAGAGAGGCTGAACTGAAGCCTTGGAAGCCTTTGCTGTGGTTGGCGTTCCTGGGAAATGGAGCTTAGATTGAATTCTATGACTTCTGAGCCTCTAAAAAAGATAGGAAACAGGTATTGTGAGGGAAGACCCTCATTCTGATAGAAGACAGAGGTCAGGTAAAAGTTTGGAGGCTGATGGCATTTCTAGAGTCTCAAATTCAAATATCCTGTAAAGGTGAAACCGGAACAGGGTCTGAGAGAAGCAAGGGAAGGAACCAAAGAGAGGACGGTGCAGCATCCAACAGAAGAGACTCCAGAACTTGGGAGGAGGAGCCAGAAAGACTCCAAGGCTCTTTGACTCTTGAAGCACTCTACTCAGTGTTTAGTGCTCCTGAAAATGCTGGTTTGTTGAATCTTGCTTAATTATCCTAGTACTAATTCTCAACTGAGAATTTCTCTTTCAGTAGTTGTGACCTCTGCCTGCCTTTTTTAAGTCACAGGAGAATCTTACATGAGCTCTTTTGGGTCTGGGATCCATAGAATAGTTGCTTTTTACATGTTTGAGATTTATACATTATCCACTTACAGAAATGCCTAGGTGACCACTCCATAGAAGATGTAGTTTTAGCTTTATTTTCACTCCTTCTGGAATTATCTCTTCACTCATCTTGATTTAGAATAATACTGATTTCACTACATAAGATATTTAGTGTCATCCAACAAAAAGAATATTAATAAAAAGTGATAGTATTTCCCTGATAATATAAAACGATTATCATGAGCTAGATCCAAATTTATTCACAAATAAAAATCTTTGAAAATGGATTCACAAACTCCCACCTCCACACTCATGGGACCAGAGTGTTGAAATGATTCTTGGTTTCATCACATCAATGGTCCTAAGATCAAATAACATGTGGCTGAAAAATCGAGAAATTAAATATTTAAAAGGAAAGTGTTTCTCTCTGCCCTCTTAAGGAAGTGCTTTCTTTAATTTGTTCAACTGGAAAGAGAATTCCTGTATTCAACCACTGCAATGCTCCTAATTTGTTAAAGATGTTTCTTCTTATGATGAAGAATCATCAGATCCAAGAAAGTCAGAGCTAACCTAGGGTTTGTTACAAAAATAAGCATTGCCCAATGACCTCCCCACTTCCTCTAATTTTGCTTTCTTTAGGTATGAAATGCTTTGAGGAGAAACACTGTAGGGATGCTCTCAGATCTCTTGATAATGTAGAATTAAACCACAGAATTAAAGTGCTTTCCAGTTTGTAATAACTTTCCATGGAATCCTGGTGGTGCAAATGGTTAAGTGTTCAGCTGCTAACTGAGAGTTTGGTGGTTCGAACCCACCCAGAGGCTTCACAGGAAAAAAGCCTGGAGATTTGCTTCTGTAAAGATTATAACCAAAAAAGCATATGGGGCAGTTCTCCTGTGTCACATGAGGTCACTATGAGTCAGAATTGATGGCAAACAACCACCATCACCACTACCATTTTCCTCCTGCTACCATAAAACTTTAGATCAAGCCAATGGATCTTTTTGCACTCATTTAGTAAAGGATAAAAGAAGCATAAAGTTTTCCAATTTATTAGCAGGATTTAATTTATTCAAAAGATCTTTATTTAAAACTATGGCAAAATTTTAGTCATTTTTAATTAAGGAGATAAATAGATTCAACACAGCTTTGTACACATTCGGCAATTTGGGCAACTCATTCAAACATTGTTCAAACACCATGTAAATCCATGTAGCTGAAGATAAAACATTTTTGGGATACTCAGTGACAAAGCCAAGGTTACCATTTACCACAAACACAAGTTCTGAAAAGAAATATCTGTGGGCATACAATGGATTTCATGACATCCAACAACCTCGCTTTCTCCCCAAATAGTCAACTTCTAGCAGTCTTACAAGTGAATACTGATAATCCTATATCAACAGTGTCTTAGTTATCTAGTGCTGTTGTAACAGAAATATCATAAGTGGATGGCTTTAACAAACAAATTTATTCTCTCACAGTTTAGGAGGCTAGAAGTCCAAATTCAGGGTGCCAGCTCTAGGGGAAGCCTTTCTCCCTCTGTCAGCTCTGAAGGAAGGTCCTTGTCTCCTTTCAACATCTGTGGGCCCACTGTTCCTTGGAGATTTCCATGTGTCCTGACATCAATTTCCCCTGGGTCTAGGAGATTCTCAGTACAGGGACCCCAGGTTGAAAGGATACACACTGTGTCCAGCTGGTCTTTCTCAGTGGCAGAGAGGTTCCTCCCCACTCTGCTCACTTCTCTTTCCTTTTATCTCTTGTAAGATAAAAGGCGTGACTCAAGAAAGGATGTGACTTAAGTAAGGGTATGACTTAAGTAATATATAGAGGTTAGGACTTACACTACAAAATGGAAGATAATTACATCAGATCACAAAATGGAGGACAACCACACAAAACTGGGAATCATGGCCTAGACAAGTTGACACATATTTAATCCATGTTAAATAACAAGGAACTCATAGCAGTAAATAATTAGAGTAAACGTTTTGTCTAACTTCTAACTGGTACCTAGTAGAATCAGTCACAGTTCAGTTACTATTCGTTCAGTTACATTGGTGTCTAAAATATCAGATAGAATTGTTCTGATTTAGGTCCTACTTAGTTTCCCAGTGCTGCTTTAACAGAAATACCACAAGTGGGTGCTTTAAAGAACAGAAATTTATTTTCTAACAATTCTGGAGACTAAGGCCTAAATTAGAGTCTTGTCCATATTAACCCCTTTCTTGTTGGTAGCCCCAGGCATTCTTTGGTTCCTTGTCTTTCTTTGGCTTATAGAGGGTCCTCACATGGCATCTGCCTTCCCTTCAGTGTATAAAGCTCTCTGAGTCTAACCTGCTCTTTTTATAACTCAGAAGTGATTAGGTTTAGGATTCACCCCACACTTGTATGGCTTCAACTGATTACTTGCATTACATTAGATTGCATTTAGGAAAGGTGATTACATTGCTTCCACAGGTACAAGGGTGAGGATCAAACACATATTTGGGGGGGGGACCATTTAATCCTTAAAAGGCTTCATATGAAAAATAGGCCATACGCAAAGGATACAACACATCTACATCATCAAGAATAAAAGCGCCAGTATGGAAAACCTCCTTTTGTTAGTATTTCTGTGCCATTAAGAAGCTTTAGGTTGAAAGAATTGGACTTTCGCTAAACAGCATTTGATTCGATTCTTTGCATAAGCTCTGTGGTGTTGACATGGAATTATAACCATTTGTTTCCAGGCCCACAGAAAGTTAATATTTGTGGGAAATATTTACCAGTATGAATATCTGTGCATATGTGATTTTCTCTTTTCTAGTCCCTTCTCTCAACACCCTCTCACTCTCATTACATTTCCGTGAGATAAGCATCATAGGTTTATGCATATGACATTATCTGCAGCATGCCAATGACTGAGACCAACAAAAGATGTTACAGAAGAATTTTTAAAAGAAGATAAAATTCAGTTCAACGAGGTTATAAAGAACATGCTGTGCGCTCAGCACTAAGGTAGACAGATATGACAGAGTTCCTGTCCTCAAGAAGCTAACCACATGGAAGTACAGATTCTTACACAATGGTGACTTAATCATCTAGTGCTGCTTTTACAGAAATACCATAAGTGAATGGCTTTAACAAAGAGAAATTTATTTTCTCACAATCTAGTAGACTACAAGTCCAAATTCAGGGCGTCAGCTCCCGGGGAAAGTTTTTTCTCTCTGTCGGCTCTGGAAGAAGTTCCTTGTCATCAATCTTCCCCTGGACTAGGAGCTTTTCCATGCAGGAACCCTGGGTCCAAAGGACATGCTCTGCTCCTGATGCTGCTTTCTTGGTGGTTTCAGGCCCCCAACTCTCTGCTCGCTTCCCTTTCCTTTTATCTCTTGTAAGATAAAAGATGGTGCAAGCCATAACCCAGGGAAACTCCCTTTACATTGGATCAGGGATGTGACCTTAGTAAGGGTGTTACAATCCCACGCTAATCCTCTTTAACGTAATCTAATCTTGCCTCATTAACCACAGGCAGAAATTAGGATTTACAACATATAGGAAAATTACAATGACAAAATGGAAGATAACCACATAATACTGGGAATCATGGCCTAACCAAGCTGACACATATTTTGGGGGACAGAATTCAATCCATGACAAATGGTGTGAGGAAGGCTAAAATATTCATAAGCCACAGTTTTATGAGAATAAAATATGAAGAACTATTCCATCTGGCAAGGACAAGAGAAGCATTTGGATAAATTTCACAAAGGCAGACACATCTCCAAAATCTCAGGATTGAAAAGAAGGCCATTAGTTTCAAGGGTTCTATGGACCAAATCTTACGACCCAAAAAGTTTGAAAAAAAAAAAAAAGGTGACATACATCAGGCTATCTTTTGCCAAAAATAGCCCTTAAAACAATACTCAAAAAATCAGCTAAGATCTATTGTCATGATCTGCTTTGGTTATTACTGCATAACAATTCATGTCAAAATGTAATGATTTACAACAACAGCAATTCATTATTTCTCATGATTTTGTGAGTTGTCTGAGAATGCGTGCTTCACATTGTGTCAGCTGGGATGTGAGGATGGCTAGAAAGTCTGGAGGAGCCTTGATCACATGTCACCTTAGAAGTTAGCTGAGGCTACCTGTCAAGGACCTTGGTTCTTCTCCATGAACCTCTCTACATGGCTCCTCGGGCTTCCTCATTAGATGGCATCTGGGTTCCAAGAAGAAATATTCTATGAGATGAGAGTGGAAGTTTCAGATCTCTTAAAGCCCAGCCTTGGAAGCTACACAGCATCACTTCCATTGCATTCTGTTGCTGAAAATAAGTCACAGGAGCAGGCCAGATCCAAGGGGAAAGAATATAGATTCCACATTTTGATGGGAGAGTAACAAAATCACATTGCAAAAGATCAGGTAGGATGGGTAATACTGTGGCCATATTTGGAAACGCAATCTAACACCTTTATTTTAAAAAAATAAAAAGGAAGCGATATTTTAACATTGTATAGTAAAAAAAAATTTTTTTCAGACTAAAAGATGATCATTTAAGTTAAAATTAAATTAAATTTAGCTTAATGAAAAGCTATATTGCTGATATACTCCACTATTCACTAAAGACAAGAGATAACTTAATCAAGGACTGGCACTGGTTCAAGGACCAACGAAGATTTGGAAACCAATTTAAGCCAGCAGCTTTCATATTTATTTAATGACTCACAAGCACTACCTTCTACAACACAATCCAGTACACACATTTTTTTTTTACACACACATACATAAAACAAAATCAAAAGTTTCACAAATGTTATTTACCTCAAGTACATGATAAACACTTTAAATAATTTCTATTGTTTTCTATTTCACTTAAAAAAAAAATCGTACTTAAGTCCCACTGAATTAATTCCATGATCCATGATTTGAAAAACACAGTTCTAAATCATTAACTCTGAATTTTCTCTTTACTGAATACTTCAAGTTATGGGAATTTTGCTGTCCAGCACAAAGTCCTTTCTAGTTGAAACAGTTCTCTTCGTTAGAAAATTATCCTTTTTATATAGGTAAAATATTCCTTTTTATACCTTCCATACATTCTTCTTTGGGTCCGAATTTAATTATTCTACCACCTAAGACTACCATGTGTCTGTCAGCTTGTTGTACTGTGGTGGCTTGCAAGTTGCTGTGATGCTGGAAGCTATGCCACTGGCATTTTGAATACCAGCAGGGACACCCATCGTGGACTGGGGAAGAGCTGCCTCCTCAAAGTAGAAGGGACCTTACTGACACGGATGGAGTAAAGCTTTTGCACCTTCATCTGCTAATGTGGCACAACTGAAAATGAGAATAAACAGCTGCAAACATCCATTAATAATCCGAATGCAGAATGTACGAAGTACGAATCTAGGAAAACTGAAAGTTGTCAAAAATGAAATGAAACACATAAAAACGACATCCCATGCATTAGTGAGCTGAAATGGACTGGTATTTTGAATAGAGTGGCATTTTAATTCAGACAATCATGTGGTCCAGTATGCTGGGAATGAAAAATTGGAGAGGAATGGTGTCACATTCTTCGTCAAAAAGAACATTTCAAGATCTATCCTGAACTACAGTAATAGGATAATATCCATACACCTACAAAGAAGACCAAAGTTATTCAAATTTACCTGACAAACACTAATGCCAAAGAGGAAGAAACTGTAGATTTTTACTAACTTCTACAGTCTGAATTTGATCAAATATGCAATCAGGATGCATTGATAATTACTAGTGGTTTGAATGTGAAAGTTGGAAGCAAAGAAGAAGGACTGATAACTATAAAATATGGCCTTCGTGACAGAAACAACACTGGAGATCCCATGATAAAATTTTGCAAGACCAATGACTTCTTCATTGCAAATACATTTTCTCAGCAACATAAACAGCAACTATACACATGGACCTCATCAGATGGAATACACAGGAATCAAATCGACCACATCTGCGGAAAGAGATGATGGGAAAGCTAAATATCATCAGTGAGGACAAGGCCAGGGGCTGACTGCTGATTGGACCATCAGTTACTCGTGTGCAAGTTGAAGTTGAAACTGAAGAAAATTAGAACAAGTCCATGACAGCCAAAGTACAACCTTGAGTATATTGCACCTGAATTTAGAGATCATCTCAAGAATAGATTTGACATGGTGAACACTAATGCCCGAAACCCAGATGAGATGTGCAATGAGATCAAGGACATCATACATGAAGAAAGCAAGAGGTCATTAAAAAGACAGGAAAGAAAGAAAAGACCAAAATGGATGTCAGAAGAGACTCTGAAACTTGCTCTTGAACACAGAGTAGCTAAAGCAAATAGAAGAAATGATGAAGTAAAAGAGCCGAACGGAGGATTTCAAAGGGTGGCTCAAGAAGCAAAGTAAAGTATTACAATGAAATATGCCAAGACCTGGAGTTAGAAAACCAAAAGAGAAGATCACGCTCAGCATTTCTCCAGCTGAAAGAACTGAAGAAAAAATTCAAGCTTCGAGTTGCAGCAGTAAAGGATTCCACAGGGAAAATATTAAGCATCAAAAGATGATGGAAGGGATACACAGAGTCACTATACCAAAAAGGATTGGTAGACATTCAACCATTTCAGGAGGTAACATAAGATCAGGAACTGATGGCACTGAAGGAAGAAGTCTAAGCTACAATGAAACAAGACTCTGAGAATTGATGGACTAGCAATTGAGATGTTTCAACAAACAGATGCAGCACTGGAAGTGCTCACTTCTCTAAGCCAAGAAACTTAGAAGACAGCTACCTGGCCAACCAACTGGAAGAGATCCATATTTATGCCTATTCCAAGGAAGGGTGATCCAATCAAATGCAGAAATTATTGAATAATATCATTCATATCACATGCAAGCAAAATTTTGCTGAATATCATTTCAAAGCTGCTGCAGCAGCATATTGACAGGGAACTGCAGAAAATCCAAGCCAGATTTAGAAGAAGACGTGGAACCAAGACTATCATTGTTGATGTCAGATAGATCCTGGCTGAAAGCAGTGAATAGCAGAAAGATGTTTACCTGTGTTTTACTGACTATGCTAAAGCATTCGACTTTGTGGATCGTGACAAATTATGGATAATATTACAAAGAATGGGAATTCCAGAGCTCTTACTTGTGCTCATGAGGAACCTGTACATAGATCAAGAGGCAGTTGTTTGGACAGAACAAGGGGATGCTGCATGGTTTAAAGTCAGGAAAGGTGTGTGTCAGGGTTGTATCCTTTCACCATACCTATTCAATCTGTATGCTGGGCAAATAATCCGAGAAGCTGGACTATATGAAGAAGAATGCGGCCTCAGAATTGGAGGAAGACTCATTAACAACCTGTGTTATGCAGATGACACAATCTTGCTTGCTGAAAGTGAAGACACCTTGAAGCACTTATTGATGAAGATGGATTACACCTTCAATGTGGATTATACCTCAATATAAAGAAAACAAAAATCCTCACAACTGGACCAATAAGCAACATCATGATAAACAGAGAAAAGATTGAGGTTGTCAAGGATTTCATTTTACTCGGATCCACAATCAACACCCAAGGATGCAGCAGTCAAGAGATCAAAAGTTTCATTGCATTGGGCAAATCAGCTGCAAAAGACCTTCTTAAAGTGTTGAAAAGAAGTCACCTTGAGGACTAAGGTGCGCCTGACCCTAGCCATGGTGTTTTCAATTGCCTCATATGCATGCGAAAACTTGGCAATGAATAAGGAAGACTGAAGAAGAATAGATGCCTTCAAATTTTAGTGTTGGTGAAGTATATTGACTATACCATGGACTGCCAAAAGAATGAACAAATCTGTATTTGAAGAAGTACAACCAGGATGTCCTTAGAATCAAAGATGGCAAGGCTACATCTCACATACTTTGGACATGTTATCTGGAGGGATCAGTCCCTGGAGAAGGACATCATGCTTGTCAAAGAACTAGGCCAGTGAAAAGGAGGAAGACCCTCAATGAAATGGATTGATGCAGTGGCTGCAACAATGGGCTCAAGCATAGCAACAATTGTGAGGATGGTGCAGGACCAGGCAGTGTTTCTTCTGTTGTACCTAAGGTCAGTATGAGTTGGAATCGACTTGACAGCACATAACAACAACAACAACATGGGCAAAATATAGAACAATGCAGGAAGCATCAAAAGAAGATGGAAGGAATACACAGAATTACTATACCAAAAAGAATTGGTTGACGTTTAACCGTTTCGGGAGGTAGCATATGATCAAGAATCGATGGTACTGAAGAAAGAAGTCCAAGCTGCACTGAAGGCATTGGTGAAAAACAAGGGACCAGGAACTGACGGAATACCAATTGAAATGTTTCAACAAATGGATGCAGTGCTGAAGGTGCTCACTTGTCTATGCCAAGAAATTTGGAAGAAGGCTACCTGGCAAACCGACCGGAAAAATCCATATTTGTGCTGTTTCCAAAGATAGGTGGTCCAACAGAATGTGGAAATTATCGAACAATATTAATATCACATGCAAATAAAATCTTTCTGAAGATAATTCAAAACTGTCGCAGCAGTATATTGACTGGTTACTGCCAGAAAGTTAAGCTGGATTCAGAAGAGAACGTGGAACTAGGGTTTTTTTGCTGATGTCAGATGGATGTTGGCCAAAAGTGGAGATACCTGTAAGATGTTCACCTATGCTTTATTGATTATGCAAAGGCATTTGACTGTGTGGATTATAACAAATTATGGATAGCATTGTGAGGAATGGGAATTCCAGAACACCTAATTGAGCTCATGTGGAACCTGTACCTAGACAAAGAGGCAGTCATATGAACAGAATAAGGGGAAACTGCACGGTTTAAAATCAGGAAAGTTGTGTGCCAGGGTTGTATCATTTCACCATACTTATTCAATCTGTATGCTGAGCAAATAATCCAAGAAGCTGGACTATATGAAGAAGAGCATGGAATCAGGATTGAAGGAAGACTCAATAATAACCTGTGATATGTAGACGATACATTGTTTGCTGAAGGTGAAGAGGGCTTGAAGCACTTCCTGATGATTATCAAAGACTACAACCTTCAGTATGGATTATACCTCAACACAAAGAAAACAAAAATCCTCACAATTGGCCCAATAAGCCATATCATGATAAATGGAGAAAAGATTGACGTTGTCAAGGATTCCATTTTACTTGGATCCACAGTCCATGCCCATGGAAGCAGTAGTCAAGAAATCAAATGTCGTATATCATTGGGCAAATCTGCTGCAAAAGACCTTTTTAAAGTGTTGAAAAGCAAAGATGTCACTTTGAGGACTAAAGTGTGCCTGACTCAAGCCATGGTATTTTCAATTGCTTCATATGTATGCAAAAGCTGGACAATGAATAAGCAAGACCAAAGAAGGATTGATACCTTTGAATTATGGTGTTGGTGAAGAATATTGAATATACCACGGCCTGCCAGAAGAACGAAAAATTTTGTCTTGGAAAAAGTGTTCCTTGAAAGCAAGGATGGCAAGACTTTGTCTCATGTATTTTGGGCAAGTTATCAGGAGGTAGTAGTCCCTGGAGAAGGACATCATGCTTGGTAAGGTAGAAGGTCAGCAAAAAAGAGGAAGGCTTTTGATGAGACGGATTGGCACAGTGGCTGCAGCAATGAGCTCAAACACGGTAACAACTGTGTGGGTGGTTCAGGACCTGGCATTATTTCGTTTTCACATATGGTCACTACGAGTTGGAACAAACTTGGCAGCTCCTAACAGCAACCACCACCATCTAAGAGGTTTTCCAGTATTTGGAGAGAGCTATAATCTCTGGACAATATTCTGTTGTGATCCACAGGATTTCCATTGGCTAATTTTCAGAAGTAAATCACCAGTCCTTTCTTCCTCATTTTTTTATTTTTTTTTAGTCTGGAAGCTCTGCTGAATCTGTCCACCATGGGATTTGAAATACTGGTGCCATAACTTCCAGCATCATAGCAACACTAAGCTGCAGTATGACAAATTGACAGATCAAGCAACGTCTCACTCTGTTATACGTGAGGTTGGCATGAGTTGGAGCTGACTCGACAGCAACTAACAAAAACTTTCATCCTTAAATTTGACGTGTCTCTGTTCATTTATCTGGTCTTCAGGGAACAGCTTCCAAAGTTTGACAAAGAAGTGGCTAAGAGAGTGAAGTCAGTTTGTCTGAATTTGAATCACGGCTCCGACTTTTACTAGTCGTGTGATTTTGTGTAAGTTATCCAGCTGTATAGAGTCACGGTTTCCTCAAGTATAAACTGGAGGAAAGTTCTAAATACCTGTCTTGTAAGTGACTAGGATGGTTAAATGACCAAATGCAAGTAAAATGCTGAGCATGATACTTAGTATTTACTAAAAGCTCAAAAATTATCAGCTGTTCTATAATTACCACTTTTTAGTTTGTCTGTATCACATTTAAGGCTATAATGAACAGACTCTCACTATTCACTATAGCCTTAAATGTAGTTTTATAAAGATTAAACAGTTAGAATTGTGTAAGATTGATAAGCAAAGAACTAGGGGCTAATTAGGGACTTTGGCGAGACTTTGGAGTGCTATTTTGAGCAATCTCTGGAGATGGAATGGAGGGTCCAGATGTGAGAGCAGGATGACTTACTGACTACACCTAACATGTGGCAGGTATTAAATAAATGCCCACTGTATGCACTGGTACTAAACAAAGGACTAGGATAGAGCCAAAATTATAGACCTTACCTTTTCTCCCTTTTATTTATTCAACAAATATTTGTTGAGAGCCTACGATGGACTAAGCACAGGATTGTGCTCTGGGTAGGCAATGGAGAACAAAAATAGTCATGTTCTTTTCCCTTGGAGCACTAGACCAGAAATGGGGAAAGAGAGACAGTAAACATATGAATACGCGTATAAATATACTGTTATAAACTGTGCTGTGGGCTAAGAAGGAAGAGAATATGACTGAGATTAACGGGAGAACCTAATCTGATTTCATGGCCCGTGGTTCTCCCTTGAGAACAGAGAGAAAGGAAAGGGCTTCAATTTTCACAGGAACATTGAGATTTGAGCATTTTAAACCATGAAAGATGCAAAATGCTGGAGTGCTTTACCAAAGAGAAGACACATACTTTCTCCTCTACCTTTTCCAGGAGGGTTAATTAACAGAGAAGGGGCCCTGGTGGCACAATGGTTAAGTGCTTGGCTGCTAACTGCAAGATCAGTGGTTCAAACCCACCCAGCAGTTCTGTGGGAGAAAGACCTGGTGGTCTGCTTCTGTGAAGATTACAGCCTAGGAAACCGTATGGGGCAGTTCTATTCTGACACACTGGGTCACCATGAGTCGGAATCTACTGGACAGCACCTAACAACAGTTGACAGAGATGTGTTTTTTAATCAATCCTTTTCCTACAAGTCATTTTCTGTTTTGAGTCTCCAGGGCAGGGGATGGGCCTTGATGCCAACCTAGTGCCAGGTTCTTCACGTGGTTTGTCTCAAAAGAACTGAAAAGCAAGCTATTTATCGTCAGCGTTTATAGGACTCTCAAACTGGGTTACACGAAAGGAGAGGTTTCTTTACATGCAGCAACATAGGAATAGACATGGCAGCCCTATCCGCTGGAAGGGAAGCTTTGTCTCATGTTGCTTATTACCAAAAAAAGTGCCTTTTGTAAACTCCCCAACACACTTATTAAATATATATCTGTGTTTTGAGAAAGCCTGGGAAGTGGTTTTATAATTACAGCTCAGAGTTAACATAGTTCTCCCCCACATATCCAGTTCCAGCTTTCAGGTTCCCACTGTTTCTGATGGTACCCTGTGGACCATCCTAACCACCTCTTTGACTCCTTGATACTTATCTTTCAAACCTAGCAATTATCAGCCAAGCCCTCACCACCACCATAGTGGTCAGGACCTCCTGACCTTAGAGACTTGCCAGGACTCAGAATTAAACAGCCTCTGGCTCTTGGTGTGCTGCTGACAGCTGTGCCCCCTACATTGGGATTATACAAACCACATTCCAAAGAATGCTCTCTTCCAAGCTGTATGCAGCATGCATTTATTTGTAATTTGTATAATGTATCTTATCCTCTATCTTTCCCTTTCTATATGAAACTCGTTTTTCTTTTTTTTTAACCCACTCTTCCCTTCCACAGCACATTTCTCCCTGTTTCTCAGCACTGCATTTACTTCCTCAGTGGTCAGATTTGGGATGCTATTCATTCTCTCCCTGGCCTGTGCTGCATCTCAGTTCCAAGTGTGATTGCCTCCCTGATTTTTATGGGAGGCAATTTGGAAGTAGTGGCTAAGAGCTTGGGCTTCAGGGACAGACTGCTTTGGTTGGATTTCTGACTTGCACTTAAAACCAAAACCCATTGCCATCGAGTCAATTCCAACTCATAGAGACCCTATAGCACAGAGTAGAACTGCTCCCACAGGGTTTCCAAGGAGCACCTGGTGGATTTGAACTACTGACCTTTTGGTTAGCAGCCGTAGCTTTTTAACCACTATGCCACCAGGGTTTCTGACTTGTACCTACCAGCTGTGAAAACTTAGGCAAGCTATTTACCTTCTCATCTGCATGATGGAATAATAGTAATACCTACCTCACAGCGACACTGTGAAGACTCAATAAGTTAACATACATGAAGTGCTTAGAACAATATCTGGAACATAGCAAGCCCTATATGTTAACTACTGTTATGATTATGATTTTGAAGTAATGTGTCATAGTAGTGATGAAAGCTCACTTTGAGTCACACTGCCTGGAACGAAATCCAAGCATCATTAACTCCTGGCTGTGTAACATTGAGCAAGTTATCCAACCTCTCTGAGCCTCTGTTTCCTCTTCTGAAAATATAGGTACTAACAGTATCTTTCTCATAGGGTATTTGTGAGGGCTCAAGTGAGATAATAAATGTAAAGCACATAACATGTGACATATGATAAAAAAAGACAAATGAAAAATTTACAATGGAAAATAAATTACTAAAAGTAAGAACTCAATAGATGGGTTTAACAAAAGATTAGCTACAGCAGACAAAAAGATTTTGGGACTGGAATATCAGTCAACAACAACAACAAAAAAATCCATATACCTAAAAGAATAGAAAGCAGGGATTCAAACAGATACTTGTACGCCACTATTCGTTGCACCATTATTTACAATAGCCAAAAGATGGAAAAAACTCAACTGTCTATCAACAGAGGAATAGATTTAAAAAAAAAAAAAAAAGTGCTATATTCACCCAATGGAGTATTACTCAGCGGTAAAGAAAATTAAGTTCTGACACATGTTACAACATGAATGAACATTGGAAACATTATGCTAAGTGAAGTAAGTCAGACATGAAGAGACAAATATGATATGATTCTGCTTACATGAAATACGTAGAATAGTAAAATGCAGACAAAAAAGTTCATTAGCGGCTACCGGCAGCTGGCGGGAGGAAGGAATACGAAGTTATTGCTTAGGGGCACTGAGTTTCTGTGTGGAGGGATGAAAATCGCTCAGAAGCAGATAGAGATGATGGCTGCACAACATGGTTAATGTAATCGAGGTCACTGAATTGTACACTCAAAAATGGCTAAAATGGTAATTTGGGAGGGGTTACATATATTTTATCACAATAAAAAAACAAACTAAAAACAAAACAAAACAGGACACATTTATCATCTCACAGTTTCCATGAGTCAGGAACCCGGGTGCACTTACACGGGTCCTCGGCTCTGGGACTCTTTCTTACAAGGCTGCAGTTTTCCTCAAGTCTTAACTAGAAAGCTCACTCACATGATTGTAGGCAGGATTCAATCCCTTGCAGGGTGTTGGACAAGGGCCTGAGTTCCTTACGTGCTATTTACCAGCGGTCTCCCCCGCCCCGCATTCTTTGTCATGTAGGCCTCTCCATAAAGCATCTCACAGGTAAAGAGAGAGCACCCATAACCGAGCGCTGCCCAGTGCAAACCCAACAGAGCGCTAGCGAGACAGAATTTACTGTCTTTTTTAACCTATATGCAGAAGTGATCTCTCATCATTTTTGCCATGCTCTATTTATTAGAAACAAGTTATTAGTTTCAACTCGCACACAAAGACATAAATGTAACGTCCACGATATATTCTGTGAAAAAGGACATTATGTGATATGGACGTTGTGCAAACACCATGTTATATACTTAGCAAAACCATATGGGACACCTTTTGTTCCACTTCCAAACTGATAATTCTCCTTTGCCGCTTGCTGCTGCTCTCGCTAGCACTGGTTTTGCCACGTTTGGGATCCATGATCCACTTTACAGTAATATTTTCGAAAGAAAATTAAACAGATAATGCTACGACACTCAGGAGACACGTGATTTACGAGATCGGATGCTGCTGCCTACGAGTTGAAGCATACACTGTTATATGGTAAACTTTTTGTTTATAAGTAGGGAAAATTCACACTAAAATAACAACAGAAAGTACAGTACATAAGTCAGTGATATAGGCATTTATTATGACTATCAAGACCTATGTGCTATGGCTTATATATGTACCGCACCGATGTACACCTAGCAGTTCAATCACTTTGTATACAAGAGACACGAGATACCTGCGCAGTGTGTGGGAAGCTGCTCCCTACAGCTGGTTCTGTCACTATGTCCTATTCTCCAATCAGGATTTCGGGAAAGCTCGGCTGCTAACCAAAAGACTCGGCGGTTTGAATGCACCAGCCGCTCCTTGGAAACCCTATGGGGGGCAGTTCTAGTCTGTCCTATGGGGCTGCTATGAATCAGAATACACTCGACGGCAACGAATTTTTTAAAAACCTTTTGGGACCACAGACGTGTGCAGTTGGACGTTACCTAAATGGACACTACGTGGCGCGTGGCTGTAGTAGGAGGCAGGGATCATTGGGAAGTATTTTAGAAAGCTGCCTGCCACTGCATATTACCAGTTGGAGTAAAGACAACAAACTGGATAGATATTTACGAGCTACTACCCTTCCCTATGCATTTCCCAGTAAACAGGATAAGGTCGGTCAAACAGAATTCTTAAGTTAAATGGAAAAGTCTCTATTGCTGCTTCACTTTAATTGTGTAGATGGAGTCACTGTGGCTTCTTATTGACCACTGGTCTTCTCCCAAAAGAAATGAATTAAATTTTAGAGGGGAAAAAAAAAAGAAAGAAACTATCCCCACATAAAGGAAGGGCAGAATACTCTGTTTTAATGGGTTTTGAAGAGACTCTGCCCAAGTAACAAATGTTCTTAGTTATCCCACCACCCACTTGAAAAGCAACTGGCATTAAGGGGAAGAATAGCGTTGTCTGGCCTGTTCCAGGAAGCCTCATTTTATTGGAATGCAAGCATTACTGTGAAATAGGGTAGAAGAGAAAGAAAATGGGAAAATGGCCACGGACAACTGCTTTTAATGGAAATGGTATGATGGCCCCTTACCTTCATCTTCATGGTTTTAAGCCAATGATCCCCAGAGAGCAAATCTGAAGCAGCAATGAAAAGACTTCATTTGAGAAAGCCTCCTTTGCAAGTTCCCTCTTCTTTGATGCCCCAGTGAGAGGGACTGTTTCTATTGTGTGTGGGTTTTTGATATGTAGCTTTGAAAAGAATACTAAAATCCTTCCATGAAAAGGTTGAATATTGTGCTTTTTGCTGAGTAAAGAGAGTTGTTGTTTTTGAGTAAGACTGAAATCCCACTCATACGTCCCACTAATTCATGCCATTGTCTCAGGAGAAATGAAAATGTACCTTCCTTTTATTTATTTTGTCTTTTCTGCAGATGACATGACCCTTCTATTCTTTAATGAAGACAGAAATAACAGACTGAAAGAAAGGAAAACAAGGAAATGCAGGTAAAATGTTTTTAAGGTTGAAAAAAAATGAGGCATTGGTTGATCATCTCACTAGGCTAAAAAAAAAAAAACCTAGTGCCGTCATCTCACTAGGCTAGAGGGATAATAAACTGAAGTTACAGACGTTAGAGGCCATCCCATACTGAACTCTCTCATTCTGAGCGCAAAAAACAGACAAACTCCAGTAGAAATTTACCATGTGAACACGCAGAAAACCAATTAACTGGACCTCACAACTAACAGGAATACATTGATGCTCAGCACTGCTAAGAAAATAGTAAGAGAGCAAATGAGAACTAGATTTTGTTTTGAAAAGCATGCTGCAAGCCACAGGCCAGGAAAAGGGCACTGTGGTTTTGCGCTTTCCAAAGTTGGCTAAAAATCGGAATTACCTGGGAAGCTTTTTCAGACTTAGACTTCTGGAGCCTCATCTAAATCTGCTAAAACAGAATCTCTAGGGGTGAGGTATAGGAATCAGTATTTTGACAACTATTATTCAGGTGAGGAGTTTGGACCAAAACTTTTTTTGGTAGAGAGTACAAAGGTATTTTCATTAAGGTTATATTTACCCCTGCAAAGAAAACAGGGATTTACGGATTATGGTGACAATCTTGGTTCAGAAACTTCCACCTGAGAACTCTAATAATTGAGCAATGTGGGAAACGTCAACTGTGCAGGTAAGTACCTGAATCCTCCTCGTTGTATGTACACGAGGTCCAGAGGAAACAGGGCGTTCCTCATTTCCAAACTTTTAATAATTTCTTTCCCAAATCTGTCTATGCCATTGAACGACATTTTGTTACGTTCCTTTAAATCTCTTTTCTTCTTTTTATAGAATCTATGTTATGTTATGTTAGTATTTGAACTATCTATTGACGGGAACAATTAAACCCTCCCTAATTACGCTTTCCATACAGTTGTCATCTCCACGTCTCCCATATTCCAAATGAAAACAATCTGTACCTCTCAGTTTTCCCCATGTGCCAGGCAATTGAAAACAGGGGCATTCTTTACTTTTCCAGAAACATTTACTTTCCTGCCTTTAGACTTCAATCCCCAGACCTCGCAATGGTAATAGTTTGCTGCATCATCTGGCTCGTGTCTGTGGCAGCTGGGCTGGAGAGACTCCCTTCTCTCTCTCTCAGGGAAGGGGAGCTACAAAGACTCTGGGAAACCTGTCCAGGAAATTCTCTTTAACAGCCATCAGGAATATCTTCCTTCTATCTAACTCAACTGTGTTAAGGTAAACCTATCTCCTCTGGTTCTGCCAGGCAGCACTCATTCTCCAAGAAAGCATTCAAGTCACTTAAAGATATGAAAGCAGTGCTACAGCTGTTGATGAGAAACTGCCCCAAAATTATCATTCTCGCTTATTCACCACCAAATTGCTTCTCACCAGCAGGTTGTACTTTTCAATCAGTCTATACAAAATTGTGTTCTGAATCATCGTGCAACAAAACCCTGGACAATTTATCTAGACCTTAAACATTGATGTGGACAAGACTACCGTATCAAGCACACATTACAAATCCCACATTGGTTTCTTTTGAATTCAGCAGCTGCCCCAATAAACAAGTAATTGGCTACTTCGGCACAACTGCCCAGCTAAGAGAAATAGACAGAGTCTAGGTAACAGGCTCCCTTCTTTCTTATTTATTTATTTATTATTTTTGTAGTTGTTGAGAACATACATAGCAGAACATATGCCAGTTCAACAATTTCTACACCTACAATTCAGTGACATTGACTGTATTCTTTGAGTTGTGCAGCCATTCTCACCCGCCTGTTCTGAGTTGTTCCTCCCGCATTAACATAAACTCACTGCCCTCTAAGATTCCTATCTTTTGAGTTGCTGTTGTCAATTTGATTCTGTAGATAGATCTTAAAAAAGCACGATGAGCAAGGCATTCCTTTTTTTATATTCTTACTATTGTACTTTAGATGAGGGTTTACAGAGCAAACTTGTTTGTCATTAAATAATTAATACACATACTGTTTTGTGACATTGGTTGTCGACCCCACAACATGTCAACACTCTCACCTTTTCAAACTTGGTTTCCCCATTACCACATTTCCTGTTCCTTTCTGCCTTCTCGTTCTTGCCCTTGGGCTTATGCGCCCATTCAGTTTCATTTTGTTTTATGGGCCTGTCTAATCTTTGTTTGAAAGGTGAACCTCAGGAGCGACTTCATTACAAAGTTATCAGGGTGTCCGGGGGCCTACTCTTGGGGTTTCTCCAGTCTCTGTCAGAGCAGTTAGCCTGGTCTTTTTTTGTGTGCGTGTGAGTTAGAATTTTGTTCTACATTTTTCTGCAGCTCTGTCCAGGGCCTCTACTGTGATCCCTGTGAGAGCAGCCAGTGGCGGTAGCTGGGCACCTTCTAGTTGTGTTGGACTCAGTCTGGTTGAGGCTGTGGTAGTTGTGGTCTGTTAGTCCTTTGGACTAATCTTTCCCTTGTGTCTTTGGTTTTCTTCGTTCTCCCTTGCTCGGGATGGAGTGACACCTGTCGGGTGGCCACTCACAAGCTTTTAAGACACCAGACCCTACTCATCAAAGCAGAATGTAGAACATTTTCTTTATAAACTATGTTATGCCAGTTGAACTAGGTGTTTCCCAAGACCATGATCCCTGCAGCCCTCAGCACAGTAATTTGGTCCTTTGGGGAGTTTGGGTGCATCTGTGGAGCTTCCATGACCTTGCTTTGGACGTATTGGACAGGCTCCATTCTTTAGAAAACATTTGGATTCAGGTCCATATACCTGATGTAATTTTTTTTTTTTTTAATGAGAAAAGGCCACAGAACTTGGGAGTTTTTCAGATGCATTTGGAGTCCTCACTTGCCACTTTCTTGCTGTGTGACCAAGAGAAGTAACTTTATCTTTCTAAATGTCATTTCCTCATTTGAAAAACAAGGATGATACACCCAACAGACTTCAGAGTTGTGAGGATACAACTAGATAGTGAACGTAAAGTGCCTTATCAGGGGCATAAAAGTGTATGGAGTTGTAATCAGCCACCTGTTTGCTTGCCTAACTGTTATTCTATATTTAGTGCTGGTGAACAGATAGTTTCATTATACACACACACACACACACACACACACATATGTATCTGTACCTGTATAACCTAAACTTGTTGACGTTGAACCAATTCTGACTCATAGCTACTCTACAGGACAGAGTAGAACTGTCCCACAGGGTTTCCAAGGCTGTGATCTTTATGGAAGCAGACTGCCACATCTTTCATCTCATGGAGTGAGTGGTGGTTTGAACTGCCGACCTTTCAATTAGCAGCTGAGCTCTTAACCACTGCACCACCAGGGCACCATATATCTGTATGTGTATATTTCAAGATTTCCTTAGCAACTTTTTTTTATGCATAGTATCATTGACTGAGTGATAAGGTGGGGCCTGGATATACAGAGTTAAAAAAAAAATCATCTACCACTTTACTGGATAGTTCTTTATTTTCAGCTCTTCAGTATGTTCTCATTATCCATCTACCCCTGATTAAAGGTATTCATTCAATAAATAGTTATTGAATACTTACCATATGCCAGGCACTGTGCTATTTCATAGATTTTGTATTAAGAGGCACATGCAAATAAAGAAAATAGAGAGTGTCAGCTGTTTCACATGGAACAAAATGAGAGCAGATCTCTGAAGGAAGTGAGGAAGAGTCAGAAAGCCATCAGGTAGAAGAGTGTTTAAAGCTGGAGGATCAGCAAGTGCAAATGTGTGAGGTGGAGCGTACTTGAAGTGTTTGAGGAATAGTGAGGATGTCTGAGGCAGGAGCAGCGTGAGCAAGATCAGAGAAGTAGCTGGGCTCAGACTGTGTGGGGCCACACAGAACTTTTTTAAGGACTTTGGTTTGGGGGCTGAAGAAATGAAAAGCCATTAGAGGATTTTGAGCAGAGGAGTGGCATGAACTGTCTTAAATTGTTGAAGAAACACTTGAGTTGCTGTGCGGAGAATGTTTTCAAGTTGGAAGTTAGTTAGGAGCCATTGCAGTAATCTAGGCAAAAGACGATCATGGCTTAGAGTGGGGTGGTGGTGGAGGAGGTGATGAGAAGGGATCAGATTCTGGATGGCTTTCTTTCTTTTTTTTTTTTTAATTGTGCTTTAGGTGAAAGTTTACAGCTTAAGTTGATTTTTCATTCAAAAATTTGTACACATCTTGTTTTATGACATTAGTTGCAATTCCCACAGTGTGACAGCACACTCCCCCTTTCCACCTGGGTTCCCTGTGCCCATTAGATCAGTTCCTGTCCCTTCCTGCCTTCTCATCCTGTCCCTGGACAGGAGCTGCCCATTTGGTCTCATGTATCTGACTGAACTAAAAGCACATCCTCACATGTATTATTTTTCCTTTTATAGTCCTGTCTAATCTTTGTCTGAAGAGTGGGCTTCGGAAATGGTTTCAGTTCTGGGTTAACAGTGCAACCGGGGGCCATAGTTTCGGGGGTTCATCCATTAAGCCTGGTCTTTGTATGTGAATTTAAGCTCTATTCGACATTTTTCTCTGCTCTTGTCCAGGACTTTCTGTTGTGTTCCCTGTCAGGGTGGTCATTGGTGGTAGCCGGGTACCATCTAGTTCTTCTAGTCTCAGGATGGTGGAGTCTCTGGTTCATTTGATCCTTTAGTCCTTTGGACTAGTATTTTCCATGTGTCTTTGGTTTTCTTCATTGTCCTTTTCTCTGGATGGTGTGACACCAGTGGAGTATCATAGATGGCTGCTTGCAAGCTTTTAAGACCCCAAATGTCACTTACCAAAGTGGGATGTAGAACATTTTCTTAATAAACTATGTTGGGCCAATTGACCCAGGTATCCCCTGAAGCTATAGTCCCCAGGCCCCAGCCCCAGCTACTCTGTCCCTCAAAGTGTTTGGTTGTGTCCAGAAAACTTCTTTGCTTTTACTTTCCTCCAGTCGTGCTGACTTCCACTGTATCGTGTGCTGTACTTCCCCTCACTGAAGTTGATCCTTGTCTACTGTCTAGTTAGTGATTTTCTCTCCCCTCCCTCCCACCCTCATAATCATCAAAGAATGCTTTTTTCTGTGTTTAAACCTTTTCTTGAGTTCTCATAACAGTAGTCTCATACAATATTTGTCCTTTTGTGACTGACTTATTCACTCAGCATAATGCCCTCCAGACTCATCCATGTTGTGAGATGTTTTGCTGATTTATCATTGTTCTTTACCATTGCATAGTATTCTGTTGTGTGTATGTACCGTAACTTGTCTATCCATTCATTTGTTGACGGGCATTTAGGTTGCTTCCATCTTTTTGCTGTTGTGGATAGTGCTGCAATGAACATGGGTGTGCATATGTCTATTTGTGTGACAGCTCTTATTTCTCTCAGGTATATTCCTAAGAGTGGGATTGCCGGATCATATGGTATTTCTATTTCTAGCTTTTTAAGGAAGCGCCATATTGTTTTCCAAAGTGGTTGAACCATTTTACATTCCCACCAGCAGTGCATAAAAGTTTCAATATCTCCACAACCTCTCCAACATTTGTGATTTTGTGTTTTTTGGATTAGTGCTAGCCTTGTTGCGGTGAGATGGTATCTCACTATGGTTTTAATTTATATCTCCCCAATGAATAATGATTGTGAGCATTTCCTCAAGTGTCTGTCAGCTGCCTGAATGTCTTCTTTGGTGCAGTGTCTGTTCATACCCTTTGCCCATTTTTTAATTGGATTATTTGTCTTTTTGTTGTTGAGACATTGCAATATCTTATAGATTTTAGAGATTAGACCCTTATCAAATAACACGTAGCCAAAAATTTTTTCCCAGTCTGTAAATTCTCTTCTGGATGTCTTTTGAAGGTTTGCCAGTCAGTATGCTGAAATTTTTTTTTTATGCTGACAGTCAGTATGCAATGTGAGAGTAAAAGAAGAGTCAGGGATGACATCGTGATTTTCAGCCTGAGAACTGCAAGTATGAATTCACAGTTTTCTAAGATGGGAAGACTGTGAGTAGGTCTATAGGGTGGAGGCAGAACCAGCGGTTCCTTTTTGAGCATGCTAAGTGTAAGATGCCTGTTTATCTATATCCACATCAAGTAGAGTAGGCAATTGAATATAGAAGTCTGGAGTTCAGAAGAGGTATGTGGTTTGGCCTCTGGAATGTGAGGACTGTAGCATTTGGACCCCTTTAAAGTCGTGGAAGCAGATGAGATCCCCTAAGGAGTGAGTGTAGACAGAGAAGAAAATATGCCTGAGGATTTTCCTGTTTCTATTTTTAAAATTCCAGTTGATAGTTAATCGAAAACATTCAGGTAACTTTTACTATGCACTTAGAGACTCCTCTATCCAGTATAACACTTTAACCACATTGCAAATCCACGTTCTCAACCTTATGTCTCCTTCTTCCTTACTTGTCAAAGTATGTACCAAACGGCTATCACTAACCCTTTCCTACCTCTACGCCTTTGCTTGTCTTATTTTTCCCACCATGACTGGCCACTCACATTTCTGCCTATTGGAATACCACCATTTTCTCAAGGCCCAGTTCAAATGCTATACTCACGACCTAGCAATTCTTCTTCTCCTACAGCCAAATCTGACCTCTTACTCTTTTTGAGCAACCATTGTATTCACTTGTACCCTTTGCAGATACTGTAGATTAACTGACTTGGCACTCTCTTCAAACCCCCACACCCCCTGCTACCTTTTCGTACTGAAGAAGCTGGAAAATTAAAAAACTACAAATCCCAGACTCCTTTTCAGCTGGGGTTTCTATCTATGATCTAGATTCCCTGAGTGAACATCTGGACTTACATGAGACTTGGAAGGCAGACGTAGCTATTGTGAAGTAGCAGCTGCATTCAGGGAATTTAGATTTTATGACAGCGGTATTTAATTCTTCCAGGAGCTGTGTCCCTAGTGTCATAGGGGATGAATAGAAGACAGCAGACGCCACAACAGTGAGGTTCTCACTACACAGTTTTGTGGTGTGGTTAGGCATTTCTCTGGGTTGCATGGCCTCCGATTTTGCTTCCTGGTCTTTCTAGAAATTCTGTAAACTATCTTATACCGTTTAATAATTCCTTTTATGCTCAAAGTAGGTAGTCTATATTCTGTTTTGTGTAATTAAGCACCCTGAACAATAGAGTACCTTTCTTATTAGGGCACGGCATCTCGCTTTGCTGTAGAACATGTTATGCTGTGTTTTTACTATTTCCTTTACTAGATTGTTCAGCCGCTTGAAGATAGGAGGTAATTGTCTCAAACTCTCCCTCGTGTATAGTACTGCACCAAGCTGTGCTCTGAGGGGTCCCAGGGTGTCAAAGCAAACTCACAGTGGACACTGCAAGGTATTTTAACACAGCAATATCTGTTGAACACTGTGCAAAGTATTACTATTAAGTTGCTTGGGTTTATCTATTTAATAAACAAAACTGTATATTTGTGTTGTGAGACACTAAGGGCATCATGAACAAGAAAGTTTGGTAACCTCCGTACCAGATGCTAAGTAGAAATAAATTGTCTCATCTGCACTTAGATGAGACTGGGAGGTACAGTCAGTTTTTCAGCTCAGGGATGAAGGGAAAATTGGCCCATGTGGGAACCAGTCAATGCAGGGAGGATTGGGAAATGAGGATTAATTTGGGCTTAAACTGGGTAGCATCTCAAATATGACTCTTTAGATTTGATTGGAAATCATAGGATGTGCTCCAGTGCCTACCACAGGCAGCAGGACCCTCTGCTTTTCATTGCATTACTGAGCTCTCCTGGAGTCTTCTCTTCCACTCCTTCTTTATCTTTAATGCCTCTCCATTGCAGCATTCTATTAGCTAAAATGAAGCAAATGAGCCCAGAGAGGAGGTCAAATATAGACAGCCAGCCTAGCTGAGGCTACGATGGAGATGAAAAGGCTATATTCTGATTGTTGGCATGCCAGCTCATATCTTTTGCCAGATGGTATTTATACAGCTGAGGCGAGTTTGTTAGTCTCCCGTTCCTTGTACACAGGAGTCAGAGCCATTTTTTCAAGAGAGGGGTCTTAAATGGAACGCATATGTTTTACAATATCCAAGTGAGCTTCCCATCCTCAGATCCTTGATCCCCCAAGTACCACTACTTTGTCTAAGTCGGCAGGCTCCTTTCTGGCCAGAATTCTGATTAGAATCTAAACTTGAGAAGATCATACTCCAGAATCAAGCTCAAACCATGTTGGGGTTTTGTAGTGTGTGAATTCAATTCATTATGGTTACTGAGGTTTGGGATTCATCTGAAGGAGCTAGACTTAGTGTGAGGAGGCATTTTATCAGATTGTTCTCAACTCAGCCAAATTTCCCAGAGATCTCAGGAACTGTGGTCTAATCCTGGGACCTCATCCACCAAAAGCAGCAATTAGGCGGCTCAAACGTAAGTCATCAAGTCAACTTGGATTTGCCTAATGGAAATGTGAGTCAGTGTGCTCAGGGAGGCAGTAGCCAAGCTTGTGGGCCAAAGAGTATATAGACTGAGAGTGTAAGACATTGACAAGCAACTTCCATTTTATGA
Source organism: Elephas maximus indicus (assembly GCF_024166365.1). Classification (NCBI taxonomy): domain Eukaryota; kingdom Metazoa; phylum Chordata; class Mammalia; order Proboscidea; family Elephantidae; genus Elephas; species Elephas maximus. The sequence continues at coordinate 193,153,986 of NC_064819.1, forward strand.
AAAGAAATAAAGTTATAAGCAAGTTGTTTTACTTATCAGCGATGCCCAAATACAAGAAAGTAGCAGCTCTTAAAGCAATTACTATAGAGCACTAGATATATATATTTTAAATACTTTAACATCCATTTTAAATTGAGAGTAGCTCTTAGGACTAGAGCTGCAGAGAAGGGAGCAGGGTGGCGATTATTGGAATTGGATTTCTAGTTAGTTGGAAAGAAGTAAGTTGGTGTAATCTTACAGGCGGTCTCTTATCCTCCACTCTCACAGGGCAGTGTGGGGAGCATGGTGGCTGAGGACACTGTGGAAGGTAAAGCAAATGCTGGCTTTTTTTCCCTTGAGAATCAAAGTAGGGGTTGCTTTTTGAGAGATAACACATTCCACTTATAACTGTGCCTCTCTGTGGGAGAGGAAGAACATTTGTGACTCCCGATGATCCATTTATCAGCTCTTTATCAGCAAGGATGTGGCTAGAACAGAATCCCAAAGAGAAGCAGAACCAAAACATGCAAACATTTACTTCAGCAACCTTTTTGTCAAGGCGGGTATAACATGTGTGTTGGTGATGTTTATTGCTTTATTAGTGAGAGAGTCCTCTCTTTACCTTGAAACACTGAAAGCAGCCTGAGCTAAAATCATAAATAAAAATTTGGACACACCCATGACCCGGGAAGGTCAGTGGTTTCAATGACTTAAACGACTTTACACTTATTTTAATTTGGGGACTTTCTGTCAGGCCTCTGTCTTCTCTTGAAAGATCACACATTTGTTATGGCAGGTTGTTTAGGGGTGAAGAGAAATCTATATGCGGCATCATCAGATACAGGTGGCGTATCTACCGCAGTCATTAATCAGGGTAGGCCCGTGGGCAGCTCACTTCACCTCTCTTTGGGCATAGTTCACTCATCAGTAATATGACCGGGCAAATGAAAATGCTTTCTAAGGCCTTTCCCAACTCGAAGAATTTCTGACTTTAAGAATTTAAGAATTCATTCTCTTGGCCTTTGTGCCTCTGGACCAGTACATTCCTATCTGTCTTCCCTCCTCTCACTATTGCTTCCAAACCCCACTCCCGATGCACATAGAGCCACACACTACGATCTGTATATTTTTGTTTAAAAGCCAGTCAAACTCTCTCGTGTGGCGTCCATAAGTAATTCATCTCATTGACCACAATGCCTTTGGATTTTTCTACAAGACCCTAAAACAACTCTCCAATTGTAATAGTTAAATCAAAGATTTCAACTCAGAGAAAAAATCAATTAGATTATTAAAAGAGCTGATTACTTGATCAATTTGATGCATCCATTTAATGGCAATTATCCAACCAGCCTGCCTGCATAGTCTTGTATCAAGGTGGAAGGGTTGGGAGAGGAAGTGCTGAATTCTCCTCCTTTTGCCTTCTGACCCATTGAAAGGATCTGACTGAAGGACTTACTGTCAAGTCAATTCTAACTCATGGTGACTCCGTGTGTATCAGAGTAAAATTGTGCTCTGTAGGGTTTTTATTGGATGATTTTTTGGAAGTAGATCACCAGGCCTTTCTTCTGAGGTGCCTCTGGGTAGGCTCAAACTTCCCACCTTTTGGTTAGCAGCTGGCACATTAACCATTTACATCACCCAGGATCTCCAAAGAATTTTCTAGGAAAGCACAAACAGATGTATACCTCCTAAGATTACAAGTTTTAATTAAAAAATGTAATCTTTTCCCTCTCAGTTTGTTTTCCTCTACCACAACTCATAATCACCCAATGTTTGGTGTTGAACACTACGTTCAGATCTCAGCCCAAAGAAAAGCCACACTTCTATTCTTGAAATAGTTATTTTAAAAGTATCCAACATTCATTCATGGAAGCAGCAGTCAAGAAATCAAAAGAGACATTGCATTGGGCAAATCTGCTGCAAAGGACCTTTTTAAAGTGTTGAAATGCAAAGATGTCACCTTGAAGACTAAGGTGCACCTGACCCAAGCCATGGTATTTTCAATCGCATCACATGCATGCCATGTTTCCAGGACATGTTGCCAGGAGGAATCAGTCCCTGGAGAAGGACATCATGCTTGGTAAAGTACAGGGTCAGCAGGAGAAAGGAAGACCCTCAACAAGATGGATCGAGACAGTGGCTGCAACAATGGGCTCAAGTGTAAAAACGATTGTGAGCACGGTGCAGGACTGGGCAGTGTTTTGTTCTGTGATACATAGGGTCTCTATGAGTCGGAATTCAATGGCATCTAACAACAACAACAGCATTCATTCAACAAATATTTATTAAGTATCTCTTATATGCCAAATGTTGTTGTAAGAGTTGGGGATACAGCAGTGAAGAGAGCAGAGAAAAATTTGTACATTGGATAATAAGTATTAAGAGAGAAGGGAAAGGGGATATGAAGTGCTGGTTGATGAGCAAAATTGAAATAGGGCATCCAGGAAAGGCCTTTGTGAGGGGATGACTTTTGAGGAAAGATCTAAAGGAAATGAAATATCTACCCAAGCAGGGAAGATTCTAAGCAGAGGAAACAGCAAGTGCCAAGGGCTTGAGACAACAGTGTGCCTGCAAGACCAAAGAACAAGAAGAAGCCAGTGTGGCTACAGCAGAGTGAACCAGGAAGAAGAGGAAGAGATGTGGCCCAAGGGGCCAGATCTTGTGGGGTTTATGGCTCACAGGAAGGATTTTGGCTTTTACTCTGAAAGACATGCGAACCTGCTGGAGGGTTTTAAGCAGAGGAGCAGCGTGAAATGCCTTTTATGTTTTGGCGGAATCACACTGCCTGCTGTGTTGAAAAAATACTGAAGCTGGGCACTTGGCAATTATGAAACTCCTAGGTAGAAGGTAACTGGAATAATGCAGGTGAGATATGGCGGTGGATTGGAGCAAGGGAGATAGCTCTGGGGATGGTGTGAAGAGGTTGAATCCTGAATAGGCTTTGATGCAAGAGTCAACACATTTCCTCACAGTTAGATGTGGAATATAAAAGAAAGAGAAGAATCAAGGATGACATCAAGGATTTTGGCCTGAGCAATTGGAAGAATGGAGTTGCCATTAACCAAGATATGGAAAGCTACAAGAGTTTTGGAGCAGAAAGATACCAGAAACTCATGTTATTAAGGGAAAGATTTGTTAAATCTGTAATTTTTCTTCTTATTTTCTGACATTCATGATAATCTCCCTCTCTTTCTCATATCTATACTGTTTCTACAGTTTTTTACCCAGACTCAAGCCTTAGGTGCCCCTTAGTTACTGAGGGAATCACTCCAGAAATCATCATAGCCAGGAAGTCTAGCTGTAGTGATTACATTGTCCTTGAACATGGACAGTTCTAAAGGCCAGGTGAGGAGTGGTCTGGAATGTAATACTCAGCAGCATTTCTAGCTGCTTATCACTGTATTGTAGAGCCCTAATGGCACAGTGGTTAAGAGCTCAGCTGCTAACCCAAAGCCCAGCAGTTCGAATCCACCAGCTGCTTGCTTCTTGGAAACCCTATGAGGCAGTTCTACTCTGCCCTATAGGGTCACTATGAGTCAGAATTGGCTCAACGGCAATGGGTTTTTTGGTTTTTATTACTGTATTACTAGTGGATAAACAACTAGGGAGCCAAACCACAGAAAGATGGCTGAGTCTTAGAGAAAATATGATAAATTTCTGAACACCCATTTTGGGCTATTTGTGACAATCTATGAAAGACATATTGATAAAAATTATTGGCAGAGATTCATCAGCTATTATTGGAAGATAATATAATTCATAATCCAGTTCTTTCATTATTCACCTAATCAATCATTCATTCAACACACACTCTTGGGGAACTCAGTAAGTGGCAGACACTGGGATACAAAAATGTATATCATGGCTGGATGGTTCTTTCAAATAGTTCAAGTCAATAGAGGAGATGAGATGTGATCCAACAGTATGATGTGTGGTTAGAGAAGGATGTAAAGCTTTGGTGGTGGTAGAAAGGCCAGAGGATGGTTCTACCTGGCCTGAGAGAAGAAGTGATGCTAGAATTGAGTTGCAAAGAAGGAGTGGGAGATCCCCAGGCAGGCCAATGGAAAAGGAAGTGAGGGAGAGGACATTTCACTCGGATGAACAGCATGAACAAAGAGTGAAGCTGCAGGCACATTCATGAGCCCTCAAAGTAGTCTACAGGAATGTGGCATTGGAGACAAGCAGGAAAATGGTGAGAGATGAGGCCAGCAAGGTGGCAGAGGCTGGCTCTCAAAGGGTCTGGTTTGCAGGTAAAATAGAGAGACCATTGAAGGCTTTTACATAAGGAAGTGACATGATTCGACTTGTCTTTTAGAAAAATCACTCCGGGGGAGTGACAGGGTACTATTGGAAATCGGTAAGTCCAGAGGAATACGGGATGCCTGAACATGACAAGACCTTCAGGACCTTTGGGAGGTTGCCACTGATCCTAAGTAAAAATGATTCCAAAAGGCTTTTTTTGTCAAACATACAGTAGGTTAATTAAGATGGTTCTCATTAGCAAATTGTCCTATGTAGACACTTATCCTTGTAGGGCTGTATTCAACTAGTAGTGCTTGAATGTTGTCTGTTCTCACTGTCTTTGAGCCAAACTTGAATGAAAAGTCTTGAAGTGTGTGTCTATACCCTAAGTAAAATGAGTAGGAAAGACAAAGAAATATTTTGAAAAGCCTAATCTATCAGAACAGGTAAATATCTGTCTTAGTCATCTAATGCTGCTATAACAGAAATACCACAAGTGGATGGCTTTAACAAAGACAAGTTCGTTCTCTCACAAGTCCAGTAGGCTAAAAGTCCAAATTCAGGGTGCCAGCTTCAGGGAAAGTCTTTCTCTGTGTGTTGGCTCTGGAGGAAGGTTCTTGTCCTCAGTCTTCCCTTGGTCTGGGAGCATCTCAGCACAGGAACCTCAGGTCCAAAGGACGTGCTCTGCTCCCAGAGCTGCTTTCTTGGTGGTATGAGGTCCCCAACTCTCTGCTTGCTTCCCTTTCCTTTTATCTCTTGAGAGATAAAAGGTGGTGCAGGCCACACCCCAAGGAAACTCCCTGTACATTGGATCAGGGATGTAACCTGGTAAGGGTGTTACAATCTCACCCTAAACCTTTTAACATAAAATTACAATCACAAAATGGAGGACCACCACAGAATACTGGGAATCATGGCCTAACCAAGTTGATACACACATTTTTGGGGGGACGTAATTCAATCCATGACATCTTTCTGGTATTCTCTGCTTTCAGTCAAGATCCATCTGACATCAGTGATGATATCCCTTGTTCCATGTCCTCTTCTGAATTCAGTTTGAATTTCTAGCAGTTCTTGTCGATGTACTGCTGCAACTGTTTTTTAATTATCTTCAGCAAAACTTTACTTGCATGTGATATTAATGACATTGTTCAATAATTTCCATATTCTGCTGGATAATCTTTTTTGGAATGGGCACAAATATAGGTTTCTTCTAGTTGGTTGGCCAGGTAGCTGTCTTCCAAATTTCTTGGCATAGACAAGCAAGTGCTTCCAGTGTTACATCCATTTGTTGAAATATTCTATCAATTCCTGGAGCCTTATTTTTTTGCCAGTACCTTCAGTGCAGCTTAGACGTCTTCTTTCAGTAATGGACAACATTGTGAAGAATGAGAATTCCAGAATATCTAATGGTGCTCATGCGGAACCTGTACACAGACCAAGAGGCAGTTCTTTGAACAGAACAAGGGCATACTGCATGGTTTAAAATCAGGAAAGCTATGGCTCAGGGTTGTATGACTTCACCATACTTATTCAATCTGTATGCTGGGCAAATAATCCAAGAAGCTGGGCTATATGAAGAAGAATACAGCATCAGGATTGGAGGAAGACTCATTAACAATCTGTGTTATGCATATAACACAGCCTTGCTTGCTGAAAGTGAAAAGGACTTGAAACACTTACTAATAAAGATCAAAGACCACAGCCTTCAGTGTGGATTACACCTCAACATAAATAGAACAAAAATCCCCACAACTGGACCAATAAGCAACATCATGATAAACAGAGAAAAGATTGAAGTGGTCAAAGATTTCATTTTACTTGGATCCACAATCAATGGCCATGGAAGCAGCAGTCAAGAAATCAACAGACAAATCTGCTACAAAAGACCTCTTTAAAGTGTTGAAAAGCAAAGATGTCACTTTGAGGACTAAGGTGCACCTGACCCTAGCCATGATATTTTCCATCACCTCATATGCATGTGAAAGCTGGACAATAAATAAGGATGATCAAAGAAGAATTGATGTCTTTGAATTACAGTGTTGGCAAAGATTATTGAATATGCCATGGACTGTCAGAAGAATGAACAAATCTGTTTTGGAAGAAGTACAGCAAAAATGCTCCTTAGAAGCAAGAATGGTGAGACTTCTTTCACATCCTTTGGTCATGTTACAGGAGGGACCAGTCCCTGGAAAAGGACATCATGCTTGGTAAAGTAGAGGGTCAGGGAAAAGGGGGAAGAGCCTCAATGAGTTGGGTTGACACAGTGGCTGCAACAATGGACTCAAACATAGCAACGATTGTGAGGATGGCACAGGACCAGGCAGTGTTTCATTCTGTTGTACATAGGATTGCTATGAGTTGGAACTGATTCGATGGCATCTAACAACAACCTAACAAAGTAGAAAAGTGCCTTGAAAACAACCTCACACTTAAGGGGCCCCTGTTTTCTTTTAAGCACATCTTTTTTAAGAAGGTGTACTACCCTCCCAGTATTTCTGAGTAAGCATAGATGTCTTGTGATATAGTGGTTGCCATACTAACTCCCAAAGAGTAGTAGAGAATATAAATCCACGTAAATTACCCAGATCACTAGTTCGAATTGCCTCCTGGGAACCTTGGTTTTTGAGAAATTTGAAAAAAATAGGATATTTTCCTCTTTTTCTTTCATGGAAAGGAGGATAGAGAAAGCTTCTTTTGTGCTCTGACTGCCCAGCTCTCTCTCTTCCCAGTTGGCTAATAACAGAAGGTTGCACAGCAGTCAGGCAGGCCCTGTACCGGACAGAGAGGGCATGGTGGGGTCCACCACTTTATGAATATTTGTCATTCAGATTCTAAATAGCCAGCGCACTTTCCGGGACCCCACAAAGAACTCGTTCTGTTGTATGAGTCAGAATCGACTCAACGAAACCTAACAACAATAACAACAATCTCTCATAATGTTTCTTTGATTCTAGAAGCTATTCAGTATAACTTTCTACTTCATTGCCTAACTTTATTTTTTAAAAAATTATATTTAAAAAGGAAGATATGTTATTGAAAGCAAAAATTAGGAGACAGGCTCTCATGAATGCCACACGTATAACTGAGGTGTCATTATATGACAGAATAACTGGTTAGGAAAATACCAGGTGAACATATAGCACAGCATTTCAAAGAAATGGGGAGAGAGAAAAAGAAAAAAAGTTCACTTATCCTAAAGGTCACCAGAAAGTTTAAAACATTCCAAAAACACTAGTAAAAATAGTAGTGAAACTTCAGTGATTTTTCTAGAGTAGATGAAAATAAATAAATAAAAATTAAATAAATTGTTTAGATGCACGAGACCTTCCAAAGTCCCCGAGTTAATTACTTTTTCATGATTGAAGCACCCAACCTTCAAAGGTACCTTGGTGCTGTCCTCTGCCCTCAGTGGGTCCTACTACCCAACAGTGGTGGGATTCAAATAATTGCGAAAAAAGTTGCCACTCTGGACACGTGAGAAACTAACCCTGCCTCCCAGCAGCATTACTCTCCTATTGATTAGCACTAAATCCAACCTTGTGAGCCCAAGTGAAATAAGATTTTCAACCCCTCTTAAAAACCCATGAAAACGGAACCCATTGCTGTCAAGTTCACTGGACTCTACGCTGACTCATAAGACAGAGTAGAATTGCCCCATAGAGTTTCCAAGGAGCAGCTCATGGATTTGAAATTCCGACTTTTTGGTTAGCAGCAATAGCCCTTAACTGCTGCACCACCAGGGCTCCCAACTCCCCAAAGTGGAAATGCCCGTGAATTCCTCAGGGATCATATAGACTTTTTCACAGCATCCTATAAGAAACTCACTTATGAATCAGAATTGACTCTACAGCAGTGGGCTTGGTTCTCTTTCTTTTTAATGGCAAAAGAAGCCCCTGCCGTGTTGCACCATTGATTCTTCTCTAATAAACTGTCCTTTTGCATTTCTACACTGTTGATCTCTGGCATGAGAATGAATTCCAAGCCCCATCTCTTCTCTCTATCCTGTGAGATGCCTCTGCAGTGTCATCATTCCTGCTTTTTTGAGAACAAGTTTGTGGTTTAACTTGGAATGGAAGGGGAAAGAGGAAGAAGTCCATCCCACCTCTAGGGCAGGAGTGCCATGATTCTGCATGCTACTCTAGACCCACCCATCCCACCCACACTCAGGGCTGTGCTAGGGAGAGGCCATAAAACTGATGACTTCCTGCCTCTCCAGTTCCCTGCCTTTAGGTGATGCAGGGCTGAGGAAGTAACAGGGAAAACATCCTTATTACACCTAACCTGCATTACTTTAAATTTCTTAAAAAGAGCATCTGGATCATTCAGACAAAGAACTGTGAAGAGTTTGCTGAGTGAATTACAAATGTAATTAGGATTATAAAGAACTAATTTCCATTAAAATGCATTCTGACCGCTTGTGTGCCAGAGTAGAACTGTGCTTCATAGGCGTCTTAGTCATCTAGTGCTGCTGTAACAGAAACACCACAAGTGGGTGGCTTTAACAAACAGAAATTTATTCTCTCAGTCCAGTAGGCTGCAAGTCCAAATTCATGGCACTGGCTCCAGTGGAAGCCTTTCTCTCTCTGTTGGCTCTGGAGGAAGGTCTTTGTCATCAGTCTTCCCTTGATCTGTGAGCATCTCAGCACAGGAACCTCAGGTCCAAAGGACACCCTCTGCTCCTGGCACTGCTTCTTGGTGGTATGAGGTTCCCCTGTCTCTCTGCTTGCTTCTTTCTTTTATATCTCAAAAGACGCTATTTAATCTTGTAGATCTCATCAATTTAATTGCCACTAAGCCATCTCATTATATCATAGTGATAGGATTTACAACACATAGGGAAATCATATCAGATGACAAAATTATAGACAGTCATACAATACTGGAAATCATGACCTAGCCAAGTTGATGGATATTTTGGGGGGACACAATTCAATCCATGACAACAGGGTGTTCGATGACTAACTTTTTTGAAGATCACCATGCCTTTCTTCCAAGGCACAACTGGGTGGACCTGAATCTCCAACCTCCAGGAACTCCAATCAAGATTATAGGAAGATACAAATTAACTGTTTTAAAAGCATCTTTTCAAAAAAAAAAAAAAAAGTTAATATTAATATTAGCTGAAAACTTTGAAATTTTACCATCTGCTTGACACATGCATGTCAAGTGTTTTGTTTGTATTTTCTCACTTAATCCTCAGTACTAATCCTCTTGGGAGAAGGCATACACAGCTCTGAGAAGTGAAGGACTTGTCTAGGGGCATAAAGTTTCTAAAATCAGCAACATTATAATTCTAATTTAGGTATTTCCATGCACAATATAATGCATGACCTCCTGGCTGTTAAACTAATCTGGTAGGTATTTTTCAGCAAATATTGTTACCACTTTATAAGTGATTCATATCACTATATATTCTTTGAAAATGATACAAATGTTTTTGTTTTAAAATGAATGTAATCTGGAATTTTCACCACTGCAGACTATTCTCTTGAATTATTTAGAATTTGTATGACTGTACTCTAAAATTCACATACAGTAGCCAAAACACAGAAAGAAAAATAAACGAACTTCACAAAAGCTGCCCAAAAATTGGGATTATCTTGTTTTTCTTTAAATTGTGTTCCGGTGGTTCTAGTAGCCAAACAGAGTCCAATTGCCCAAGTATACACAGTACAGCTCAAAATGCTTTAACAGGAAGTAAAGCAGACAGGGTTCCTGCTCCCTAGAAGTTTAAAATCTTAAAACGCAATACTAGCAGGTAACAATGCAATGATATAACCGCACACCCCTGCGCACAAGAGGAAGGTGCACAGAATAATAAAGAAACTAGCAAGCATACAGATGATCACTAAGCTTAACATCTTGAGGTTTGCATTGTCATGAGCACTGTACAAAAAAAAAAAAGAGCATTCGTCACTCAGATGTGGGGGTTAGCAAGAGTCTAAGAACAAAGGAAAGCAGGGAAAGGACATTTCAGAGCAGCGAGACCTCTGGATAAAGCCTGGGAACGGTTTAGATGAAAGAGTGGAGTCTCGTGGGTGAACAAGATGAAGTGAATGCTGAGGAGATAGGTTTGGGCAAAGCAAAGAGAGCATGAAGGAAGGGAAGAGATTCATTACAGACCCCAGGGATCGGATAAAGAGCCCCATAATAGGGCCTGAGCAGCCTGGCCTAGATAGAGGGAACACAACTGAAAGCTGCAACAGATTTCGAAGAGGGAAAGATAACCTGGTGTTACCTGGTATTGGCAGTGAAGGCACTGGCAGAGCTAGTCATCTGAATCATCAGCGTCTGAGGTGAAGAAAAGTGGACCAGTGAGAAGGAAGTGGCTGTTGTCACATACTACCACTTCTTCAAATGAAAAGGACAGAATTTACATCTGTGTTATGACCCTTTATTCCTTTTTCTCATTTATTTCAGATTTTCAGGCAGTAGCTCTAAGCACAAAAAAAAAAAAAAAGCACAGAGTGTGGCAAAAACAGGGGGATAGAAGGGAGGTATGGTTATCGAGGAAGGCTACATTGTAAAGAGAGTTAGGATTAGTGGTAGAAATTGGCGTAAGATATATTTACTCACTACTATACTCTCTAATCTTCTCACTGTGTTCCTTAATAATATGTTATGTCCATTCTGATGAATGAATAAATATTCAAACTTCATCTCCAAAACATCGTTGTAAACAAAGTCTACTTCTTTATTGGGGAGCATTGGTGGTTCACTGGTGGAGTTCTGGCCTGCCGCCTGGGAGACCCAGGTTCAATTCCAGGCCAGTGCCCCTCACGTGAAGCCGCCATCCATCTGTCAGTGGAGGCTTCTTTGTTGCTCTGATGCTGAGTAGGTTTCAGCAGAGCTTCCAGACTAAGCTGGACTAGGAGGAAAAGCCTGGCAAACCACTTCCAGCGGAGGATCTGGCAGCATTTTGTTCTGTTGTGAATGGGCTTGCCATGAGAAAGGCAGCTAACAACAACTCCTTATTCTTCTTTAGCAAAGCTCACAGGTTCAATCTGCACTACATTTGCACTTATTTTCATATTAATTGGTAGAGAATTTTTATGTCACTTGTAGTGGTTAGGAGTTAAGGATCTGGAGACAGGCACCCCCCACCTTGATTCAAATTCCAGCTCTGGTGCTTTCTACCTGTGCAATCCTGGAGAAGCTACTTAATGTTTCTAAGCCTCAATTTCCTCAGCTGTTAAAGGGGATAATGATAGTGTCTACCTATACGGTTACTTTAAGGATTAAATAAAATAATGCACGTAAATCACTTAACACAGTGCCTGGCAAACAGAGAATACTCAAAGAATATTAAAGATGGCAGTTATTGCTCTAAATGTTTTCTCTCCAGATAAATTTAAAACTTATTAAAAGTCAGTTTGAAGTTTATTCTACACACTGATAAATACTAAGTCCTGTCTTCTACGAACTGTGGGTTATTGGAAAATAAAAAATATTGTGAATAAGATTATGTTTATACACCCCAACCATACCTAGGCAGAAAGTAAATAATTTTATTCATCATTCACACAGCAATAAACACTCAGTTACATTTTGACTGAATGGATTCTTGGTCTCTGTAAGAAAATATTTAGAAACTACTGTAAAACCCAAACCAAATCTATTGGCCTTGTGACTATCCCGACTCGTAGCGACCCTATAGATTATTAAACTTAAATTAATTGGGACTCTGGTAAAGTTTGCAGAGGTGTGGTGATGTTTGATATTAACTATTAATCCTTGATAATTTTTCCTTCTTCCTATACTACATTGTAGCAATAGTCTATTTCAGATGGCATTTCATCTGACCGTATGACCTGTTAATAAATTCAAATATTTTCATCTCATTAAACTCAATTTTTAATGGCAGTATCCTGTTTTGAATATACATAATTTGAATCTCACTGTTGGCGCATAATGGATCCTTCTCTGAGGCCCATTAGGATACTATTAAATCTTTGTGAGCCCCACCACAATGGTTTGGTTCAGTGTTCCTCCACCATCGAATATATTAAAAACAAAACAAAACAAAACACTGTCATACATGGAGGAGTTCATAAAATCCAGCCTGTGAAAGGCAGTCAGCAATCTGTCCAAGTCACGTCCTGGACTTTCCCAGAGTAGTGGCTCAATGTTAATAGAGAAACTATACATAAAACTCAAAAAAGGAAGGGGTCAGTTAGACTGTGGGAGACCAGAACCTAGAATGCTGCCCACACCTCTGGGAAATCAAGTCAGCTAGATCTGCTGTTGTCAGCTAGGATCACACGGCTGATAAAAATCACAAGGCTCTAAAATATGCACTCTCAGCCCTTTGGAGTTGTTGCTAAACTGGTCTATAAAGGTACATTTTGCTTTTTGTATGAACTGCAAATGCAGAGGCATCAAAAAGCAGTCATTTGTAAACACATACTCTTTGCCCTTCTTGGTCACGCATTACTGTTTTGTTTTAACTGAGAACGAAAGAATTTGAAGTTCTGTATAACAAAGTTGTTCTTGTTAAACCAAAAACCAAACCAAACCCAGTGCCGTCGAGTCGATTCTGACTCATAGTTGTCCTTGTTAGGTGCCGTCAACTCAATTTTTGACTCATAGTGACCCTCATTTGCTTTGCCTTCTTTCAGAATTACCATTTCATATTCTTCCTCAGTGTTTATATTAGTTTCCTAGAGCAGCTATATAAAAACATCATAAACTGGCTACTTTTAAACAACAGAAATTTATAGTCTCAGTTCTGGTAGCTAGTACCCTGACTTCAGGCTGCCGGCTGGGCCATGTTCTCTCTGAAGTGTCCAGGGAAAGATCCTTTCCTGTCTCTCTCAGCTTCTGGTAGCCCCGGGTGTTCCTTGGCTTGCAGTTAGTTGCAAGCATTGTTACTTGGCCATGTTCCCTCTATCTCCACATCTCTTGTCTTCTTTTATAAGATACCACTCAGATGGGATTGGGACCCCGCTCTACTCCAGTATGGCCTCATGTTAACTGATAACATCTTCAACAACATCTATATTTCTAAACAAGGTCACATTCACAGACAAGGGTTAGGATATAATATAAATTTGGAGGGACATAATTCAATCTGTAATACTGTTACTAACTATATTTTTGAAGCAAAATCATATACCTTTAGAACTAGAAAAGTTATCGAATAAAGGAAATCGATGCTCCAAGAATTTTAAATGATCTCCTCAAAGTCCCACAGCCAATGACAGGTGGGTCTGTGGTTAGAATCCTGCCCTCCCAATCCTAAATTCAGTGTGTATACCATGCCAAGGAGCCCAACTTCAAATGGCAAAGGGATTATAGTGTTCCCACATGCTGTGGCCCTCACACACCCAAACCTGTATAACTCTCCTTGCTTTCCTTGCAAGGGTTTGCTACTCTTATTCTAAACACCTCGTGTTCTAAGATAATCAGATAGAATTCAAGCAGTTTTAGCATGTTTCATCAATACAGCTAAAATCGTAACTTCTTACACAATTTACTGCAGTATAAAAATAGAGAAATCTCAAAGGCCAAAAATATTAATAATGCATTATGAACCCCGGTGGTCTACATCAGTACCATTTCCCAGTGCAACCCCAAACCAGAAGCAAAAGGTGAAAGCATCCATAAGGTAAACCCCTGTAATGTGGTAGGAGTAGAGGGTGCTATGGGAGTACAGAAGAGGGGCCCTAGATTGGGATCATGGAAGGCTTCCTGGAATAGATGACCCTGAGCTAAAGGATAAGTAAGAGTTAGCCAGGGGCAGGGCAAGGCTGGGCTGGTGAGATCAGCACAGTTACTACAACCAGGTTTGACTTTCATTCCACCACTAACTATTCATAGGCCCTTGGGCAAGTTACACAATCCCTCCAAGCTTCAATGTACTTATCTAAACATGAAGATATCGATAGCAATCTAACAAAGTTTTGTGATAATTAATAAAAGAACACATAGTTGTAGTGTCCTCATAAAAGCATCAGGCATATAGTAAATATTCCATAAACTTTAGCTATGATGTTGCTGCTGCTGATGAAATGAAATGGCACGTGCAAAGAATCAGAGGTAAAAAGAGCATAGCATGTTCTTGAATGTTCTGGAAAAAGCAAATAATTCATAACTGCGGGAGTAAAGAGAATAAATTTAATGAACTGAACTGTACTCACTTCTTCCAGCTATAGCATAGGCAAGAAATTATCATTCTTACTCAGTGATATACCTGATAAAGCTTGTTTCTCCTTCTCTTCACCAATAAGGCATTCGAGGCAGCTCTCCTTCAAAGGTAGTTGAAGGTTTATGGCAGCCTTCATTAGAAGGCATGTGTGAACTTAGTGTAACGAGCCTTAGAAAGAGGAAAATAAAATTAAGCACTAAGAGCAAGGTAAAGTGGAGGTCAGGGGGCAGCTGTGGGAGTGGGCACTGGGGGCAAGGAAAGGGGTTTGATCACAGGCCCCATTCCTAGGCTAGTCTTACAGTAGGCCGGTGGCCTGGAAAGTTCTAGAACACTGGCCCACAAGAACATCTTTCAGAGGCAAGATTTAAATGTTCCGAAGTTGTAAGGGAGCAACAAAAGAAAACATAGATAAATTGAACCTCATCAAAACAAAAAACTTTTGTGCATCAAAGGGCTTTATCAAGAAAGTGAAGAGACAACCCACAGAATGGAAGAAAATATTTGAGAACCATATATCTGATAAAGGTCTGATACCCAGAATATATAAAGAACTCTTTTACAACTCGACAACAAAAAGACAGGCAGCCCAAGTAAAAAGTGGGCAAAGGACTTAAATAAGCATTTCTCCGAAGATATAAAAATGGCTAAAAGCACACAAAAACTTGCTTACATGATTAGTCATTAGGGAAATGCAAATCAAAACCACAATGAGAAACAATTTCACACGCACCAGGGTGCCTAATATCAGAAAATGACATATGTTTGCAAGGATGCGGAGAAGTTGGAACCCTCGTGTTGCTGGTGAGAATGTAATACGAGGTAGCTGCTATGGAAAAGAGTTCCTCAAAAAGTTAAACATAGAATTGCCATAAAAAAACAAAAAACCATTGCCATTGAGTCAATTTCAACTCATCATGACCCTACAGGATAAGACTAAAACTGCCCCCACAGAGTTTCCAAGGGGTGCCTGGTGGATTTGAGCTGCCAGCCTTTTGGTCAGTAACCATAGCTTCTTAACCACTACATCACCAGTTTCCAAGAATTACCATATGGCCCAGCAATTCCAATCCTAGGTATATACTCAAAAGACTTAAAAGCAGTGACTCAAACAGAGACTTACACACCAATGTTCATTTGATCCACTGGGACTGTAAGTTTTTGAATGCCAAATCATGTAGCTGGCCAATGAGGATGCTCTTAAATGGAATTGATAATAATTATCTGTTGCACAGGTGTATCAGATTATTAACAAGAACTGGTTTTGCTTCTAATAGAGAAAGGTATAAATGGAGATGAAATAAAAGGCAAACATTCTACCCATAAGGAGGCCTGGTGGTACAGGGGTTAAAACATGGCTGCTAGCCGAAAGGCTGGCAGTTCAAACCCACCAGCCATTCCTCAGCAGAAAGATGTGGCAATCTGCTTCTGTAAATATTTACAGCCTTGGAAACCCTATGGGGCAGTTCTACTCTGTCCTGTAGGATCCCCGTGATTCAGAATTGACTCAACGGCAGTGGGTTTGGGTATCCCACCCATAAAGAACTCAAAGCCATGGAAGTTGTCCTTTGATAAGACAGAATAACCAGTCCCAATTACCTAGATGAGCATCTTCTCGTTTATAACCAACAAAAACCCTAAATTCTGAAGACGCTATCTATTAGAAACACCACAACTAATCAGCCTGGAGTGCTTTTGCTGCCTCCTTTCTGAATCTTGTGTATGGAGAGCATCTGGAACACTCAGGAATCCGTAGGAGGCACACAAAAGTGCTTCTACTAAGAACCCAGCTCCACTTACATTTGCAGTAGATGGAAAATTTAGACACATCCTTCCCTCTGTTCCCTTTAATTCCCACATCTCTTATGAGGTTGTCGAGATTATCCAATCCTGCTTCATCTTTAATTTAAAACAGACTTCCCACCTGTACTTGCCCCCATACAAGGCTGTTGTGCTTGCCAGGCTACGGGTTTTGCACTGAGCGATATTCATGTAGTGAACAGGATGTAGTCACATTACATTCCAGGGCATTATATAAAAGCCTTTATTAATCATTTCATGGTGCCATAAAATGTCAGGCATTCAGTTCTCAAAAGCGAATACTGCAAACCAAGAGCCTTAATACAGCGGTGGATATAAAACTATAATCGCCAAGTGGCAAGTCCTCGGTGCATTTAGAGGATCACAAGAGGATAAAAAGAGTTTCTGGTGCCTCTCTAATTATTTTACAATTTTTATTTATGGTGATATTAAGCAGTTCTCTAAGAGCTCCAGCCGTTTAAATGATGGTGACACTTTCTGAAGGTTTTTTAACAGTGAGGAAATTGAGAATTAGACCCTTCTCTGAGGAAACACAGGAGTCTGAGTTTTTCCTAACAGGTGCTGTTCTTCCACACTTGCTGAGTGGTTGATTTACCAGCGGGTCGTGAACTTTAGCATGCATCAGAATTTCCTGGAGGACTTGCTAAAACTCTGATTGTTAGGCTTTACTAGCATTTCTGATTCAGTAGGTCTAGGGTAGGTCCTGAGAACTGGCATTTCTAGTAAATGTCTAAGTGATGCTGATGCAGCTGGCCCTGGGACAACACTTTGAGAAACACTGCTGTTGGGAGAAAAAGAAAAAAAAATTGCCTTTGAGTCAATTTCGGCTTATGACAACCTCCTGTGTGTCAGTAAGCAGCCAAGTGCTTATCCACTGTACCACCAGGGCTCCTCAGTGATAGACGACTACCACCAAATATGCAGACCCCATTCAAATTTTACTGACTGTTTCAATAATGCCCTCTTTAAGCTGAGGATTCCAACCATGATTACATGTCGCATATAGTGGCCACGTCTCTAGTCTCCTTCAAGTTGGAACAGTTCTTTGGTCTTTACTTATTTTTTATTGATATTTTTTAAGCATAAAGGACTGTTACTTTGTAGAATGATCTTAAGTCTAGATTTGTTTGATTTTTCCTCATGATTATATTCAGGTTATACTGAATAACAAGTGAGGCTGTGTTCTTCTCGGAGCATCATATGAAGAGACAAGTGACATTGATTTGATACATTACAGGTGCTGCTAACTTTTGCTACTCGGTTAAGATGGTGTTTGCTCATTTTCTCCATTGTAAAATTAATTAATAAGGATTTTGTACTATTCTTAATCATCAGTTAACAAGTATTTTGATGGAATATACTCTGAGACTACAAATATTCTTATCACCATCAAACTGTCACCTGCTGGTTTTAGCATCCATTGATGATTTTGCCAAAATTATTACAGTTGTGTTTGTCAAATACTAATTACTTAATTTCACCATTCCTTCTGCTGCTTCTTATTTATTTCTCTATCCAATATCTCTAAGGACTTATGGTTTTCTATTTTATGCAATGAATTATAATCCCTTGCTTTCGTTATTTATTTATTTATTTATATTACTGCATATAAACCAAAACCAAACCAAGCCCATTGCCATCAAATCAATTCTGACTCATAGCAACCCAATAGGGCAGAGTAGAACTTCCGCATAGGGTTTCCAAGGAGTGCCTGGTAGATTTGAACTGCCAACCTTTTGGTCAGCAGCTGTAGCTCTTAATCACTACACCTCCAAGGCTTCCTTATTGTGTATCGGTTAACAGGATATTTGTCATTTCAACGATTTTCACTTGTACAATTCAGTGACATTAATTACATTTATCATGTTGTTCAACTATTATGGTTAACCATTCCCAAATATTTCTGACACCCTTAACAGAATCATTATTTATTTTGATGATAGAATTTTCCCAGATGTGGCCTGTGGGAGCTCATTCAAGCTCGTTTCTGTGTCGTCATTTGAGCTTTTTTTTTTTATTATCTAACCCAGTAAGATATTCTAGACTCACCTTACATTTTCTCTGCTGCAGCCCTGGAATTAGCCATTTGTCCGAGGAACCTTGGTTCCTTTTAGTGAAGAACAGCATTTAGAAACCAAGATCGACTAGGTGTGTTCATTGATATACAGCAATATCTTCTATCTATCTACCTACTACCTATTTACCTACCTATCTATCTATGTCTATCTATAAAAAATAACTCATGAATTTTTATCAATATTGCAAACTCCAATCCTAGGTTTATTCTGGTTTCCCCTTTTCTATGTTTGTAATTTTCTTTTCCAACAGTGAAAAACCTGGTTTCCATTTTCCTCCATATAATTAGTTATTTACTCAATTCCCTGTATGTGTCTAATTTCCCTACCACATGGACTGAGTCCTGGGCCCTGACTCTTTTAGCCTCAACCAGGTGGGTTACCTCCCGTCACTGTTCCAACCAACCACACCCACCAAATTCTCAGCCCAGGAGGACCCTTCATCTTTCAATTTGACCAGTTTCACCTTCTAAGTTCATTTAAAATTTTGTTATAATCCTCCCATCTTGGTATAATGCATAAATTTCAGATGTTGTGCTTCTTGCCCAATAACAAAATAACTCATTATTATATATTTTTACTGTAAGGAATTATGCTAATAAGATCAGTTTGAGGAAATGGTAGTGATGATGGAAAATATATTGGGAATATTTTTAATCTATTGTAAAATATCTGCATTTACTAATTTCAGTCTAACACTGAGTACTAATTAAAAAAATATGTGAAAACTAAAAATGAGAAGTTTAAATGTATAAAAACCTGAGAGTATCATGATCAGAAGAAACAGCAGAAAAAAAAAATGTCATTAAATGGTGAAAGAAATAGTAGATCAAGTGATGAAAAATAACAATGCCTTCTTTCAAGGCAGTTACCAAAACTCTCTTCCCGGGCACAGAAAACTACGCCTTCTTGTTAACAGTGCAGCAATTGTGAAGTCTGATAAAATCTCACACTGAACAAGTGGCATAATGGGCCTATAGGGCTGTAGAAACCCATTTCACACAACACAATGATACATTTAATCTATTCTATGTACCTGAGAGTATATGGAAATAAGATAGTGGGAATTTAAATCACTTGTGCCTGGACAAATAGGTTTTGTCCTGTCTGTCATTTTGTCCATCTCTGAGATTCCCTCTGCTATGTATAAGTGAACATGTAAGCGCCATTATACATATTTCAGTACTTAAGCTTGGTCCCAAGATGTAAAATCCCATAATATACATTTTACAACTCAGCATGACATTCTAACCAAACTTGTTTCTTTTTCAATATTTGCCCGTATAGATAAAGTCACTCGATTCTATTTCCACGAATGTATTTTAAAAAATCTTTCATTGCCTCAGAAAGTCAAGATCTTCTCAAAAGCGTATAATTTGAAAACGTGAGGTGGGAGTGTGACAATTTGATTTATTTCGTTCAAATTAGGAGGTTCTTTTTTTATTTTTTATGCAAAGTAAGGGCTAGGAAAGGGATCTAAAACAACAGTCAGCTCCTGAGGAGTTTATAGCCTGATTGGAAAAGTGTTGTTGTTAGGTACTGTGAAGTCGATTTTCACCTGAACATGATCCTGTGCGACAGAGTAGAGGGGCCTGATGTGGTTTTCCGGGCTGTAATCTTTCCAGGAGCAGAGCAGCAGGTTTTTTTCACACAGAGCAGGTCTTTCTCAGCTTTTCGGTTAGCAGTCCGGTGCTTAAACATTGCGCCACCAGAGATCCTTAATTGGGAAAGTAAGAAATAGAAAATAAGTTGTTCAATGAAGTATTAAACTGGTGGTGAGCTAAAGAATTGTAGTGACAGAGAAGTGTGACCCCTCAGGGACAGAGACTTGGGTTTCAAGCTGACTAGGAGTTGAGGGAGATGCAGGCTTGTGAGGGGAGTGGGGAGTGGAGGAAAAAGCAAAGCTTTAGAAGTGGGAATGTGATTACTCTCAAAGCAGAGCTTTTTTGTTAGGGAATCTAAGGAGAGATAGGAGTAATATATTCGTAAAACTGAAAACTCGTTTCACTGATTTTCAGGAGCACATGTTTTGACATTAGACTCATGAAATAATCAAATTAGAAAGGGTATTGGAAAATATTTAGTCCTACAGTAATTTCCAACCTTTTAATAACTAAGAATTCATTTTAATATATTTTATTTTTTAAAGCACTTTCAGAGAGTTTGAAAATATTTCCTAAAGAATCCATTTTTTAAATGAAACCTTCAGCAACCATTTTATTATGTATATCTTTTTATCCACCTTGTCATTTGCAGGCAATTTTTCCTGTGGCAATAACCTCCCTCGTTTGGAATGGTTCTGTTCGTCTGCAAAGTCTGAAAGGCAATTTTGGGAATCTTTAAGAAACAAATGGTTTCTCCTAAGGTTTTCATGGATAAGTAAAATGAAGAACCAGTCAGGAGCAAGGGGGCCAGGACTGAGGGCCTGGGGGTTCCTCGAAGGATGGAAAACTTGCAAAGAAGCCTGCCCCCTTACTATCAGTAGCTTAATAACCTTAGTTGTCACTGAAATGTTAGCAAACTTTGGGCTTGAAAAAAGGGACGACACCAAAGCTGTGTGGGAAGGACAGAATGCCATTTCCAAATGCAGGATTGTTTGACAGAGGAATGCCCATTGAGGAATAAATGGTGTCCACACATATTTAATTGAATAAAGGGAATTTAATCCTGAGACATCTTGAGTTAGAGCTCACTCTCCTGTTTCCTGCCGGATTTGGCACTGCCCTGTTCTATTATGGAGACGTGCCCTGGAGAGGTAAGTGCTTCAGGGAAGAGGGGCACCTTTGCCCTCACTTTCAGGAGTTGCCATTAGTACAATACAGGCCAGACCCACAGTTCCAAAAGTCTTTCTTATAGCCATTGATACATCCTCTAAGGCAGCCCTTTTTCTTTCTTTCCTGTTTTTTTTGTTTTGTTTTTAACATTTGGTCTTGGATTTGCTATACTGTGTAGTAATTTTAACCCTAGCCTGGGCCTAGAAATTTTCATTTACTTGGTGCAGAGTGGGACCTGGGCACCAGCATTTTTAATCACCACCACCTATCTATCAGTTTGGTGGCATGTGTGTTTCTACGATACTGAAAGCTATGTTTCTGGTATTTCAAATACTGGCAGGGTTACCCATGATGGATTGATTTCAGCAGAGCTTCCGGACTAAGACAGACTAGGAAGAAAGGCCTGACAATCTATTTCCAAAAGTTAGCCAATGAAAATCCTATGGATCACAATAGAATATTGTCCAATATAGTGCTAGAAGATGAGCCCCCTGGGTTGAAAGTCTCTCAGAATACAAGGGGCTGCAACTATGAACTTGAGTATACTAACAATTGTGAAGATGGCACAGAACTAGGCAATATTTCATTCTGTTGTGCATAGGTCTACTGGGTCCAAGCTAACTCAATAGCAACTAACAAGTTGGTCCCAATGTGCAGCCTAATGATTCTCAGCCTGCAACCTTCATGGGTCCCAATGTACTACTTTCAATATTTCAAAGAGCCTGCCAATCATGTATCATCCGTGATAAGCTTTCACGGGGTCAATACTGAGTCTCTCTTCTCTTGGCTGGAACTATATCAACACCTTGTGGGAAAAGCTTATCATTTTCTGATTAGAAACTCTGCTACAAAACTCGGCTACACACAGTTTCTGAAATAAAATAAAAAGAGGAAGCTAATTGTTCATTTATAAATATAGTTTTTAAGTAGGTTAATTCTTTCAAAATCTTGTGGATCATGGGAGAAAAGAAATAACAACCTACTTGCAGGTGAAAAAGTTGGGAAGCCCTCTGATAAGATTATCTTTTAAGCTAGTGTTAAACTTAGCTTTGGACTTTTGAACATACAATAGATAAGCGAAACACATCCCAGAAAGGCAGTAAGTGGCAAAGAGAAAGCAGTGAGGGAGTTTTATGTTTGTCGTGGATGTTGTGCACTCAGATATACAAAAGAAGAAGTTGGTGATCTCTGTCTCTGAATTTACTTGAATTCTCTTGCTCTAGGCAGCAATACCACATCTCCCCATGGCCCCATCTCTCTTCTATCAATCCTATTAGGACCAGACCCTTCAAGACCTGTCTGAGAAAAATCACAGAGGGAAGTACTAGAGATTATTTCCATTGTCTGCCAAGTTTGTCTCTTGCTATCATCCGGAAATGTTTAACATAAGTGAATCTTTAATTAACTTCAAAAAGTGCCTGTGCTTGGTCTCAGGTATGTAAACATGGCAGGACAAAAGTCACTAATGTTTGGCAAAGGGAGTTTTCAAAACATCAATTATAAAGAGTTGGTATGCCCAGTGAACACCCACCTAGATAGTAGGGAAGAAATTAGTGCTAATTATGAGTGTCCAAAAAAAATTTTTTTTTCTTACTTCACCAAGCATTTGTTCATGATTATGCATTGCAGAGATTAAATCAGGCATACTTATTTATTTCTTGCTGTATTTTATTTATTCACTCATTTGATAAATATTTAGTGAGAATATGTCAAGCCATGTGTCAAGCATTGCTTCTGGCACTAGGAATAGAAGAGTAAGACATTAAGAAAAAAGAACCTGGTGACACGTAGGTCCTAAGGAGAGTGTAGAGTTTGGTGGTGGTCAAGAAGAGTATGTGGCAGAGCAGCTATTACTTGAAACTCTGTAGCAAAACAGTTGTATCTCAGGCTTCTGGAAAACAAATACCTTCTTCGGTTATAGAAAACTAAGGTATTCCTATCAACCCTTCACAAGAATATTTTTAACTCACAGACTCCCATTCTCTGAATTAATGTTTTTTTTCTAAGCCTAACTAAAAAGGGAAAACATCTTTTTTTATGTTCTTATACTCTCCATCCCTAACAGTTTACAAGTGAGCATTAACTAGCCAGGAGCTTGAGTCATTCAAGTAGAGCTTACTTCTTTAGAAATGATAAGCAAGACAATGCACAGTGTGTTTATGGACTTAGAGGTGAGAAGAGAAAGAAAAGCAGTCTTAGGAAATCTCAAAAGGACTCTGGAGAGCAGCGAAGTAATTTAGAGAACACTGATATTCAAATCAGATACTTCCATGTAATAAATATTTGCTGAATATTTCATTGGGCAGCTAAATTCCGTAGATAGGTAGACATTGTTTCTCTTAAGATGTTAGTACTTTGTGTGTACAATTATACTGTATAGGATACATTTCAGATCTCATTTCCAATTGCTAATCCTTTGAAAAAAATCTTATAATGTGTCTATGGTTTAGGGTAAAATTATCTTGGGTAGAGCTTCAGTGAGAGTATTGAGGCAAATGCTAATTGTTCCACCTTCTCGGTTCGAGTGTTTTGCAAGGAACAGTTATAAAGCCTTTAAGGCAGGGAAAGTGATTGAGAGTCACAAAGTATTCTAGCAGCTGAAACCCTATGCTTGAGATAAGAACCACCTTGCCTAAAATACAGCAAATGGCAGCCTTGGGACAAAGAATTAATGTGAAGAGGTGCAACCAACACGCCCTACACCATTGCTACATTGTTCTGAGTAATATAAAAAAAGGTAGTTTTCCAGGACAAACAACTTTTCAAGGAAAGCTAAATGTTCAGACATTTATATTTTATAATGGAGGTCATAGTAAAGAATTATTAAGAGATTGAGAATGCATTCTCTTAACCAAGCCTCCCTCCATTTGAAATTTTTATTTTTAAGGTGAAGAAAACTGCATGCATTTTGATACTATAAGCAACTTATGTAGTGTAAATAACAACAATATTGTTAGTCAAATATTAACAGTGGCTTACGAACTTGGCAAAAAGCAGGGAAAAAAGTTTTTCTTTGAAGTGTCCACCAATAGTAATGTTAGACAAATCTATCAATAATTTCATCTTTAATTTCACTGTCCACACATTAATTCAACAAACAAATATCTATGCTAAGTGTTGTAAAGAATAATGAGTATACAGGATACGAGTCCTTACCTGGAAGGTGAGAATGGTTGCACAACTTGAAGGATGTAATCAGTGTCACTGAATTGTACATGTAGAAATAGTTGAATTAGTGTATGTTCTGCTGTGTGTAGTTTCAACAACAGTAAAAATAAAATTAATGAATTAAAAAATTATTTAAAAAAATCAGTCAGCCATTCTCAAGTAGGTCTATTCTGGACTCTATTTTCTATTCTATTAGTCTATGTTTCTTCACCTATACCACAGTGTCTTGATTATTGTAGCTATCTACAGTAAGTCTTGGAGTCAGGTAGTATAATTTTTCTAATTTTATTATTTTTCAAAATATTTTAGCTATTCTAGTTCCATTGCCTTTCCATGTAAATTGATAATAAGCTCCCCTATATTTAAAAAAAAAAAAATCTGTTAGGATTTTTATAGGAATTGCATTATACCTTTAGATCAATTTGGAGAGCCTTGATGAGCCCAAACTCTCACAGTCACATCTGCTGGTGACCCGTGATGCATGCTCCCACCCTAGTGGACCTGCAACCGAAGGTTCACTACCACCCTTGCCCATACCCACGCAGCCACACCAGCCAGGGATCTGTGGCACACACTCACACACTGTCAGATGTGCAACCAGAGACTCATGCTTGCTCACTTAGACCACCCACGCACCACCCAGCCTATCCAAAGACCAATGGTGCAAGTTCCTGTGCCGTCCACCCAGTGACTGGCGACCCGTACACCCTCACCCGGGCAACCAGCAGCATGCACACAGCACCCAACTCAGCAACCAACAAATTGCCCCCTGCACCCACACCCAGATGAGTGGCCAGACACATCACCTCACCAGCAACACCAGTCACATCCTGACAGGTGCCAGCTATGTCTCTGCCAAAGGACCAGCAAGAGGTCCTAGTGCCCTCATCTAACATCAGCCCAGCTACAACTGCACACATTCCCACATGCAAACAGTTCCTGCGGGCCATCTGCACTTGCACTGAAACCCCTTGATATCGCACCACCTACTGAGACACCAATTTGTGCACACACAGGAGGCCTACCATGTCCATTTGGGTAGTACTCTCTCACAGCAGATACAGAGACACCCTACCCTGATCTCCAGAGAATGCACTAACTGCTAGCACCAAACTTAATGCCTCAAAGACAGCAGACAAAAACAAATCATATGAAGAAACAGGATAATATGGCTCAAACAAGTGAGCAAAATAAAAGGACAGAAAAACTTCCTGAGGAAGAAATGGTAATAGAACTACCTGACAAGGAATTCAAAAGACTCATATATAGGATCGTCAAAGAGATCAAGGAAAACACAGACAAAACATGGAAGAATTAAGGAAAACAATACAAGAACAAAATGAGAGAATAAACAGAAAATTAGAAACCATACAAAAACAACTAGAAATCCAAAAGAGTAACAATAAAATATCAGAATAGATAACTCAGTAGGATAGAAGTAAAATTGAATCAATGAAAGAATCAGTGAAACAGAATCTAAATCCTTTGATACCAATTTGTTTGAGGAATATTCAGAAAAAAGAATGAGGAGAAATGACGAAAACCTAAGAATTATATGGAACACTATTGAGAGCAATAATTTACATGTAATTGGAAATCCAGAACAGGAAGAGAAAAAAAAAGTAGAGAGA
Organism: Elephas maximus indicus; assembly: GCF_024166365.1. Classification (NCBI taxonomy): domain Eukaryota; kingdom Metazoa; phylum Chordata; class Mammalia; order Proboscidea; family Elephantidae; genus Elephas; species Elephas maximus. The sequence goes on from NC_064819.1 coordinate 193,179,823, forward strand.
GAACTGTTGAAGATTTATTGGCAGAAAGCTCCGTAATATCATGACAAACAAGATTTCCATCCAAGAAGGACAACCAACCCCAAAAGAAAGTCACTAAGCCATATCATAATGAAACTTTCCAAAACCAAAGACAAAGAAAGAATTCTGAGAACAGCTTGTGAAAAACGAAATATCACCTACAGAGAGGCACCCGTAAGACTAAGTTCTCATTTCTCTGCAGAAACCATGCAAGCAAGAAGGCAATGGGACGGCATGTACAAAACTCTGAAAGAAAAGAACTGTCAACCAAGAATCATATATACAGCAAATTTGTCTTTCATATATGATGGTGAAACTAGAACATTCCCAGATAAACGGAAATTAGGAGAATTTGTAAAAACCAGACTAACCTTACAAAAAATATTACAGGGAGTCCTTCGGACAGAGAAACAACAACATCAGACAGCAACCTGAGATGAAGACACAGGACAGCCTCACCCAGCTACCAATTCAGATAAAGAATCCTCAAAAGCTAAATAAAAATGAAAACAGGGAACCAGAAATGTCAACCTGTAAGCAATGACAATTTCAAAACAAAAAGGGGGAATAAATGGTGTAGCTATAGAACTTCCATATGTAGAGGAAGTCAAGGCAATATCAAGATATAACAGACTGTTTTAAACTTAGGAAGAGAAAGGTAACTTTCAGAGCAACCACCACGAAGATTAATAAATCTACTCACCAAAATTAAGAAGAATATCAAAAAGACTCAGCAAACATAAAATTAACAACAACAAAGGAAAAGAACAGAAAGTTCATAAATAAAAAGAACTCAGCACAGAAAAAAAGCAGAACAAAGAAACCATTAACACCACAGTAAAAAGCATAACAAAAGTCGCAGCAGTAAACCCGTACCTATGGATAATCACACCGAATGGTAATGGCTTAAATGCACCAATCGAGAGACAGAGAATGGATTAAAACAGAAGACTCATCAATACGTTGCCTATAATAAGAGACACAACTTAGACCCCCGAAAAAAAATATATCATGCAAACAGTAACTAAAAAAGACCAGAAGTGGCAATGATAATCTGATAAAATAGACCTTAAGTCAAATCCACTATTAGAGACAAGCAAGGGCATTTTACGATGATTAAAGGATCAACACACCAAGAGGACATAACCATAATAAATATTTATATACCCAAAGACAGAGCTCCAAAATACATAAAACAAACTCTAATAGAATTGAAAAGAGAAATAGGCAATTCTGCAATAACAGCAGGAAACTTTAACACACCACTTTTGATGATGGACGGAACAACTAGAATGAAACTCCACAAAGGTACAGTAGACCTAAATAACACGATCAACCAACTTGACCTCATAGACATATACAGAACACACCACCCAACACCAGAGCAGCATATTTTTCTTCAGTACAAATATTCTCCAGAATAGACCCATATTAGGCCACAATAAATTAAAAAACATTGAAATGATACAAAGCATCTTCCCTGATAATAAAACTTGAAATCAATAACAGAAAGAAGAAAAAAATTAAATACATAGAAACTGATTAACACCTTACTTAAAAACTACTGTGTAATAGAAGAAATTAAAAATTCTTAAACTCAAATGAGAATGAAAATGCAACATATGAAAATCTTTGGGACACAGCAAAAACAGTGCTCAGAAGAGAATTTACAGCAATAAATGCACACATCAAAACTCAAACAAATAGAAAAGGACTAGCAAAAGAAGTCCACAGCTACCAGAAAAAGGGAGATAATAAAGATAAGAGCAGAATAAATGCAATAGAAAACAGAAAAACTATAGAAAGAATTGAGAAGACTAGAAGTTGGTTCTTTGAAAGGATCAGTAAAATTGACAAACCAATGGCCAAATTGACAAAGGAAAAAAAAAGAGAGGTTGCAAATAGCCAAAATAAGAAATGTGATGGGTGACATTACAACAGAACCAAATGAGATAAAAAGGATCATAAGAGAATATTATGAAAAATTATACTCAAAAAAATTTGAAAACTTAGAAGAAATGGACAAATTTCTAGAAATACACAACCTACTTAAATAGAGGTAGAAATTTTGAACAGACACATAACACAAAAGGACAAATATTGTATGGGGTCACTTTTATAGAAAGTCAAGAATAGATACACACACAGAAACAGTGTTCTTTGATGGTTGTCAGCAATGGGAGGGGGAGATGGAATCACTTTCTAGATAGTAGATGCTTGCTATACCTGGTGATGGGAAAGGCGTTATTCAATATGGGTGAAGTCCGCACAACTTTTCAAGGTAAATTACAATACTAAGAAGTATGTAATAATAAGGGACAATTTTGGTAAATGTTAAACAATTTTGCAACAATAATAACAACCGCCCCCCAGAAAAGTGTGTGGTTACATAGTAGACATATATGCATATATATGTATAGGAAGGCACATATGACTGTGTGAGTATGCACGTACAGGTGTATCTGTAGGCATATGTATTTACATTTTTATATGTGCTGCATATATGTTCATATATATAATAAACTACATAGAGGCCACAGTTATGGATACTTCCTAGATATAACCAAACACCTCATGGGATTGGATTACTGGATTTGAAGCCTTGAGACCATAGCCTTGCAGGACAACTTGGTCCACTGGCATAGTTCATAAAGATAATGTTCTACATCCCAGTTTGGTGAGTAATATCTGGGGTCTTAAAAGCTTGTGAGTGTCCATCTAAGATACAACTATTGGTCTCTACTCATTTGGAAGAGAATGAAAGAAACCAAAGGCTCAAAGAAGAAACTAGTCCACAGTAATAATAGCCCATGAGAACCATGGCCTCACCTAGTCTGAGACCAGAAGAAGTAGATGGTGCCCAGTTACCACTACTGACTGTTCAGACCAGGAACACAATAGCAGTTCCTGGACAGAAAGGGAGAAAAACGTAGAAAAAAACTCAAATTCCCAAAAAAGGCCGGATTACTGGACTGATAGAGACTAGAGGAATCCCTGAGACTATTGCCCTAAAACATCCTTTGAATTTGGGAATGAAGCCACTCTCAGTGATTGCCTTTCATTCAAATAATAGATCGGCTTATAAAATAAGCATTATCACCCATTGTCATGGTTTGAATTGTGCCCCCCCAAAATGTATGTCAACTTGGCTTGGTCATGGTTCCCAGTATTGTTTGATTGTCCACCATTTTGTCATCTGATGTGATCTTCCTATGTGTGTAAATGCTCTACCATGTTAATGAGGTGGGATTTGTGGCAGTTATGTTAATGAGGCAGGGCTCAATCTGCAAGTTTAGGTTGTGTCTTAAGTCAATTTCTTTTGAGATATAAAAAAGAGAAGCAAGCAGAAAGACATGGAGGACCTCATACCGGAAGAAACAAGAGCCAGGAGAATAGTGCGGCCTTTGGACCGGGGGTCCCTGTGCTAAGAAGCTCCTCCACTGGGGAAGATTGATGATAAGGACCTTCCTCCAGAACCGACAGAGAAAGCCTTCCTCTGGAGCTGACACCCTGAATTTGGACTTCTAGCCTACTAGACAGTAAGAGAATAAGTTTCTGTTTGTTAAAGCCATCCACTTGTGGTATTTCTGTTATAGCAAATAATAAAAATACTGTGTTCCCTTAAATAATCAATTATAAATAAAATTGTTTAATAAATTATTAATAATTATTATTAAAAATTGTTAAATGGAAACCTAATTTGCTATTTAAACTTCCACCTAAAACATAATAAAATATTTTTTAAAAATTCACTGAAAAGGGAAAAACTCAGTTAATTTATTGTCCATCTATATAATGTCAGCAAGCAATTTTTCTTCCATAGGATTAAACGTTTAGATTGTTATTTGTATATCGTGTAGACAAAGATCATTGCATATGCTGAGAATATTATAATAATAATAATTATAATAACTTACATTAAATAGTATATTATCTTAGTTGACCTCCATGGACCAAAAAGTTGTGAGCAAACACTGTTTTCCCTATTTTAAGGTTCAGTGAACTGAGGCTTGATCTGTTGAGTGATTAGCCAAGGACATAAATCAGCAAATAGAGAGCTGGAATTTAAGCTGAGCTGTGATTTGGGACTGGTTGCTGTTTGTAGTTCACCAGTATTGCCTTCTTCCTGTCTTCCCCAAAAAGAAGAAAAAGGTTTCTACACATGATTAGAAAATTTTAGTTTTAAAATATTTATTTCACACCCAAGAATCTGAGGTCTACACCTTGCATATCCTGAAATAGTTTTGAATTAACTCATAACATTTTTTAATGAGCTAGACAATAACCCTAAAAAAAAAAATCTGCCTTCAAGTCAATTCTGACCCGTAGTGATCCCATGTGTATTAGAATAGAACTGTGCTCCATAGTAGGGTCTCAAAGGATGATTTTTTTTTTTTTTTTTTACAATACTATATCTCTTCCTTCATTCAGTTATTTTTTTAATTTATTTTATTTTTTATTGTCTTTAGATGAAGTTTTAGAGAACAAACTGACTTCTCATTAAACATTTAGTACACATATTGTTTTGTGACATTGGTTGCCAACACCACGACATGTCAACACTCTCTCCTTCTCTATCTTGGATTCCCTATTACCAGCTTCCCTGTCCCCTCCTGCCTTCTCATCCTTGCATCTGGACTGGCGTGCCCATTTAGTCTCATTTTGTTTTATGGGCCAAAAGAACGAACAGATCTGTCTTAGAAGTACAACCAGAATGCTCCTTAGAAGCAAGGATGGCGAGACTGCGTCTTACATACTTTGGACATGTTGTCAGGAGGGATCAGTCCCTGGAGAACATCATGCTTGGCAGAGTACAGGGTCAGCGGAACAGAGGAAGACCCTCAATGAGGTGGATTGACACAGTGGCTGCAACAATGAGCTCAAGCATAACAACGATTGTAAGGATAGCTCAGGACCAGACCGGGTGGTGTTTCGTTCTGTTGTGCATAGGGTCACTAGGATTCGGAACCGACTCGATGGCACCTAAAAACAACAACAACAAAACTAATCTTTGGCTGAAGGGTGAACCTCAGGAGTGACTTCACTACTGAGCTAAAAGGGTGTCTGAGGGTCATACTCTCGGGATTTCTCCAGTCTCCGTCAGACCAGTGAGTCTGCTCTTTTTTGTGTGTGTGTGAGTTAGAATTTTGTTCTACATTTATCTCCAGGTCTGTCAGGGACCCTCTATTATGATCCCTGTCAGAGCAGTTGGTGGTGGTAGCCGGGCACCATCTAGTTGTGCTAGACTCAGTCTAGTGGAGTACTTGTGGTCCACAATGGATGATTTTTGAATGGCTGATTTTTCAGAAGAAGATTGCAGGCCTTTCTTCCGAGGCATCTCTGGGTGGGCTCACACCTCCAACCTTTTGGTTAGCAGCCAAGCTCATTAACCATTTGCACCACCCATGGACTCCAGATAGTAACCATAACAACTCAGAAATGCAGCCTCTTCCATACAGTTCCAACAGTCAATCAGTGAAATGATATATCAGGTTCATCACCAGCTTTCTGCCTCTTGTAGTTTCGTCACTTGCCCACTAGGTTTGCTAGTTAACAGTCGACTCAAATTTATTTTACTGGACTAACTCAGTGTTCATGTTTATTTTACAGTGTTTATCTTTATTCCCAATTATTCTAACCCACAGAAAGAAAACAAGGCCCTTAATAAAACGAAGCATGAAGTTTCAATTTTCACATGAGTCACACTTATGAATAGTTCTTTCTTTGTCTTGGGCTCAGCACATACTGCAAATCAAAAAAGGATGGGGCGAGCTTTGGGCATGTAAACAGCTGGAGCACAGTGTTAAGTGGATAGTAAGGGAGCATCTGAAGCTTCTTTTAGTCTGTGTAGAGAATAAAACTAGGAAGAATAATTTTACACCCATGGAAAGGATTTACTGGTTTATAAATATGATAAACCTTCTTTAATACTGGCACTTTGAACTTGCTGAGCGCCTTTCAGCGCCGGATTCCAAAGCACTTCACTGACAGTAAGCCCCAGGACCCTCGGGATGGAGGCATTATTTCCATTTCATAAGTTAGGGAAATAGACACAAGGAGTGACTAAATCCAAATCAAGTTTATATTTCCAAGAACCCAGACCAAATGTAACCTCTAGGCTACTATTGCCCCTAAGCATTTATTTTGTAAAAAAGGAAAACAATGATTTCAAATGTATGCTCAGTTAAGCAGAAGAATACATCCCTTCCCACCTGTTTTAACACGTTTTGAGGTTTTGCTTGTTTTTACATTGGCAGGATTTTCAGATGATTAGCTCTGAGTGTCTTTTGTTTAAAGTGTCTCGTGTAGGGGATGAGAGAGATCGGATGATCAAGGATCTTTCCACTGATTAGTCACTAGTTGGGCAGTAACCCAGAAGGAATATTTCAGTGCTGTGAGAGGTAAATCTGTTGGTCATTTTAACGTGGTCTTGGGGTGATGGTAGTGTTTCCAAATGAAAAGTGATAGAATTTAGATCAGGTCATTTGGGCTCTATCGAAGAGAATCCAGTGAAAACCTATGGAGGTTGGTGGAAAAGTACAGAAGAAAATAATCTTAGAAACAGAAAATAATGTTCCTTCCAGAAGAACAAATAAAAAGCACAGGACAAGTTCACTGGAAGAAAGGATAATAGAAGAAGGTAAGGACTGGGGAGTGAAAAGCAGTATCAGCAAGGCTGAAACAGTTAATGTTAATTTGCTAACAGATTTTAGGAGAGGTTGGGACTCTGATGGAGGAGCAAAGGCAATAGGCAACCAGGTGATGATGTGTTGCTAGGAAAACAACTTTTATCATACCAATGACCCTGAGAATAAGATAAAATAAAACATTGCCCTACTGCCTAAATAATAATTTGTAACCATCTAACAGGTGAATGCTTGGTAACGTAGAGGGTCAGCGAAAAAGAGACCCTCGACATGATGAATTGACACAGCGGCTGCAACAATGGACTCAAACATAGCAACAATTGTGAGGATGGTACAGGACTGGGCAGTGTTGTGTTCTGTGGTACATGGGGGCCACTATGAGTCGGAACCGACTCTATGGCACCTAACAACAACAACAAAGAGGTGAATCAGACCAAAAAGTAACTATAAATCATTGTTAATATAAAGGTCAACATTTAAACCATCAAGAGTACAAATGGAATAATAATTATTAAACATTATTGCTCATGGGAGTCTCTGCATAAATACTTTTCTAATAATATCCCCCCCCCACCCCGCCCCGCAAATGCACAAAAACTTTTTTAAGACAAACGGATAGCCTCCATCCAATCTTCATCATCTAAGGGAAGTATCTGCCTCAGCAACTGGCAGGTTGTTCCTATTTCTTCTTTCCTTCCTTTCAGTTTGTAAGATCTGGGAACAGGAAGTGGTATTTACTCTTCAGTGTTAGCAGAACAATGATAACCATTGAGGATACACTCCACTCTAAATGTTGACCACAGCAAGGAAACATTCCCACAGGAATATTTATAAATCTAGTGCTTTTGTTTTTTGAAAATTCAAGCGATTTTTAAAGAATTAAGGATAAATTGGCATTTGGGTTAATAGAGAAATCTATCCTACAGAGCCGGAAGAGTCTGTATGACCCTTGTCCAGACATACTCATGGTTTTGAGATCTTTTTCTTTTTTTAGGATCCAGTTTGGTAATGCTTTTACAAAAGGTACTATCTAACTCACAGTTCTATACAACATCCGGTTACCTCGCAGAACACTATGTCTGTGTTACTATGCAAACAACCTGCTTTAGCTTTAAGTTTCAATTTTATCCTGACACATGGAAAACAGCTCTGTCTTAAAGAGAGCTTCTGTAGTATCTTTTCTCCTCTGGACGCCTGGACTTTCTTTGTAGAAAAGTGATACAAAGAACCATGTGTTTTTATATTTGTTTAGCGGTACTTTAGGTCCCAGAATATAAACAGATAAAGTTATTATTTTATTACTGTTCTTCTCTATAACTAATTATAACATTGCCTTATTATGAAATTAATCATTGAGTACAATGAAGTATTTTGATTGAGAAAATAATTTGAAATCAGCCTCAATGTGACATTTTTACCGCATCTTGTTTTGGTTGTACCATATTGAGAAAAATCCCAATTCAGCGATGTAAGTCTTTACAAATGGTGAGACTTTTGAGGAGCTTCCTTTGCAATCTCAGTGTTGCCTTACAATTAAACTGCCTTCTTCAGAACGGACCAGTAGGAAAATTTTATTTCAAAAATTGAACCACCAAAAATATGTAAAAACTGATCATTCTTCTCATAAACATAAAATTCAGAAGAGAAGTAGCCAAAATTTACAGTAAGTTTCCCGAACTCTACTGAACAATGTAGCTTGTCATTCATTATTGCACAACTGTGCAGTTATACTGGGAACAGAGCATGTTTTGAACAGATCCCTGGGCCTGACTTGGCATTCAGTTGAGCATAATATTCATGTAATACAGTAATGTACTTGTACACTTTTACATGAGTACACGTGAGTGGGCCTGAATTTTTTAGGAGCATTTAAACCCCACTGCATTCCTAATCAATGACACATTTTGAAGAAGTGAAGACATTTTCAGAGAAGACGGAAAAAGCTGTGATCTTAGTCTACACAAAAAAGGATTAATCTGAGATTACAGGTTAAGTCATTGGTGGTGTTTAATGAGTTAAAATTTAATATACGGTCCATTGGACATGTACGCCATTTTTTTTTTGTTTGTTTAAAACAGTTAAATTATATGTCTAGAATAAAATTCAAATCCAGTGTTCGAGGCTCCCTGAAACACTTTGCAGAATTCCCCTAGTGACTGCAACAGTGCCTGCACAGAATAAGTAATAGATGAATATTTGTTGAATGTATAACGGATTCCAGTTTGGAAATTCACTGGTCTAATATAACAGGATTCCCTCAGCCTCTCAAGGGGAGGGAATATAGAAGACTAAGTTATTCTACTTTTTAATCTACTCTTGGTACCTTACAGCCTTTAAAATTTATTTTTCATGACTAGTTTACAACGGAGGTTTTTACATGTGTAACTGCGGGACTGTAAGGGAAGTGTTATCCCAATATCACAGCTCAAAAACTAAAACAAAACAATACTTCCTAGGGTCTATTAGTGAGTAAGGAATGGAAGTGGAATTCAGAACTTGGACCATGGGGCCCCAATGCTGATGCATTCTCGACTCCTTCTCTCTGTCTTTGACACTTCCCACTTCTCCCTCCAATTGCTATCTCCCCTCCTGAGTGCCCTTCTGCTGGACTACCACCACTCCTACAGCCCTGGGCAACACCCTCTCCTGGTCTAACCGTGACTTTATGTCCTCTGAACATCTTCCTTCCCAGTCAGACATGCCTGAAACATTTCATAATAAACTTTTTTTAAACAGCATCGACTTTGGATTTCACATTCCAACTACCCAATTTTCTAGTTGTATGTCTTTGAATAATTTATTTAACTTCTATATCTCACTTTCCCTCATTTATAGGATGTGAATAATAAGGCTACATGTGAACACTACATGAAATAAAGGAGTCCCTGGGTGGCACGAATGGCTAAGTGTTTGACCACTAGCTGAAAGGTTGGTGGTTAGAACATATCCAGAGGCATCTTGGAAGACAGGCCTGGTGATTTGCTTCTGAAAGGTCACAGCCTTAAAAACCCTGTGGAGCAGTTCTACTCTGCACACATGGGGTCACCATGAGTTGACCCAACAGCTACAACAAATGAAACAAAATATATGAAGTCCCTGAAGTGAAAGGAACTTAAATTCATACTCTCCTAACCTTCTCATCCGAAGAAAATCAGAAGTTGCAGAGAGGTGTCTTAGTTATCTAGTGCTGCTATAACAGAAATACCACAAGTGGATGGCTTTAACAAAAGGAAATTTATTTGCTCATAGTTTAGGAGGCTCAAGCCTGAATTCAGCGTACTGGCTCTAGGGGAAAGCCTTCTCTCTTTGTTGGCTTTATAGGATGGTCCTTGTCTCTTGAGCTTCTGCTCCTGGACGATCTTCATGTGGCTTGGTCTCTCTCTTTCCCCACCTCTGCTTGCCTAATCTGCTCCTTTTATATCTTGTAAGAGATTGACTCAAAACATACCCTACACTAATCCTGTCTTGCTGACATAACAAAGACAGCCCATTCCCAAATGAGATTATAATCATAGGCATAGAGGTTAGGAGTCACAACACAAACTTTTGGGGGACACAATTCAATCCATAATAGGAGGCAATACGGTTTCACTAAAATTCTGAATGTTTTATAGCTGCCTCAATAGTTCAGAGTCCAGGTTAGGGCTGGACACATCCCGTAAAGCAAAGCAGATAAATTTCAATAACTGCCAGACCATTAAGCAATGCCTTCAGGCATGTACTTCCCACTCATTCTCTTGACCTACCAGAAAAATAGAAAAAATTCTGATTTCTCCAAAAGCTACCAGAAAATGTCTAGTGGTCTAATTTCCAAAGTAGACTGGTCATAATACTGGCAGCTCAATTAAAAGAAAGACAGTCACATTACTATGTGTTACGGATTAAATTGTGTCCCCCCCAAAGTATGTGTTGGAATCCTAACCTCTTTACCTGCTGATGCAATTCTATTTGGAAATAAGGTTTTCTTTGTTATGTTAATTAGATCATACCCAAGCATGGTGAGTTCTAAACCTAATCACTTCTTAATTATAAAAAGGGCAGATTTTCATGTGGCTTGGCCTTTCTCTTCCCTCATCTCTGCTTGCCTAATGTGCTTGCCTAATCCACAAACATACACACATGGAGAAGATAGCTACCATGTGAGGATCACTTACAAGCCACGGAGTGACGAGGAACCAAGGAACACCCAGGGCTAGTGACACAGAAGGAACTGACATGACCAAGACACTGATTTGGGCTTTTAGGCTCCAGAACTATGAGAAAATAAATTTCTGTTCTTCAAATCCACCCACTTGTGGTATTTGTGTTACAGTAGCATTAGGTAACTAAGACATTATAGATGAGCCACTCTATGAAAAAGAAAATTATCTATAATAGGAATATCTCCCTTAAGAGCTGAAAGCATTCCTCATGGTTTAAAGCCTCGTTGGACTTTGAGGTTGGTCAGATGAGTCCATCATGACTAATGGTTGTACTTGTTCACATTTAAAAGAATTGTAATAATTATGTGCCTTATACTATGTAATAATATAAATATATAACATATGTATACATAATGTGCGTAGAAAAAATTTCTCAAGACTTGGATTAGAGTACATTTCTTAGCATATCAGAGCATTTCACAGTAAGAGGGCTTTCCTATTCAGAAATGAAGCTTACATTCTTCTCTCTGTAATTTTTTTTAAAGAAAGTTTCTTGAGTGTTTTAGCTTTTTTCTCCTAGAAAATGGATATTTATTAACCAAGTGCATGCAGAGCATTACTATTTCCCTGCTGATAATTTTGCTAAACCTTTGCTAAGAAATCATCTCTGTTGCATAAATAAGACTGGAGACAATAGTCAAGGATCAGGGTTTCTCAGCAGACAACGTAGGCTTTGTACAGTGGATGTTTTCCTCGGGGTTTTTTCTCCTTGATAGAATAGTAACAAAAGTATAGCTTTCCCATTTTGTTCCAGAGATGAGGGTTTTAAATCTATCCAGGGCAACATTGTGCCTTATCTAAGCCTCTCACGATGGGTCACTTGGAGGGAAAGCCCTGCTTCATTGCTCCCAGGACAGGAAAGAGGGGCTGTAGTGGGGACATGGAGCAGGTCTCTGCTTAAATGAGTCTTACAGCTTTGAATAAAGAAAGATGTTTATCCTTGTTTATATCCCTTCTTCTTTTATAATTCCCAGGGCTGATGTTACTTTTTATAGCTCGTCTGACTCTCTGGGAAGCAGCTATGTTGTTCCATGCCTTAGGAAGCAAAAAGGAAGGGTGAGAAACCTTCAATAATGCTATCTGCAGAAGGATTTCTTCCTTTCGGAATCCACAAAGCAGATTAACTCTGTGTGTGTGCGTGTTCACTCAAGCACGTAGATGCAATATATACTATATGGGGATTTTTGAATTGGTAATTTAATTGAACAGATCAAAAGCTTTTTCTTCATATACTCCTGTAACTTCTTTGGTACATTGAATGAATTATCAAATTAATATTGAATATTAATAATCAATTGGTTCAAAATTATATTCTAATGCCATTTTTGTGGTTTAATAAATTGGAAGAATCCCATTTTCTTTGAGTTTCGAAACACTGAAGTATCTGTAATTTACTGTCAGTTTTACCATTGACACTATTATTTTAGTAACAAAAGAAAGGGAACTTCCAAGCACAGTTTAATTTTAAAGAGGATGCACTGCATCTTTTAGAAAGATTTTCTTATTCATCTGGATTAATCCTCACTTTCAACTCCAGATAAGAAATAGGATATCCCATAAGAAGGATTTTCTGTACATAGAGAAATTTTTGCCAGCTAGGAAAGTCTCCCAGGGTCTAAGTTATTAAAGTTACATTTATTGGTGATTATGGCTATTTCTTGTATAAAATGAGACTTCGAAATACTTGAAAAAGTCAAGAGAAGTCAACTAAATGGCATGATTTTTATAAATGTGAAAGAAGTGGCCACTTTCAAAGGGCCTTATGGCTTGGCAGAGTGAATAAAATGAACGTGAGAGGTTGACGTTAACTCCTGACAAATGCTGACATAGTTGTAGACACACACACACACAGATTCATTATTCGCAATGAATAATAGACAAACTGCCCCTAGAAACACAGCTTTAATCTCGTCAAGAGGTCTTGTGACATCGCAAACTAAGTAACTAGAGTTTGAGTCGTGCAGTCATTCAGACCTTCTAGACGAGATGAATTCCATGTAATTCCCTACAGCCCTTTCTAAATGAGTAAAATGTGTGAGACACCATGCATAACGGAATTACTTAGCCATTCACATCTCATACAGGCCACTTCAAATGGAAAAAAATAATAATAATAACATCTCTTGAGAAGAAGAGTAGCCAAGCAACTGGCTCTACCTTACAGGAATATAGTGCATGCCCTTCTTCTGAAATTATGACAAATAAAACAGTGAACACCATAGTGGCTACATTAGCCTTCCTACCTCCAGCAGAAAGGGCAAGTATACTGGAAATGGTCTTGGTTCCTCACTCTGTGCCCTATAGGGTTTTGAGTTTTGGTAAAAGTAAATATTGATATTAAGAGCAATTGGATGAAGCCTTGTGCAAGTGCCCAAGCTGGATTCCTCCTATAAAATAGATCTTCATGGAGTCAAGAAGTAACAAAAAGAGCATATTTCAGATGGAACACTTATCCAAACCCGTGCCTGCTACCCACCAAAATACCTATTAATTCTGGTGGAATTTGGAAGAAACTAGCAAAATCACTGGTTTAACATTATGAAGATGACACAATCAGTTAGTTGGTTGAATTTTTCACTTTTCAATTTGTTTATTATGGTGCTGTATAAACACAATCTGAGCCCACACATCATTACAATAACAAAACTCAAAAGGCAATGCCCAAGATGTACTCTTAATGCTCAGCCCTTATTCAAAATGAATATGTCTGAATGAGTGCTACATACTGATATGCACCAGGATATAACAAAGGTACAGAACTAGATCTGTGTATCTCTAAATCAGTGATTCTGCACATACTTATCTGTAGTGCACTGCCCTGGTACCTTGGAGGACACGTTCACAGTAGTCTATCTTTGTGAGAGGGCTAAGTAAACTTAACTATCTTTGGATTGGAAAAGGTGTGAGAGTAAGGGTGATCTTAATGGTGAATAGGATTGGACATTTTTAAAATGTAGGGGCACAATAAAATAGATGCTAGGTGACCACACCATTTCATTTTTTTTGGAGTTAACTGTAAGAGGGCCATTGTTACCTATAAAAATCATCTTTATTAGACTTCCAGAATGAATGTGTTTAAGATGAGTGTTTTTTTTAAATCACATTTCCTTGAGCCAACTTCATCTATATCATCTAGTGTCCTTGTTAAAAATGCCTCACCCTGGAACGCCTTTTCCATCCTTGCCTGATTGACTCCCAGTGAATCCTGGAGTAACCCTTGTGTATCTATGTGCTTGAACTTTCCCTAAACTCACAACTCCTTTAAGATGGGGACTATATTGATTGTGTCTCCAGCGCTCAGCATACAGTCCAGTAGAATTAATGCTGATTTTAAGAAAGTGGAAGTTCAGAGAACTTCACAACTAATTCCAAAATGGTTTAATGTAAAAGTGGTATTTAATAGTTTGTGTTTATATGCTAGGTGGGTCTGAGGACAAAGTTTTGCCCCACGGCCAAAGCACCTGAATGAACAATCACATTTTGTTCACAGAAGAGAGGAAAGGGAACTAATATGTATTAGGCACTGACTATGTGCAGGAATGAGGCGTAGGTGGGTCGGTGGTAGAATTCCATGCAGGAAATAGGAGTTCAATTCTCGGCCAATGCACGTCTACCAGGGGAGGCTTGTGTGTTGCTATGACGCTGAATAGGTTTCAGTGGAGCTTCCAGACTTAGACAAACTAGGAAGGAAGGCCTGGTGATCTACTTACCAAAATCAGCCAATGAAAACCCCAAGGATCACAACGGTCCAAGCTACAACCAATCACAGGGATGGCGGAAGACTGGCACAGTTTAATTTTGTTGTGCATGGGATTGCCATGAGCCAGGGGCAGACTCTATGGCAGCTAACAACAATCAAGAGTGCCTCATACAGTGTCACATTTAAGCCTCACTAAGAGGAAGAAGGAAACCCTGGTGGCGTAGTGGTTAAGTGCTACGGCTGTGGACCAAAGAGTCGGCAGTTTGAATCCACCAGGCGCTCCTTGAAAACTCTATGGGGCAGTTCTACTCTGTCCTATAGGGTCACTATGAACCGGCATCAACTCGACGGCACTGGGTTTGGTTTTTTTTTTTTTTTAAGAGGAAGAAGTTGCTATCCCCATCACAGAGCAGAGGTAGTAGAAACTCAAGGAGATTAGATTGCTTCCCCAATTTCTCAGAGCTACAAGTTGTCAGAAGAAAGATGAACTACTCCCAAAGGATCCTCTGTCCACTGTTGTATGTTTGGATCGAATGGAACTTAATTCTTGTGTGAAGTATCTGATTTGATCCTGGACCAGCCCTACAAATTAAGACAAATTCCTTGGTTCTCTATCCCAATCTTTTGGGCATACCAATTAGGTCAGGGAGGTATTCAAAACTACTAAACCCTTTGCAGCTGAGTCAATTCCCTATAGGGGAATTGCCCTATAGGGTTTCCATAAGGTAATCTTTCTGGTGGCACAGTGGTTAAGCCCCTGGCTGCTAACCAAAAGGACAGCAGTTCAAATCCACCAGGCTGCTCTTAGGAAACCCTATGGGCATTTCTACGCTGTCCTATACGGTTGCTATGAGTTGGAATCAACTCAACAGCAGTGGGTTTGGTTTTGGTTTGGCTCTTTTTTGTTTTTGTTTTCAAATCTTTGTGGAAGCAGACTGCCACATCTTTCTCCCATGGAGTGGCTGGTAGGTTCCAGATGCCAATCTTTTGGTTAACAGCTGAGCACTTAACCATTGTACCACCAGGGATCTTTATTCAAAACCAGCCCTCCCCAAAGCACAGCTTTTAGAGCAGATGGGAAGAGATTTCTCCTCCCATCTCATTAGTCCCACCAACCTGCAGCTGGGCCCAGGCTAGAATGCCAGGGGATCTATGGGTAGCCTGGACAACAGGGTCACCCGAGAGCTTCAAGCCTCGGGCAGATGTTTCCTCAAGTCTGGGGCAGGACCTTTATTTCTCGCACAGGTTAGAGATTCCAGGTCAGGGGTCTGTTGCTCTATAAAGGAAAAAAGAGACTACTAAAGCTGCCTCCAACCATTTTCCAAGAGATGTGGAGAAAAAGAAAAAAGTCATCATGAGTAGAGGAAAAAAGCTGTACTTTCTAGAGATTTATGTATGTATATAAGTATATATGTATATATGTATGTATGTATGTATATAAAAATATGTACATGTAAGTATGTATGTATGTGTGTATAAATGCATGTGTACATGTTGAATTCCAGGAAATGAATACAGAACAAAACAAAAACTCCTTGGAATAGGCTTCCTTCTTTCATTTAAGAGTCCCTGTTTGATAAGTATGTAGCTGAATAATCCATTTATGCTTTATCTATTTCCTGACTATGTCAGAGGTCCCGAAGTACATATGATTAAGGCCCCTCAGGGGCCAAAATAAAAAAGTGACTCACCAATCCAGAAAAGTGGATTCAAGCAGACCAGATCACATCTTCAAAAAGGGGTCTTCCAGGTACTACTGAACTTGAAGAACTCTTGTTACATGAAAAGAGAAGAAAGAAGAATGAAGTTTTTAAATCTCTATTTTATTACATTTTTACTTATTATTTACAAAAATAAAGTAGTATTTTTTAAAAGTTGACATTAGTGATAAAAGAATTAATTATTCTCTTAATCTTGACAATGGGCCTTGAATTATACTGCAATATTTCTTTAAAAATTAGAAATTTTTCATAGTTTACCTCTCAGGAATGGAGATTGTGGTTCACCATTCTCATTTTCAGGAATATGTTGTATTCAAAAGTATGAGACTCACTATGCTTACCAATTTTGCACATGCATTCTTTATTTTTTCTCATATTTGCTTTTTTAAATCTTTCTGACCACATTTTCATGGGTTTTGAGGGAATAGCAGGCAGATAAAGAGCATGGAAAAATATACCAAAATTTGCAGCATTTTAATAGGGATTTCATCTTTTTTTCCTCACATTCACTTTTTTGAAACTTTCTGACCACGTTTTTATGGGTTATGAGGAAACAGCAAGTAGGTAAAGAGATGGAGAAATATACCAAATTTTGCAGCATTTTATCAGGGATTTCACCTGCCAAAGAAAATGCTGATATTTGCTAGTTGTTACTAATGAAGGTTTGGTTCACAAATAGGCAAGAGAGGTATTATCTTCCCCTGCATCTCAAAATAGAGCCCCCCTGGAGGCATAGCGGTTAAGTGCTCAGCTGCTAACCAAAAAGTCCAAGGTTTTAACCCACCAGCAGCTCTGGGGGAGAAAGATGTGGCAGTCTGCTTCTGTAAAGATTTACAGTCTTAGAAACCCAATGGGGTAGTTTTGCTCTGTCCTGTAGGGTTGCTATGAGTTGGAATCGACTCAACAGCAGCGGGTTTGGTTTTCAGCTCAAAGAGGCACCTTTTTTGGATTTACAAGGCACTGATTTATAAGATGGGGGATTTATAAGAAGGCCTTCGCCGTCTGTCTTGGTCATCTTGTGCTACTATAACAAAAAAAAAATACCAAAATTGGATGATTCTAACAAAGAGGAATTTATCCTCTCACAGTCTAGTAGGCTACAGGTCCAAATTCTGGGTGCCAGCTCCAGGTGAATGCTTTCTCTCTCTGTCAGTTCTGGAGGAAAGTCCTTGTCATCAGTCTTCCCTTGGTCTGGATGTATCTCAGCTCAGGAACCTCAGGTCCAAAGGACACACTCTGCTCATGGCACTGCCTCTTGGTGATATGAGTTCTCCATGTCTCTCTGCTCGCTTCTCTCTTTTATATCTCAAAAGAGGTTGGCTTAAGACACTATCTAATATTGTAGATCTCATCAATATAACTGCTGCTAATCCATTTTATTAATACCATAGTGATAGGATTTACAACACATAGGAAAATCTCATCAAATGACAAAATAGTGGACAATCACACTATACTGGGAGTCATGGCCTAATCAAGTTGACACATATTTTGGGGGACACAATTCAATCCATATCACCATCCCTAATAGTCCAACACCTTTTTAAAAATTTTATAGTTTCCTTGCAAAACCTCCCTTGCAATTATAGAAGAATTCTAAAGCACAACACTTTCCTAATCCAGGATTGCTAACCAAAATGAGGGCCTATGGGGATATTTTTGGTAAGCTTTGTTTGCCTTCATCCTAAGAAGACTCTATTAACACCCAAAACTGGCCCCTAAGGGGCAAAAATGTTCCAAAAAGCAGCATGGGATTGTTTTCAGGTCAAGTGTACCTCACTGGCTTTCCTTTTCCTATCTCATCGCCCAATTCTTCTCTCTGCCCCCCTTTGCTCATATTAAGTGGACGTGACAACATTGCTCCTCCTTACACTGATACCTCTTGCCATTGAGTCAATCCCCACTCATAGCCACCCTATGAGGCAGGGTAGAACTGCCCCATAGGGTTTCCAAGGCTGTAATAGTTACAGAAGCAGATTGCCACATCTCTCTCCCGCAGAACAGCTGGTGGGTTCAAACAACTGACATTTTGATTAGCAGCCTAGTGCTTAAGCACTGCACCACCAGGCTCTTTCCTTGCGCCTATAGACCAAATTCCCCAGGACATGACCCTCTGCCTAGAATGTTTTTCCCTCTTCAGTCATGTTTTTGGCCAAATGTCACTCAGTTATCAGAGGCCTTCCTTGACCACGCTATATAAAAAAGCCCGTCAACACCATCTCTCTCTGTACATATTTTATTACCCTGCATTATTCTTCCTCACATCCATGACATGCTAATGTGTTTGTTGTCTGTTCTCTTCCATTAGAATGTCGGGTCTTTGGGGACAGAACTTTGCATTTTTGTTCAGTGTCGTATCCCCCAATGCCTTGAACAACACCTGGCAAATAGTAACCCCACGAGGTACTTGTTTTATGGGTGAATAAATAAAGGATAAGAGGTCTTTGCCTAGAGATTCAGAAAGAGCTCAGGCCATTTACTAAACTTTTATGGTATATTGGCCTCAAACTTTATATGTGGCCCAAAGACAGGGCATGGCACCCTAGGATCCATGGAATTTCCTTCAAGCTGTGGCAGTGTCCAGGACTAGTAAGTGGTTGGTAAAAGATACAACCCCACATTGAAACACATATTCTTAAGGCCAGGGATTCTTATCTGCATTCAAAGCCCTCTAGAGAATAGGACTCCTCTTTACTTGCCAGTCCTCTTTCTCATTGGATAACCATACCCATTCTCCAGCTAAACTGAATTATTTTCTACTAGATGTGGACACTCCTGCCTTTGTGCTATATTTATGGCATTTTATTTGCCCCAAAATGTTCTTTTCACCCTGCCTATCGTTTCCAGTCACCCTTTTCACCATCACCACACATCTCAATTTTATCTCACTCATCCTCGAAAGCCTCCTCCAGGGATCATGCCTTCCCTGGAGCTCTTCCTGACACACTAAACATCACGACCATCACCACCACCACTGCTGCTGCCGCCGCCGTCCTGGCTGAAAGGGATCTCTTCTCTCAACCCTCAGTGTTCAAGACCTCCGTTTTCCTATTGGCAATAGCACTTTCGACTGTGTATTTAGAGGTTTGGGTTATTTTGTTATTGTTGTTTTGTTTTGTTTGTTTTTGTATGTGTCTTAACTTTGCTATTAGACCAAGCTGTTTTCCTTGTTTTTGTTAATAAACCTCCATCCAGTTGATATGCCCAAAACATTCACTACAGGGCACACATCCCAAGGTTGAGAGGTGGAAGACAGACAAGGGCCAGGGGTATTTGATTCTACGTAGGGAAGAATGTATATAGCTTTAAAAAGTGCCCCACCCCTTGCTACCCCAGCCTCCAGCTTCTACCATTCCAAATAACCTCACACTTGACATCACTGTGTTAGCTTATGAACAGCACAGAGCAACTGTTCACCTCCGCATCCCCCATCCTCTGTAGTGTCTACCACAGTGCCTTCAACTTAGTTGGTATTCAATAAATGCTTGATGAATGAATGAATGCCTTCATGGGAAACCTTTCTGTTCCCTTATACCCTGCGCCTCCCTGATTTCAGGTCTGTAACACAAATTCTTAAGGCCAGACTATAAAGCACCTTCATCTTTAATCCTTATCCCCCTCCACAGCCACCCACGCCCTCTGACCAGGCATTTATCTCAGGGCACAAAATGCCATTTGCCTGCTGATCAAAGGCTGTGGGAATGGGTGAGGAGAGCAGAAGGGCAGCTGCTCTCAGATTCTGCCCACACCCTTCCTGTTTGCAGCAGCCCACCCCAGGGGCTATTATGTTTTGGGCAGGCAAAGCAGAGCCCTGCCTCCGTCCCCTCCTTCCCTGGTCCTTACAGGCACTCTCTGGGTCTGAGCGGCAGCCCCTCGCCCATGGAGCCTGCTTTCAGCATTTCATTGTCCCCAGGCAAGGCACAGATAGCAGGCCAGACGCTCCTTTCCCCTTTCCTGGGACGCTGATAAGGCAATGAAAACAGTTCTCTATTTTCCTGCACAAAAGCTGACTTAGAAGAATGGGGTGGAGCATAAGTGATAACCAGCCAGAGTTTGTTGCTTTTTGAAAAGAAATGTGGTAGGGAGGGGAAGAGGGAAGACTAAAAACAGAGAGCTTTGAGTTTTCACTTTGGGTTCTAAAAGTCAAGCCCCTTCCAACAACAATGCCCCCTTTCCAGTCTTAGAGCCGCATTTCACTTGTGTAATGGAAAACACTGCCCTTAGGTCAGAGGGCCACAAGTGTCCCCTCCTGAGGTTGGTTCAGCCACCTGAGAGCCTTTACTGTGACCCACTTAGCCACCTGTACTTTACAGGTCAGAATTAAGGGAGAAGGTGGAAGAAAATAATGCTTTCCTGTGCATTTAACCCATTCAAGTCAGCTTTCTTATGCTTTTGAGCCCATCCACTTGGTTGTTTTCATCCCAAGATGTGTGTGCATGCATGTGGGCACAACAACTCTATATGATCTCAGCTGATCCCAACATTCTGTGATCAGGGGCTCTTTAAATAAATAAAACAGCCCAATATTCCCAAGTTGTTTTGTGAGGGGAATCCTTCGAAGATGGCCTTTGGTGTTTGGTACATGTAAAGGTCATGGTAAGAGAATTGGAATGAAGAAATGGAGAATCATTATTTCCATTTGTTAGTGGAAAAATTGGGATGAGAGAGGAAAATCGCTACTTAGAAAAGGATTTCCTAGTGGGAGGACGCTCCCCTGAATCTGGTCCTAGCCTCTGTCACCACTTGCTCTGAAATCTTGTGCAACTGGGGACCTGAAGGCTTGTTTTCTTTATAATAAATAACTAAAGAGTTTTCTGGGCTCAATTCAGGAAAATTCATTGTCTAGGGTCATTGTTAGGGGCCATCGAGCCAATTTTTAACTCACAGTCACAGTGACCCCACGTAGAACTGCCCCATAAGGTTTTCTAGGCTATAACCTTTATGGGAGCAGATCACCAGGTCTTTCTTCCACAGAGCTGCTGGGTGAGTTTGAACCTCCAACCCTTCAGTTAGCAGCCAAGTGCTTAAACATTGTGCCATCAGGACTCCTTGGTCCAGAGTAGAGTTCCAATATTGGCATTGTTTTTAAAGTAACCACACTAAAAAACCCACTACCGTTGAGTTGATTCCTACTCATTGCAACCTCGTAGGACAGAATAGAACTGTCCCATAGGGTTGCCAAGGCTGTAAATCTTTACAGAAGCAGGTTGCCATATCTTTCTACCTCATAGTGGCTGGTGAGCACTTTAACCACTGTGCCACTGTGGCTCCTTTCAAAGCAACCAAGGTGTTTCAGTTGAGAAACAGTAAACAAGATAATCTCTAAGGTATTGCTGGTTCTAACATTTTATGGTCTGGCAAATTAGGCCCAAAGTTTCTCTATTAGTTCCTATTTCTTATTTACCTAAAGACTTGGTTCAGAACTCCTTACCAGCCCCCCAAGACTTTCTGCAAGTGATGAAGAAAGCAACTCAGCAACTGGCCACTACTGCTGCTTCTCCCACTTTTGGAGTACAAGAGGAGGTAGGTGAGCATTTGCTCAGTCACCCAGGGACCCAATTTCACAAGGCAAGTAAGTTTGGTGGGCTCTAGGAAAATTAAACCAAAAACCAAACCCGTTTCCATCAACTTGATGCCAACTCATAGCAAACCTATAGAAAAAAGCAGGGCCATATTCATGAGCTTAACTTACCCAACGAAAAAAATATAAAACCCAATTGCAATTGTAGCAGTAAGGAGAAGAGGCCACAGGTAGAACAACCCTACCAGGTAATTTAGTCTCCAATCCATTTTTCATCATGAACAGAGTTGAATTGAACAAATACAACCAACTGATCACAGGCTGGGATTGCCTGTACTACTTTCCTTGAGAAGACAACTACCTTTCCAGATCTCACCATGTCGAATTTTTGCTCCTTAAATTGCAATCTAAATCATTCTTTTTGTTTGTTTTCTTGGATTCTTCCTTGGATCAGGCTTCCTGGACTGGATTTCTCAGATCCATACGCCTATTATCACTTTGGACTTGCTCTTCCACCATTGAGTAGTCTTAGGAGGGCCTGGCTTTGTGACAGCTGCCTGGAGGCATTACCAACAATTCTTAAGTGGCTTGAAAATCAAGTATGCAGCTGCATAAATAAAAAAGGAAAAAACTACACAAAGTTAAGTAAAGCGCCAAATTATCTCACACAAATGAAATAGACAATAAAAGCAAAAGATAAGTATGATTATGTTAATTTAGATCTTCAAACTAAAATCTCAGGAGTTGGAAAGGGTTCCATTAGTCTTACGGGCCATATTCCCAAAGGATGCTCTCTTCGGCATCCTTGGCATACAAGCATCTAGTGTGTGACTAAGGATCCAGTGACAGAGTTCACTATTTCATGAGGCATCTCATTTCAGTTTTCATGGGTTTTAATGAAAATCCAGTTGAAGCAGGATATGAAATTAGAAGCCCTGTGGGTAAAAATACAGTCCTAGAGAAAACATCAGCCATAGCAGAAAAAGAAGAAAAACACAAGCAGGGAGCAAGGCTGTAGAACAGGGAACAGTGATCCGAGATATTTATTTATTATTTTCCCTTAGAATCATGTACATGGCTTTCGCATGTCCTTACCTGAAGAGGGCCGAGAGGATAAATTCCCATTTAGCAACTTCTGCTGGTAGATAAGGAATTAATGCAAACCTCTTCCTAGAGATATATTTCCTTTAACAAGGAATTTGTTCTTTGAAGCTCCAACTATTTGGAAAAAATTACCTTAGCTTTGTATTTCACTTATTTAAGTGTTATAAATAAGCAGAGAGTATCATCATCATCTGCTCCCCCCAAGCTCTGGACTTGTAGGAAAACAGATATAAATACGTGTATCAATTATCAAATAAAAATCATTGAGGTCGTTGTTGTTAGGCGTCATGGAGTTGATTCTGACTCATAGCAACCCTATGGCACAACAGAACAAAACATTGCCCGGTCCTGCACCCTCCTCACAATTGTTGAGGCACTGTGTCAATCCATCTTGTTGAGGGTCTTCCTCATTTTTGCTGACCCTCTACTTTACCAAGCATAATGTCCTTCTCCAGGGACTGATCCCCCCTGACAACATGTCCAAAGTATGTGAGATGTAGTCTCACCATCCTTGCTTCTAAGGGGCTTTCTGGTTGTACTTCTTCCAAGACAGATTTGTTCTTTCTTTTGACAGTCCATGGTATATTCAATATTCTTTGCCAATACTACAATTCAAAGGCATCAATTCTTCCGTCTTCCTTATTCATTGGCCAGCTTTTGCATTCATATGGGGCATTTGAAAATAACATGGCTTGGGTCAGGAGCACCTTAGTCCTCAAGGTGACATCTTTGTTTTTCAAAACTTTAAAGAGGTCTTTTGCAGCCAGTTTGCCCAAAGCAATGCATCTTTTGGTTTCTTGACCCCTGCTTCCGTTGGCATTGATTATGGATTCAAGTAAAATGAAATCCTTGACAACCTCAATCTTTTCTCTGTTCAGCATGATGTTGCTTATTTGTCCAGTTGTGAGGATTTTTGTTTTCTTTATATTAAAGTGTAATCCATACTGAAGGCTGGAATTAGACTATCATTTTAGATTGGATCCTTAAAACAAAGTTTCAGTCTAAGGCACTTTAGGTAAATGATGTAGTAAAGAAAGACAAGCGACTTGTTAAAGGATAAAATACAAGGAATTTTCTTTGGGATTAGTTTTATTTTATTATTATTTTTTAGGACCCCTAGTGTTGACCCTATTTTTTCTTCCATGATCTTTATAGTTGTTGGTTTTATATTTAGGTCTTTGATCCATTTGGAATTAGTTTTTGTGTATGGTGTGAGGTATGGGTCCTGTTTCATTTTTTTGCAGATGGGCATACAGTTTTGCCAGCACCATTTGTTAAAAAGACTGCCTTTTCCCCCATTTAATGGACTTTGGGTCTTTGTCAAAGATCAGGTGAAAGTAGGTTGATGGATTTACATCTGGGTTCTCGATTCTGTTCTGAGATTAGTTTTAGATCTTAATGCATGGGTTTACTCATTCCTGGCTTCTTGGCTTGTATTAACCAAGGTAAAGATATCCCATGCATGTATTAACTTTTCAGTATAAATCAAGACAAGTTTATTCTCCAGAGCAATTTGTCTGTGTGTTGTTCTGAAATGCTTATTTTCTCAGGATAGGAAAGAATAATAGTAATAATAATAATAGCAGCAAATATTTATTGAGCACTCACTATGGGCCTGGGACTGTACTAAGAGCTTTATTTATTTATTTTCATTTAAAGAATAGTCATGATTTGCTTTCTCTGAAGTCTCTTCCCAGGTAAGAGAATTAAACTATCATCCACCTAGCTTTCCAGGTGCATTACATTTATGTGGCACTTTAAACTTCTTAGGTTACTTTCATATCTGTAATCTCTTGAAAATACTGTGAGGTAGGCCTGTTGCTCATTGCTGTCAAGTTGATTCCGACTCACAGCAACCTTAAAGGACAGACTAGACCTGCGCCATAGCGTTTCCAAGGAGTGGCTGGTGAATTTGATCTGCCGAACCTTTTGGTTAGCAGCAGAGCTCTTAATCACTGTGCACCAGGGGTCTGAGGCAGGGCCATTCCTGATGAAAATTGTTGCCGTTGAGTAGGTTCTGACTCATAGGACAGAGCAGAACTGTCCCACAGAGTTTCCAAAGAGCATCTGGTGGATTCGAACTGCTGACCTCTTGGTTAGCAGCTGTAGCATTTAACCACTACATCATCAGGGTTTCCCCAAAGTAGGGCAGATAGTGGTAAAAGTAAGGCCTTGGGTGGAGTTGCCTTTGTTGTTGTTGGTTGGTTGCCTTTCAGTCAATTCCGACTCAGAGTGACCCCATGTAAGGGCCCCTAAATATTGAGTAGCAGAAATAGAAGCTAAATCCTACTCTGTCTTCTATCCTTCTTTTTAAAATGAGAAAATCATATAGGTAGTCTTCCAGTTCCCTTCTAATTTCACAATCAGGTAGTCCAAGAGTTACGAATGCCCAAATTATGGACAACTCATACTTACAAAGAAACTGCCATAAATTTTATTATATTAAAAATTTGAGTTAAATACAATGGATCGTAATAAATACACACATTACTTGGTGATGCTCATAGAAACATTACATGACTTAGAAGTGCTTCTTAAATGTTTCGTATGCATACCCAAACCCAGTGCCGTAATAGGTAAAATATATACTATGCACTAAGACAAATATTTGACTGACACTAAATAAAAACCATATGTACCTGTTCTGACTTACCTACAAATTCCACTTAAAGACAGATTTAGAAATGGATTTCATTTACAACCGGGGGACTTTCTGTAGTCAAACGTATTAACTTCCAGAATATTTAGGAAATGGTGCTGTGTTCATCAGTGTACCATCAAATCTAAGCTCATCTTCACCTTACTGAGTCTAGAGATGAGTGCTGAGAAACCGTTTTAATACTCTTAGAATCCAGATTTCTGGGACCATGGTTTTGGGGTGACCCACTCAGGCCATTTTGCCCTTAGGTGTCCTTTTGAACCTTGAGCCTTGAAGAAACTGGTTTTCTAAAGTCACCTTCAAGTCAAACAACAGCCTAGTGAGTAATTTAGTACAAATTGTTTTGCCTTAGGCATTGTGTTCTGTTGAAGAATTTAAACAGAGACTCCAAAGGTCAAACTGGGAGCTATGTTTTAGGGTAAATCAGTAATTATTTTAATTATTCTTCAAGACAATGCTGTATGAAATTCTCCTAACCACAAATTTTGTTTATCATTTCTGTTCAGCCCTTTTCCCACAGCAATACTGATAAGATTTGGTATAAGAGTGTAGTGAGGTTCTGTCATTGGAAACCCTATGGGGCAGGTCTACTTCGTCCTATAGGGTCGCTATGAGTCAGAATTGACTCGATGGTAACAGGTTTAGATTTGTTTTTTTAGTTGAAAATTACCCTGATTTGCAAATTGTATATTAAATAAACTTCAATCAATTTCTGTTACTGACTTATTATGATTTTTCTTTTAACAGTTCTAACTTTAGAAATTCACTTTGTTCAACCAAACTAGGCATTATTGTAGGTGTTCTGGGAGTTTTTGAAAGATAAATGAGCTAAAGTTCCTAAGTATCTGAAGTATCCTTAGAAAGATAAAGGAAAGGGGGATAATTTTAAGTGGGGGAGGGAGGAGGACAGAGAAGGCATCAATAATCCAGTAAATATGAGGAGCATATGCCGGGGCTGGTTTGCATCATGATGAATAAAAATCACTTTTTGCAGAGATGAATTCTCCAGGCAAGCTCTGCAAGTCTGAGCAACGACAGTAAAGAAACATTCTAATTGGGAAGCTTCATTTATTTCTGTATTCTCCACATTATTCTTAGTACCTGTCCAAAACTTGACTCAGTCTAACTATATATGTGTATTTTTTATTACTGTTGTAAATATATATAACACAACATTTGCCAATGAAGCATTTTTCATTGCACAGTTCAGTGACACCAATTGCATAAACTGTGTTGTGCAACCATCACCAATATCCATTGCCAAATTTTTGTTTGGGGCTTTTTTTTGTGGATTTTTAAATTAATGAGTAAATAAAAAGCTTTTTTTTTTTTTTTTTTTTAAATCAATAGTGTGTTAAATGAAATCCAAACGGAGTCGTGTGGTTGACAAAATGGCATCAGGATCAAGTGGACAATGCCCCTAAGACTTGTCTTTACTGGAACTTTCGCCTAGCTTTCCTATAAATCAGACCACCCTCATTGACCAATGAGATTCTCATAGTGCTTCCACCCTCATTGACAAATGAAATGCCAACAGTGTTTCTATATTAAATTGTATAAACCAATCAGAAATAAACTTCTTTTACTTCCTGTTTTGTCAATATAAGCCAATCATTGCTGATACCCAGTGGAGTAGTTTCCATATGTGGTTCGGTGCTACCTGATTCTAGAATCTTCTGCCCAAATAAACCTCATCTAACAGATGGATTTTATTATTAATTCTGTTTCTTTTGTTGTGTTATAAATGTATTTTATTCATATGCTCCACAAACAGTTATCGAACGCAACTCATTGCCTGCCCGCATAGACTTTGTGGAGACACACATTAAACAACTAATCACCCAAGTAACTTGTGACTTCAGTGGCAGTTTTTTCCCTTCCCTGTAGGGTCATTTCCCTCTGACTAAGATTTGCTTTACAGTTGTCCAATTGATCACTGTTACTTGTGTTGAGGGCTCCCTCTGGCTCCACCATGGGCCACAGGCCACAGCTTACCAGGTTGCTATTCACTGAGAACTCTCCACACCTCATCCCCACTCCGTGAATTCTGCCTCCCCCTCATCTTAGTTACCTAAAGCTGCCATAACAAAAAATGCCTCAAATGAGTGGCTTTAAAGACCAAAAATTTATTGTCTCAGTTTTTGAAGATAGAAGTCCAAATCAGGACATGGGTTCTAGGGGAGAGTTCCTCCTGGTCAGTAGCCCCAGGTATTCCCTGGCATTCCTTGAATTATAGAAGGTCCCTCACATGCTCTCTTCCCCCTACCTGTATGTCTCTCTGTTTTCCCTTTTATAAGACAGTACTTAGAACGGATTAAGTTGAGGACCCTGTCTACCCCCCCATTAACATATCAAAAGAAAACCCCTATTTCCAAATGCTGGAGGTTTGAGTCCCCTCAGAAGTGCCTCTGAAGAAAGGCTTGGCAATCAACTTCCAGAAAATAAGCCATTGAAAACCTTATGGAGCACAGTTCTACTCTGATATACATGGTTGTTTTAGTCATCTAGTGCTGCTATAACAGAAATACCACAAGCGGATGGCTTTAACAAACAGATGTTTATTCTCTCACGGTCCACTAGGCTAGAAGTCCGAATTCAGGAGGCCGGCTCCAGCGGAAGTCTTTCTCCCTCTGTAGGCTCTGGAGGAAAGTCGTTGTCCTCACTCTTCGCTTGATCTGGGAGCATCTCAGTGCAGAAACCTCAGGTCCAAAGGACACACTCTGCTCACAGCACTGCTCTCTTGGTGGTATGAGGTCCCTATGTCTCTCTGCTTGCTTCTTTCTTTTATATCTCAAAAGACACTGGTTTAAGGCACTATCTAATCTTATAGATCTCATCAATATACCTGCTGTTAATCCACCTTATTACATCATAGTGATAGAATTTGCAATACATAGAGAAATCACATCAGATGACAAAATGATAGACAAATCATACAGTACGGGAAATCATGACCTAGCCAAGTTGACAAGTATCTGGGGGGACACAATTCAATCCACGACAACGGGGTTGCCATGAATCACTTCCCACTTGACAACTGGTTTAGGTGCATTCTACAAGTGGCCAAGAGGGCCACCAAGGAGGTGCCAGCTTCAGGAGCCCAGGTATAGGAGAGTTTTACCTGGAAGCAAGAGTCCAAACAAGAAGCTCAACTAACCTCTTGCCAGCATGCCTCTACTGAGCACCAACCAAGCACAGGCGCTGAGCTAAGACCATGGATAACAAAGATGAGCAAGAAACAAAGACAATAATACAACAGAGCATCCACACTCTGTAATAAGGGTGTCTCCCAGGCACTGTAGGAATGAAAACATGGGAGCAACTGAGGCAAAGATCCTTCCACAGCTCCTGAGCCAGGAAGGATGGAGCAGGGGCAACATTGGTCAGAGAGGCCAGGTGTTCAAGAAAATTACAAAAAGGGCAATTCCAGAAATCAGTCCTGATTGCAGGGTAAAGAAAAAAAAAAGGCCATGTATATTCCCTGCCGTGTTGTATGAAGAGGCAGAGAGGTCGGGCAGCAGGGTGCAAAAGACAAGATGACCCTATACTCCAGATTCAGGGAGTTAGCATGATCTTAGGTTTCCTTCTTGGCTTCACTGCTGCTCTTTCGGTCACTGTGGTGCCGCAGGCCCCAAACTCCCCAGCTCCCCTCCTCTTGAAGAGGGCTTCTGTCCTGACCACATTCTCCTGAGCGCCCGGTGGTGGCTGTCTCCGACTTACCTTTGTTTTCCTAGTCTGTTCCTCCCTGGCTTGTTTGTGTAAGAAAACCTCTTTCCCTGTTTCCTGTGTCTCTGCCATTTCCTCCAATTGCCATTCTACACTGGCATTGAGAGGCACTGTTTTTCTTTCTAACCACAATTCCAGTCTCTGAGAATGGCAAGTAGGTGCGCGACAATGCGGAGGAAGGCAGGTCGGCCTGGGCTGTTTTCACAGCGGCTCTCAACACCAGAATATCACGTGGAGAAAGTGGCGTTCGCTTGTCAGCTAGGGAAGGAAGAAACTCAGTATCAGGAGATAGCTTCTTGCCAATTAATCCTGGACGCTATCTCAAGGAAGGAGCGTTCCCAGGAATGAAGACGGGAGATTTCTGATAGTGCTGATAGCTATCTTCGCAAAAGGAAGCTGTGACCCTCTCATTTGTTTTCTGATTTTTTGTCCTGTTCTAAC
Source organism: Elephas maximus indicus (assembly GCF_024166365.1). Taxonomy (NCBI): domain Eukaryota; kingdom Metazoa; phylum Chordata; class Mammalia; order Proboscidea; family Elephantidae; genus Elephas; species Elephas maximus. Next base: position 193,209,562 of record NC_064819.1, read on the forward strand.
TGCTTTAATTAAACTAACTAAAAAACTGACTCTTATTTAAAGGGGCGCTGAATCTAGATTTGAAGGCAGGTGTGGGAGACATGGATGCCAAGTGAAAGCCACTTAGAAATGGCTTTCTTTGTGGTTCTGTTTAGCTTTCCAACCTGTTATCCCTTTTGATCAGCCCACAATTCACCCAGCTTGCACTGTAGTGTAAGGTAAACGACTTCGTGGTTTCTCGGCAGTGCTTAAACCAGACAAGTTCTCACAGGAGCTGGGATCCTGAGTTGTTTTCCTGAGTCCAGGGAGAAGGAACTGAAAAGTGGCTGGTCTGGAGAAAGAGGAATGTGATGCATTTTTATTTACCAGTGAAATGCCAATGCCTGGCTTAGGCTTCAATTCCCAAATATAAATGGGAGCAACACTGCAGCCTCTATCCCATGGAAGGTAGAGTAAAACATGGATTTAGCTTTGTAACCCAGGCCATTTTCTTTCTGTCTTTTTTTAATTGCAACTAAAATTTGACTTGCAACTTCCGCTTGGTTTTTGTAAGAGATGTATTGAAAAACATTTTGTTAACAGTCACCTAGCAGAAGCTTGTGGTTCTATTTTGGTAGCATTTGTTCTGTAAAACTTTCATGGCTTTCACCAGCTCCTTTCATTACACTTTCCCCACTAGTTATGACACTAAGGGGCACTCATCAAAGAGATTTATTTTGTTTATTTCAAGTTTTAAAGGGCAATGTGGTTGCCAGGAACATGTAAACTTTTAGGTTTCTGTTCAAGGAGTAGAAAGTTATAAAGCACGAGTGTAGTAGGAACATATCACATTTCCTTATTTCAAATACCACTGTGTTTTTCATTAAAGGATTTAAGAATGTCCTGTGTCACCCCCACACTGCAAAGCTGCTGATCTTGTGACACCGTTTAAAAATTCACCACTCAGTTTATAATCCAAGAAAATGACCATCTCTACTTAGCAAGAGCAAATTTAAATTTGTAAAATTCTTTCCAGGGGTCAGAACAAACAAACAAAAAATCAGATTCTTAAAAGTCGTTTTAGAGGAGACCGCCTACTGAAAAATACAGGGGCATTCTTTTAAAACCAAAGAAGGGGAGTTTTTTTTTTTTTTTTTTTCCCCCAACAGAGGGTAATTTTCAAAGATTCTTTCATTGCTGGAATTAAATTGTTGCTCTGCACTTGAGTTTAAAATGAACTCTAAAACATACTGAAATACTTAAAGATGAAATGAAATTATTTCTGAGTTCTGCTTCAAAATAAAACGAGAGGAGAGTCGGTGGAGATTTAAATGAAACAAGATTGGTGAGGAGTTGATAATGGTCGGAGCTGGGGGTGAGGGGTACAGGAGGCTTCTTAGAGCGTTCTGTCTGCTGTTGTGTACGTTTCAACTATTCTGTAACAATTTACAAAACAACAGATGACAAAAATAAATGTGTGGTTTTTTATAAAACAAATTGTTATTATTTCTTCATTTAGTTTCTGTAATCAAGTAGCACTGTTAACATGCCACTCTGACACTGCCTTCTTGAAGGGGCCAGAGTGCTAGAACTGTTGGGAACCCAGAAATCGGAGTGGATGCATCGTTTTTCAGATACCTCATCATGGAACTGCACGCAAATGCCCTGGTTTTAGTGAAGTAGGTGACAGCCCAGTCTAAACGATATCCGATTCAGACCCTCGACTTGCTGCTTCTTAGCCTGGGATAACCTCTGCCTCCAAAGGTACTCCTTAAGGTTCTGTACTGGCATTATTTGGGCATCCAGTTATTTTCATCATTTCACATATTTCTATACGGAAAAAGCTATATAGGGAGAATCTAAGAAATAGCTGTATTAGTGAATAAATCTGAGAAATGGGTTTTTCGACTTCTGGCTCTGGAATAATTGTCACACAAGCTTAGTTGGGAAGTTCAAGAATTTGTTTCATTGGGAGGAGGTCCTTTTCTGGAAGAATAAAAGCTCCCTCAGCACGTGACAGAGGGAGTGCCATATTACTACCAAGGGTCACAGTTCTTTTTCTTTTGTTTCGTTTATAAACGGATTTGTTTGCTTGTTTTTAAAAAAAAAAAAACTTTTATTCTGGTGAATATCTATGTAATAAAAGGTTTCCCATTTTAACCATTTTTAAGTGTACAATTAAGTGATATTATTATATTCACCGTTTTGTGCAACCCTCACCATTACATGTTTTCATCACCTTAAACAGAAACGCAACACCCCTTAAGTAATAACTCCCCATTTCTCCCTCCCACTCACCCCTGGTAACCACTAGTAAACTTTGGTTTCTGTGCATTTCCCTATTCTAGATATTTCATGTAAGTGGGATCATACAACATTTATCCTTTTGTGTCTGACTATTTCGCTCAGTACGTTTTTAAGGTTTAACCGTGTCATTGTACCAGAGCTTCATTTCTTTTTTTATGGCTGAATAATATTCTGAGGCTACAATTCTTGATCCATGCAAATCTGTATTTTCTGGGTCTATATCCACTATCTTGTTAGTGTTCCGTCTCTGGACTGAATCTCTTGAATCAGAAGTTTTCCATCACAGGCTTGCCAATCAGTTACTGTAACATCTCTTTCCCAGTTCATCTATTTTCCTCAGTTTATCTATTTTACCCAAATTACATTTATATACACATAACCAAAGAATGTATTGATTAATGAATTAATGAGATAATCTTCTCTTTTTCAAGATGAACAATGTGTCCTGTGATGCGTTGCCAGCACGCGAACTACATACAGGAGTAAATTAGGATCCTCCTGGCCCAGAGACAGTTGACCAATTTCATTGTATGGTTCAAATGAGGAGCAGATAACATGGCCTAATTTTTTTTTTTTTTAATTAAACATTCATGGTTTGTAGAGATTGCCCTCCCAGAGGAGATTCAACAACCAGCCATTGGCGTTGCTTGGGGAAATACCTCCCTTTGGTGTGTACAGTATTTATATTTCAGGCCATTAGGGAGACAGGCTGTCCACTAAACCGAGCCGAAATAGGAAAGAATCCCAGTCTCTGTGTGGGTTAAATAAAGATCACAAGTTACAACAATCTGCCTCCAAGGATTTAATGGGCCTCTCCCCAGACACTCATTCTACTCATCTGGAATCTTAATCCCAGTCTGCGCCTTTTGATCAGGAAAGCCCTGGACTGTGGAGGATTTAACGAAGGGGCTGGAATTTGCTCTGTGCCCCATGCACCCATCTTGCTGGCCACTTGTAGGCTGGATTATGGGACTAACACTTCAACACTCACAAGTGGAGGCCTGAGAGTGGCTCATGGTCTCCATCACAGGCGAAGTGCCATGAGTCAAGTGGGAGGTCAAGCAGAACACACCAGGGGGGCCTCCTACGGCTGCTGTGGCTCTTCTCAGCTCTCCTCGTTAAAAAAAACACCCTTCCTTGCTACCCAGCAGCAGGATTAATTTTTCTTTGAATGTAGGCATTAAACTCCACATCTGAGTTTTCCTTCCATTCTGAACTTCCCTTCTTCCTCAGGGCAGTCTTGTCCCACTGTCTCATTGACTTCCCGTTTCACCCCAGAAGGTGGTTCCTACTGTGCAACCAGCCTGGGAGAGGGCCTCTAATCTTCCAGTCTGCAGGATTTTTCTTTTCACCCTCCAGGCCTGCTTTCTCCCAGCATCTCCTTTTAGGGACTGTAAAAGTCCTGCCCCTAGGTCTTTATCCCACTTCCAAGCTAAGCAAAACAACTACTAAATAAAGACACTCTCTACTCTTAATCTGATTTTTCCAACACATGTGTCCCAACCACCAACTCAGAGCCAGACTTAGGTAAAAATTATAAAATAGGAAATATGTAAACCCTTGGTGGCCCCTTTCTGTGTCCTTACCTGTTTCTCCCCCCTCAGTCCCCCGTGCCCTCGCACCAGCTCCTGGAATAGCAGAGGTCCCACACTGTGCACCCTTCCCAGCCAGATCCTGCAAGCTTTGGGTAGTTTCTTCTCTGGAACTTTCTTCCCGCCTTCCAGGTATCAATGTTTACTTTCCTTGTATTCCTGTCCTATGGAAGGCCAGTTTCAAAAACTGATTAGGACGAAGATATGAACAGACAAACAGGGTGAATGTGTGATCACTTCTGTCTAAGTTTTCTGTTTCCAGTACACTGTAACAAATGACCTCAAAGTGAGTGGCTTAAAACAACAGAAATTTGTTCTCTCACGTTTTAGTGGCTAGAATATCAAATTCCGGGTATCAGTGGGACAGTATTTTCTCCAAAGACTCTAGGGGAAGACCCTTCCTTGTCTCTTACAACTTGTGGTAGCTCCAGGAGTTCATTGGCTTGTGCTTTGTTCCTTGGCTTCCAAAATCACATGAAGGTCTTCCCTTTGTGTGTCTCTTGTTCTCTCCTTATAAGGGCACCGATCATACTGGATTAGGGCCTACCATACTCCAGTATGACCTGTTCACCTAACTGTACTAGGCTCAAGATGCAGTCACTTATGCTAAGCCCAACATCACCAAACTGAAACCTAGCTTGACCTTCCCGGGAGCCAGAACCTAAGTCAACCAATTTGCTCTTGCCACTTCAGCTGTAGCATATGACTTACCTACAAAAGTTCCCAATATTCCATATAAGGAAAGAAACTTAGAATCAACCAATCATTTTTTGCTTAGTATTACTTCCTTGTTCTTATACAACTTTACCCATATAACTTTGGTCTCTTCTGCTTGTCCTTCAGAGCTCTTGTCTGACTTCCAGACCAGATGCCTCCCAGTTCATGAATTGAAAATAAAGTTTGAGTTCTTATGCAAATTTAAGCTTGGAGAAATTTTTATTTTTAACAGACTGCCTGTTAACTTATTACATCTGCAAAAATTCTATTTCTGAATAAGGTCACATTCACAGGTACCAGGGATTAGGTCTTCAATGTATTTTTCTGAGGACAATTTAACCAATTACATTTTCTGAAGGTACTTTAGCAGTGGTTTAAACAAACAAAAAAATGTTTTTAATTAGAGAATTTTCAAGAACCTAGGGAGAAGACTTGCCCAGGAAAATTTTATTTTAGGGGCTGTTCTGTATGATCTTATATCCCATGGGGTATAAATCACTATTACGCTTTCAAAATACGTATGAATAAACATGCAAAATATGAACATAATATGGTGAGACTTTATCTCACATACTTTGGATATGTTACCAGGATGGACCTGTCCCTAGAGAAGGACATCATGTTTGGTAAGGTAGAAGGTCTTCAAAAAAGAGGAAGACCCTGAATGAGATGGATTGACACAGTGGTTGCAACAATGGGTTCAATCATAGCAACAATTGTGAGGATAGTGCAGGACCAGGGCGTGTTTCATTCTATTCCACATGGGGTCGCTACAAGTCAAAATCGACGCAACAGCACTTAGAAACAATAACATGAACTTAGAAATATGTCTACCTTCGTGAGGCTCTCTAACGTTAACTATAAGTCTTTAGAAGCCTCTAAGTCATGAGAAAGTTATTTAGAAAATTTCTGAACTTAGACGTAGAAACATAGAAGTATGTGAAGAATGTAGTAAACAACCTTAGGTTAAGATAGCTTTGACTTGACTTGCTGTGATAAAAGAAGATAGAGCATACTTAATATTTGTAAACTAGCCTTGAGACATAAGTCTAAAGAACCTCCCTGATCTCTAACCTTGAAGAAAAATGCATCATTCAGCTAAGCTCTAACCTTAGAGAAAAGACATAACATACTAGTCTTTGATGTCACACTGGCCTTTGTCATGGGGAGCCAAGGTGACAAATTCACATATAAATCTAAATTTCTGCTCACTCACAGAAAGAGGGAAGAGATGGAGCTGAGATTCTGTCTGTTGCCACAGACCTGAACATACGATGGACCTCTGCTGAGTTCGAGCCATGGTTAAGCCTTCCTCTGAGATCTCTCATTAGAATTCTAAAGGTTTGGACCCCAACCATAGAACCAACATTGTAATCGTAATTGTTAATTCCAATTCTCCAGTTCTAAATGAATGTTGTGAGTTTCTACTTGTGTGGTTTGCATTGACTACCTTGCAATAAACTAAATGAGTTCATGCATGACAAACCTATTTCTTTAATAATTTCCAAGATATTAAATCCTCCAAAATAGGGACAAAGAGTCCCTTCCGTTACTACTTATACAGCACAACCAACCATTGCTCTGTAAGGCTGATCCTGATTTGTTTCATATGAATTTCCCAAGGTCATACATTGTTCACATTCATTTCAATGGGAATGCACACCCTTCCACACGTCAGCTATGGTCATGAATGCTGCTGCTGTTCAGTCAAGGTGGCAGTGATTCAGTGGAAAGAACTGGGCTTTGGAATCTGATAGACTTGGGTTTCAGGCAGCAGCCCATCAGCTCAGTGACCTTGGCAGTTATTTAACTTCCTTGAGCCCTTGGTTTCCTCATCTGTAAAATGAGAATTTATTACCTATTGTAAGTTGCTGAGCAGATTGAATGAGAAAACACAAGGAGTCGTTTAATGCAGCTGTTGCCGTTAAAACTAGCTACCAGTAATCTTTTGCATCATAGTTTTGGAACATAAATGTAGTCTGACAGTTGCAGTCAATATGGGTTAGCTTGTTTGTCATCTAAATTCTCATTTTTCAGTAATAATTGCTTCTCACAATACTGCAGAACTAACAAATAACAGCCTACCTATTTGCTTTAGATCCTAGAAAACTCAAGAAGGTGTAATACTAAGATCATCTGAAATTCGGATCTTGGCTTATTCTGAACTACTTAGTGTCCCTATCACAGGAAGCCAAAAAATAAATGGAAAAGACATGGGAAGTGAAAAAATTAAATGTCTTAATCTCACTCTTCCTCCCGAGGGCAGGAATTGAATCTGCATTCGTGTTTTGAGTATGAAAGCTAGTCCAGCTTTTAAATAGCACAAACGTTGGAGTTTCCAACCTGTCCCTTGAGAATATTCACTATAAAACCTTAAAGCTCTTTCCAAGCAGCAAACTTAAATTTCCAGATTATTGACAATTCCAAAGGACCCTCAAATATCCATGAATACTTGATCTGGTGTAATTCTCTATTTCTATATAAAATAGTCATCTAAACACACCCTATAGAAAAAAAAATATTGATTCTTTAAGCATATCCCAAAACTCTTTACTGTCGAGTTGATTCCAACTCATAGTGACCCTGTAGGAGAAAGTAGAACTGCGCCATAGGGTTTCCAAGGCTGTAAGTCTTTACGGAAGCAGGCTTCCACGTCTTTCCCCCATGAAGCACCTGGTGGGTTCGAACAGTGACCTTTTGGTTAGCCACTGATGGCTTAACCACTGCACACTAGTTCTTCTTTAAAACGTATCAGAAAGGTAAAATATATTTGACTAAAACTGCCAACTACTCTTACACTAGCAATTGCTCTCTCCTCGCAGAGCTAGTCTAGCATAATTCAACTTAACAGATTCCTCTTTCTTCCAGTTCGTTTTTTCGTATACAAGTAGAAAATCTTGCTGCTTCCTGGATGGGGAAAGGAGATGCTAGTATTTTCTTTATTTCACATTTAGTCACTGCCCTAAATCTGTGGCAAGTTAGTCTAATTGATTAGAAAGGCAGACATTATTTATTATCCCCATTTTAGAGTTGAAGTATCAAAAACTCCAAGAGATTCTGAATGTGTCCAAAGTGCCTGGACATCAGTGGCAAAGTTGTGACTCAAGCCCAGTGGCTCAGATACCCATCTGGTGTATTGAGGTTGGCATCACAGACTGGCCTTGTGGGAGCCAGCCATCTTCGTGTTGTTCACTTCACCTGAACCCCAGCGAGGTATCCTTCCAGAGTGTGTCGTTGTCACAAGTGGTGCCAAGAGACAGAGTCAGAGACAGAGCAGCAGACACAGCCCCTGCCAGAACCAGTGGGGCAGAGGGTGCACAAGGAGCGACTTGGCTAACTTCTGTTTCTTCGCCTTTTCAGAGCCCTGAGCTTCCCTTTGTGCTTTAGTTGAAAAAAATTAACTTGTATAAATCTGAGTTTACCTTCCCCATATGTGCAAATAGGAGTCCTTATGTAGTTCAAATGTTTGAGGTGCTCGTCTGCTAACTCAAAGTTTGGAAGTTCACCCAAAGGCACATTTGAAAAAAGTCTTGTTGATCTACTCCTGAAAAATCAGCCCTGGAAAACCTTATGTAGCACAGCTCTACTTTGACACACACGGGGTCTCCATGAATCAGAATTGACTCTATGGCATCTGGTTTTTTTATACCCAAATAGGCTGCCCCTTCAGGTTTTATTCACCTCTGAAAAGCCTTGATACCTCTTTCCCCTCACTCACTAAATCACAACAATTGTTTCTTTTAAGGGTCTTCACAATCTATCCCTTCATTTCTATTCCTGCTACCTCCAACCTTGTCCTGTGTTTTACAGTTTTGTGCCTAGGTTCTTGTTACAAGTTCCAAACTGCTTTCCCTGCTGACAAACTCACAAACATACCTCTCAATCTATTTACTATGGTGCTTCCAGATGAATCAACCTAAAGTCCTGTTGGTGTGCTAGAAAGTACACAGTATTTCGAGTCAAAAGACCTGGTTCTAGTACTGGCTGTTCCACTAACCTGTTGTTCGACTTTGGTTGAATTACAGAAAAGGTTGAACTGAAAGATTAGAATAGGCTAAGTGGTTATCTATTGAAGCAGTGGTGTATGTCAGAATAGCCCAATCTGATACTTATTTACTCCTTGCCTCACTACCTAAATCTATTCTTTGCCTGCTCTGGGTCTCCGAAGGCTGATCCTTTTGGACTGTATCACTGGGTTCCCCTGCCAGCTGGCTTCTTCTTGGCTATTGGGACATACAGATGGAACTGGGAGCAAGGCAGGAGAGAGAAATTGGGCTATTTTTCTCCTGCTGTTTCCGTTCTACAAGATTCCAGCTCTCACGAGGCTCCAGTAACATTATTTTTTTCTCTTGCCTGTTCAGACATAAGGATGCTAATCCTTACAAAGCTGCAGCATCATATATAAGGTGTGACCCAGATTCTAGGGACTCAGAGGTATATGAGACCCAGTCTTTGGGCTCACATAGCTCAGTTGCAATTGAGTCATCTGAATAAATAGACACAGACATCTAAATAATTAAGTACAATAGAGATGCTCAAGAAACATCATTTTTTAATTGTGAGTTTAATTATATTCCCTAGACACCAAACCTCTTGGGGCCAAGGATCCTGTCTCTTTTATGTTCCCACCACTGAGTACAATGTCTGGGCCACGAATAAAAAAATTAAGAAACAACTAAAAAAAGAAAAAGTGCAATGAAAACTTAGTTTAAGAAGTGGATTAATTTTGTTTTTGTGTACTAAGAAATGCTACATTTTAGACAAATGGTAGAATGAGTTGTTAAAAGAATTTGTGAAAACAGCTTACCTGCATGCTGGAGTTTTATTGTGTAGGCATGCATTGTTTGTCATGCTCATAACTAGAAAATCTCAGCCCAGAGGGACATACTTTGTCCTATGAAGAGTACTTTTGCATTATTCTCTCCTAAGAAAATGATAATTTTGTTTCAACAAACAGATACTCCAAAAAGTAGACCAAGTTTTACTCTTTTAAGACCTAGTTTAAATCTTCCCGCAACTTCCACATTCTTAATTTTCTCAAACTATCAAATTGTACCATGGAAATTGTCCATACAGTGACTGTTATTTTGTCATTGTTCTCATGTCATGTCAGCTCATCCATTTCTTCATTCAGTGATCTACTATGCGTAGAGTATCCATTGCGTTTGCTCTGTGATTCTGGGATCTTCATTCCCGTCCTTCCAACTCAAATATAAAATGCCTCATCATCTGTCTCTAGGCTCATTCCTTCCCTCAAGAGCTAATATCTTCTTATTCAGACATTCAGAAAAATGCTTGCCATCTGAGAAATCACACTGAAAGCACCTCCTATCTCAGAGGAAGTTAGTTACAAGGACAACAATTGTCTCGATTAGAGTCTAGCCTAGACCCTGAATGATTTATCCAGTCTCATGCGGTTAATCAAAGCATCAAAGGAGCAAAACCTAGGGAAGCTGTAGAAGTCACTGAGAGTCATTTGGAATGCCCTGAAATGAAATGTCATGTTACCAGTTGGGAAAGGGATTCTTGAAATACACGGATCTGGAAAGCTTGGAATGCCTGTCTATGGGATCCTGAACTGTGCTATAAAAAATGAAGCTATTCACTTATATACATACATTTGTATACAAATACATTTACGTATGATGATGGGAACACTGGAAATTCATTTAACCTTTGATATTTCATAGTGATGTCAATGATAGTGTGGAATGTTAGGCACAGAAGAGTGGGGGTAAATAATTATATAAGTGCTCATGTGTGCATAAAATGTTTAGGAAATATATAATATATAATCATGGGATAGATTGAACTACTATCTGCAATAATGGGCTCAAACACAGCAATGATTGTGAGGATGGCACAGGACCAGGCAGTGTTTTGTTCTGTTGTACACAGGGTAACTGAGTTGGAACTGGCTCCATGACATCTAACAACAACAACAACATAATTACCAGAGTAGCGTTGTTTTATGCTGACTCTCACCATGGAATGACATCTCTGTGCCTCATTGCAGAGGTGGGGTTCCCTATGAGAGGGACATCTACCTGCCTTGCAGAGTTTATGGATCATCTTTTCAGAAATTCCCTCTGCCTTTCTCCATTCACCTCGTGAAGACCCATTGCACCTCTTCTGAAGGGGACTCTCAGCTGGAGATATGCTTGCAGGAAGTTTACCAGGGAGTCTCTTGGGAACAACACAAACAAGGAAAGAAGGGCGTAGCCATAGCAGAATTTTCCGAAGCAACAAATCCAGACGTTCTTGAGGAGACCTGGACTTCAAAGCATAAACCAGCAAAGAAAGTCCCTGTCTTTTGAACCTCATGTGTTCGCACACCATGTCCCTTTGACACCAATGGGTTCTCCCTCAAACTTTGCAATCCTATTATGGGATAATTAATTGGACTTACGGCTAGTTACTAGGTTTGTCATGATGGTCTAGATCAGGAATGCCAAAAGCTTCATCGTGGTGTGCAGCAGGATGACGTCACCAAGTAAGAACATAGGCACTGGGTTCCAGAACCAGCTCACAGACCTGCTAACAACAGAGAAGTACTTAAATAATCACCAGGAAGAGATTCCTGTTCTCCCTGTCCAACAGGCAGAGATGGAGAAGATGTGATGAACTTGTGGAGAACTCAACCAGATCAGATGGACACCTGCAGCAGACCTGAATGGCTGGCTTAAAATCTGCCATCCCAGAAGTGGTAAGGGAGGATCTCACCACCACCAAGAAAGGAGAGCCAGGAGTGGAGGACTTCCTTTGGACCTGGGATCCCTGCACTGAGAACCTTCTAGACCCAGAAGACAGAGAGAGAGAGCTGTAACACTGGAGACGGCAAGAGATGGTGAGAAGCAGCAGCAGAGAAGCAGTGGCAGCAGAGGCAGCAGAACCAGGAGATGGGCAGGAGTCAGTGCAGTGGGCTTCCTGGCCCAAGGAGTGAGAAAACTGAGTGCCTTTGAGCCAAGTTTTCCTGGTGGAATGGGGTGCCTCCAGGCACTTATCACCAGAGCTAAAAGAGTTTTGTAACATTTGCCCAAGTAGTGGAGACGCCGAGGGGCCAGAGAAATGGCTTGGCTGAAAAGAGGCTGTCTTGATGGAAGAACTGTATCCTAAGCGTTCTTGAATGCGAATTGTAACCTGTTAGTTCCCTAATAAACCCCATAATTGTGGGAAAAAAAAAAAAATGAAGCTATTGTTTTAGACATACTTTGAAGGAAAACAGTTTTGGGGGTGTATGTAAAAGTTTGTAGGCAATCCAGACCTGACATTTGATCTTACCATGTTAAAATATGTATCCCTAATTGCAAATAAGGTTGTTAAAATATTCAAAATGGCCATGGGGGTTTCCACCTCAGAAGAAGGTCCAAAGGCCCATCTACAAGCAAAGCCCTATGGGCACTTCACAAAACTTTTTAAGTATCAACATCAACTCAAAACATATGGCAGCTCAGAGTATGAAAAGGAGGCTTTCATTTCTCGGAGAGATGCCAGTCTTCCGTTGGTAGCTCTGGGAAGGTTCCACTGCAAGAGAGGCTCGTGGGAGACACAGTGGCCTATGTGAAGCACATTGGTGGCCTCTTTTCTCATAGTCCCATTTATTAATGGTGGAAATTCAGTTGGCATGAGCTGATACTTTAGGTTGCCTACTGGGTTTTTTTGTTTTAAAGAAACTTGCTTTATTCTCATCGTTTGGATATAGACCTTCTTATGTGGGATCCCGTTTGGGGCCAAGTAAAATTCGTAATTAAGGAATTATTAATAAAAAATTAATTCCTTAAGTAAGTAAAACTTGCAGCTACAAGACTGTAAACCCCAGATTATTCATAGAGATGGGAGAACGCACTGTTCTGGTTAATTAGCTCTTCTAGTTATATAAGAGTTACGTGTATTCCGTACATAGACCACCAATTTTCAAAAAATTACAAGGCAATGTGCTCACCTAGTATTAAAACCATGCTGAACAAAACCGTTCTTGATTCAGAAGGTGCCTCAGAGAGTAATATGCCTCAGGGTCTCCATTAAACATGCCACTTTCAAGAGCTGTGGAAGAATAAACTCCCTCCCCACAGACCGATCCTGGGATGTGCGCTTTTAAACGAATTCTTCACGTTAACTTAGTTACTTGTGATTTATTTCTTTCTCGTAAAATGGAGCTCATTGTACAAAAACTGGAATCCTATTGGTCTGAATACAGGGACATGGATGTGGGAACTCAGATTCCCACAGCCAGATATAACCAGTCTTTTTTCTATATATATTTTTACATGGTTGAGATGACACTGCATAAAGAAATTACGTTCTTCTTTTTCATTTAAGATTCTATCATGAGCATTTTTACATGTCATTGAAATCCTTTATTGACAAAATTTATAATGGCTATATGATATTGCCTCAAGTAGATCAGCTGTAATATACTTTACCACTTCCCATTTTTGAACATTTATTTAAATTGTTTCTATCATTTGGCTATCATAACTATTGTTATGGTAATTATTTTTATGTATTAATTTTTGTGCACAGTTCTGATCATTTTCTTAAAATGATCGCCTAGAAGCTTAATTACTATCAAAGCGCTTGATCAATTTAAGGTTCTTAATATATACATATGGCAAAATTATTTTCCCCACAGGCTTATCAATTTATTCTACACAAGCTATAAATTTACGTGTCCATATTATCACCAAAACAGTGAAAATTCCTTTTCATTTTTGGTCATTTTCCCTCGCATTTCTCTTCTGGCAGGTTGTCTGGTCTAATCACTCATATTGTTTCTTGGCAAGCTTTTCTGAATGCAAAAAAAAAAAAAAAACAGATATTATAAATCTATACATGGTCTGAAGTTACATTTTCTTTCTGCAATAAACCAGGGTTATTCTTATAATCCTATATGATTTGAGGAAGGAGGTTATCATTTAAAAGCTCTCAGTGACTCCCTGAGTATTTAATAAAAAAAAAAACACCTCAGTATTTTCTGCAGAAGGGACATACGCTCATGATACTTGGAAAATTGACCTGAAAATCCACATTCTTTTTCAAATTACGAAATGCAAACAGTATAAGACAAATAGAGAACATTAAAACCCCAAGAAAAAAAATCAAAGCATATATGTTTTCTCTTTTTTTTGACTTGGTACCTCAAGGAAAAGAAAATCTCTCTCAAATTGAAAAGGATTTTTAGCTATGTCACTGCTCCACTTCCTTCCCTAGTCTTCCGACCTCTTAAACTCACCGTCATGGAGTCAATTCTGACCCATAGCAACCCTATAAGACAGAGTGGAACAGCCCCACAGGGTTTCTAAGGCTGTAAATCTTTATGGAACCAGACTGCCACATCTTTCTCCTGGGGAGCAGCTGGTGGGTTCGAACCCAGGCTCCCCAAATAGGGCAGAGCTGGCTCTTCCATTTCACCTTCTTGACCTCTCTGCCTCACGCTATCTGTTAAGCAAGCCAGGTCATTCTGCCACAGCTCAGTGGCTACTGCTGGGTCTTCAAATTATCCAGGGAAGCTAGTTACCTCAGAAATTCTGCCCCCAGCCCTTCTCCCAAATTAGCAGCTATGCGAAGATCACCATGAACATAACTAATGACAAAGAGTAACAGCTGCTGCTTCACTATTGGTTGGCAATGAGGAAGAGTTTAGAAATGTCATCAAAGCCCCGGACTTAAAGCAAAGTCACTATAAAACATACCTTGCTTCCTCAATAGGCAGATTTTCAGAACCGTAGTATATAAATTGAAATTAATAAAATTAATCATTAGCAGTGAAAATGATAATTGTATTTCAAGGATTTACATAAGGATATAAAAAAGCCTAAATAAGGTTACAGGATTCAATATTTTAGAAATATCTTTTAAATATAAAACCCTGCTTTTGTTTAAACAATTAATGCACCCTTCAGTCGCCTGCAAGAAACCCACAAATCTCAACTTACTTCTTGGCGGAAATTAAATAAAAACACAAGCAGGTCTAAATAAAATGTTATAATAGCTATAAAAATATGATAAAGAATTAGAGAAGCCATTTTAAATGTATTAGAAGTATTAAAAACAGTTTATTTATTTATTTATTTTAAGATCTAAGAGCAGCGGAAATGTCTTCAGCACTTACCCTGATGCCAGACACTGTTCCAAGGATTGGTCTGTATTAACCCCTGAATCCTCACACAAACATACCGGGTAAGAAACTAGTGTTGCCCCATCTTCCAGATAAGGAAACTGAGAGCAAGAGAGTTAGCAACTTGCCCAGTGCTTGCAATTAGGTTCAAAAGTTTTAACCTCTATACCGTCCTGCTTTCCCAGACTTTATCTAGAATGTTACTCTGTTTTTCAGAGGCCCCAACCTAAAAGAAGAAGAATGTGGCTGAATTTTGGCTGTAAATGAAATCATCTACTGGCTTTTGCAAGCCTCTTGGAAAAAATGACCATAATTCACATCTAAAAAAAAAATTAGAAAGAGAACCAGTCTATTTTCTGCTGACTCTCAAATTTGGGCAGTTAATTAAGCTATAGCTTTACCCCCAGATTGTGTATGTGATTATTTTCTGGAGGACTCAATTGAGCCCTGTCTAAGGAATGGGGAAGAAAAGCATGCTCAACACAAGGCTGGGTCTAGAGTAGTGTCTTTTCCTGGACACGTTTACTTTCCATCATGACAGTGGAGAAGGACCGTTGTACAAACTGAAATGCACCCTCTTCAGATACTACTCCTAAGAAAGGCCAGCACCCTTGTTTCCGCAGTTGTGAAACCATTTTTCTTCTCCCCTGCCCCACCCCTGACTTCTACCACCAGCCCCAGTCTCCCTGCCCCTGGTACCAACCTAAAGAAGAATTATGAGGTCTTTAAACTCTTACTGGATTAAACAAAGTCAAGCCCAGGACTGGACAGAAGAATAACTTCAAACTGAACACATCTGAAAATGTTTGGAGGCTGAGATCACTTAGATCTCTTATCTGGCTTGGGGTAGGGGAAAGCAGGTGAGAAGATGATAGTATTTTTCTTAGTCATCTAGTGCTGCTATAACAGAAATACCACAAGTGGATGGCTTTAACAAAGAGAAGTTTATTCCCTCACAGTCCGGTAGGCTAAAAGTCCAAATTCAGGGCGCCCGCTCCAGGGAAGGCTTTCTCTCTCTGTCGGCTCTAGAGGAAGGTCCTTGTGATGCATCAGTCTTCCCTTGGTCTGGGAGCATCTCAGTGCAGAAACCTTGGGTCCAAAGGACATGCTCTGTTCCCAGTGTTGCTTCCTTGGTGATATGAGGTTCCTAACTCTCCACTTGCTTCTCTTTCCTTTTATCTCTTGAGAGATAAAAGGTGGTGCAAGCCACACCCCAGGGAAACTTCCTTTACATTGGATCAGGGAGGTGACCTGAATAAGGGTGCTGTTACAACCCCACCCTAATCCTCTCAATATAAAATTGCAATCACAAAATGGAGGACAACCACACAACACTGGAAATCATGGCCCAACCAAGATGACACATATTTTAGGGGGGTACATAATTCAATCGATGACAGTATTGATAACTTAACAGAGTTCTGTGCTACTCAACTAAACCAATGAGCATCCTCTGGGACAGGAGTCAGTATCATCTCACCTCTCCTGGGACACAAAAGCACTGATAAATCACATCCTCCACAAAGCTGGTGATTCAAGAGTTGACATTAGTGACTGACTCGTTTACTTCCTTGCTGGGTTTCCATCCTTGGGATTCTTCCACATATAATAAAACAAAGAATCTTTATGCAATGTTTATTTCCAAGAAATTGTTCTAGCACTGACATTGAAATTATGATTCCAGCAGGGAACAGAGTATGGAAGACTACCATGTATTCAGGTTCCTTATACATAGGAGGAACATAGTAGACCCACAGCAAAATGAACATTGGAGACTTCCAGACCCTTCCTTTACCACATTAGGAAAGGCAAATCGTTGAACCTTAGGGGGCTGCAGGTTCTCATCTGTGAAAGAGAGATAACACTTATCTTAGTAATGTAGCACTGCTATAACAGAAATACCACAAGTGGATGGCCTTAACAAACAGAAATGTATTCTCTCACAATCTAGGATGCCAGAAGTCTGAATTCAGGGCTCCAGCTTCAGGGGAAGGCTTTCACTCTCTGTGGGTTCTGTGGGTAAGGTCCTTACCATCAATATTCTCCTGGTATAGGAGCTTCTCAGCACAGGGACCCCAGATCCAAAGGACATGCTCCGCTCCCAGCTCTCCCTTCTTGGTGTCATCAGGTCCCTCTCCCCTCTGCTGGATTCTCTGTCTTATATCTCAAAAGAGATTTACTCAAGATACAACCTAATCCTGTAGATTGAGTCCTGCCTCATTAACATAACTGCCTCTAATCCTGCCTCATTAACATAACTGCCTCTAATCCTGCCTCATTAGGATTTACAACACATAGGATTATCACATCAGATCACAAAATGGTGGGCATCCACAAAGTACTGGTAATCATGGCCTAGATAAGTTGACACATATTTTGGGGGGATACAGTTCAACCCATGACAACACTCCTAGGTATTTTTTTTTTACATAATTGATCCAACAATTAAATGGAACAATATAAACAACAGTGTAAATGAGAGAGCTGTGTAAATTATCATGGACTATAAAAGTATTAGAGCCCTGGTCGCACAGTGGTTAAGCACTTGGCTGCTGTGATTATTATGGTTGTGGGTCAACTTGGCTGGGCCATGATTCTCAGTGGTTTGGGAGTTACGTTGTTGTTTGGTAGTTATGTAATGATGTAACCCCTTCATGATGAGATCTAATATAATGTGATCCCCTCCAGGATGGGACATGCTATGAGTAGCCCGTCAGTTGAAAGGGAGTTTCCTTGGTGATGTGGCCTGCATCCAATATAGGTGGACTTTTTGGTAAGGCTCGTGGGCTTTTGCTTGCTCTGGACCCTGCAGCTGGCTCCTGTTAGTCTGACCTCTGGTTCTTGGGACTTGAGCTAGCAGCTTACCTGCTGTCTTACCTGCTGATTTGGGGATTTGTAGGCCTCCACAGCCTGTAAATCAGAGGCCTCCTATCTGACTTTCCAATCTTGGATTCACTAGCACTTGTGGCTATATGAGTCAGGAGAAGCCTCCAGCCTGACCCACGAACTTGGGACTTTCCAGCCTCTACAACCATGTGAGCCATTTCCTTTATATTAAATCTCTTTATATATGTTTATACACTGCACTGGTTTTGCTTCTCTAGAAAACCCAGCCTAAGACAGCTGCTAGCTGAAAAGTTAGTTCAAATCCACCAGCTGCTCTGTGGGGGGAAGATGTGGCAGTCTGCTTCTGTAAAAGATTTACAGCCTTGGAAACTGTATGGGACAGTTCTCTGCCCTATAGGGTTGCTATGAGTTGGAATCAACTCAAGAGCAATGGGTTTGGTTTTGGTTTTGGGATAACAATATTAAGATATTATTATTTTACTGAAATGATAAAGAACTATAAGCAAAGAACTAGACAATGATTTCTTAAGGTTATTTCTAGATCTCATGTTTTATACTTTAGCAGTAATACAGTTGTATAAATGAGTCCACAAGAGGTGTTTGCACACTCCTCCAAACACATAGCATATGTTGTTAATATCATCTATTTAATTTATTATATTATTCATTTGGAAATCAATCACATGTGGCTTTATTGTCATATATGGTTATTTAACTCTTATGATTTTGTGCATGCAGGTATAGATCTCATCTCTCCAACAAGGCTGTAAAACCCTTCAGGACTATTTAATGAGTGTTGTGCATATTAAATGAGATGATGTATATCAATAACCTAGTATTGTACCTGACACATAGTCAGAGCCCAATAAATTATAATTATTATTTTATTTCAAAAGGCCTAGTCTATGCTTAGGTCCAGAGTATGTACAAGCTGATGATTAACCAGTGCAAGTAAGAATTACCATGCTATTGGCAATTGTTTGAATATTCATTTCAGCAATAATCATATACGACTTAAAAAGAATAATAATGGCCCTTTAGCAAATGATATGACCAACTAAGTGACAGTATTTAAGAGTGGAGAAGGGGTACTGATTATGAACACAGGTTTAGGATTGAATGTCTACTCTAACTCTAAATAGATGTGTGGTTTTGGCCAAATAACATCACTCTGTCAACTCGAAAATGAGAATAATACTATCTACTCCAGGGTTCCAAGTAAATGAAGTCATTTTACTTGTATCCACAACCAACAGCCATGGAAGCAGCGGTCAAGAAATCAAAAGACGCATTAAAAAAAAAAACAAAAACCCAGTGCTGTCGAGTCAGAAAAGACACGTTGCATTGGGTAAATCTGCTGCAAAGGACCTCTTCAAAGTGTTGAAGAGCAAAGATGTCACCCTGAAGACTAAGGTGCGCCTGACCAAGCCATGGTATTTTCAATCACATCATATGCATGTGAAAGCTGGACAATGAATAAGGAAGACCGAAGAAGAGTTGACGCCTTCGAATTGCGGTGTTGGCAAAGAATGTTGAACATACCGTGGACTGCCAAAAGAAGGAACAAATCTGTCTTGGAACAAGTGCAGCCAGAATGCTCCTTAGAGGCAAGGATGGTGAGAATGCATCTTACATACTTTGGACATGTTGTCAGGAGGGATGGTCCCTGGAGAAGGACATCGTGCTTGGCAGAGTACAGGGTCAGCGGAAAAGAGGAAGACCCTGAAGAGGTGGATTGACACAGTGGCTGCAACAACGAGCTCAAGCGTATCAACGATTGTAAGGATGGTGCAGGACCGGGCAGTGTTTCGTTCTGTTGTGCATAGGGTCGCTATGAGTCAGAACCGACTTGACGGCACCTAAAAACAACGACAACTCCAGGGTTGTTGTAAGAATTAAAGAAATGTATCTGAAGAACTGGAACAGAGCCAAATAGTTGTTGTTCCCCTTATTATTAAAAAAAAAAAAATTTTTTTTTTTTTTTTTTTAGAGTTCAACAATTTTGTTTCTACAGGAAAAAGATTTACAGGTCCACAAATAAATAAATATGAAAGCTTGCTTTGATTTCCTGTCTGTTGGATCTCCTAGTCCCCTAAGCCAATCTTTCCACTTTGAAAATTTAAGTAGAACAAGTATTATATGTATTAACATATTTAATGCACATATTTTTTTCTGAAAAAGAAGTTTGCAATACCAGAAAACGTGTTTGGTTGTTGAAAAGCATACTTTTCTGGTGTAGACTAAGATTGGATTAGTAGCCATCAGAGAAATGTAAATCAAAACCGTAATGAGATAAGACTTCATACCCACTAGAATGATGTCTTAGTCATCTAGTGCTGCCGTAACAGAAATACCACAAGTAGATGGCTTTAACAAAGAGAAATTTATTTCCTCACAGTAAAGTAGGCTAAAAGCCCAAATTCAAGGCGTCAGCTCCAGGGGAAGGTTTTCTCTCTCTGTCGGCTCTGGAGGAAAGTCCTTGTTTTCAATCTTCCCATGTTTGAGGAGCTCCTCAGGTGCAGGGACACCATGTCCAAAGGACATGCTCTGCTCCTGGTGCTGCTTTCTTGGTGGTATGAGATCCCACTCCCAGCTTGCTTCCCTTTCCTTTTATCTCTTGAAAGACTGAAAGTAGTGATTGATTCCCTGTAACTGGGGAGATTAGAGGGAAATGGGTGGTGATTGCTAATGGGTACAGGGTTTCTTTTTAGAGTGATGAAATATTTCAAAATTGTGATGGTTGCACAACTCTGTGAATATATTTAAAAGAATTGAGTCATACAATTTAAGTGGGTAGATTGTATGGTATGTGAATTATATCTTAGTTGTTGTTGCGTGCCATAGGGCTGATTCCAACTCACAGTGACCCCATGTCACAGAGTAGAATTGCCCCAAAGGGTTTTCTTGGCTGTAATATTTACAGAAACAGATCACTAGGTTCTTCTACCGCAGATTAGATAGTGCCTTAAGCCAATTTCTCTTGAGAAATAAAAGAGAGACATGGGGACCTCGTACCACCAAGAATGAAGAGCAGGAGCATGTGTCCTTTGGACTCAGGGTCCCTGCACTGAGAAGCTCCTCGACCAGAGGAAGATTGATAACACGGCCCTTCCTCCAGAGTCAACAGAGAAAGCCTTCCCCTGGAGCTGATGCCCTAAATTTGGACCTGTAGCCAACTAGGCTGTGAGAGCAGCACTAGATGACTAAGACAGAATTTGGTACCAGGAGTGGGGTGCTGCTCTAAGAGATAGTTAAAATGTGGAAGTGGTTTTGAAACTGTGAATGGACAGGAGACTCAGAAGGAAGTAAGGAGAACTGTTAACACTGGAGAAGGAAGGCACAGATTGGTGATAAACAATGGCAAAGGACCAGCAGCAGCAGAGGACCAGTAGCAGCAGAACCAGGAGACCAGTGTGAGACATCACAGGAGCCGATTCACGGAGCATGAGAGCTGAATGCCTTTTGGATGAAGTTTACTGGCAGAGTGGGGTACCTCCAGGCAATTATCCAGCCAGATGCAGGCATGAGGCCAAGAGGAAGGAACCAGGAAACAGAAGCTGACGAGACAAGGAACACAGGAAGCCAAGATGCCTCAGTCTCAAAAGGTAAGGCCTCAATCTCTGGAGGTTTCAAAGGGTGGAGCCATGGCCTCTGATGTTTCTAAGGGTGGCGTCACCACTCAGATGGACTAGGAGAATAGTACACCTAAAGCCAAGGGAGCAGAGTTGCCATCCCAGTGGGCCTGGAAGGCAGAACTGAAGCCCAGGGCCTAGGGGCCTCAACTCAGCCAATACCTAGATTCTGGAGGGCAGGACCATTGTGTAAATCGTCACAGAGAACGAGGATTATTTTCAAGCCTTGAGGGTCAAAGTAACATGTTCTGCTAACTTGCTCAGCACCTGTTATGCTTCTTTTCCTCCAGTTTCTCCCATTTGTAATGGAAATGTCTAGCATGTGTCTGTTCTGCCATTGTACTTTGGAAGCAGATAACTTGTATTCTGGGTTTCACAGATATGGAAGAATTTTTGGATATGGAGTTGATTTAAGACTTTTGCTATGATATGATGGGGCAAATATGTTTTACACATTGTAAAGACATGAATTTTGGGGGGTCAAAGGGTGGAATGTCATGGATTCAATTGTGTCCCCACAAAATATCTGTCAGCTTGGCTAGGTCATGATTCCCAGTATTGTATGATTGTGGACCATTTTGTCATCTGACGTGATTTCCCTATGTGTTATAAATTCTATCACTATGATGCAATGAGATGGATTAGAGGCCATTATATTGATGAGATCTACAAGATTAGTGTCTTGGTTATCTCATGCTGCTGTAACAGAAATACCATAAGCGGGTGGCTTTTAACAAAGAGAAAGTTATTGTCTCGCAGCCTAGTAGGCTAGAAGTTCAAATTCAGGAGAAGATTTTCTCTTTGTCGGCTCAGGAAGAAGATCCTTCTCATCAATCTTCCCCTGAACTAGGAGCTTCTCTGCACAGGAACCCCAGGTCCAAAGGATGTGCTCTGTTCCCAGCGCTTCTTTCTTGGTGGTGTGAGCTCTCCAACTCTCTACTTGTTTCCCTTTCCTTTTATCTCTTGTTAGATAAAAGGTGGTGCAGGCCACACCCCTGGGAAATTCCCTTTACATTGGATCAGGGATGTGACCTTAGTAAGGGTGTTACGATCCCACCCTAATCCTCTTTACCATAAAATTACAATCACAAAATGGAGGACAACAACACAATGCTGGGAATCATGGCCCAGCCAAATTGATACACACATTTTGGAGGAGACTTAATTCAATCCATGACATTTAGATAGTGTCTTAAAACAATCTCTTTTGAGATATAAAAGAGAGAAGCGAGCAGAGAGACATGGGAACCTCATATCACCGAGAATGAAGAGCGGGAGCACGCGTCTTTGGTCGTGCGGTCCCTGCACTGAGAAGCTCCTCCACCAGGGAAGATTGATGACATGGACCTTCCTCCAAAGCCAACAGGAAAAGCCTTCCCCTGCAGCTGATGCCCTGAATTTGAACCTGTAGCCAACTAGATTGTGAGAGCAGCACTAGATGACTAAGACAATCAGTAAGTGCTTAGAGTCCTCTTCACTTTTAGCAAACAAGTTTGTGTCATCTGCATATCGAAGGTTCTTAATGAGTCTTCCTCCAATCTTGGTGCTGTGTTCTTCATATAGTCCAGTTTCTTGGATTATTTCTCAGCATACAGATTGAGTAAGTATGGTGAAAGGATAAAACCCTGACACACATCTTTCCTGACTTTAATCCATGTAGTATCCCGTTGTTCTGTTTGAACAACTGCCTATTGGTCTATGTACAGATTCCTCATGAGCACAATTAAGTGTTCTGAAATTCCCACTCTTCACAGTTTTCCTAGCTGTAATTTAAGTCTATAACTAGCAACAATGAAACCTTTTTTTTTTAGAGGTAGTTACTTTTAAGTTGCATTTGTTTCCAGCTGTAAATTTATATCATAAAAATCTTGAAATATTTGTATTTATAGAATTTGTAGACATTTTCTAACCATTCAACAGAAGCATTATAAAAATTATGGAAAGCAAAATATAGAGCTAAGAAATTAAGAGATAAAGCACATGCATCAATTATAATTTGTTACATGATACATTCTAAGAACTGCAATCAAATATTCAGTAATGTAATGATGAATAAGAAGGCATCTTTTTACCTTTTTGGTGAAAAAGTAATTTTTAGAGGGGGATTCCTATACGTATTTTCATTAAAAGTGTATTGTTAAATCACATTCAGGCTTTACAGTATCAATATTTGACATATAAACTTCAAAATAGTTTTCCTTCTTAAATTACCATATCATCCCATGTCTTTAAAATTAAATTACTATATTATTGTTAGAATACACTTCACTTAGTAACTGCATCTTATATGTAAATAAAACAATTTTTATAATTCCTAAAATGTCAAATTTTAGCAAATGTATTTAGAATAAGAGATAGATGTTCTAAGTAAAGCTTCTTAATTCTAATATCAAAAGACGAAAACTCATGGTAAACTAGAACTTTCAAAAAGGTGTATCTGTGAGTCTTTGCTCAAGAAAAATATGTATATCTATTAGCATGTTATCAGGAGGGACCATTCCCTGGAGAAGGACATCACACTTGGTAAAGTAGAGGGTCATAGAAAAAGAGGAAGACCCTCAACGAGATGGATTGACACAGTGGCTGCAACAACTGGCTCAGATAAAGCAAGGATTGTGCGGATGGTGTGGGACCAGGCAGTATTTGGGAACCGACTGAAGCAGCTAACTTACAGATTTGTATGTATAAATCAAGATTAAAATATCTCCATGATTCACATTTATTTTACTCACATCTTTTTTCTCATTTAAATTTATACTTGACATCATTTTAGTGAATGTGAAATACCTCTTAGTTTTAAGATTTGGTTTCAGTTTTATCTTTACAAAAATTTTCATTAAAAATAGAACTAGAAAATATTTAACAGTCATTAAAACTACATTTAAAAACATTTAAAGCTGGAGGTAGGTTGAAAAACAAAACATAATTTTTTAAAACAAAGGCCATTACCATAAACAAAGAAAACTTCGAATTTAAAATTTGGGCCAAAATACAATACTTGTTTTGAATTATACAAAATTATTTGTGTTTCAAACTACTCACATTTCTTTCACATGTTCTGGGCTCTCCTTGGTATGTTCTAGAAAACAAATTGGAGAAAATGAAGAATCATGTAATTAATATTAAGAAGTGTGAGTCTCTCATCTTGTAACTACATAAAAAATAAAGGATTCAATTTTAAAGAATTCTCTGAGACTTGAACTGAAGACATCGCTTACGCGTTATGTTTTATTTTCTCACCGTATTTAGAAAGCTGTGTTAGTGCAAGACAAGGAGTTTTCCTGACACTTGCTTCTGATTAATGATCGTGGCTCACAGTGAAACAGCTAACATGGATTTACACGGAGCTTTAGCAAATTTTCTTTTTTTTTAGCAAATAGCTTGACTTTCCAAGAAGCGATACTTTTTCAAAGGAATCCTCAAGAAAGTCTTCAAAGGTCAATGAAAAGATAGAACTTTCAGTTTTTTCTTCCCACTAAATAATTCAGCATATTTAAAAGTATTTTTGTAGTCAAAATACTGTAGAGATCTAGAAGTTACTCTAATTTTAAAAGGTAATCATCTCAGTTTCTTTCTAAGTGTCAATTAAAGCCATGTTTAATGTTTCATTTCACTGAGTGTTGTTACCCTGAACACTAATGATGTGATGATGGTGGGGTGTTAAAAATAAATGCTAAAAATCATTTCATATTACTCCTATATAACAAAAGTGCACTGAGTATATGCAACATATTAAACAATTATTGTAATGCAATTAACATATGTTTTCAAAGGTGAAAATTAACTTTTCAAAAATCTAACTGAAAGCTGTTTTTATAACATACCATCAAGAGGAACCAAACTGGATCTCAAATTATGTAAATAAATTGATTTGTAATTACCTAATGGAAATAAATTGAATTTAGCTGAGTTTATTTTCCATAATTATATACTTTTCAAAAACTTTTTTTTAACTATAAAATATACCCCAGCGACCAAGTAATGTCACTGGAATGAATTCCTTTAACAGACGTGAAGGTCTTGATGACAGTTATTTTCCAGGTCTAGGGTTCCACAATCACATCTCTGAAAGATTTTTTACATGAAGTGTTTGAAGAAGTGGTGGACGTGTTACTGATCTCTGAGGTCCATTCCAGGTCTCCTTGGAGGCAGAGGAGGGGCAAACAGGAGAGAAGAAAAGGTAATGCTGATAAGGGAATCTGAACCAAATGTTGTCGCATGCTAGTACCGATTAGATGCCCTTGTCAGGGAGGTGTTACAGAGGTCCAGGGTGAAAGAGGGAAACAAGAGGTCAAGTGTGGGCACATGGGTTAAAAAAAAAAAGCTTGTGCTAAATTAAAAAAAAAATACTGGAGGGAAAATAAATTCTTAATCTACTCCTAAACCCTCTTTCCTTTTCCTTTTTAAGTATTATTTGGTCCCGTTAAGAGAAGAACGGAGGTGAGTCTTGTTGCTAGTTGTTAACAAATATCAAATTTATCACACATCTATTCACTAACTATGCATTAAGTACCTGCTAGATGCCAGGCCTTGTGAACACAGAGACAAAAATCCTTGCCATGTGGAGTTTACGTTCTGGTAGCAGTAACAGGCATTATACAAAGTAAATGAGTAAACTGGGCATCGTGTTTCACTGAGTATTGAAAACGCAGTTTTCACATTTTATGTATGTAAATTAATACACATTATTGAAGGAAACCCTGGTAGCATAGTTGTTAAGAGCTACAGCTGCTAACCAAAAGGTCAGCAGTTCGAATCCACCAGGCACACCATGGAAACCCTATGGGGCAGTTCTACTCTGTTCTATAGGGTCGCTATGAGTCAGAATCGACTCTACAGCACCAGTTTTTTTTTTTTTTTTTTTTTAATTCAATTGAAGTTCAGTCATATTTTACTTGGTGGTATTTTTTCTTTCTTGGTGGCCCATAAAATAATGATACAAACCTTCAGTGATAGCATTTAGTATTGAGGAAAGTACAGTAAGGTATTAGAAAGTAATAAGTGCTATGCGTGAAAATAAATCAGAAAGGAAGACTAGACAGCAGAATATTGCAGTTTTCAATAATATGGTCAGGGGTAGCCTCACTGACATGGTGCCGTCTGAGTCCAAATTTAAAAGAGATGAGGGAGCAAGCTGTGCAGAGTATTCCAGGGAGAGGAAACTGCAAGTGCAAATGTCCTGAGACAGAAGGGTACCTGGTCATGCTCTGGGAAATACAAGATGATCAGTGTAGCTGGAGCTGAAGGGGGTATAGGCAGCAGTAGTAAAAGATTAAACCAGGCTGGTAACTAGGAAGCCAGACTCTACAGGGCCTTGCAGACTATTGTAAGGACTTTGGCTTTTACTCTGAGGTGGAGAGCCAAAGGAGGCTTTGTGCGGACATGTTATGAAAGATATGTAAAAGAATCCCTCTAGTTGCTGTGTTAAAGAGCCCTGGTGGCACAATGGTTAAGCGTTCAGCTGCTAACCAGAAGGTAGGCAGTTTGAAACCACTAGCTGCTCCACAGGAAGATGTGGCAGTCTGCTCCTATAAAGATTACAGCCTAGGAAGCCCTATGGGGCAGTTCCACTCTGTCCTATAGGGTGGCTATGAGTCAGAATTGACTCAACGCCACGTAACAACATTATTGCTGTGTTGAGAATGAATGGACTGACGGGGAGCAAGGTGGAAACAAACAGATCAATTAGGAATCTACTTTGGTAGTCCAGCTAAGAGACGGTGGTGGCTAGCACCAGTGTGTTAGCGTTAAAGGTAGTAATAAGTGGTCAGATTCTGAATAGTTTGAAAATATTTTGGACGTGGAGTTTGAGAGACAGAAGTGAGCCATGAATGACCCCAAGGTTTTTGGCCTGAAAAACTGGAACTAAGGTGTTATCATTAATTATTCTGATTGTAAATCAGAGGTTCCTTATACTAAATCAGCAAGTTTCCAACTGAATAGGGACCTGTGTATTCAAAATAAAAAATTCCAAATAGTAATGACCATGGGAATCTGGCCAAGGGTGTTTCTACAATACGTAAGTGCCCACCAAAGGAGTGGAAAAATGAAGACAGGCAAGAAAGGAAATTAGCTTTTATTGAGCATCTCTACATACCAAGTTGTTCATTTAATCCTAACAAACACCATACAGTGTTGGTATTAATTATCCCCATTTTAAAAGTAAGGAAATTGGGCCTTCAGTTGATTAAGTAACTTACCAAAGCCATATAGCTATGGCTGCCCTTGTAGAGGTGAAAGTTCTTCTGGAACCGGCTGCAACGTATCATTGTTCCAAAAAGCAGCTCTCAGCCAACATGCCTCGATGTCTCAGGAGTGACTCATATTTCACCGGTGGAGCTCCTTGACAAGTCAGAGCAGCCTTTGTCCAATACCCAACTGCACTTGCTCAGCCCTGTACCTTTTTTCAAGACTCTATCCTGGAGTCAGTCCTCAAAACCTACAGATCTTCCAACTGCCTTTGTCCACATCACCATCAGATCGTTGGCCCCGGTGATCTTCATTCTGTGATCCTTGCTCTTAGATAGTTTACAGAGCTACTGTAGCAGGAAGAGAGTTTGTTGTCAGCTAGAAGTCAGTGCAGACCTGGGTTCCCCTACACTTTCTGGCTCTGTGACCTCAGGCAGTCAGCTAGAAGTCAGTTGAGACCTGGGTTCCCCTACACTTTCTGGCTCTGTGACCTCAGGCAGTGTACTCAACTTTTCTAAACTTCAGGTTCCTTATCTTTAAAAAGCAGACAATTCTAACTATTTTACAGTGCTGTGAGAATTAAATGTGATGGTGTTTATAGAGCCCCTAGTGCAGGGTTTGATACTAATAAATGCTTCTTAAATGTACGCTATTACTATTTCCTGGCTCCTGTCCCAAGTAACAATAATAGGAGATGGACACCAGGCCCTATGAGCTCCTGGATTCCAGTGGGAGCTTATCATTCAGAATCTCGCATTCATTTCCCAAATACCACTTGTTTCTCCTAAAAAGCTAAGGCTGCACTGTGTTCCCTATGTTTCTGGCCACTCAGCCCAGCCAGTGAGCTATGACTAAGTGGAGGTAGAGACATAAATGAGCAAAGCAGAAGGCAGTGTTGGAAAAGCTGGCACTGCTTGTCCTTCTGGGCATGTAACCTCATCTTCCTCATCAGCCCTTTGACTCATGAGTTGGAAAAGACTTGGAAGAAGGAGCTGTTCCTCTTTGTGCTTCTACAGACTAATGCCAGTTAGATGAGCATCTGCCTTGTATTTCAAGATCTCAGGAAGAAACAGATTCTCCAATTTCTCTCAATGCTGTTTTTTAGTGTGGTGAAATAGTTGTTGCTGTTGTTGTTTCATGAAGGTAACATTTTTGGAGTTAATTATTTTATTTCATGCTGACTCACATGTTATTCACTTCTTGAAACATTATTTTGGGATATTTGAGTTAAATAAAATATATTCTTAAAATTAACTTCATTTGTTCCTTTTACTTTTTTGTGGCTACTGGAAAATTTAAAGTTATATATGTTGTTTGTGTGTTGCTATGGTGCTGAACAGATTTCAGCAGCACTTCCAGACAAAGGATGTACTAAGAAGAAAGGCCTGGCAATCTACTTCTGAAAAAAGATCAGCCAACAAGAACCCTATGGATCACAATGGTCTAATTTACAACCAATCATAGGGATGACACAGGACTGATCAGTGCTTCCTTCTGTGGTGCACGGTGTTGTCATGAGTCAGGGCGAATTCAACGGCAGCTAAAAACTACAAGCCCAACTAGTACCACCTGGCAGGGGACTCAGAATGTCCCATTCATTCATTTATGTAAGTAGAATTTACTGAACAACTATTATGTCTCCCAGACCCTGTATAAATTGTATAAGACCAGTAAGGAATCAAGACAAACATGATTTCCTGGCCTTGTGGAACTTACAGTCTAATGAGGGAGCTATATATTAAACAAATAAATTTCTAAACAAATATTTAAATCAGGGAAAGTGTCAAGAGCAATTACGAAAGTATAAGGTGGTTAGGAAAGCCTTCTCAGAGGAAGTGATATTTTAATTAAGTCTTGTGTGAGTTAGGAGTTGGCTTAATGAAAGATGTTCCAGGGAGAAAGAAAGAATAGCTGGTGCAAAGGCCGTGAATTAGGATGGACTTGGCACCAGAGCAGCACTGTCCAACAGAAATGGGATTCAAGCAATACATATACCTCTGACTTTTCTAGTAGCCACAATTAAAAGAGTTAAAAAGGAATAAAGTTAATTTTAAGAATATATTTAACCCAAATATCCCAAAATTTCACTTCAACATGTAAGAAACATAAAGAAAAATCAAATATTTTTACATTCTTGTTTTCATACTAAGTCTTCAAAATATGATGTGCATTTTATACTTACAGTACATCTCAATTTGGACTAGCCATCTAATGGCTACCATACTGGACTGCATAGGTCTAGAGCATGGCAGGTCTTGACTGACAGGCTGGAGAGTATGAACTTTGTTCTGAAGGTCATAGAGAGTGATGGATGCAGAAAATGTAGGTTTAAATTGGGCTCTAGAATGATAATTCCTGTGGCAGTGAGGAGGTTGGAACATGGGGAGTCTTGGACTACTATGCAGTTGCAATATACCCAGTAAGGGATGGTTAGACAGTGTCTTAGTTATCTAGTGCTGCTATAACAGAAATGCCACAAGTGGATGGCTTCAACAAACAAGTTTATTCTCTCACAGCCTAGTAGGCTAGGAGTCCAAATCAGGGCATCAGCTCCAGGGGAAGGCTTTCTCTCTGTCAGCTCTGGAAGAAGGTCCTCGTCATCAGTCTTCTCCTAGGCTAGGTGCTTCTTGGCACGGGGACCCTTGGTCCAAAGGACATGCTCTTCTGGTGTCACTACTTTCTTGATGATATTAAGTCCCCCTGTCTCTCTGCTCGCTGCTCTCTTTTATATCTCAAGAGATTGGTTTAAAACACAATCTAATCTTATAGATTGAGTCCTGTCTCATTAACATAACCACCACTAATCCCATCTCATTAACATCACATAGCATTTATAACACATAGGAAAGTTACATCAGATGACAAAATGCTGGACAATCACACAACACTGGGAATCATGGCCTAACCAAGTTTATACACATTTTGGGGGGACACAGTTCAATCCATAATAGACAGTGAGGAAGGAGAGAAGAGAGTAGTTGGAAGAAATATTTCAAAGAGAGAATCACTTGAATTCATAGGATTCAGAGCTTGGTTTGTTGTGGGGATGGTTTAGGGTTCTGGTATTAGCATTTCTCTAATCAATTCTGGGAACACTGGAGTAAGAACAGGTTGGGGTGGGGGAATGTTTGTTTTAGGTACCTGTAGAGCATTCTGTTAACTAAGACCTTCAGCAGAAAGAGATGATTAGTGCTCATATAGTCAGCACAGAGATGGCCAAGAGGAGGCTCTATACTGGCCACTTCTCCACATCTCCTTGAGTGACTACCAATTACTCAGCAGGCATGTATAGGGAAACATCAATTCAATTGACTGTGGATTCTCGGCAGAAGCCACAAAAGCCAGAAGGATGTGGTTCACTATTTTTCAAGTACTGAAAAAAAAAAACAAAACTATCAACCATGGCTTCTGTATCTAGAGAAATATCATTTGACGATAAAGGGGAAAATAAAGACATTCTCTGATGAAGAACTTAAGAGAATTTGTTGCTAGAAAACCTACCATTAAAAGAATCCTAAAGGAAGTTCTCTGTACAGAAAGAAAATGAAAATAGAGGAGGCTTGGAATTTCAGAAAGGAAAAAAGAACATAGGAATGGGTAAAAATAGGTCGAAGTCAAAATGAGTAAGTATAACAGACTATCCTTCTCACAAGTTTTTATATCATGCTTAATGCTTGAAGCAAAAATTATCAAACCACTTGATGTAGTGCTCAGTGTATATAAGGGAAATAAAGACAATTATATTTTTAAAAAAGTGGAGGGGGTAAAGATACTTAAATGGAAGTAAACTTTCTACATTTCACTTGAAGTAGTAAAACAAAAGTGAATTACAGTACGGACTGAGGAAAGTTACATACGTATATTGTAATACAGAGATGAATCACTAAGAGGTTTATGAAGCAATGTACAATACTCAAAAAAAACCACTATTAATAAATCAACATAGAATAAATGAATGAATGGAAATTGATTTTCAGGAATATCTAATAAAAAAGGCTCCCTTTCATCAACCAGAAAAAATACTGTATATAAAATTTTAAAACCATTGCAACTACATGTGACATAACTTTTTATAAATTATCAAATTAGGATATTAAAAATTTCATCATGCAAAAGTATAAAATCAGTGTAAATGAAAGATGAACTCAATCTCACTATGACAAAAGTAGAAAGTCTGGGGATTTGATCATCACAATCATGTCTTCATCTCATCATTTTATTCACGTTACTTTTGTTTTTTAATTTACTGCCTTTAACCTCATCCGAAAGAAGCCCTGGTGGCACAGTGGTTAAAATGCTCAGCTGCTAACCAAAAGGTTGGAGGTTCAAACCCACCAGCTGCTCCATGGGAGGAAGATGTGGCAGTCTGCTTCTGTAAAGATAATAGTCTTGGAAACTCTATGGGGCAGTTCTACTCTATAAGGTCTCTATGAATTGGAATCGACTCCACAACAATGAGTTTTAAACCTGATCCAAAGCAGCTGCTTTCCCACAAAGAGTCTAATCTCTTTCACCAGGGGGAATAAAATGGGGTTAAAAATGCAGCCAGACACAGCCCCATCTCCATGAGGTTTCAGGACGGAGGAGGATATGTGCAGTGCCAGAAGCTCATAAAGTTGGTTTGAAGGCAGGATTATCTTGCTCTCTGAAGACAGAAGTCATTAGAACGAGGTAGAAGGCTGCTGCATGCAGATCTCTACAGAGGGAATGAATGCCAGACTCCCCTTTCATTGTCCTGGGCTGTGAAGAACTCTTCAAAGAGGGCCGCTGCAGGCATGTGGGCCCAGGCTGAGGTCAGCTCTGCCACTGCTCACTCAGTGACCTCTGGTCCAAGCAACCACAACCAGAGAGAGAGACATTGCCTCTGTAGAAGATCAAAGCTCCAGCTCTACCCGCTGCTTCTGTTCACTCTAGTGCTGAGGAGGCTACTTGACGAGGGAAAGGGAAGGGGAGAAAAAAAGAGAAAGGCATTTTAGCACGATGTAAATCATTGCTAGGCACATAAGAAACACTTGGCCAAAGTTGCAGGCCAGGTGGCTAAAATGTAACCAGCCGGCTGCCTCTGCCACAGCTGCTTTCGGAAACACAAATGAGTGAGGAGACTGCAAAGTTGACACAGGTAACGAGAGACGCAGAAATTAAGTCTAGACAACGGCTCTGACCAGCAGAACTCCTCTCTAAGGGCTCCCCTTCCAGGAGAAGCCTTTGACTCACTCACCACAGCTGTCAAACCAGAGGTCAGAAGGAGGAAAAGGGGCAACTAGGGGCAATCCATTTTTTCTCAGAGGCGTTTGCTTCCTCTTGTTTTGACATCATTCCCCACAGCCTGCACAACGATGACTTCGGGACTCTAGGATGAAGATGCTAGTCACTCAGGCTCTGCGTTCTGCATTAGGGTGACCAACCATCCATGTTTGCCCGGGACTTCTCTTTCTTGGTTTTAGGGCTGAAAGTTCCACATCCAAGGAAATCCCTCATCTCAGGAAAACTGGGACAGTCGGTCATATCTGAGGAACAGCAAGATTATACAGCTGACTCTGATGTTCATGGAAAGATGACTGCAGCTGGTTGAATGGTGGCGGGCAAAAAAGGTATGTCCATGCCCTAGTCCCCAGAACTTGTGAATGTGACCTTTCTTCAAAAAAGGGTCTTTGCAGATGATTTTAAGTTAAGGATCTGGAGAAGGTCATCCTGAATTTCTGGCTGGGCCTTAAGTCCAATGACAAGTGTCCTTATAAGAGACAGAAGAGGAGAAAATGCGGAGACACAGAGGAAAAGGAGATGTGAAGTCAGAGGCAGAGACTCAAGCCACCAGAAGCCAGAAAAGGCAAGGAATGGAATCCTCTCTAGAGCTTAGCAAGGGAATGCAGCCTTGCCAACAACTTGATTTTGGACTTCTAGCCTCCAGAACTGTGGGAAAATCAATTTCTGTTGCTTTAAGCCACCCAGTTTGTGGTAATTTGTTACAGCAGCCTCAGAAGACTAACACAGAGAGCCTGGTGCTTGGAACACTCTCCCTTGAGGCCCCAAGATTTTTCAGTGAAGACACTGGACAGGTGGGAGGTAAAATAGGTAAAGTATTACTAAGTCAATGAGGCTGAGAAAAAGTGGAAAGATGAATCCTTAGGAGTCATCAATGAGTTAGGAAGACTGACTTTTTTTGTAAACACTGATTACATAAGAATTTGCCTTAGGGCAAAATATAACCAAAAAAAAAAAAAAGGCCAAATCTGTTACTCTCCACTCAGTTCTGACTCATAGTGACCCTATAGGACAGAGTGGAACTGCCCCACAGGGTTTCCAAAGATCACCTGGTGAATTTGAACTGCCAGCCTTTTGGTTAGCAGCCAGAGCTTTCAATCACTACGCCACCAGGGTTTATAGTTTATATTGTATATATACAAAGAACTTTCCATTTCCTAACCAGTAAAGCAGATGGGGAGAATTAATACAAAAAGCACCACGAATAATATATGTTGACTGTCTGACTGACTAACTGACCACCCTCGGTAATTCATATATCCACAGAGAACCACATATCCACAGAGGTCTAATGTTCTTGCCCAGTGTGTAGACATAGGCTGATTTTTATTATTATTTTTTTTAATTTTCATTCATGAATTAAATTTCCCAAGATAAGTCCCAAAATCAGAAAAAAATTTAGATCTATTACTAGAAGATTCCAGCTTCTGATAACATAGGATAGGTGAGAGGGGGATTGACCACAGTATCGACTTCTCAGTTCTGGCTCTGGTATTGAATAACCAGGGACTGTTCAGGTCACTTTACCTCTCTGGTTCGCATTTTTATCACTTATAAAATCAGGAGTTTCAACTAAATGATTTCAAAAATGAATCCCAAGATCCACAGGTAAGCTGCTAGCTCAAGTCCCAAGAACCAGAGGTCAGATGATGGCTGACCAGATGCAGGATCCAGAACGAGAGTCTTGCTGAATCACCCATTTATATACTGGTGGCAGGCCACACCCCCAAGAAAATTCTCTTTTGACTGATTGGCTGCTCATAGCAGATATCATCATGGAGTTGATTACATCATTACATCACTGCCAAACTACGTCATAACTGCCAAACCACTGAAAGTTATGGCCCAGCCAAATTGGCACCCAACCTTAACTGTTACAGCCAATTATTACTAAAATTCCATAAAGGCTAAAAATGGAAGGCAGAAAGCAAGTGCATGAAATAAGTATGAAATCCACAATAAAACAAATGCTATAGTTAGTATTTTAGCCCATTAAAAATAAATTGAAACCATCACAGAACACATTTCCAAATAATGTGACAAGTAGGGAAAAAAGTCTGTCAATATCCCAAAAGATTTTGTGTGTGTGTGTTCTGGCCCTCCATACTATGCTATACAGTATGGAAAACATAGGAAACTCTGGTGGCGTAGTTAAGAGCTACAGCTGCTAACCGAAAGGTTGGCAGTTTGAATCCACCATCCACTTCTTGGAAACCCTATGGGCAGTTCTATTCTGTTCTATAGGGTCACTATGAGTCAGAATCTACTCAATGGCAACGGGTAATGGATGGCAAACATAAGTTTATTTCTCACCTATTTGCTACAACACTACTAAGTGACTATCTGCTACAACCTACTAAGAACAACCAACTGCAACTTGTCCAACTATCCATCTTTTCTTTTCTTCATGAAGTCTTCTGTGGCCCCTAAAGCACAGAACATATGCCCCTCCTATGTGCACTCATGGAGTCCGTGAGTGGTGCAAATCGCTAATGTGCTCAGCTGCTAATCGAAAGGTTGGAGTTCAAGTCCACCCAGAGGTACCTGGGAAGAAAGGCCTGGTGATCTACCTCCGAAAAATCAGCCATTGAAAACTCTATACATCACAGTTCTACTCTGACCTAAATGAGGTCACCATGAGTTGGAATCGACTCCATAGCAACTGGTTGGTTGTTTTTTCCCGTGCACCCACACACCCTTGCCTACCCTAATATATTTCTTATGTAGCCATCTTTTTCTCTCCTTTAGACCACAGGGCCCTTAGTGCCGCTGATAGTTTCTGTTGTCTTAATCATTTTGTATCCTTTGCTGCACCTAACACACTGCTGTGCCTACTACATGCCAATTAAGTTAAATCGAATCATATCAATTGCTTGATTTTCTCCTTCTGGCTCTCCAGCATGCATATTGGTGGTTTAATCACTTCAAAAATTGGCTTCATGTGAAGATGCCACGGTGTTATTCACGAGGCTCCTCAAGAACCCCTATCCCTCTGACTTGCCTGTATACATAATAATTCTCTTCTTTTGACCACACAGTTCCATACTCAAAGGTGAATGAGGTATCTTTAGAAAAGCATTTCTTCAAGTGCATCCATTACCTGAGAAAGGTCTTAAAGTCTAAATAGAGGCCTCCAATCCAGGGATTCTCAACCTTGAGACTATTGATATTTTGGGCTGGATAATTTTTTGTTATTGGGAGCTGTTCTGTGCATTACAGGATGTTTAGCAGCATATCTGGTCTTTACTCACTAGATGCCAGTAGCAGCAACCTCAGTTAGGATACCCAGACATTGTCAAATGTTCCTAGGGGAGCAAAATTGCCACTGATTGAGAAACACTGCTCTCATCTTTTCTCGTTTGTACGTTGTTGTTGCTATTGTTAGTTGCCATAGAATCAATTCCAACTCATAGCAACCCCAAGTAGTACAGGGTAGAACTGCTCCATAGGGTTTTCTTAACAGTAGCAGATATGCCAAGTCTTTTCTTTTGCAACACCAGTGGATGCATTTGGTCCACCAACCTTTATGTTAACAGTCAAGTGCAAACCATTTTCGACACCTAGAGACCTTCATTAGCACATTGGAGGAGGAAAACACAGTTTATTATTACTTTGAAAGGTGTGAAGAGTCTTCTCTGAAGGGGGTCAACTGATGCAGGACCAGGGTGAATGGAAGATGTGCATTAGGACAAAAACTCCAGCCATTTCCCATTTTGCTAGCTCCAACATTACCCTGTCTTCATCTATGCCCTCTCCTCCCATGCAAGCCCATCTGGCTCCAATAATGCAGTGCAGAAGTAGGCTTACAAGCCTCTGCAGTCTCCGACTGGACAAAGTTTTCTGCCTCCACAAGGTGATATCAGTGATTTCCACCAAAAGAAGTAGCATGATATATGTCTAGAAAATTGTATTCCCAGCTCCATGTGGTCCTTTCTGGATACCCTACCACAGATTATAAGTAGTGGCAGCTACTTTATAAAAAGGAACAATGTTTGCCCCATTTTAGATTATCAGAATTCTCTGTACACCATTGTGAAATCTACTTCTCCACCAACAGTGGCATCACTAGGAGGGTGCGGCGGGTGCAGACTGCATCTGGTGACACTGTCAGAGGGAGTGACACCAAAGCGACTGCCTGTAAAACTTTTGTGCAGTGTTTCAGCAGAAATTTTATTTTTTATAAAAATATCCCTGTAGTTAGTTGTAACTATAAAAACATTTTTCATAAGCCCAGCTGACATGTATGGATATACCTACAAGGCTAAAACTCTTTGTTAATTTACCTTTTGAATCTTTAAATGAGCTCCGGTCAGAGCTGTCATTACTACCCAATTACAATGACACGGAATCACGTGATTTTGTCTGCAAGCATTACAAGCACGCGCTGTTGTTTTCCTTGCCGCTGGTATTTTTATAGTTGCTGATTTTGTCAAATTTTCTGGTGTTTTAGCTACCATGTTGTGGTCATTAGGATCTGTGAACCTATACCAATAACTTTTTTGAAACTGAAGTAGTAATTAAAGGAAAGAAGTAGCGATATACAAGAACTACCATTTACGAGTAACCTAAGTACCGAAAAGCATTACTAAGGATTCTGTATGGTCTGGTACCAGAGGAAGTCCATGGGGGAGGTGACACCATGAGTTAACACACTGGGTGACAACAACCCTAGCTACACCACTGCCTACCAAACTGTGTTTATTTAAAGTAACAGATAACAGATCGTAGAATTCCACAGCTAAAAGTAAAATCTAACTTTGGTCCTAAATTTCAGCCTGCTCTGTCCTACTACCATCAACCAGCGCAATGAACAAATGGAACATGTGACAGATTTTCCTTTTACCATTTTTCTTTCCACAAACCTCATCGTGATGACTATTGGAGTTGACTTGTAAAATGGTAAAACACAAACAAATAAATAAATAATAACAAGGTGATAGGAAGTGGGGGAGAAAAGAAATAAAGAGCCAGGATAATTTTCAACATGATTAATCAGCTCCTGGAGCCCTGGTGGCGTAGTGGTTAAGTGCTCAGTTGCTAACCAAAAAGTCAGCAGTTCAAATCTACCAGGCGCTCCTTGGAAACACCCTATGGGGCAGTTCTACTCTGCCCTATAGGGTCGTTGTAAGTCAGAATCGACTCCACAGCAATGGATTTTTCTAAATCAGTTCCTGAATAATCAAGATAAAAAGTGACAGGAAATACAAGTAATAATGATTGAAGAAGGAAGAATGAGCCACTCACAAGGAACGGCTGAGGTTAACACAACCTATGTATGATACTGTTTCAGGAGCAGAATGGCTGTTTTGGTACGACGTCCACTATGCATCGAGGAGTCTAAGAAACAAATTTTACATTAGGAAAGCAAATGGAGGACAATGAAATAATCCCTCCTCAGGTGACTGGCTGTCCACCATAAAGACATCACTGAAGAGAGGAAATAAAACCGAAATTACCTCAGAATTTGCCAAAACCCCAGTCAGAATAAAACAAAGTCAGATGGCATGGCAGCCTCGCATGCCTGGATGAAAATGACTAAATAAAACCAAATTTTATCCCACAAGAAGAATGGGTAAAACTTTTAACCAATTAAAGAAACTCCATCGTGATCAAATATGAGGCACATAATTATTACATGGAACAGTAAACATTTTAATTACATAA
The DNA here is from genome assembly GCF_024166365.1 of Elephas maximus indicus. Lineage (NCBI taxonomy): Eukaryota > Metazoa > Chordata > Mammalia > Proboscidea > Elephantidae > Elephas > Elephas maximus. The sequence continues at coordinate 193,247,847 of NC_064819.1, forward strand.
CTAGATACAAATGTAAGGTTTTTGTTTTCTTCTTTTTGTGTGTTTGTATTTTTCTGCTTTCATGATCAGCGGCCTACTGCAGTGATTTAATTACCTCACAGTCAGTCAGTTAGTTAAGCTAGCTGTCTGAAAACTGCCTTTCACAATGCCCTGAACTGACCTGAAGTGAAACTCAAACTCACCCTTTGTACCCAGGGCTTTCCTGACAACAAAAGCAGTATTGGTTCTCCTTTCCCCAGATACCAGCCCTGGGCTTCTTTCCCAGTCCCTTCTCTTCTTCCCTAAGTCTCCTTCTTCTACTCCTTTCTTGCCCTCACTCCACCCTCCAGCTCATTCTCCACCAGCTACAAAATGGAAGGGAACTCTGAATCTGCCATCTTGTTTCTCTCAGTTATCATAGAAACAAGAGCATGGTGATCGTCATATATGTCTAGATACATAAATCCCTCAGGCCGTAATAGCTCTTACCTTGCTGCTACATCCACGCAAGTGCGGCAGGAGATCTTCCGATCACATTTGATGGTCATTTGTAAGTAGAGGAATCAGAAACACTGCCTGGTGGAATGAGCTGCTCAGTCACTCAGCCTGTTGGAAGAGATGGAGTGAGACCAGAAAGCCTTCAAACTCTGCCCCTCTAATTTTAGATCCTATTATCTTCTATGGACCAGGGCTTTAATAAATAAGGATGGACTCTCTCTCGAGTGTCTCCTTTGTCTTTTCCTCTGCAAACAAAAATGCATATGACACGTATAAAGGTTAGAGTTCATCTGAGAGATACCCGATACCTTGAGGATAAGAACATGCTAAGGACCTCTTGCTGGACCCATCCTTTCTAACCTCTGTCCCACTCTCAATTATTCTACTGGTACATTCAAATTTTCTATCAAGAGCTCTAAACATAAATCTCAGGTATTTATCTGCATTATTTTCCTAGGGCTGCTGTAAAAAATTATCACAAACTTGGAGGCTTAAAACAATAGACATTCATTCTCTCATGCTTTTGTTGAACAGAAATTAAAAATCAAGGTATTGGCAGGGCACACTTGTTCCTAAGTCTCTAAAGGAGAATCCTTCCTGGCCTCTTTCAACTTCCCGTGGCTCCAGATGTTCCTTGGCTTGTGTCTGCCTAATTCCAATCTCTGCCTCCCTTTGTCTTTACATGGCCTTCTCCTCCTTCTCCCTTCTGTCTTTTTAAAAGGCTCTTGTCATTGAATTTAGAGCCCACCTGGATAATTCAGGGAGAGCTCATCTCTAGATCTTGAATTTAATTACATCTGTAATACCCTCTTTCCAAATAAGGTCACATTCACAGGGGCCACAGGGTCATAAGGCTTATCTTTTAGAGGGCTACCATTTCTCCTACTACATTACCCTTTTCAAAAAGTAGCAACACATCATAATATAGAAAATTTAATGGTAGTGAGGTCATGGGGAATTGCTATTTAGGAGGGGAGATAAAATCAAAAAACCTCATTGCTGTTGAGTTAATTCTGACTCATAGCAAGCCTATAGGACAGAACAGAACTGCCCTGTATGGTTTTCAAGGAGTGGCTGGTGGATTCAGACTGCTGACCTTTTGGTTGGCAGCTGAATGCTTAACCACTAGTCACCAGGGCTAGGCATCAAGAATTTTTCTTGAACTATTTATACTATGAGATATTGGTTAGTTCTTTGAAGTTTTTTTTTGTTGTTGTTGTTAAATATATTTTCTGTTTCTGTTGGCTTGAGTCTAAGAAAATATCTAACATAATGGAATTTTTAACAAACTGATTTTGAAGTCTTCACTCTTAAAGTTTTCCCATTAAAAAAAATAGACGCCCAGTGTCTTAGTGTGGGTTCTCTAGAGGGGTAAAACCAGTGATACATGTTTAAGTATATAGAAAGAGAAATTTACTTCAAAGAAATGGCTCACACAATTGTGAGGAAATGGCTTATGCAACTGTGGGGGCTGGGAAGTCCCAAATCGTGGATCAGGCAGCAGGCTGAAGACCTCTGCTGGCGCATGGTTGTAGGGGCTGATGAACCCAAAATCTGCCGGTCAGAGGCAGGCTGGAGACCTCTGCTGACTCACAGGGTTGTGGGGGTTGATGAATCCAAAATCTACAAGCCAGGTGGCAGACCAGAGATTTCTGCAGGTTTATGTCACAAGAACTGGAGGTCAGGTGACGAGAAGAGTACAGGGTTGAGAAAAACAGCAAGCTTTGCCAAAACATTCATTTATATACTGGAGGCAGGCTACACCCCCAAGGAAACACCCCTTTCAACTGAGTGGTGCTCACAGCAGATCACAAAATGGAAGATGATTACATAGTGTCTGCCAAACCACTGAGAATCATAGCCTAGCCAAGCTCCCCATGATACTAACCATCACAGCCAGCATAATGGTTCAAGGGAAACTCTTGATATTCCTGAAAAATCACACACAAATAAAATCTTTTCAACAGATAACATCTTAGAAGTAAATTATATAGTAACTTGGTCCTGTAATAGTTTTAAAACACAGTGCCACCAACTGAGAATTGTACTCTACTTGTACAATTGCTCCTTCGATAGATAGATGATAGATAGATAGATTAGATAGACAGTCAGACAGACAGATAGATAGATGATAGAAGATAGAAGATAGATAGATAGATAGATAGATTAGATAGATAGATAGATAGGTAGGTAGGTAGGTAGGTAGGTAGGTAGGTAGGTAGATAGATAGATAGATAGATAGATAGATAGATAGATAGATAGATAGATAGATAGATAGATAGATAGATAGATAGATAGATAGATAGATAGATAGATAGATAGATAGATAGATAGATAGATAGATAGATAGATAGATAGATAGATAGATAGATAGATAGATAGATAGATAGATAGATAGATAGATAGATAGATAGATAGATAGATAGATAGATAGATAGATAGATAGATAGATAGATAGGTAGATAGATAGATAGGTAGATAGATAGGTAGGTAGGTAGGTAGGTAGGTAGGTAGGTAGGTAGGTAGGTAGGTAGGTAGGTAGGTAGGTAGGTAGGTAGGTAGGTAGGTAGTAGGTAGGTAGATTAGACAGATAGGCAGGCAGGCAGGCAGGCAGGTGGGCGGGCGGGTGGGCGGGTGGGCAAGCAGGCAGACAGATGCTGTTGAGTCAACTCCAATTCATGGTAACCTTATATAATAATACAACAAAATGAAATGTTGCCTAGTCCTGCATCATCCTCATGATCATTGACATGTCTGAGTCAATTTTTGCAGCTATTATGCCAACCCATCTCACCAAGGTTCTCCCCCACCCTTGCTGTTCATCTGCTTCCTAAAGGTGTATCCAAAGCAAGCAGTTCAGACAATGTTCTGTTGTGATCTATAAGCTTTGCATTGGCTGATTTTTGAAAGATCACCAGGTCTCTTTCTTCCTAGTCTGTCTTGGTCTGTAAGCTCCCCTGAAATCTGTCTACCACAGGTCACCCTGCTGATATTTGAAATATCAGTGGCATAGCTTCCCACACCATAGCAACACACAAGCCACCACAATATGACAAACTGATAGACAGGTGGTAGGTGCCTTCCATAACTTCTACAAATTATTTCTATAACTTACTTCAAAAAGAAAGCAGTCAGCTGGTATAGTTGTTCATTATTCCACAGTTTGTAATTCTCAGGAACTGCAAAATATGTGAGGCAATACGATTTGCGAAACAAAGACATAAACGTTCTTCAGAGAGGTTTGTAGGTTGGTCTTGTGTAGGTTGACTTGCTGCTGTGACTCAGTTTCTTCACTTGTAGAAAGAATATCAGCGTGTCACTCTCAGAGCGGGGAGGTTAGAAGTGAGAATCATAATTAAGCAATCGATCAGTTTGAATTGGTGTTTTCTACCACAGAGAAGGGTAGGAAGTGACAGATGTGTATCCTTATAACAAAGGATATGGATCAACATAGCCTCTGCTAAGATCAGAAAAAGAAAGAGGAAGTAGTTTAAGCTATAGTATATCAAAGTTAGATGAAATGAAAGACAGCCCTTTTTATGTAGAGATTTTTTAAATGATTTTTGAAGGTTGTAGAATCTATTTCTCTTGATCTTTAAATGGATCCTTATTTCATTTATGTGGGTGTGATCATGTAGCAGCAAGATGACCCTTTATGGACTCTTTTGACACAACTATTCAGTTAAATAATTTAAAATGTTAAAAATAGTTCAATACTTTATTCATACTCAAAATAATTGCAACAAAATGGCCTTTCCCAGCTGCATTGGAATTGTTTTTGGAGTACTGGAGAACTTTTATTTTGTACTTAGTCAGAGATAAAATACTGTTTAACTGTTTTATTAGCTGTTTAAGATGGTGCAGTATGGTCCTCTGGTAGGAGCTTATCTGTACACTCTTCACTCTGAACACCCAAACATATGGCAATGCCTTTCTACCAAATGCTACCCAGCATCATTTGTTGTCTCTACTGTTGCATGTAGAGAAGGTGTTGTAAAAATTTTTATGGCACATTCGAGATGTGCAAATTTCTGAGTTAAACCAGCTAAAATCAGGTGCTGCACTGAGCTAAGGAATTAGAACAGTGAATTTCAACCTTTAGGTCTTTGGCCACCTTTACCTTACAAAAGAATTATGCTTAAAGGAAATACCAATTTTTACAGTTAGCATGCATTACTTTTGTAAAAACCAATGAATAAATAAATAAATAAATGTGAAAGCCAAATAGATTGGAATAATATTGAAATGATCAGCCATCGGTCTCTACTAGTTCAGTCTACCGGTCCCATGCCCTTCCTTTCCACCTCCACAGGTCCTCATAGCCATTCTGGACTTGCTGGCCCTCCCTGATCAGGCCAGGCACCTTGCCCCTGTCTGACTTGGCTCACTCTGGCTCCTTTGCCTAGAAGGCCATCATTTCCTTTTTCTAATGAAATCGCACTCATCCTGCAAGACCCAGTTTCAGTATTACCTCCTCTGTAAAGTCACCCTTGACTTCTCCAGCAACCTGCCAACCTGGCACCAATAGAGCATGTGTGCCAGCTTCTGGAATCATCTTTTCTCTTGTGGTAATTTCCATATGGCAGACTCCTTAAAGCTAAATTCATTTCTCATTTCCATCTGCTTCCCAGGACCTACCCAGAGACTAAAACATAGAGCATCTCAAAAATGTGTGTGAGATGTTATAAAAAGCTTCCAGTTTACCTCCTTCACTACCCAGAAAAGTATCACAGCACATTGCTGCCATAAATATTGAAGTGTTGCTGCTGTTACTAAAATTCACTACCCTCTAAAAATTGATAATGCTATAAATACATATTCAAGAGTAGTAAAAACAACTATGTGATAACATTGAAAGTAAAAACAAGAACAATTGTGGGGGGGGGACGGGGACAGGAATGGATAATTAGCCTGGACTATAAGACATGAATAATATTTAACCCCTTTAGTTAGCATATGATAAAATTAGGACTTGCCAGCCTTTGGAAGGGATTTGCTATAGAGGATCAAGAAAATGGGTAAGACTCTTCACAGCTTTGTATAAAGCACAGCTACTTAACCAACTGAGAAGGAAGCCCAAGGCTTTCACCTCAGAGACAGTCATTCTGGTCCTCTTTTTTACAAAGAGATTTTGTGGTCAGTCCCCATGGGAATGAAGGGTTTGTGACTTATCTGTCTAGTTCTAGGGGTAAGACTGGTAGATAATGTCTATGCGTTAACCAGTTAGAGGTATGGAGTGAGAGGAACAGCATAATTCAGTAAAATTCATCAGCTTTTAGTTATTATTGCTTGAATATTTAAAGCTTGTTTGTGTGGAATCAACCCTAGTCCATGCATTACAAGTGAGGCTATCTGCTGCCTAAATTGATTTTTAGACTGGATCACATAAGAGTCCCAGCACAGACCTCTTGCTTTCTCAGATGTATATCTCAGCTCTTGCTGCCCGCCACACCTGGAATGCCTTCCATCTCTAAAACCACACGGTCAATCTCACATACCATATTGTGTCTGAGGATTTCCTTGTTTTTTTCTCCAAAACACAGTTTTTCCCTCCTTCAGAATTCTATATCCTTTTGTGGCTTATTTGCTTTTGTTTTGTTTTTAGCACTAGTCTTAAACTACCTGGATTTATAGTTATGATTGTGCCCAGAGTATGTGAGTTTTCAGAAGGCAGCACCAATGTCTTGGTCTCTTTTGCCTCTCCTACAGCACTACCCCAGTGTTTTACACACAGATGGTACTCAAAAAATATAAGTTAATAGGATGGAAAGAAATAAGTCATACGGTTTTGGGCATTTGACAACTGGTACTTCTGCTTTTCTGGTGCCTTAAAAGTACAAACACAGAAAAATAAGCTCGGCATGCAAATTGAAGTAATAGAATGAGCAGTAACTAGCTTTTATCCTAGAAGATAGCTCTAATATCTGTGGTCTTCAAATAATTCCTTTTAAAATAAAGGTACTAGAATAGTACATAAGTTCTCAAACTATATTCCAGGGGTTACCTAGTGGTGCCTCAAAGGACCCCTGGGAGGAAGCATGAGGGAATCCTAAACTGCCTATATGTTCGTAATCTAATTCCTACTCCTATCCCTCCTCTGGAGTCCTTGTGGTGCAGTGGTTAAAGCTCTCAGCTGCTAAACAAAAGGTCAGCAGTTCAAACCCACCAGCCACTCTGTGGAAGAAAGATATGGCAGTCTGCTTCCATAAAGATTTACAGCCTTGGAAACCTTATGGGGCAGTTCTACACTGTCCTATAGGGTCACTGTGAATCAGAATCAACTCTACAGCAGCAGGTTTGGTTTTTCTGGTTTACTCATTGTCATGGATTGAATTATGTTCCCAAAATATACATATCAGTTTGGCTAGGCCGCATTCCCAGTATTGTGTGATTGTCCACCATTTTGTCATCTGATGTAATTTTCCTATGTGTTGTAAATCTTGCCTCTATGATGTTAATGAGGTGTGATAGGCAGCAGTTATGTTAATGAGGCAGGACTCAGTCTACAAGATTGGATTGTGTCTTGAGCCAATCTCTTTTAAGATATAAAAGAGGGAAGTGAGCAGAGAGACAGAGGAACTTCATACTACCAAGAAAAAAGCACCAAGAACAGAGTTCGTCCTTTGGACCTGGAGTTCCTGAATGGAGAAGCTCCTAGTCCAAGGGAAGATCAATGACATGGACATCCCTCCAGAGCCCACAGAGAGAGAAACCCTTCCCCTGGAACTGAGGTCCTGAATTTAGACTTCTAGCCTACTAGACTGCGAGAGAATAAACTGCTGTTTGTTAAAGCCATTCACTTTTGGCATTTCTGTTATAGCAGCACTACATAACTAAGACACCCTTCCTCTGAACAGATCCACTTTTTCGTACCCCTATGCACTCCTCTAAGTAGGTCTACTTTGATTAACCTCACATGAACTTCCATGTAATATTCCATTTGGAAGAAGAAAAGGCTCAGGTACTAAAAAGGATAAAAGTAAAACTTTAAAAACCACCAGGCCAGGTGATCTCTAAAGATCCTTCCAGTTCTAGAATTCTAAGCTGTGCCACCAGGTCATTTTCCCAGATGGTTTACAACGTTAATTTAAACTTTCCTTGTGAAGGATTATTCCTACTTGAATTATTTTAATCCAGGTTTGCTCAAACATGAGGCATGCTGGGGTCTTATAAAAAAGAGCTGGTGGTGAGAGGGAGAAACCTGGAACTAGTTTGGTTAACGGCAGTAGCACAGCCCCACGAGGGCAGCTGGGTACTCTTAAGGGCAGTATGGCCATCCAGAGAACTCTGTCCTTGACGACTGGGAAGAGGACACTCCCCTGTCAAGTAGACATTAGGGTTTCAGTTTGGGAGAACATTTTATTCTCTACAAGAACGATGCTATGAATGGGGCTAGAAGATAAGGCTGGCAAAAACATCATGGGGCATTAGGACCCAGCCAAGTAAACTGGGGTCTTAAGAAAAGACTCCAGCATAGGCAAGGAGCCAGAGGGCCAGGCAAGGAATACAAGGCGATGTTGAGATGGGGCCAGAGCCAAAGCAAAAACAAGCTTTAAGTAGACACAAGCCTCTTTGGAAATCACTCCAATCTCTCTGAATTGCTAGACAAGACCAATTTCCAACCTCACCAACTAGGGAAATAAAGCTTTGGTTGGACTTATTTTCTCAACAAAATTATCTCCTCCTGAGTCTGAACCTTCAGAGGAGGTGTCAAAGGTCTTGCTGAGAGCAGAAATCGAGAGAATATTTTTTAAATGCATGGTGGATAATAGTGTTCCTATTCTGAGCTAGTCAGACCACGTTTGGAGTTGATAATTCTGTCCTGGGATGCTGTGAAGGTTAATTCCAACAGGCCTGGAATCAGCTTGAGCTGTTTTGCTGAAGTTAAGAGATGTATCTGCATGGCACTGACTCCTAGTCCAGGCAGGAAATGTACTGGTTAATAGTGTTGCTTTGTAACCATGATTCCAAGGCAAGTTTCAGGGTGATTTCGCCAGCTTGGTGGCATTATTTATTGATAACAGTGAGACTGGTCTTGGTGAGAACTCCAAAGGGCTCTGCCATTGGGACTGGGTACATAGCAAGAAACACTCTACGTGACCAGCAAGTGCAGCCAAGAATCCATTTTGGGCTACCAGATTCCCAGGTGTTCCATGCATATGTTGATGGCTCCTCGCCCAAGAAAGAAAACATGTTCTAGAATGGCCCTTACAGAGAGAGGATAATTGGAACTTGGGCCCAGATTTTCCGAACTCATTACTAGGAGTCAATCTGTGGCTGTGTTGCATATCTTTATTTTAATGTCATTGCTATATGTTATCTTTTTTTGTTACAGTAAAGAGTAGATTCATAAAAATTGTCATTTTGGGTCATGTGAATCTCCTTTATCAATCAAGTTCTGTGACTGTCACTATTATTATACCTAGGAACCAAATTTTAATGGGACTTGAGTCCAAATGTGGAGACCAAATTGTAGAATAACCTAAAACCATGTCATGAAATAAGTAATTGAAAGAAGTAGAGAGGCTTCATCCAGAAAAGATCTGAATTGTACTATGTAATAGGGTTGTGTCTGTGCTTCTTTCAACTCCAAGACCGCATTTTTAATTTTTCATTTATCTCTAAAAGGCAAAACACAGCAGTAGAATATATTACTCAGAGGCATGTAAACGTGAGGATGAATTATCTAACAATGCTGGAGCTGTTTTAACTGGAATGACTTCTTTGTGATGCTGTAAGTTTCTTGTTTCTGGAAGGTTTAAGAGATTTAATGACAGCATTTCAAATATATGTACATGATATTATTACCTTAATTTTGATACTATGCACAATAATTTTAATAACTTCCCATGCCAATATTTCATAATTCTAAATTTTTTTTTAATGCATAGGTAAGAAGAAACCTATTACAATGCCTTCAGGATTCATTAACTTTATTCCTTGTACCTTTAATAAGTCTTCTTTAAGGAGGGTCAGGAATAGGAGGAAGATATGGAATGTGTGGCCAATTTGCCTCCATGAACAACTGCCTTCTTTACCACCAGATCAGAAGAACTGGATGGTGCCTGACTACGTCACTGAACATTTTGATCAAATTCTATACAAGAATCCTAATCCAAAGGGGAAAAATTCAGATCAAAATTTCAAATTCTCATGGAATCCAGATTTTCTGGAGCCATTGAGGCTGGATGAACCCCTGAAACTACTGCCCTAGGATAGTCTTTAAAACATTTAAGTTAAACAGAAAATATTCCCTTGAAGCCTTCTTAAAACCAAACAATAATTTAACTTAACTAGTAAAGAATGTCTGCCCTGATATTTGTGCTTTTCTAAGACTTGTCTGTATAGAATCAAACTGACAACAGCAACTCAGAAGATTAAATAGGAAACCTAGAGGTAGTGAGTTTATGTTAAAGGGGGAGGAACAACTCAGAAAAGAAGGGTGAGAATGGTTATACAACTTGAAGGATACAACCCATTTCACTGAATTGTACATTTAGGAGCTGTTGAATTGGTATATGTTCTGCTGTGTATATCTCAGGAACAACAACAAAAATAAAATATATAAAAAAATTTTTTTTCTTTATTTCATGTGTCTGAATTCACCCTCACCCCTTATCTCACAGAAAAAGTAGGTATCTAAGATTCAACTCAAAGTCAAATAAATGAATAAAGCCTTATTTTCTCACAGATTTCTCTGGTGATTAATGCCAGAAGGAAACAACGGAAACCGTGACAGAGAATTATTTTTAATAACTTTGGAAGTAATTCTCAGAGAAGCCATTTAGCCCCAAATCTCTATCCCTGGGCGGCTGTTGAGAGCTGGAATGATGAATCCACCAAACAAATACAATAGGACAGTGTTGGCCACATGCCAGGGGCACTGAGGAACTGAGATACCTGCCAGATGCATCCACTAGGGTCCCAGGGTACCAGCTTGGTTCTGTGAGGAACAGCACAGCAGGTACAGCCCACTGGGTTCAAACACAGCAAGATAGACAAGGGGCTCAGAAGGAGTCAACTGTACTGCAGAGAGCTGACATTTCCTAAAGGGGTGTTGTTGTTGTTAGTTGCAATCAGTCAGCTTTGGCTCATGAGTGACCTAATGTGTAACAGAACAAAATGTTTGTCCACTTCTGTGCCATCTTCAAGGTCATTGGTATGTTTGAGTCCATTATTCTGGCTATTGTGTCCATCCATCTTATTTAGGGTTTCCCTTGTTTTTGCTGACCTGCTATTTTACCAAACATGATATCCTTTTCTAGAGATTGGTCTTTCCTGATGACATGATCAAAGTAAGCAAGCCAAAGTCTCGCCATTCTCGCTTCTAAGAAGTATTCTGGTTTCTATTTCTTCTTAGACTCTTTGTTTTTCTGGCAGACCATGGTATATTCAATATTTTTTATCAACATCACAATTTGAATGTATCAATTTGGGGAGGGGGTTATAGTTTCACTCCCAGTGCAACAGTCCAAGTTGCTATTGATGGCAGAGGTGGGGTAGAACCAGATCCTGGACCAGCCTACAGTTCCAGGACCTGGAGCTTTACAGGGTGGTGGGTGAAGAAACAAAAGGCAACCAGAGTCTGAGTCATGGGGAATTGAGAACATTCTGAAAAGCTGAATCCAAAGGAGAGGCCAGAGAGGATGATGGGAACTACAAGAAGGGTAGGCCACAGGAATATTCAACACAGAGGAGTAGATCTGGGCAGGTACGAGACTCCTGGCGAAGGGAAAGGAGCCTTTTCATGAGGCCTATGGCTGAGCGCACCGTGGGAGAGACAGCTAAGGTGCCAAGAGAGTTCTGGGCAACTAACACCCACACTAGTATTCCTATGGTAACACAGGAAAAAAGTATCAGAGTTTTCTCCTCAAAATGACTTCTGAATGAAACCCAGTCAGCCCAACAGGTTTCCATTTCATTCATAAAGGTAGCACTTTGTCCATGCAAGCATTTGAAAAACCTCTCTGCATAAGTATTCAGTGCAGGGAATAAGTCTTTAACCGTAGCCTGGGAAGACGTGGGCAGCCCCCCTTCACTATAACATCACAGTCCACCATGGTCTAACACTTAATAAATAACCCAAAAAGGAAAAATTTCCTCAGTCACATTTAAGCCAGTGAGGTGTATATAGCTTTAACAGATCCAGGACACTTATCTCAAGCTGGGAGCTTAATTTCATGGTAATAATTTGTTTAAAGTGTTGCTGATTGCTTCCTATTTCTCCCCTGTTAATGACTTTTGCACCTTTCCACTGTTCCTTTAAATGGGCTGCTATGGCAATTACCCTACAGGAGGCTGTTTAGACAACTCAGGGCCCTTTCAACAGGCTGCTAGGAGCTATAGTGGACACTCCCAAGATCTGAAAAGTCTCTTTCACATAGGTTCTCTCTTTTTTTAAAAAAAAAAAATAGTAACTTTGACTCCTGTCAATACATGGCTCCCTCACAATTACTGCTCCCCCTGTGGTGTACATATTCATGAGACCACCAAGCAAAGGTAATTTGCTGTTCAGAAATTTCCCGGTGACTGAAACCAGCTTGAGAAAGGTGCTGTGGAGTGCCTTGATTTGGACGTATAAAAGAGCACATCTCATTTTAGTCTAGTGTCATTTGAGAGCCTTTTAGTCTTTACAATTTTAAAGCCACAGTTGCTTATAAATTTTGAAAAAGCATTTTCTTCTCCTATTGGCAACAATTGCAAGCTTGCATGATGAAGTTGTTTTTCCCATATTTTATGAGAAAAAAATAATAGCATGTTCTTCCTGTCACTGAAGAACGTAATACATGACAATGCCCAAGAGTAAGAGCTACATACAGCAAATGAGCAGGCTTGAGTTCTCCTCCTCTTCTTAGTATATCTTCTCCCCTTTCGGTTTGAAACCATCTGTTCTTCCCATTTATTTGCTTTCCTCCAGCCTTTGTCATTCATTTTTTCCTTTTTTTTTTTTAGACTTTCCTTATACATAGGCACTTTCCTCTTTTACTCTTTTCTCTGATCCCTGCCCTTCTCACCACATTTTAACTCTACCAGAGGCAGGGCAGTCCTGGGATCAGAAGATGTGAGCAGATAGCAGACACCCATGCTACTCAGGTTCAGGCATTTGTTTCCACTGACAAAGTTCAGCATTTCAGCCTGAGGGCAAGTGTGAATGAGACATTGAATAGAGATCCAAGATACTGCACGTGCGTCAGTACCACTGTGACAGCCCGAGCCCTGAATCACAAGCACTTTAATCCCTCAATGGCAAACCCACCTAAGAAAAGAGACACCTGAAACCAGACCAGGAAATATTTGTACAGGAGGCAGGGAACTTGATCCACACAGCTTTTCTCAGTCACTCAGATTCTAATTAAAAACAAGGACAAGTCCTAACTCCAAAAACAGAGCATTCTCAGCACCAGAGTCAATCATGCAGAGAGGTAACATAGGAAGAGTTTTCCACGGCTGCTTTCCCAAGGTCCCTTTCTATACTTTTTGGTTCACTTTCAGGAAAGTCTACTCCTCAGGGTCCTATGTTTTGCTGCCGGTAAATCTTTCCCGTTAGGAAGAAAGTCACTTTGGCAGCTTCCATCTCTGGAGAAAGTGATCATCCCAGTTGCTTTTCTATTCATAAAATTATCAACCTTATACTTCATTCATTCATCTTCCCACAAACATGTATAAAGTACCTACTATGTGCCACGCTCAAAGGCATCAGTTGATACCTTTGAGTTATGGTGTTGGTGAAGAGCATTGAATATATCATGGACTGCCAAAAAAATTAACAAATCTGTCCTGGAGTAAGTACAGCCAGAATGCTCCTTAGGAGTAAGGATGGCGAGACTTCACTTCATGTCCTTTGGACATGTTATCAGGAGAGACCAGTCCCTGGAGAAGGACATCATGCTTGGTAAACTAGAGGGTCAGTGAAAAAGAGGAAGACCCTCAACAAGATGGATTGATGCAGTGGCTGCAACAAAGGGCTCAAACACAACAATGATCATGAGGATGTAACAAGACCAAGCAGTGTTTCGTTCTGTTGTGCATAGGGTCGCTATGAGTCGAAACTGACTCGACAGCACCTAACAATAACAAGTGTGGCACACATTGTTCTGTGTGCCTGAGGTACGTCAGTGATTCCTGCCTTTATGGCAGTTACATTCCAGTGATGAGAAGAAGGGACAATAAACAATAAACACAAAAAGCGAGTGAATTAGCTCATATGCTGGAAGGCAATTAAGTGCTACTAAAAATTGAATAGTGGAAGTGGGTTGGGGAGGCAGGTGGCAGTACTGAGTAGGGTAGTCAGAGACATTTGAGCCAAGTCTTCAGTTAACTACGCAGATAGCAAGGAGTGAGCATTAAGAAAGATCTAGAACAAATGCCCTATGACAAAAGCATACCTGGTGTAATCTAAGAGCAGCAAGGAAGCCACCAGGACAGGAAATGAATAAGAAAGGGAAACATTAGTCGATATGGTCAGAAAAGTAACAGGGCTTTATAGGTCCTCGTAGGGACTTGAGCTTTTATGCAAAACAAACAGTAGAGCCACACGAAGATTTTTTAACAGAGCTGTTGCATGACCTGACTTCCATTTTAAAAGGATCACTTTGACAGAGAATAGACTCTACAGGGGAAGCAGGTGAGGGGGTGGAGGGCTGTGGAGTAGAAGCAGAAAAAGAAGATAGGATGTCATTTAATTCAAGCAAGAGCTGTTGGCAGCTCTAAAGAGTGGAGGCATGGATGGTGATGCATAGAAGTCAGATGCTAAATGAATTCTGAAAGCAGAATGGGCAGAATTTTCTAAAAGGTTGGTTATGAAGTGAGAGAGAAAGAAGAGTCAAGGATGACATCGAGTTTTTTGGCCCAAGCAACTGTAAAGATGGAGTTGCATCACCTGAGATGGGGAAGATGGTAGAAGATGTTGGAGAGCAGAGATCAGACATTTAAAGTATGTTGCATTTAAGAGATTTCTACCATTGAATAACAATCGCAATGTATTACAGTAATATTATGTGCTACCCTATCATTTTACAGATTGTGAATATTGGAATTTGCACCTTGTACATGTCTACAGAAGTAAAAAAGACACACTTAAAGCTGCCTCTGTAAAGCAGCCTAGGGCCTGCAGACAGTGATTCTATGCACTAATCTTATCACTAAGTTAAGAAGGTGCATTCTTTTGGAGGAAACCACTGGATGTTAGACATACATCGTACTTGAGAAAATTGACCAACTTGTCCTGATGAATATGATCTTTTCATCCCCTCCATCCACCTGCCAGTCTTACAAAGGGTTTCCTGTGTACAGAGCATATCGGAGATGATGACAACATGCCATGGTTCACAGCTGTGGATGTTTGGGAAGGCCTGCAGAAGCTGGCAGATCCAGGGCACTGATTAGAGAAACAGGGCTTTTCCCCAGAACTGATAGTTTTCCATATCAAAATAGTCCCCACTTATTCATTCGACGGCACTGGGTTTTTTGGTTTATACTTGAATTAGCAGGAACACAAAGGCTTTATGGTTGGATTAAATGCAGAATTTATCATACCAAAACATACAGGAAGTGTCTGGAAGTTTAAGCAAGAAACTATACGGGGTGCAGAGTTTTGGGGGGATACAAGGAGAATGGAGCATGGAAAATATTTAACTATTCTGCCTCTTCAACAAACTGGTCTAATCTTAACCAAACCTGGAAATTAAGTCTGGGCTGGCATTGCCCAGGGAGTGGATTCTGGTGGTCCCCACTGACTATGCATTATTCCTAGGAAAAAGGATCCATAGTTTTAATTTTTTCTCTAATCTATTTAGAACAGTGGCTCCAATAAAATAGATAATTTATTATTGTTGAATAAAAAAGAAACAAATAAATATGTTGATTACAGAAATTAGAATTTCAGGGCTATATTAAATAGGACAAGTGACTAAGTGGCATTAAGAAGAGATCCAACAATAGTATGGCTGAAAGAACAAAGAACTTTGTTCCTTTCTCATGTAACAATTCCAAGACCAACATTTCAAACCAGTGGGCAGCTCTGATCCAGGAGGTCATTCTGGAACCCAAGCTGATGTCAGGTTTGTCATCTTCCACGTGAAGTCTCCAAGGTCACTTTTGTCTTCAAAATTACAGCCTGGAGTAAGGCGAAGAGTGGAGTTCAGGACAAAAAGTTCCTCTTCAGCGAGTGAGGCAGAAGTTGTACACAATCCCTTCTACTCATATTCCGTTGGCAAAAGTCACAGGACCATGACTTGCCTCAAGGGGGCCTGGGGAATGCAGTCCTGCCTGGTGGTCATACACTAGCTACAACTCTATTACTATGCAAAAAACCAAGAAGAGATTTTGGAAGAATAATTAGCTATTTCCATCCCAATAGCATTCTTTACTGTAAAGTGGGCTGGGAAACATGGACTGAACTATAAGGAGGGGAAGACATTTGTTTGGAGAAACCTCTGCGCAGCAAAACTAACTTTGTGACATCACTATCACCCCAACTCCCCTACCTTGTGTATAAGTGTACAATGGGAATACATTTCCTGAGCTTCTCTAAGGAGGGATTTCAGGTTTTCAGGGAGTTTAGGAGCTTGGCCTTAGACTATCTAGCTCAAATACTCAACCTTATACCATAGGATCCCAATTTTATTTAGAAAATTGACTAGTATTCATGTGTAAAGCTTGGGTAACCTAGTTAAAAGTATCTGGAAAAACAAAAACAGACAGAGACACAAATAATAATCACAAAACAATCACAAATATAACTACTAACATCTGTTTCTGGAAAACCTGTTATAACAGGCCCCTCACCCATTTACTGAAGACTAGAAAAGACTCTTGCTATGAGTTGGAATCAACTCTACGGCAGTGGGGTTGGGGTAAAAAAGGCTCTAGTTTAAACAACAGCCTGAGAATAACCTGTTATTGTTAGGTGCCTTTGAGTGAGTTCCAACTCACAGTGACCCTACGTACAACAGAATGAAACACTGCCTAGTCCTATGCCATCCTCACAATTCTTGCTGTGTTTGAGCCGTTGTTGCAGTCACTGTGTCAATCCGTCTCTTTTTCACTGACCCTCTACTTTACCAAGCATGATATTCTTCTCTAAGGACTGATCCTTTCTGATAACATGTCCAAACTACATGAAACAAAGTCTTACCATCCTTGTTTCTAAGGAACATTCTGGCTGTACTTCTTCCAAAACAGACTTGTTCATTCTTCTAGAAGTCCATGGTATATTCATTATTCTTTGCAAATGCTATATAATTCAAAGGCATCAATTCTTCAGTCTTCCTTATTCATTGTCCAGCTTTCACATGCATATGAAGCAATTGAATATACTATGGCTTGAGTCAGGTGCACCTTAGGCCTCAAAGTGACATCTTTGCGTTTTAACACTTTAAACAATGCATTGTCTTCAGCAAATCTGCTGCAAAAGACCTCTTTCAAGTGGTCTCTCAAGTCAAACTCTTTTGAGATATGTAAAGAGACAGGGAGCCCTCATAACACCAAGAAAGAAACACATGGAGCATAGTGCAATGTTTGGACCCCGGGGTCCCTGTGCAGAGAAGCTCCTTGACCAGGGGAAGATTTATGACAAGGACCTTCCCCCAGAACTGACAGAAACAGCCTTCTCTTGGTGTTGGCACCCTAAATTTGGACTTCTAGCCTCCTAGACTGTGAGAGAATAAATTTCTGTTTGTTAAAGCCATCCACTTGTGGTATTTCTGTTATAGCAGCACTAGATAACTAAGACAGTCATATCAACTGGTCATCCTTGTAGGCATATGAATATTACCCTATCACTGATAGCATTGCATTTCAAGATAGATTCTGAAATGTTCTTTTTGACAATGAATACATCACTGTTCCTCTTCAACTTGTCATTCATGGCATAGTAGACCATATAATTGTCCAAATCAATATGGCCAGTATCAGTCCATTTTAGCTCACTAATGCCTAGGATATCTATCTTCAAGTGTTGCATTTCATTTTCAACAACTTCCAATTCTCCTGGAACCCTGGTGGTGCAGTGGGTAAGAGCTTGGCTGCTAACCAAAAGGTTGGCAGTTTGAATCCACCAGCCACTCACTGGAAACCTTATGGGGCAGTTCTGCTCTGTCCTATAGGGTCGCTATGAGTCCAGTTTTCCTAGATTCATACTTCATACATTCCAGGTTTGGATTATTAATGAATGTTTTCAACTGTTTCTTCTCATTTTGAGTCATGCCACATCAGCAAGTGAAGGTCCCAAAAACTTTACTCCAACCACATCATTAAGGTCGACTCTGCTTTGAGTAGGCAGCTCTTCCTCAGTTGTCTTTTGAGTGCTTTCCAACCTGAGAGGCTCATCTTCTGGCAGTGTATCAGACAGTGTTCCTCTGCTACTCATAAGGTTTACACTGGCTAATTTTTTCAGAAGTAGATAACCAGGTACTTCTTCCTAGTCTGTCTTAGTCCTGCAAGCTCTGCCGAAATCTGTCCACCATGGGTGACTCCACCAGTATTTGAAATACCGATGGCATAGCTTCCCACATCACAACAACACGGAAGCTACCACAGTACTACAAACTGACAGGCAAGTGATGAGAGAAAAACCTAGATTAGTTTAAAAAAAAAAAAAAAAGACTTGGCTTCTTTATCAGAGAAAAGATTAACTTATAATAATATAGTATATAGTATTATATAACAGGTAATATAAATTGAGCGCCTATTGTTGTTGTTAGGAGACCTGGTGCCACAGTGGTTAAAGCACTCGGTTTGAACCCACTAGCCACTTTCAGGAGAGTGTTGTGATAATCTGCTTTCATAAAGATTTACAACCTTGGAAACCCTCTGGGGCAGTTCTACGATGTCCTAAAGTGTTACTGTGACTCAGAACCAACTCTACAGCAATGGGTGGGTATTGTTGTTTTTATTAAGTGTCATCAAGTCAACGCTGGCTCATGGCAACCTTATGTATATCAGAACAAAACATTTCCTGGTGCTGTGCCATCTTCCTGATCGTTAGTATTCTTGAGTCCATTGTTGTGGCCACTATGTATTTTGAGTGACCGCCCCAACCTAAGGGCTCATTTTCCAGGACTATATTAGACAATGGAAACCCTGGTGGTGTAGTGGTTAAGAGTTCTGCTGCTAACCAAAAGGTTGACAATTCAAATTTACCAGATGCTCCTTGGGGCAGTCCTCCTCTGTCCTCTAGGGTCGCTATGAGTCGGAATCAATTCAATATTCTGTTCTGATCCATAGAGTTTTCACTAGCTAATTTTCAGAAGTATATTACCAGTTCTTTCTTCCTACACAGTCTTAGTTTGGAAGCTTCGCTGAAGCCCGCCCATGATAAGTGATCCTGCTGGTACTTGAAATACCAGTGGCATAGCTTCCAGCATCATAGCAACACACAAGCCACACAGTATGAGAAATTAACCGACACGTGGTAGTGGGTCAATTACATTACTGATATGCTTATCAATGTCAGTCTCCAAAATCCATTACTGTACTATGCTGTAACTAGGTCTACCTCTCTCCTGATGACAAAGTTTTGTAGCAGCAGAACCCCTGGCTCCAAATCCTATTTCCACACTCTTCCCCTGTGAGACCTTGGACACATAACCTTACCTCCTAGAGCTTTAGTATTCACATTTGCAGCCTAAAGGTAATACTTACAAATAGGATTATGAGGCTTTACACAATAAATGTAAAGCATGTAGCTTACTGCCAATACCCTATTCTCCAGATGTCTAGCATTTGAGTTTTATTAATTCCTAATTTCTGAGTTGGATTTGCTTCTTGCCACATAAGCATGTCAGAAGCTTACTAAAAACATCAATTTAATTTTACTTTCAGCATTATTTCTTAGGAATATCTGGCTCCACACTTCCTTATAAGTAGTTTTTGAGGATCACTACTTTTCAGCAGAGATATGGCATCATGATGCTAAAGTCTTTTAATGGGGGATGTCATAAAACTTTTTTAAAAATCTCCCTTGTGTAAACTGAAATTTTATGCATGGTACTAATAAGAACAAGAGTCATTAAAAACTTAAATATAGAAATTTGTAACCTAATATTCTTACTTTCCCTTTTAATAATCCAGTGGATTTCATCTGACTTCAGACTCTAACATGTAACAGTGCTGGTGAGTAAATATGTTCTTATGCAGCCACTAAAACATTGATGGGACTTCAAAGCTATGTGACTCAAGAGTCTAGCTCAGTAGGACCTTACCATATACCAAGTTTGTCTCAGTGACTGAACAGTGAGCATGATTATCTCACTCACTCACTTTGGCCAACCATGATTGGTGACCAAAGGAGAAAGTTCATTCCACATAATAACCCCCACATGTCTTTCAGTTTGCTGGAAGCTATGCCACCAGTATTCAGATACCAGAAGGGTCACCCATGTCGGACATGTTTCAGCTGAGCTTCCAGACTAAGACAGACAAGGAAGAAGAACCCGCAACCTACTTCTGAAAAGAATTAGCCAGTGAAAACCTTATGAATAGCAGTGGAACTTTGATATAGTGCCAGAAGATGAGTCCCCCAAGTTGAAAATCACTCAAAAGACAACTGGGGAAGAGCTGCCTTCTCAAAGTAGAGTAGACCTTAATGACATGGATGGAGTCAAGCTTTCGGGACCTTCATCTGCTGATGTGGCATGACTCAAAATGAGAAAAAACAGCTACAAACATCCGTTAATAACCAGAACTTGGAATGTATGAAGTATGAATCTAGGAAAATTGGAAATTGGTCAAAAATTAAATGGAACATATAATTATCAATATCTTAGCCATTAGTGTGCTGAAATGGACTGGTATTGGTCATTTTGAATTGGACAATCATATGGTCTACTACTCTGATAATGACAACTTGAAGAGGAATGGCATTGCATTCATCATCAAAAAGAACATTTCAAGATATATCCTGAAATATAAGTCTGTCAGTGACAGGATAATATCTGTACACCTACAAGGAAGACCAGTTAGTACCCACAGGCCTACAAGGAAGACCAGTTGATACTACTACAAGGAAGACCGGTTAATAATTCAAATTAACACACCAACCACTAAGGCCAAAGATGAGGAAATTGAAGATTTTTACCAACTTTTGCAGTCTGAAATTGATTGAACATGTAATCAGGATGCACTGATGATTGGAATGCAAAAGTTGGAAGCAAAGAAGAAGGATCAGTAGTTAGAAAATATGGCCTTGGTGATAGAAACTATGCCTGAGATCGCATGATAGAATTTTGCAAAACCAATGACTTCTTCATTCTAAATACCTTTTTTCACCAACATAAACAGCAACTATATACATGGACCTCGCCAGATGGAATACACAGGAATCAAATCGACTATATTTGTGGAAAGAGATGATGGAAAAGCTCAATATCAACAGTCATAATAAGGCCCAGGGCCAACTGTGGAACAGACCTTCAATTGCTCACATGCAAGTTCAAGCTGAAACTAAAGAAAATTAGAACAAGTCTACGAGAGCCAAAGTATGACCTTGAGTATGTACCACCTGAATTTAGAGACCATCTCAAGAATAGATTTGATGCATTGAACACTAATGACTGAAGACCAGATGACTTGTGGAATAACACCAAAGACATCATACATGAAGAAAGCAAGAGGTCATTAAAAAGACAGAAAAGAAAAAAAGACCAAAATGGATGTCAGAAGGACTCTGAAACTTTCTCTCGAACGTTGAGTAGCTAAAGCAAAAGGAAGAAATGATGAAGTAAAGAACTGAACAGAAGATTTCAAAGGGTAGCTTGAGAAGACAAAGTAAAATATATAATGACATGTGCAAAGAACTGGAGATAGAAAACCAAAAGGGAAGAACACCCTCGATGTTTCTCAAGCTGAAAGAACTGAAGAAAAAATTCAAGCCTTCAGTTGCAATAGTGAAAGATTCCATGGGGAAAATATTAAATGATGCAGGAAGCATCAAAAGAAGATGGAAGGAATACACAGAGTCATTATACCAAAAGAAATTGGTCGACGATCAACCATTTCAAGAGGTAGCATATGATCAGGAACCAATGGTGCTGAAGGAAGAAGTCCAAGCTGCACTGAAGGCATTGGTGAAAAACGAGGCTCCAGGAATTGATGGAATATCAATTGAGGTGTTTCAAAAAATGAATGCAGTACTGGAAGTGCTCACTTATCTATGCGAAGAAATTTGGAAGATAGCTACCTGGCCAATGGACTGGAAGAGATCTGTATTTATGCCTATTCCCCAGAAAGATGATCCAACCGAATGTGGAAATTATAGAACAATATCATTAATATCACATGCTAGTAAAATTTTGCTGCAGATCACTCAAAAGTGGCTGCAGCAATATATTGACAGGGAACTGCCTGAAACTCAGGCAGATTCAGAAAAGGACGTGGAGCCAGGGTTATCATCGCTGATGTCAGATGGATCTTGGCTGAAAACAGAGAATAACAGAAAGATGTTTACCTGTGTTTTACTGACTATGCAAAGGCATTCGACTGTGTGGATCATAACAAATTACGCATAATGTTGCAACAAATGGGAATTCCAGGACACTTAATCGTGCTCATGAGGAACCTGTACATAGATCAAGAGGTAGTTGTTCAGACAGAACAAGAGGATACTATGTGGTTTAAAGGCAGGAAAGATGTGCGTCACGGTAGTGTCCTTTCACCATATCTATTCAATTTATATGCTGAGCAAATAATTTGAGAGGTTGGTTATATGAAGAAGAATGGGGCATCAGGATTGGTGGAAGACTCATTACCAACCTGCATTATGCAGATGACACAACCTTGCTTGCTGAAAGTGAAGAGGACTTGAAGCACTTACTGATGAAGATCAAAGACCACAGCCTTCAGTTTGGATTACACCTCAACATAAAGAAAACAAAAACCCTCACAACTGGACCAATAAACTACATCATGATACGTGCAGGAAAGAATGAAGTTGTCAAGGATTTCATTTTACTTGGATCCACAATCAACACCCATGGAAGCGGCAGTCAAGAAATCAAAAGACGCGTTGCATTGGGTAAATCTGCTGCAAAAGACCTCTTTCAAGTGTTGAAAAGCAAAGATGTCACCTTGATGACTAAGATGCGCCTGACCCAAGCCATGGTATTTTCAATAGCACCATATGCAATAAAGAAGACCAAAGAAGAATTGACACCTTTGAATTGTGGTGTTGGCGAAGAATATTGAATACACCATGGACTGCCAAAAGAACGAACAAATCTGTCTTGGAGGAAGTACAACCAGAACACTCCTTAGAAGCAAGGATGGTGAGACTGCATTTTACATACTTTGGACATGTTGTCAGGAGAAATCAGTCCCTGGAAAAGAACATCATACTAAGTACAGCTTCAACAAAAAAGAGGAAGGCCCTCAAGAAGATGGACTGACACAGTGGCTGCAATAATGGGCTCAAACACAACGATGATTATGGGCATGGCTCAGGACCGGGCAGTGTTTCTTTCTGTGTACATATGGTCGCTGTCAGTCAGAGCTGACTTGGCGGCACCTAATAACAACACATAATAACATCAATTATTGTTGTCATTGTTGTTAGCTTCGGCTGAACTAAAAGATGCGTTCCTATTCCATCCCCGTGATTCGTTGTGGCTAGGACTGTTGTGATACATAGGGTTTCACTGCTAGCCCTTTCTTTCGTCTGTCTTGGCCTGGAGGATCCACTGAAAACTGGTCAGCATCACGGGAACATGTAAGCCTCCAATGACAGATTGGTGGTGGCTGGGCTTGAGGTACGTTGCGGGAAATCAAACACAGGTCTCCCGTATGAAAGGTGAGACTTCCACCACTGAACCACCAACACCATACTATCAGTAGCCAACACTTCTGGAGCAGGTTACATACAAGGTACTTTTCATACATCCTCTTCCTGTTAACCAAGGAAGGCATATTATTAAGTTCATTGAAAGATGTCATTTTCTCAAGTTCAAAGAGCAAATGGTGAAGCCAAGAGTAGAATTCAAGTCTGTGATGTCCCACAGCCTGTGCTTATAATACTCACCTTGGCACACTCTTGGTGTGCTCATGGCAAGGAATGAGCTGCGTTTCAGGGATATGGAGAAGATCTAGATGAGGATGATAGCGTTTCATGAAACCGTTGCTACCTCTTTACAAATTGTCTGGGAATCCAGAACCTTTGCCTCAGGCATTCCCAAGGGTCACCCCGTGGCACTGTAAGTAAATAAACAGAGCCAACCCTGCTGTTTCAGGAATGCCACTGAGGCTATTAGGCATAAAGTTGGAGCCCCTGGTTTGTTTAGTCAACAGCCTTAGTGTGGAAGCCAGAGGGAACTGACAGGCAGGGATCACGGTCTCAAAGCGCCTGTAGCTCAACCCTGCGTGCTGTTACAGAAGACAGGCAGCCAGTGGAGGGTCATGTGTCAGTGAGTAATCACTAAGAAAAGCAATTCTCTGAAGGGCAGATGGACATGTCAGGGTCAGGACACCCCACACACATACACAGATGCCTTTGCATGTGTGAGCACATTATAAGTATCTATTAGGAGCTGTCAAACATGATCAAGTGTCTCTAATTAAGTGCCTAGGCCAGTCAGTATGTACACACATGTGCAACTGTTCTTTCCTACCCACGTGTAACTTGATAAACATTTTCTATGGAATTTCATGTTAACTTGTTTACCGAGGCAAGTAAATAAGTACACGGTGAAAGGATTTTATTTTTCTTTAGTCCATGTTTGGTATACTCCAGTAGACATTTTTATGTCTTATATACATAAAATTTTCTCCACAACTATTCATGTAGCCAGATTAGAATTTAGGATCCAGGGGTGGCTGAACTGTCACTTAATTGTCAACTGTCTGTAGAGAATTTTTTGTTTCAAATGTTTTGGCTGTGTGAACCCTAAATGCATTGCTTCGAGCACTACTCTTAATTTTTAATCCTGTGTGCATTTCAAGGGGAATTTAACCCATCTGCTTCTAATTCATTTATTCTTAACTCATCAGAGTGGTACTTTGTCATTGATGTTTGATGTCCAAAATGCCTTGTGGGTTTTTTAGGTCTTTATAAAGATTCCCTCTGCTGCCACCCCACACCGCCCCACCTCATACAACCCCAACCATAAGCCAGAAGTTGTATTTCATTTACATGACATAGTTTCAAATGACCAGAAGTCTGTATTTGACCAAATGTCAAAGCTCTCAGCCCTCTGCGGTCATGATTTTGGAGCTCGGTTAGAGCACAAGGCACTGGGTGGCAGGTCGCTGGCGGCTGTGCATGCATAGCAGGGCCTGGCTGCTCAGGAGACAAGGTCACATACCCTGTGCTGTCCCTGGCTTGGGGTCAGTGTTTGCATGGATGTCCCTAGGCGCTGAGAGCTGTGTTCTGGAACGTCTTTCATTTAACACTCCACACACATGACAACACTGTCAATACCTCCCCTGCAACACACAGAGACATAAACGGCCCCCAAGACAAAGCTTCCTCATCATGCGTGGATTCCCTTTATGAGTACTTCAAAACAAGACCTTAACTCAATAAAGCCTTCCTGTATCAGGAAAAGAACCTTTTCATGCTGTGCCAAATTCTACCACTAGGAAATTTTCTGCCATCTTCTCAGGCCTTGGTGCTTTTGTAAGTCTCTCGTGGAATGACCACAGAATGCTTAGATAGCTCTCATGATAAAAAGAAAGCAGCCTATCATTTCAAAAGAAGTCAGATAATTTTAGCAGTTGAAGTGGTCCTAAAAGATCACATACTATATGACCTAGCAATCCCAATCCTAGGTATATGCCCAAAAGAATTGAAAGCAGGAATACAAACATAAACTTGTACCCAGTGTTTATTTCAGCACTATTCACAATAACCTAAAGGTGAAAACAAATGTCCATCAGCAGACGATTGGCTAAGCAAAATGTGGCATATACATACAATGGAATATGACTCGGCCATAAAGAGAAATGCTGCCCTGATACATGCCACAACATGGAAGAGCCTTGAAAACATTATGCTGAGTGAAATGCCAGTCACAAATAGACACTGTATGATCCTACTTTTATGAAATAGGCAAATGAATAGAGGCCGAAATTTATTAGTGCTTAGCAGGGGTGGGAGGAAGGGAGCCATTGCTTAGAGGAAACTGAGTTTCCAGTAACGGTGGTGAAATAATTTGGAAAAGCATAATGGTGATGATTGTACAACAGAATGAACACAATCAAACATAACCAACTGTACAATTTTACAATTGTGTAAAAATTGTTGGATTGGCAAATGGTTTATATATATATCTTTACCACAATAAAATTAAAAAAAATCACGTAATCTTTAAAAGTCTCTGGGAATGATAAATTGTTCAATTTATTTCTGTATTTGTCCTTTCTTTTAAATATTTGGTGATGTGTACCCATGGCTTTAACCTATTTCTCCACTCACTAGTCATTTCATGAACATTTACTGGCCACCTACATCTTAGACCCTCAGCTAGGCCCTGAGACTTCCAGAGGACAAGCCTATCCTTAAAAAGTGGCACCTGCCATTCCCTGCCTCCTGGGGGGGGGGATGGGGAAGAGGGAAGGGGGACAGAGCAGATTAAAGGGCTGCCTGCCCATTTGTCACAAGCACAACACCTTGCTTTCTCTTAAAAATGGTCTCCTAAACTTGAAATCATTCTTCTTTCCAACATGTATAAACTCCAGCATCCCAGATATCACAGCATCGCATCTCAGTCCTCTCCACGTTGAAGATTTCATTGGCGCTTTTATGTCTTAATGTAAAAATGCAATCCTTAGACGTGAGAAGGGAGTAATCCATCACTCACAGCTTTGTCCTTGTGGTATTTACTTCTATTGTCCTCGTGAAGAAATAGGAAGTTTACCTTTTCTAAACTGACGTTTGCTAGTTATACCATCTCCCGTAACAACTGCATTTTACCATTATACTATAAAGGAAACATTCTTCAAGCTGCTGATTCATACTGCAGTGAGGTCATCTGAATATTTCAGACCTTGGATAGAAATCATGCTGTGAAAAGAATGAGTCTAGCTCAAAGCAGACAAGCTGAGAGCTTATCTTGCCAGGACATAAGCTCCTCAGTGGGTGGAGGAGATGGTCATGGCTGCCTTTCTTTCCTTCTGCAATGAAGTTAAACAGATGCGGTTAGCCACTGTGCAAGGGACCGTGTGGAAATATAAGTATTCGTGTTTATGTGTGGTTGCCAGGTCTAAATCAGCCAGGCAGTAATTTTTCTGGGAGCTCAATGTAGGTACTAAATTTTGCACTCACCTACCAAATGGGTACACATGCCCCTTAATCTGTCTTCCTGCAAGAGGGCTCCCCTGGCACCATCTAGCCTGTACTTGGGGCCAGCCTTTCACAGGAGCTCCTTCCCGTGAATTACAGCCTGCAGCATGGGGGCTGAATAGAAAACAGCCTCCAGAAATTCAACTGGAAGGTCTGACCGGAATTCAACCTAGTGTTGAGAATGGCAGGAAAGAGTCTATTATTCTACTTCTTTCTATCTGCTGTGAGGCAGCGTGGCGCCTGGAGTCTGACTGAGCTGAGCTCACTTCCCTGGACTTCCGAGTCACAGCCACGGTGCGTACTAAAGCCAAGTATCTCACTCCTGAGACTCACTACACTTCCTGATATAGGATGCACTCGCCTGGCTCCTGGTGACCTTAAACACTAATAAAGGAGTCATAATATGACCTAAACAAGCCTTGGAGGCCAATCAGAATGTAGATGATTGACGGGGAGGGCTTTCAGTTATCTACTGTTTGTTCTGTCACTTTGGCGTGGTTCTTTTTACTAGGATTGTGTGGGTAGGAGATTTAAAAACACATTACAGGCATTGCTCTGTGTATGGTTGAGGGTGAACCCCAGGGAGTGACAAAAGAATCTCTCTGTTAAAGACTGGAAGCCCACAGGCACCAGCTACAACTTTGCTCTTTGCTCTTTCTTCCCCAGGATTACCATGGCACTTTGGAACCAATTCCCGAATGTGAATTTTCTCTAATTCTGGGCATGGGGTGAGAGGAGCAAATTTGCTTGTTTGCGTTGCTGGCTGCTTTGGTCATCTCTGCTTGCCATCCCTCAAGTGTTGTTATTAAAGTGAGAAGAATCATGAGTCCACAGTCCTTTCTTCTTTTAGTCATTTCTTTCAAAATAAGGTAAATGTTTGGTCTGATGCATAATGTGGGTCTATGATTTAAAAATCCACTTAAATTATGAATCAGGCCTGGGGGAATTGTTGGACTCCCCTCTTATGTTTGCTGGTTGTCACATTTCAGTGTCTTCTTTAAGCTCAAATTCCTCTTTTCTGAGAAAGGCTTTTTAATATCTTCAGCGTTTCTATCCCTGTCTACCTAATACATTTAGATTCAGAAGACCAAATTAAATCACGCCAGGCAGAGTGGCAGACTACCCAAAGGTTAGTTACCTTTTTGTATTTGAAAAACAATTTGCTATGGAGTAGATTCAGACTCATGGTGACCCCACATGTGTCAGGGTAGAACTGTGCTCCCTAGGATATTCAATCGCTAATTTTTCAGAAGTAGATTGCCAGGCTTTTCTTCCAAGTCACTTCTGGGTAGACTCAAACCTCCAAACTTTCAGTTAGCAGCCAAGCTGTTTAGCCATTTACACCACCCAGGGACTCCTTTGTATTTGAAAAGCACCCACTAAACATGCAAGGGATTCTTGTGAAATACGCCCTCTAAGTTTCAGTAATGCCCTCTAAGTTTCACAGGTATGATCAGGAATGGTCAGCAGACATGAGCAAAAGCAAATGGGTTCAGACACCCCCGTACAGTGCACCAGTGCCAGCTGGAACGTCAAGGTTACTCTCCATCATGGCAGCTAGGGGCTGGGGTATGCTGCAAACATGCCTGGCTTCTTCTCTTCACCCGTCATGAGTGTATCACTTATTGAGCCATTTCTGAACTTATTTATAATCTTTTATTCTCTACTATGCCTTGAGGTAGGAGCCCTGATGTCTCAGCGTTTAAAGCGATTGACTGGTAACAGAAAGGTTGGATGTTCGAAAACACCAGTGGCTCCTCAAGAGAACGACGTGGCAGTAGCCTTCCACAGAGATTTACAGCCTTGGAGACCCGACGGGGTCACGATGAGTCAGAATCGACTCTACAGCAACCGGTTTGGTGTTCTGGGGGGTTTTATGTCTTAAGGCAGTAAGTGTTCAATTTTAATATGTGCTAAGTGAAAGCTTTTTGTCTTAGTTATCTACAAATACCAAAGTGGGTGGCTTTAACAGACATTTCTTTTCTCGCAGTCTAGGAGGCTAGAAGTCTGAATTCAGGGTGCCAGCTCTAGGGGAAGGCTTTCTCTCTCTGTAGGCTCTGGAGGGAGGTCCTTGTCTCTTCTGAGCTTCTGCTTCTGGCCAATATACATGTGGCATGACATCTGTCCTCTCCCATCTCCGCTTCTCTGGCTTGTTTGTTTAATCTCTTTAATATCTCAAAAGAGACTGACTCAAAACGCACCCTACACTAATCCTACCTCACTACCATAACAAAGAAAACCCACTCCCAAATGGAATTATAACCACTGACATATCCAAAAAAAAAAAAAAAAACTTGTTGCTCTCAAGCCAGTTCTGACTCATAGTGACCCTATAGGATAAAGTAGATCTGTCCTATAGGGTTTCCAAGGAATGCCTGGTGGATTCGAACTGCTGACCTTTGGTTAGCAGCTGTAGCTCTTAAACATTGTGCCATCACGGTTTCCACCACTGGCACAAGGTTAGAATTTGCAACACCTATTTTTGGAGGACACAATTCAGTCCATACACTTTTCTTCATCTTATCATTACTGTTTTCCATATTAAGATAGATGCCGAATTTAGTAATTTGATGAATAAATTATTCTAAAAGTTCCCTTCAAGGTTTTATAAATTTGTAATGTATTTCTCTTTAATATTTACATTTCTATATTGAGGAATTCTACCGCTTCTTTTTAGTCTGTTCTATTAGATTCAGATACAACTAACACCTTTAAGCGCCCACCGTATGCTGTGAACTGCGCTAAATTCATTCTCACAGAATAATAATAATAATACCAAACATATATTATAACCTTATATGGGCCAAGCATTATTTAAATACTTATATGAGTTATCTCATTTAATTCTTATAACAATCCTATGACAAGTGTTATCTCATTTGCCAAAAATAATCTTATGGATATATATTCCGATCCTTACTACACAAGGTTCAGAGAAGTTTATGCATCTTGCCCAAACCAAAGAACAGGAACCAGGATTCACACCCAGATCTTTACCCATATATATCATTCTCCAGGAAACCCTGGTGGTGTAGTGGTTAAGAGCTACGGCTGCTAACCAAAAGATTGGCAGTTCCAATCCACCAGACGTTCCTTGGAAGCCGTACGGGGCAGTTCTACTCTGTCCTATGGGGTAGCTATGGGTCGGAGTTGACTTGAAGGCAATGGGTTGGGTTGGTTTAGCATTCTGCATTCCTTCTAGCTGTATTGCACAAATTCCAAGAAAACTAGTTTTAATTCTATTGTATACTTTTTTTTTTAAATACTTGCCTCAGCTAGCTAATCCTTACAGCTGAGTTGCTTCTAATGTATTTTATAGTTTAAGATTTTAAAGTAAATTTCTGAATTATTCTTTTCCTGGTCAGTTGTAGATTGATATTGACATGTAGAGAAGTTAACCTGATCCAGTATCTGAGTAGAACACAACTATAATTAGAGACGAGCAGACCCAACCACCAAACACATAACCTGGTGTAAATATACTTTATTTCTCGTAGACTAGAAGGTTACAAGGATCCCTGGTGGTGCAGTGGTTAAGTGCTCGGCTGCTAACCGAAAGGCAGGTGGTTTGAACCTACCAGCCACACCATGGGAGAAAGATATGGCAATCTGCTTCCGTGAAGATTATAGCCTTGGAAACCCTATGGGCCAGTTCTACCCTCTCCTATACAGTTGCTGTGAGTCCGAATCAACTCGATGGCATACAACAACAGCAACAGAAGTTACAAATTCTGTGTTTTACACAAATAGTTAATAAAAAACATGGTTAGTACCACTGGAACCTACTTTGACTTCTGTTTGATTGTTCACACTTTGGTTATGGAAATGTTATAAAATATTAGTGATCTTCCGTTAAAGGAAATTCTCCATAAAATAATCTAAGGCAAGAAATTGAAATGAAGCCTTTAAAATTATTTAAATACGTGCATGTTCAAAGGGCTTTTTCTTTTGCTTTCCTTTAAATTCATGCCACTTCCTTTAATCCTTTTTCCAAAGATTTATTTTCCGTTCTTTTAATCACCTTTGAAGACCCTCCAAGTTCTCTTTGTTTCTCTCAAATTGCAAAGCCCAGAAATGGACACAATTTCTGAGTAAGAAATGGAGATTATTTAAATGTTCTTACATTCTTCTCTTATATTCTATATTCCCCGTATCGTGCTTTCAACAAAGCCCCATACTGCTAACACATCTCCTCTTTACCACAGAAAATAATCTCCAGATAGTCTCTTGATTTCACCCAGACTAAAATTTACAAATGCATGGCTTGGTTTTCTTTTTGAATTAGACTTGGTAGAATTCTCGTCTTCCATGTGGGAGAAGCACAGCCAGAATGCTCCTTAGAAGCAAGGATAGTGAGACTTCCTCTCACGTACTTGGGACATGTTATCAGGGGGGATCAGTCCCTGGAGAAGGACATCATGCTTGGTAAAGTAGAGGGCCAACGAAAAAGAGGAAGACCCTCAACGAGAAGTATTGACACAGTGGCTGCAACAATTGGCTCAAACATAGCAACAATTGTGGGGACGGCACAGGATCAGGCAGTGTTTCATTCTGTTGTACACAGGGTCGCTACGAGTTGGAATTGACTCAACACACCTATCAACAACCACATGCAGGAGACCCAGGTTTGATTCCCAGCCAGTGAACCTCACACACAGCCACCACCTGTCTGTCAGTAATGATTGCGTGTTGATCATGCTGAGGTTTCAGCAGAGCTTTCAGACTAAGATGGGCTAGGAAGAAAGGCTTGGCGATCTACCTCCAAAAAGCATCCAATGAAAACAACAATCTGATCCTCAGTTGAGCATGGGGCTGTCATAGGACCAGGTAGCATTTTATTCCATTGTGTATGAGGTCTCCATGAATCAGAGGCCGACTTGACAGCAGCCAGCAACAACCTTTCTTTCTCTCTTAATCTCAAAACTGGACAGCTTTGATTTCTGTCTGCCTGTCAGTATGGGGGTGTCTGCATGCTTGATGTGTTTGTTGGGTTCCTCTACCTAAGACTTTCATTTTTAAAATGATCCCAGGATCATAACCTGTCGAACAAAACATTTTCCTTCAGCTTGCCAGAGTGACCCAGTAATAATACCCTTTTTCTGAGTTCATAGCCAAGTCCTCAAATATAGCTGGCACAAATTTTCATATGGAAAACAGCATCATCTGTGAAGCACTCTGCCACTTGTTTTTTAAATCAAAAAATTTGATGTCATTTGCAGGTGAGAAAACTGAGCTTGATGAAGTTGATTGCTTCAGCGACGCAGTTGGCTCTGCCTCGCCTCCTCTCTGCCTGAATGGAGCAAGGCAGAGACTGTATAAACACTCAGTGAGATTCCTGCAGCAGGTAAGTGCAAACAGCAGAGCTAGCGGCTCTTGCCTTCATGCAGGACAGCTCTCTACTGCAGTATCAGCAAAGCTCACCGTTGACTCTCCAAGAACTTGTCTTGGAAGACGCTAATCCAAACACAGAGTCTAATGTTGTTTGTTTCCTTAAACAATACCCGTCAGGAAGAAAGCCCTAAGTTCTTTTGTGAAAATGTCACTCAAAGTTTCTTAGTGATTTGATCCCCAAATAGGTTTTTTTCATTGACATTTCACCAAGTATTAATTGAAATGATAAGCTAAAGTTTTCATCATCATTGCGTGCATTGATAATTAATAAATTAATTTCTACTTTTGGTTTTATAAATCGATGTAGAATGGTTACATATTACTGTTTGGTTATGTGAATTACAGTGATAAGGGAATATTAAACCATGATAAAGTACAATAATTATTTCAGCTTTGGCTATAAAGATTATTCCAAGGATAGAGTTTTGTAATGGAATTTTGATCATTTAAGGGTAATATAATAAAAATTTTTTTATTTTCAAATATGTTATGGAGGCCAAAATTGAATCTGTCATTTGTAACTTCTGTGTAAGTCTGCTTTCTGTTGCATTTGTTTCAGACCATGATTGTTTCATGAAAAGAGAACATTTTTCCCGGGTAGGGAGGGGTTTCATTACATTTTAAAAGCTTATTAAACCCGTTGAAACCCCTTGCCGTCGAGATGATTCTGACTCAGAGCGACTCTATAGGACAGAGTAGAACTGCCCCATAGGGTCTCCAAGGAGCAACTGGTAGATTCAAACTGCTGATCTTTTGGTTAGCAGCCATAGCTCTTAACCACTGTACCACCAGGGCTCCCAAAGCTTATTTAGTCTGGGAAATAAGAATTCTGTATTTCTCCAGAAAAGTCTAAGATGTTTTATCTAAAAGAGGCTTATACTGGCATTGCTCAGATTATGCTCTGAGGAATTCTAGGTGTCACTCAGAGACATGTGAGGACAGGACCAGGGAAAAAGTTAGGGTCAGCTGGGATGGGGAAGGGTGGAGATGGTTTACGCAATCCCCAGGCATTCAACCACAGCAAGCTGTTTTTCTAATCTGTCTTACCTGTCGGACTTCTGTGTAAGGTCTCATCTGAAGAAAGGTCCATGCACTACCAGGAATATTAATAATATAGCCGATAATAACACAGACTTGAAATCCAATGATCAAATGCCTTAATTTTATAAGCAAGAAAACTGAGGTTCCAAAGGGAATAAATGACTTTCTCAAGGTAACACAGCTAGTAAATATTTGGCTGAATTAACGATCCCTAAAAATGAAAAGGCTATGTTCAATTTAATCAGTATTTATCAAAGGTCTACTAAGCGTAAGGCACTATGCCAGGTCTCTAAGGAAGAAAGAAAGTAAGACATAGCCTTTGGATAAAAACTTGGAATAAAAAGCTGAAGAAAAAAACAATAAAGTTCATCCCATCCAACCTACTTGTTTTAGAGTTTAGTAGCTTTCTCAAAGCCACATTTCAAGTAAACAGTGGAATCAGGACATAAACCTGAATCATCTTACACCAATTATAATGCACATTCCACCATACCAGTGTGCCCCAGGTTTTGTTCATAAACATCTAGTTTCTCAGTATGATCCTGCACTTGAAAAATCTAATGAACATTTGCCTTTTAAAGGTTCTGAAAAGTCTTACAGTACACAAATTTGCTCAGACTACAGTTTCAAAAATTACCACTATGAAATACTATTCATGTTGTTGTTGCAGTTAGGTGCCGTCGAGTTGGTTCCGGCTCATAGCTATCCTATGCACAACAGAACGAAACACTGCCTGGTCCTGCGCCATCCTTACAATCGTTGCTATGCTTGAGCTCATTGTTGCAGCCACTGTGTCAATCCACCTCCTTGAGGGTCTTCCTCTTTTCCGCTGACCCTGTATTCTGCCAAGCATGATGTCTCTCTCCAGAGACTGGTCCCTCCTGACAACATGTCCAAAGTATGTAAGATGCAGCCTTGCAATCCTCGCCTCCAAGGAGCATTCTGGTCGCACTTCTTCCAAGACAGATTTGTTCGTTCTTTTGGCAGTCCATGGTATATTCAATATTCTTCGCCAACACCACAATTCAAAGGCGTCAACTCTTTTTCAGTCTTCCTTATTCATTTTCCAGCTTTCACATGCATATGATGTGATTGAAAATACCATGGCTTGGGTCAGTAGCACCTTAGTCTTCAGGGTGACATCTTTGCTCTTCAACACTTTGAAGAGGTCCTTTGCAGCAGATTTACCCAATGCGATGGGTCTTTTGATTTCTTGACTGCTGCTTCCATGGCTGTTGATTGTGGATCCAAGTAAAAGGAAATCCTTGACAACTTCAATCTTTTCTCCGTTTATCATGATGTTGCTCATTGGTCCAGTTGTGGGGATTATTGTTTTCTTTATGTTGAGGTGTAATCCATACTGAAGGCTGTGGTCTTTGATCTTCATCAGTAAGTGCTTCAAGTCCTCTTCACTTTCAGCAAGCAAGGTTGTGTCATCTGCATAACACAGGTTGTTAATGATTTTTTCTCCAATCCTGATGCCCCGTTCTTCTTCATATAGTCCAGTTTCTCAGATTATTTGCTCAGCGTACAGATTGAATAGGTATGATGAAAGAATACAACCCTGATGCACACCTTTCCTGACCTTAAACCAATCAGTATCCCCTTGTTCTGTCTGAACAACTGCCTCATGATCTATGTAAAGGTTCCTCATGAGCACAATTAAGTGTTCTGGAATTCCCATTCCTCGCATTGTTATCCACAGTTTGTTATGATCCACACAGTCGAATGCCTTTGCATAGTCAATAAAACACAGGTAAACATCCTTCTGGTATTCTCTGCTTTCAGCCAGGATCCATCTGACATCAGTAATGATATCCCTGGTTCCACGTCCTCTTCTGAAACTGGCCTGAATTTCTGGCAGTTCCCTGTCAATATACTGCTGCAGCCGCTTTTGAATGATCTTCAGCAAAATTTTGCTTGTGTGTGATATTAATGATATTGTTCTATAATTTCCACATTCAGTTGGATCACCTTTCTTGGGAATAGGGACAAATATGGATCTCTTCCAGTCAGTTGGCCAAGAAGCTATCTTCCATATTTCTTGGCGTAGAGGAGTGAGCACCTCCAGCGCTGCATTTGTTTGTTGAAACATCTCAATTGATATTCCATCAATTCCTGGAGACTTGTTTTTTGCCAATGCCTTCAGAGCAGCTTGGACTTCTTCCTTCAGTACCATCGGTTCCTGACCATATACCACCTCTTGAAATGGTTGAATATCAACTAAATTTTTTTGGCATAATGACTCTGTGCATTCCTTCCATCTTCTTTTGATGCTTCCTGCATCGTTTAATATTTTCCCCATGGAATCCTTCACTATCGCAACTCAAGGCTTGAATTTTTTCTTCAGTTCTTTCAGGTTGAGAAACGCCAAGTGTGTTCTTCCCTTTTGGTTTTCCATCTCCAGCTCTTTGCACATGTCATTATAACACTTTACTTTGTCTTCTTGAGAGGCCCTTTGAAATCTTCTGTTCAGTTCTTTTACTTCATGAATTCTTCCTTTTGCTTTAGCTGCTCGATGTTCAAGAGCAAGTTTCAGAGTCTCCTCTGACGTCCATCTTGGTCTTTTCTTTCTTTTCTGTCTTATCGGTGGCCTCTTGCTTTCTTCATGGGTGATGTCCTTGATGTCAATTCACAAATAGTCTGGTCTTCGGTCACTAGTGTTCAATGCATCAAATCTATTCTTGAGACCGTCTCTGAATTCAGGTGGGATACACTCAAGGTCATATTTTCATTCTCATGGACTTGCTCTGATTTTCTTCAGTTTCAGCTTGAACTTGCATATGAGCAATTGATGGTCTGTTCCACAGTCAGCCCCTGGCCTTGTTCTGACTGATGATATTGAGCTTTTCCATCATCTCTTTCCACAGATGTAGTCAATTTGATTTCTGTGTGTTCTATCTGGCGAGCTCCATGTGTATAGTCACCGTTTATGTTGGTGAAAGAAGGTATTTACAATGAAGAAGTCATTGGTCTTGAAAAATTCTATCATTTGATCTCCGGCTTTGTTTCTATCACTAAGGCCATATTTTCCAACTACTGATCCTTCTTTGTTTCCAACTTTCACATTCCAGTCACCAATAATTATCAATGCATCTTGATTGCATGTTCAATCAATTTCAGACTGCAGCAGCTGATAAAAATCTTCTGTTTCTTCATCTTTAACCCTAGTGGTTGGTGCGGAAATTTGACTAGTAGTCGTATTAACTGGTCTTCCTTGTACGCGTATGGATATTATCCTATCACTGACAGCGTTGTACTTCAGGATAGATCTTGAAATGTTTTTTTTGACGATGAATGCAACACCATTCCTCTGAGCATAGTAGACTATATGATTGTCTGATTCAAAATAGCCAATACCAGTCCATTTCAGCTCACAAATGCCTAGGATATTGATGTTTATGCATTCCTTTTCATTTTTGATGATTTCCAATTTTCCTAGATTCATACTTCGTACATTCCAGGTTCTGATTATTAATGGATATTTGCAGCTGTTTCTTCTCATTTTGAGTCATGTCACATCAGCAAATGAAGGTCCCGGAAGCTTTACTTCATCCACATCATTAAGGTCGACTCTACTTTGAGGAGGCAGCCCTTCCCCAGTCATCTTTTGAGTGCCTTCCAACCTGGGGGGCTCATCTTCCAGCGCTATATCAGACAATGTTCCGCTGCTATTCATAATGTTTTCACTGGCTAATGCTTTTCAGAAGTAGACTACCAGATCCTTCCTCCTAGCCTATCTTCGTCTGGAAGCTCAGCTGAAACCTGTCCTTCATGGGTGACCCTGCTGGTGTCTGAATACCAGTGGCATAGCTTCCAGCATCACAGCAACACACAAGCCCCCACAGTACAACCAACTGACAAATATATTTATATCCCAAAGAACACAGCTTGAGAAATTCTGCGCTATGCTTCTCCTCTAGACCTCACTATATTCTAAACTAAAACCTAATACAGTCTTCTTTTATAAGCCACATTTCCACGGTTTACATATAAATGCGGCTTAAGAAATATGGTCTGAGTGATAAGGATTTTTGATTGAATATACTCTTTATATACACATACTGTATTTGAATGTTACAGAAAATATATTATGTACATATGTCCAATAAAAGTGAATTGAATGCAACATAGAAAGTGTTAGCAATGTATTGTTTTAGCCTTAAAATCTGTTCACATTTACTTAGTAACCATCATGAGAATATTAAAGGCATATTTGCATTCTTCCTAAATGTAATGCGTGCATTATTATCCACCATAATGTTGAATTAATCTTACAAAAACAATCTGAGTAAAATTTACCAATATCTTCTTGCCCAATTTTCAGAGACAAAATGAAAACCAGTTTGCTTTTCATCTGAAAAATGTACATCTTGGTGCATTTTATTTTGGTCAGAATGCTAAAAATACAAGGGAATAAATGGTAAAATGTCTCCCCAAAATACTACCTAAAGAACAGCAACCCAAAATAACACGGTAAATCTTGGGAAAGAACCTGTCCTTGCAAGATTTGGAGATCAATTTTTCAAGATCAAAAGTGTTTATATAAGCGCACAAAATCTTGGATCCTTTCCCAGACTAAACCTCCAACACTTCTGAGATTGGCCCATCACTAATATTTACAATATTTTTGACATTTCATGGAATGGACTCGTAGGCCTTTCCGATAGGCTGGCTTCCTAATATGATGGAGTGCCAGAATAGCTGGCTGTGTGTGAAAGGCAATCAGATGGCACTGGCACTGGCATTTTGCAGCAGGAAGGAAATAATTTGTAGGTATGATGAGCCTGTTGTATCTTGCCATCTTTGATACTTGAGAAATGTCATTGGGAATCTATTAGTATAAAGACGGCTGTTTTGCACCTGAGAAGCACTCCTTGTCAAGTGACCTGAGACCTGTGTTTAGATGAGGTTCTTTCCAGGAGTCTTACATTTCCTAACAGAAAACTTTTCTGAGACCGACATCTTTAACTCTTTGTAATAGGGCTTTTTATCATCAATGTCCTTGCCAAGTTGATACATGTAAGATAAAGTATATCCTGAGCTCTGTGGTAACATATCTGCCTAGTAATCCATTTATCCACTGTGATTTTTCTTTCTTTTTTTTTTTTTTAAAGTCTGGTCATTTCTAACAGTGTTTCTGAACATAATAATTTTATCTTCATTTTAGTAATAGGATAATGCCAATGGATTATGTTAGCTTCTACTCAAATGCGGCATCTCCTTGGACTCCAAAGTATGTATGTGTGTATAAGTTCAATTTTTTTTTTTTTTTTTTTGCATGTTCCGTTCGATAAGAGTCTTTGCTTTCAACTTCCTTAGTCCTGTCCTTGTACCTCTGTGTATTTTCTTCTGCCCTCCAGAGAATGGGAGATCTCAACCAAGCGGGACTATGCTCATTTAACATATCAACCTTTTAAAGTTAAAAGCAAGGCCTTGCCCCTCTGTCCCTCCATCTGTCCCCCAGCTCCTTGGAGCTCTGGTATCTTCCTGAGGCATTCTTCCTGCGGCAAGTGTTCTTTCTCCTCTGTCATCTTCAGGCGTGTCCAAGGCTTTCTCCTTTCTTTTTCTTCCCTGCCCAAGTCCAGCTTTTTATATGAATCTGATCTTTCACTGCCCAGAATTCTGCAGCAAGATGAAACAGGAACCAATTTAAAAGAAGAATGGAAGTGAGCATACCAAGTAACACTATCCCCAATTGGGGTTTTCATCCCCCAATTTATTAACGTGGTTGATAATTTACAACTTGCAGTCCTGTAACATGGGCTTAAGCTATTTCCATAGCAGCTTCCAGGTGACCTAGAGCAGTGCTCAGCAGTGAGACATTTAGGTGGGAAACAAAAGCAGCCCCCCTTGGAGGTTCAGCCCTGTTAGAATATGTCCTGTGAGGCAAGGCTGCCAGTTGAAGGGAATAATTACAGGGGGCTGCCTGACTGCCATAGCAATAGAAACCTAACCCAAGTGTTTTCAGGTAACTGCCAGCTCTGAGCCTGGCGGCCTTCCATGGGGCGCCACCACACAAGGTCCTGTGCGAAGTGGATGTTTTACAGCAAGTTATAGCAATGCAGCTGTTTGCATTAGTACTTAACCCAGGTATGCCAGACAGCTGTGCCAAATCACGTCTTACTGTTTCATTAATTCAAAAGCAACCTGTATTAAAACAAAAAATATTTGAATCCAACTCCTGGATTCAGTTCCTTGTCAAGAACTCATTATTAAATTCAACTTCACAAAATATTTTTGGGGACTTACTATGTGCTTGGTGCCTGGGAATAAAGACGATATAGGCCCTAGCTTAAATACAGGGACATCATATCATCCTAGCCATTAAACAACTCCCTGTCTTGTAGGGACACACATATTATAATCCACTCGTAGGCACAAAAATTGAAGTTAATATGAGCTATGGTAATACAGAAAGGAGAATAGTTCTGACTAAGGTAATTAGGAATGGCTCCCCAAAAGAGATGCTAGGGCTTGTAGGATAAGTAGAAACTCTCTAGGTAGAAAACAGGGGGGAAAGACTTTACAGAGACAGGGACTATAGTGCTCCAAGGTATGAAAATATGAAATAGAATGCTGTCATGGGACAATAG
The DNA here is from genome assembly GCF_024166365.1 of Elephas maximus indicus. Taxonomy (NCBI): domain Eukaryota; kingdom Metazoa; phylum Chordata; class Mammalia; order Proboscidea; family Elephantidae; genus Elephas; species Elephas maximus. The sequence goes on from NC_064819.1 coordinate 193,287,621, forward strand.
CAGGTACCGCCGATTTGCCGTTGTTGTTAGCTGACATTGAGTTAACTCCAACTTGTGGACAACCCCGTGCCTAACGGGCAAAATGTTTTCCAGTCCAGCGTCATCTTCACGATCGCTGGTATCTCAAGTCCGTTGTTGCAGCCACTATGCATTTTTAGTGCCTTCCAACCTAAGGGGCTTGTCCTCTGACATTGGATTGGACAATATTCTGTTGTGAGCCATAGGAATATTATTGGCTAATTTTCACAAGTAGATCACCAGTCCTTTTTTCCTAGTCTGTCTCAATCTGGAAGCTCTGCTGAAACCTGTCCACCATGAGTGACCCTGCTGGTATTTGAAATACCAGTGCCATAGCATCAGCATCATAGCTACATGCAATCAACCACAGTACGACAAACTGACAAATGGGTCGTGTAGCTCAGATTACTGAGAGTAAAATGTGCAGATAAGGCTGAGCGAGCAGGTCCTGCTTATAGAGCCCTGGGTGCCAAGCTAGGAATTGTATCCCATATGGCGCACTTGTTGTTGTTGGTTGCCACTGAGTTGGTTCTGACTCATAGCAAACCCATGTGTGCAAAGTAGAACTGCTCCATAAAGTTTTCAAGGCTGTCACCTTTTGGAAGCAGATCACCAGGCCTGTCTTCCAGGGCACCTCTGAGTGGGTTAGAACCACTAACCTTTTAGTTAGTAGCTGAGTGCTTAACTGTTTATGTCACTCAGGGATTCCTGCCAAGCTAGGAATTAGATCCCATATGGCCCACTTGGGGAGCCAGTAAGGGGCTTATGCAGGATGTGACATGATATGGTTTGTTTTCAGAAAGCTCACTCTGGAAGCACCTGCTGTAGAATGAGTTAGAGAAGGAGGAGAAGCAAGGCAGCTAAGAGACTATTGCAACAGTCCAGACAAAAGATAGTGAGGACCTGGAATAAGCATCCATAGTGATGATACTGAAAAAAGGATAATTCTGCTTGAGGGACTCAGACAAAGACCAACAGTTCACCTGTTCCTTCTGCACTGGACTTTTAGCTTGATGTTCATAGATTTGTAGGTAAATAAAGAGGACCATCATGTTCTTAAAAATAAGTACCAGTGGAAGAATAAGAAAATCAGAGAATTACATAACGTTAAAATTGGAAAATACCCTAAAAGCATTGTTATGGTTTGAATTGTGCCCCCACCCCCCCATGTGTTGTAAATCCTAAACCCAATATATCTGTGTATATAATCCTATTTGGGAATAGGGTTCTCTTTGTTATGTTAATAAGGCCATAACGGTGTAGGCGTAGTTTAAACCAATCACTTTTGGGATATAAAAAGAGTAAATCAGACACAGAAGCAAGGAAGCAGGGATAGGGGGAGATAGATGTCACACCACATGCAGATCACCAAGAAACCTGGGAACAGAAACTGAAAAGAGACAGGGACCTTCCCCCAAAGCCGATAGAGGGAAAAAGCCTTTCCCTAAAGTCGGAGCCTGAATTCAGATTTCTAGCCTCCTAACCTGTGAGAAAATAAATTTGTTTGTTAAAACCACCCACTTGTTACATTTCTGATACAGTAGCACTAAGAAATTAAGAGAAGGACAAGTCCAACTCGCTCACTTTACGTGCAAGTTAGTTGACTAATTAGTGGCAAATCCCAGCTGAGCAGTCAGGTCCCCAGCCAGTGAGACACTGGGTGATTTCATGGGTATTGTTAAGGCTTAAATGTGTTTGTTTTTGTTTTTGTTTTTTTTGAAATATCCCTCTTAAATAGCTTCAAAGATAATGTCTAATGCCGAAGTTGATTTAAAACAAAAAATGAAAAAATCCTGCAAGCATGACATATTATCAACCTATTAGGTTCAGAGTAAATTTTATTTTCAGGCAATATAAATTTTTAGCAGCTAAAATTTGACTACAATTTATAAAGCATTTTCACCTATCATCTCATTTAATTGTCACATCAGTTCTGGGAGGTGGAGATAGTGAAAAAATGGCTAATTGTCCCAAAGTTACCAAGAGATCCAGTCAAAGTCAAACTACAAGGCTTCCAGTTCCAAATCCTGTGTTTTCGTCTGCATTTTGCCCCATTAGTGACTTTGCTAATAATGGTGAGAACTATTCAGGATATGCTGAGGTTATGAACGAGGAAAGCCTGTGCATTGGGGTTGCTTGAATACTCTTCAAGAAGAGTTGACTTGAGACAGCAGTGTGAATACCAGCAAGAGGTTCTATTTCCAGAAAAGGAAGACTGGTGATATAATAATAGTCTAATTCAATCAAACAAGGATTTATATTCAGAAAGTTTGGAAGTAGAAAAAAGAACCTATAAAATGACATGCTGTTACATTTCCTCCCTAGCTGTCTCTTGAGTCCTAAAGAATGAGATTTACTTATAAAAGAAATATTTATAGCCTCAGAAGAATCAGCTCAGCTGCTGTTGGACAAGCTGAGTCCACTTCTGTTTGTGTATCGTCCTATAATTTTCTATCTCAATTCTTACTGCAGGATTTTTATGGTTGGTAAGAAAAATCATGTCTGGGGTAGTGACACAATTTGGTTTTTGTCATTTTTTTATTTGGGGTTTTCTTTTTTTTTTATCTTTTGAGACACCAGAGCTCATGTACGTAGTTGCAGGGATACAAACATTGAAGACAATTTAAAAAAGGAAGAAGATCTACTTCTGAAAGATTACTTGTTGTTGTTGTGCACCCTCAAGTTAATGACAACTCATCAAAAACAAAAACAAATCCATTGCCATGGAGTCGATTCCAACTCATAGTGATCTTACAGGACAGAATAGAACCACCCCATAGGGTTTCCTAGGCTGTAATCTTTACAGGAGCAGATCCCCAGGCCTTTTCTCCCGTGGAACAGCAGGTGAGTTCTAACCACCAACCTTTCCATTAGCAGTTGAGTGCTTAACCAGTACACCACCAGAACTCCTTGGAAGATGAAATCCCAAATGCTAATTGTCAGAAAGTGGTTAACAGTATTATATTAATTACGGTCGCGTCATGCATCTGGCCTCATGTGAAAGAAAAAGAGGGGGGAAAAAAAAGAGAGGAAAGAAGCCTAGTTGCTTCTATAGACCAACAAATGGCAGTGGTTTTAAAAAGAGCAATCTTGCAGATTTTTTTGTAAAGTATCAGAAGAGTGAAATCCAATCTCAACCAGGAGAAGACCTTTGCCTATCCGCAGTGAATGCATACCTGCATTTCTAAGGCTTACAAAGCTTAAGGTCATTCTCTATTTATTTCAGGTCCTAAAAGTACTTAAGAGCCAAGAATAGTGACTCAAAGGTAAACATTAGCCTTTCATCTCTCTGACTGGGCCGAAGGCAAATTCGTGACCAACCCCTGATCCAGGCCATAAAATGTGTGTATGTTTGGTCTCAGGACAGACACCAGAAAGACAGCAAATAATGGCTGTCTCCACATCTGTATTAAATGTTTCTCGACTAGAGCAGTGACTCTGGGTGTGGGAAATAGTTCTCCATACTAACAATATCCAATGTGAATAACAAAACCACGCCAAACCTGTTGCCATCCAGTCGATTCCAACTCAGTAGAACTGTCCTATAGCCATAGGGTTTCCAAGACTGTAAATCTTTAGGCAAGCAGGCTGTGCATTTCTTTCTCCCTCGGACTGGCTGGTGGGTTCTAACTCCTGACCTTTTGGTTGGCAGCTGAGCATTTAACCACCGTGCCACCACGGCTCCTTAACATGAATAAAAAAACCCACTGCTGTCGAGTCGATTCCGACTCATAGCGACCCTATAGGACAGAGTAGAACTGCCCCATAGAATAGAAGCAGTAATTACTAATTTCTTATCATATTTTATATCGACTTCATAAAATAAAATAATTAGGATTCTTATATTAATCTGTCCATATGTCCTTATCTTTCTTCTCTACATTTCAATTAGGCCATAAATTCACACTCTATTATCTTGGAGAAAAATAAACATAGGATCTTGCAGTACCTCAGGGTGATAATTCTGAACTCTGCTTTTCATAGTACAACATAAAATGAGATGGTTTTGTTCCAAATAACAAAAAAAACCTAGGACATTAAGCTGATATGTACAGACCATGGAAGCTGTCTTTTTCCCTTCATTAATAAATTCCCTAAATAAAACGATGAAAAATACATGCACATTCCTAATAAAATACAATCTCGAATTGTGTGTGTTATACCTAAGATATGTAGAACTTAAAATAATGAGAACATTAGCTTTGTTTTTCTTTTGTATTGTGATAAAAATACATAACATAAAATTTTCCAGTTTAATGATTTTAAGGGTTCAGTTGAGAATATTAGCTTTCTATTTAATTTCTGTTTATGTGTATCAAAATTTGAAATCAACACTTAAAAAATAGAGAAATCCAGTTGATAGTGAAAGATGCTATTTTGAATCAGCAACTCCTCAAGTTCAACCAAACATTGTGTCAATTTAAATTATTCTCTTAAAATGTCAGTATTGAGGATCTTTGTCTTGTTTAGAAGGACGCATAGATACCGAATATCTTTAGATTTTTATTTGGGAAAAAAAAAAAAAACTATCATTAAGTATTGAGAAACCATTTTAATTCTCCTGGAATCCAGGTTTCTGGTGTCCATGGAGTGGGGGTAACTCACTCAGGCCATTCGTCCTTCAGTGTCATTTTGAATCTTGAGGCTGGTTTCCTGAAAAACTAAAAACCCATTGCTGTCAAGTTGATCCAACTCGTAATAACCCCATAGGACAGAGTAGAACTGCCCCCATGGGGTTTCCAAGGAGCAGCTGGTAGATTCGAACTGCCGACCTTTTGGTTAGCAGCTGAGCTCTTAACTACTGCGTCACCAGGGTCACCTTTAAGTCAAGCAACAGCCTAGTAAGTAGCTTAGTGGACACCATTTTGCCTTAGGCATTAGGCTCTTTTGAAGAATTACCTAAGTACAGTCAGTTTAGAGAAAAAGGAACTCCGGGGTCCAACTGTAAGCTGTGTTTTAGGGTAAATTTTTTATCATGTAAATACTGTTCCCCAGTCTTTTTCCATGGTAATGCTGATAAGATGGAGTATAAGAGTCTTTAGAGGATCTCTCATCTTCAAGAATACCTTTGACCCTCTAGACGAAATGTTACCCCCGTTTGCAAATCATGCATTCAATAAATTCCTATCAATTTCTACTCTTGGCTTAGTATGCTGTTTGTTTTAACAGTATATATGTTAAAAAAAAAAAAAAATTATGGGCAACCACTAAAAAAAAAAAGTAAATTCCAAACCAGCAAAGGAAATTGGGGGAGAGGGTATTAAATAAAAACAAAAAATAAAGCTATTCATACCTATTCATGCCTTTATCATTTCTCAGCCTCTGTGCAATATTTGATGCTGTGGACCACTTTCTCCTTCCAAATTCCTAGTTAGCTTAGCTTCCAACATGCTGAGTTCTTTTCTGTAGCAGGTGGTGATGTTGTATTTTGTTGTGGTCTCATGTGCTAATTTCATTCCTCCTAAAAGGTACGGAGCTCTGGTGATAATAATGGGTTTCTAAATGGTAAGCTTCCTAGGGAAAGACAAAAAAAAACCCATGCCCTATAAATCTATATCCCACAAACAGCTCTTCACAGTATGCCTGACACATGCACCAAAACTACCCAGACTCGTTGCCGTCCAGTCGTTTCCAACTCATGGTGATCTGATGTGTTACAGAGTAGAGCTGCTCCGCAGGGCTTTCTTGGCTTTAATCTTTACAGAAGTAGGTTACCAGACCTTTCTTCCGTGGCGCCACTGGGTAGGTTCATGCTAGTAACCTTTAGATTAGTAGTTGAGTGCAAACCGGTGGTACTTCCCAGGGACTTACTCTGGCACATAAGCCCAGATCAAGCCAAACCCACTGCCGTTGAGTCAATTCCAACTCATAGCGACCTTATAGGACAGAGTAGGATTGCCCCCATAGGGTTTCCAAGGCTGTAAATCTTTAAAGAAGCAGACTACCACATCTTTCTCCCTTGGACTAGATGGGCTCCTTCTGGCACATACAGGCACTCAATATTGTTTAACTGAACTCCTCCTAAGTATTATAAAATCTACTGTCAGGAATCTATTGACCTCAAACTGAGCGTAGTAACATTACAGACAGTCCAGCTTCATAGGTGTGTGGGGGATCTGTACAGATGCACGTGGTCCCATGCTTGCTCCAAAAACCACCCCCCCATACTTGCCATCTCAAAATTCTTAATAATTTTTGAGCAAGGGGCCCTGCATTTTCATTTTGCACTAGACTCTGTCAATTATGTAGCCAGTCTCAATTACACAATGCCCTCTCTGTGCACAGTCATATGCACAAACAAACAAAAACAAACGATGCAACCAGTTCTTCAAACATTAGAGGAAGGAAGAATTTCCTCAGTAAGCCCCAGTCTCAAAGTAACTTGAATCTTTGTTGTTACTATTTGCCATTGAGTCGATTCCAACTCATGACGACCTGTGCAGAGTAGAACCGGTCCATAGGGTTTTCAAGGCTGTGACCTTTCGAAAGAAGATTGCCGAGCTATTTTTCTAAGGCACCTCTGGGTGGGTTCGAACTGCCAGATTTTGGGTTAGTAGTGCAGCACTTAACCGTTTAAGCCACCCAAAGATTCCCTTATATTTTAAAATGGAGGCAATTCTAAACAGCTTTGAATGTATTGATACATGCTCACATAGTCTTCTTCACTTTTCAATCACTCAGACCCTTTAAATAAAGGTCGATTGCATTGCAATACACCCCAGAGACCATCCAAATTCTTCTGTTATACTGGAATGTCATGAATCCTGCATTATTTTAAATAAAGAAGTCATGAGTTGCGTGTTGGTAGTCTTCTTTTCTTTCTTTTTATTTTTTTAAACAGATTTGTTATTATAATACTTATTGTAACAAGGCTTGGATTTGCCCTGTAGCTTTTTAAGTAAAAATTGCCTCATTCCCCCACCCAATTTCCCCACATACTTGCAAAAATTTACAAAGATTTTATTCAAAAGTTCCAAAGAAGGCTGAGAAGAGGGTGATGGAAACTAAGACTGGACAAGGAAACCCAGTCAGGTTTAATGCAGTTAGACTTTTGTGGCTTTAGGAGTTAAAATAACAGGACCCTCACCTCTTTACATCTGTCTCCACTTTACGCCTGAGAAACTGAGAGCCTAACAAACCTCAGGTCTGTGAAGCGTTGTCCTGGAACACGAAGCGTTGTCCTGGAACACGCGCCCATAGCTGGCCAAGCAGCACCACAGGCAGCTTTTGACTTTTCGCCCCATTAGTTAACTCTGCCCAGATTTGCAGGAGAAGGGTGAGCCCAGTAAGGAGAGTGACCTCCCAGAATCACAAAGTAACTGGCAGGGCAGTTGCTGTGAGGTCTGGGACTCCCTCAGCACTGAAGCAGTTAACTTTTAGGAAGACCCGAGAAAGAAAAACAGACTAAGGACTCTCTTGTGTTGGGAGAAGGGTTAGAAAATGAGGCTGTTGCTGTTGTTTTCATTGTGTGCACTCTAATCAGGGAGAGTAAGGACAATAAGGCATGTAATGCTGATTTTGGAACGTGTCCACGCAGCTTTTCCCAGGCTAGACAGCCTTGGGAACCACTGATAGAGTGGCACACCAGGGGCACAGCCTCAATCACCAAGCACAGGGCAGGGCAGCCTTTTCTGTGGATAAAATATGTGAGGGATGACAAGAATCTTCCCAGCATGGGAAGTGGCAGTAACAAAAAAATAGAAAACTGTGGAAAACTGTGTGAAGGCTTTGCATGACGCAGCCCAACCGAGGAGACACGATGTTTGAAAGATAGGATATTTCTCCTTTTGCCCACCCCATCCCATTTTTCTTTTTTGTTTGTTTGTTTCCCTTTTTGCATTCAGCTTGCCCTCCCTTTCTTCCCTACTCCCATCCCCCAGACTCCCTCTAGCACACTTTGAAGCCGAGATGAAAGCCTTGTGTTGTGGCTGCTGGCACAGAGCAAGAACACAGGGAGACGACAGAAGTATGCTTTATTTTAAGATGCTGGACTTCTCTCCCAAGGAAAAGAGGGAAAAATCAGCTTGAAACAATACATTGCATTTTGCTGGAAAGCATACTTGGATGTATATCTAGGACTCAAACATGGTCCTAATTTTTCAAAGCTTTTGTCTCCAAGGATAAGGGCATAGCTCAAATGTGGCATCCTCCCTCAAAGTGAATGCATATAACTGCAAGCGTTTTGGAGCGGTATTGTTTAATAAAATCAAACAAGAAAGGGACAAAAATCAGGCCCATGAGCTTTTTGGTGTTGACACAACAGCAGATTGTAACTCTCTCAAGTGTTTGTTGTTGAAATAGCTGCCTTCCTTTTAAACGGCGCAATCAGGCTGTGCAGTGCTAAAGGATTTTGAAGGAATGGCTTCCATATATTTACTTAGTTGTTGGCTTACCAGTTTTAGCAAATAAAAATTCCGGACACCCAGTTAATTTTGAATTTCAGATAAACCGTGATCATTTTTAGTCTAAGTACATTCCATGCAATAGTTGGGACAAACTTACACTCAAAATTTACTTGCCATTTGTCTCAAATTTAGATTTAACTCAATGTCCTCTATTTTATCTGGCAACTGTACTTAGTTATGGTATTTTTAAAATCAACTCACCTTTTTTTTTTTTTTAATTTATGTTAAGTTCACTTCTGCTTCTTCTTAAATCAGTACCAGGAAAGGAGTTATAGAAAGTTTCTTGAACTTTCGCATACATTTCAGGAAAACTAACAGGGTTTTAATATGAAGATAGAAATGAACCTAGATAGCTTTTACACAAACCCAGATAACTTTGCATGATCTTTAATCGTCAATTTTCTAAACATTGTCAAGATGAGTCTCCTTAAGCAAGTTAAAAAATCTACTTTGTTCATAATACAAAAATAGAAAAATATAGTACTCCACCTCCTTGCCCTACTGTTCACACACTCACCTATGCTTGTTCACGTTTCCACCATTTGCTTAAATAGAATGGTAGCATGGGTATAAATGTGTGTCCATTCATTCAGATGATACTCCTCTATGAGGGTGTCACAAATTCAAGGATTTTAGCTGCATTGAGGCACAGGCAGACACCCAGAGAAGACATGCAATACTTTTTAAGAGAGAAAATGACCCTAGCATTGCTTTCAACAACATAATCAAATATAAAAGGCCTTGGATCAACTACAGGATTGATATGGCATATGGCAAATGCTGTTCTTTCCCCAAAAATGCAAAATATGGAGGCTAGGAACCAGGAACCAATCAAGGGACAATCTGAAAAATGAAACAAACATCTAGTCTGCTGATCAGAACCAGAATCCAAGGATTATGGTGGAGAAATCATTGAAACCATCAATAGAGTGTAGGAAGACTAACAATGACAACCTGGATCAAGGGATACAGGAAGAAACTATACAAGAAAGTATCATGAGGTAGCTGCTAGAGCCCTGGAGTCCTTTCTTCAGAATCACAAGCCTTAAAAATGGCATCATGGATCACGTTATAATTGATAACTTTACTGCTGCCAGGATTTTATTGGTATTAAAGCTTTTATCTACCTATATATTTTACCCAAATACTTATTTGGGGGGAAAAAGGCCAGAGATTTTATGTAGCATGTGTGGTTTATTTTATGTTTGTTTTATTATTTTGTTCATTATTTTAAGCTTAATCATGCCCTCCAAAATATAAATGCAGATCAGCAGCCTGATTATAACAATCTCTCTACATCACAAAGTTTTCTACACTCAAAGCTAAAGTGTGGTTCAGTCTTCATCTTTAACTGGATTGAATTATTATTCAGGTTGGCTTCCTGTTGTCAACCAGCTGCCTCCCGATATACAGAAAAACACACAATATTTCCACTAAGATGGCTACAAAAATATACACACATGGAGCCATATTTCCAACTGATTTCCATGTTCATCTTAGAACTCCGTTTCCTATCTTTGAACGGAAATGAAAAGAGGGGGCCTAACAGTTGTCCAGGCCCCACCTTAGCTAGATATTGGAGGACAGCAGAAGAAAGGTGGCCCCACAAAGGTTTATAATAGAGAAGCCTCATGACCTTCCCCTAAAAAGGTTATTGAATACCCTGGGCTTGGACTATTGACCCCAACTTAGATGGAAAGGTGACATTTTTCTCTGAGAAACTGAAAGCCATTTTCTCATTTTGACCATAACATGGACATTTTAGCTGCTTTATACCACCCTCCTTCTCCAGCCTTTCTGGCAAGAATCAGGAGGACGTGGAGATCTTTGGAGCACATGAATTACTGTCGTTGACGTCTTCTCCTCTTGTAATTCTGGGAGGCATATAGGTATTGTGTCTAGTGTGCCTCCTTCTCAATTATTCTATAAGAACAAGAATTCGTTCACTCATTTAACAAATATTTCTTGAGCAGAATGTTATGTGTCAGGCATCGTGCTAGGCAGATAAATGCCCCTCATAACTGCAAAGCAGATGTGGTCCCTACCAGCAAAAAGCTTGCAATCCCTTTGAGTCTGCCACATTTGATGCCCCAAACTTTCCAGGCAGCTGCAGCCAAGGACTGAGTAAGACAAGGGCACAAGGGCCTGGCCATTTCAGCGATCATAGAACTCCTCACGTAGGCAATCTCAGTTTTGCTCAGATGGTAGAGACTTTGTCAGATATGCATCATCGTCTGAGGCTCTCCCTGTGCAAGTTCGCTTTTCCCTTCCTTATCTTTCAAAGGTGTAAACCCAATACACTTCTGACACTCCTTTAAAAAAAAGTGGCTTGCAATCTAGTGAGAGAGCTAGCCATTAGCCAACTAATCCCTCAAATAAATGGACAACCTAAAACTGATAAGTATGTGAAAAGATGTTATGGAATATCAGAAAGTATAAAAATTTCCAAATGGTTTTCTCACAAATGACCTCATACAGTGTCATACCATACTGATTTAGGGGAGGATGACAACTTGAATGCTTAATGTACATCATTTAATTCATAAAAAGTTTCCTCAATATTAAGCACTCCTTGAATTTGGTAAACCTTATACAATCACTGTTTATAAACTTCTATTACAAACCAGTAACACAATATTAATTTTTTTATTTCACATATAAGATGTATTAATCAATTTTTTATATCAATTTTTACCTAATCTGATCTTGCCAGCTTCCACAACGATGTTTACTTTACAACAGTTTTGTCTGTTCCCAAGTTCTGAAATTCAGAAGGTACCCTCTTTATTTATATCTAAAAGGGATGACTAAGATTTCTAAATGGGCACTTTTCCAATACCTATACATTAAATAATCCATTAAAAAAAAAAAATCTCATTCGACCCGGAAGGTAAAAGAACCAAAGTAACAAAATTTTGGGAGCTCATGTATGCAAGTAAACAAGTGTACTTTCTTTAACAAGTGGAAAAAATGGTGACAATTGAAGTTGAAATGCTCGATCAGTTTAAGAGGTTGTAGAAACTTCCAAAAACCCAAAACCAAACCCACTGCCATCGAGTTGATTTCGACTCATAGCGACTCTATAGGACAGAGTAGAACCTGCCCCATAGAGTTTCCAAGGAGCACCTGGCAGATTTGAACTGCCGACCTCTTGGTTAGCAGCTGTAGCACTTAACCACTATGCCACCAGGGTTCCCTAGAAATTTCCAGTCACCTTAAAGCCCTGATCTCCACTTCATAGACTTTAAACAGTTACAGTTTTATACAGTTTTATATACTTACACTACCTCCTCATGTGTACTATGAACTTTTTTTAAAACATCAATCATAATGGTGGTGGTGTTTCCACCAATTTCTAGTTCCTAGCACAAAACTTGAAGTGGTCAAGGATTTCATTTTACTTGGATCCACAATCAATACCCATGGAAGCAGCAGTCAAGAAATCAAAAGACACATTGCATTGGGTAAATCTGCTGCAAAAGACCTCTTCAAAGTGTTGAAGAGCAAAGATGTCACCCTGAAGACTAAGGTGCTACTGACCCAAGCGATGGTATTTTCAATCGCATCATATGCATGTGAAAGCTGGACAATGAATAAAGAAGACTGAAGGAGAATTGACACCTTTGAATTGTGGTGTTGGTGAAGAACATTGAATATACCTTGGACTGCCAAAAGAACAAACAAATCTGTCTTAGAAGAAGTACAGCCAGAATGCTCCTTAGAAGCAAGGATGGCGAGATTGAGTCTTACGTACTTTGGACATGTTTGTTGGGAGGAATCAGTCCCTGGAGAAGAACATCATGCTTGGTAAAGTAGAGGGTCAGCAGAAAAGAAGAAGACCGTCAATGAGGTGGATTGATACAGTGCCTGCAACAATGGGCTCAAGCATAACAAGGATTGTAAGGATGGCTCAGGACTGGGCAGTGTTCTGTTGTGCACAGGGTCGCTTTGAGTCAGAGCCGACTCAACAGCACCTAACAACGACAACAACAAAGCATAAAGATTTAACAGTTAAAAACATTTATGTAAATATTGCTGCTAATGATAACAATAATAATCTCTGCCTTTTATGGACTGTGTAACCTTGAGCCAGTAATTTTAGTTTCCTCACTTTTAAAACGAATGAATGAAGACCCAATTTACGAGATCATTGTCAAGATTAAAGACAATGTGTGCAAAGTGTCTGGGACATAATAAGCACTCCATGAATTGGTAGAAGGATGGTGGTAGTTACTAGTTTTTTATAAGATTCTGGTGGTTTTGTTTATTGTCCAAGTGACAGAAAAACACACAGACTCCTACAGGGAAATATTATAAAATAAGAAAGCTCCAGTAAATATTTTTATAAAGTGGGCAGAGCACTCAGTTATGTAGGTGATAAGTCAAGAGGTCTTACATGAAGTCATACCATCCAGGTAGGGTTAAACAGCTTGGCTCTGAGGATGAAACAAAAGGAAATGGACTTAAAGTTGCAGCCAGAAAGATCTCTGGTTGCAAGACACCAGCATAGGGTGGTGGAGGGATAAAACAAAACTGAAGCATCCACTTGGATAGTTCGTTGAGTGGAAGTTCTGGGTTTGGTTAGTTGACAGCCCACCAGAAGAGTGAGGAAGGACTAGGGAATGCATCAAGGTCCTATTGACCTGGCAGAAATAGTCTGTTATGTCTAGAAATAAAACAAAGCTCAAATTAAAAGAACTGGTACTGTATGTCACAACTCTGCATTTGGTGCCATTTTACCCAATATGATAATTTTTTGTCACAGATTTAGAGATGTTGCTGCTACCAACTTGCATGTGATTTGAGTCAACCAGCGAAAAGGGTACGCAAAGAGCTAGTACAACTGGTTAATATATTATTCTTTTGCACTTTTGAAATGACATTTATTTCAAAGGAAATTATGTTTTGTAAGATAGCTCAGTTTGTGTTGCCAATTGGTCTGAACTTCTTAAAGTTATTTTCAGAAACCATGATCCTGCCCTTTGGTAACATAACTGACTAACAGATTCTGCATTTGGTAAATAGACACTTGTTATCGTCAGGTGCTGTCGAGTCCGTTCCGACTCATGGTGATCCTGTTGTACAGAACAAACACTGTCCAGTCCTGCGCCATCCTCACAATCGTTGTTATGCTTGAGCCCATCGTTGCAGCTGCTGCGTCAATCCATCTTGTTGAGGGTCTTCCTCTTTTTCACTGACCCTCTACTTTATCAAGCATGATGTCCTTCTCCAGAGAAAGATCTCTCCTAGACACTTGTTCCTTCAAAACTGTATACATGTTGTTTACAATGGTTTACAAAGCCAGTCCAGTGGAAATACGAACCTGGTATACTCAACACACATTATTATTTAGAAGCAAGTGCTCCCTGATTTAACCACTTGGAGGAAACTGCCAAATTTTCATTCTCTAAAAAAGTGTTAAAAGTATTTCCGCTGCAAGTTGTATAACACACAGTATGCACACAGAACTCTTTAAATAGGATTTAGGTTAAGCCACATTCTTAACATTAAAAAATATTGGCTCTGTGTAGCATGGTCTCCAAATGTGTGAGACAGACATGTGGACTGGTGCTCATGATCATGAAATGCTTAAGAAGTATCCATCATGTGCTTGAATCTCAACTGGATGCTGTGGGTTTACATATTTAAGATGTCTCCTCTGTTCTCAAGGAACGCCCTTGTTTCAGGAATTTGTAAGTTGGCAAGGAGACATTATCAAAATTTAAGAGTATATATTAGGCAGATAGATCAATCGATGATAGATAAATGGACAGAGGGGTTGATACTATGTCTGTTGTTGGCAGGTGCGGTTGAGTCGGTTCCGACTCATAGAGACCCTATGTACAACAGAACAAAACACTGCCCGGTCCTGCGTGATCCTTACAACGGTAGTTATCCTTGAGCTCATTGTTGCAGCCACTGTGTCAATCCACCTCCCTGAGGGTCTTCCTCTTTTCCGCTGACCCTGTACTCTGCCAAGCATGATGTCCTTCTCCAGGGACTCATCCCTCCTGAAAACACGTCCAAAGTATGTAAGACGCAGTCTCCCCATCCTTGCCTCTAAGGAGCATTCTGGCCGCACTTCTTCCAAGACAGATTTGTTCGTTCTTTTGGCAGTCCATGGTATATTCAATATTCTTTGCCAACACCACAATTCAAAGGCGTCAGTTCCTCTTCGGTCTTCCTTATTCATTGTCCAGCTTTCACATGCATATGATGTGATTGAAAATACCATGGCTTGGGTCAGGCACACCTTAGTCTTCAGGGTGATATCGTTGCTCTTCAACACTTTAAAGAGGTCCTTTGCAGCAGATTTACCCAATGCAATGCATTTTTTGATTTCTTGAAAGCTGCTTCCATGGCTGTTGATCGTGGGTCCAAGTAAAAGGAAATCCTTGACAACTTCAAACTTTTCTCCATTTATCATGATGTTGCTCATTGGTCCAGTTGTGAGGGTTTTTGTTTTCTTTATGTTGAGGTGTAATCCATACTGAAGGCTGTGGTCTTTGATCTTCATTAGTAAGTGCTTCAAGTCCTCTTCACTTTCAGAAAACAAGGTTGTGTCATCTGCTTAATGCAGGTTGTTGATGAGTCTTCCTCCAATCCTGACACCTAGTTCTTCTTCATATAGTCCAGCTTCTCGTACTATTTGTTCAGCATACAGATTAAGTAGGTATGGTGAAAGAATGCAACCCTGACGCACACCTTTCCTGACTTTAAACCAATCAGTATCCCCTTGTTCTGTCTGAACAACTGCCTCTTGATCTATGTAAAGGTTCCTCATGAGCACAATTAAGTGTTCTGGAATTCCCATTTTTGCAATATTATCCATAGTTTGTTATGATCCACACAGTCGAATGCTTTTGCACAGTCAATAAAACACAGGTAAACATCCTTCTGGTATTCTCTGCTTTCAGCCAGGATCCATCTGACATCATCAATGATATCCCTGGTTCCACGTCCTCTTCTGAAACTGGCCTGAATTTCTGGCAGTTTCCTGTGGATATACTGCTGCAGACATTTTTGAATGATCTTCAGCAGAATTTTGCTTGCGTGTGATATTAATGATATTGTTCTATAATTTCCACATTCGGCTGGATCACCTTTCTTGGGAATAGGCATAAATATGGATCTCTTCCAATCAGTTAGCCAGGAAGCTGTCTTCCATATTTCTTCGCATAGACGATTGAGCACCTCCAGTGCTACATTTGTTTGTTAAAACATCTCAATTGATATTCCACCAATTCCTGGAGCCTTGTTTTTCGCCAATGCCTTCAGAGCAGCTTGGACTTCTTCCTTCAGTACCATCGGTTCCTGATCATATGCCACCTCTTGAAATGGTTGAATATCAACTAATTCTTTTCGGTATAATGACTCGGTGTATTCCTTCCATCTTCTTTTGATGATTTCTGCATAGTTTAACATTTTCCCCTTGGAGTCCTTCTCTATTGCAACTCAAGGCTTGAATTTTTTCTTCAGTTCTTTCAGCTTGAGAAACACCGAGTGTGTTCTTCCCTTTTGGTTTTTCATCTCCAGCTCTATGCACATGTCATTATAATACTTCACTTTGTTTTCTCGAGAGGCCCTTTGAAATCTTCTGTTCAGTTCTTTTACTTCATCAATTCTTCCTTTTGCTTTAGCTGCTTGACGCTCAAGAGCAAGCTTCAGAGTCTCCTCTGACATCCATCTTGGTCTTTTCTTTCTTTCCTGTCTTTTCAGTGACCTCTTGTTTTCTTCATGTATGATATCCTTGATGTCATTCCACAACTCGTCTGGTCTTCGGTCACTAGTGTTCATTGTGTCAAATCTATTCTTCAGATGGTCTCTAAATTCAGGTGGGATATACTCAAGGTCACATTTGGCTCTCGTGGACTTGGTCTGATTTTCTTCAGTTTCGCCTTGAACTTGCATATGAGCAATTGATGGTCTGTTCCACAGTCAGCCCCTGGCCTTGCTCTGACTGATGATATTGGGCTTCTCCATTGTTTCTTTCCACAGATATAGTCAATTTGATTTCTGTGTGTTCCACCTGGAGAGGTCTATGTGTATAGTCGCCATTTATGTTGGTGAAAGAAGGTATTTGCAGTGAAGAAGTCGTTGTTCTGCAAAATTCTATCACTCAATCTCCGGCATTGTTTCTATCACCAAGGCCATATTTTCTAACTACTCATCCTTCTTTGTTTCCAACTTTTGCATTCCAATATCAATTCATTATCAGTGCCTCTTGATTGCATGTTTGATCAATTTCAGGCTGCAGCAGCTGATAAAAATCTTCTATTTCTTCATTTTTGGCCCTAGTGGTTGGTGGGTATAGATGTAGATATTATACATAGATGTAGATATGATACATAGATGTAGGTATTATGTATAGATGTAGATATTATGTATATATATATTATGAGAAGTGTGTGTTTGTGTGTGTGTGCATGTTTCTCAATAGTAAGAAAACAAATAACTCAATTTTTAAAACAGGCAAGATTTGAGCAGATACTTCATCAAAGATTACAGACAGCAAATAAGCATATGGAAACATCACTAGTTTCCATTGCTCATTCGGGAAATGAAAATTAAAACCACACTGAGAGAACACTGCACACCTATCCCAAAAATCAAACCGTTGTCATTGAGTTGATTCCGATCCATATCAACCCAATAGCACAGAGTAGAACTGCCCTCAAACTGTTTCCAAGGCTGTAAATCTTTACAGAAGCAGACTGTCACATCTTTGTCATGCAGAGCAGCTGGTGAATTAGAACCACTGACCTTTCAGTTAGCAGCTGAGCTCTTAACCACTGCACAACCAGGGCTCCTTATACACCTATTGAAAGAGTTATAATTAAAAAGATTGACCATACCTAGTATTGATAACAATGTGGAGGAACCGAAACTCTCATACACTGCAAATAGGAGGGTAAAATGGTACAACCAGTTTGGAAGACGAAGTCTATTGATAAATTCATGAGGACTAATCTGGGAAGAATATTAAAAGCATACAGTTGCACAGGTCGTACTCTGCAAACATTTAGGGAGCACCATTCACTTCCTAACCTGAGCACATGAATTGCCCCTACAATAATTTGGGTGGTCTTATGTGGCATATTTTATGAAGGAAGTTGGTTTTTGAGGTGAGGAATAGGATGTGGTAGGGGTAGTGGAGGCTGAGAACAATATATCTGAAAGCTAAAAAAGAAAGGTCTTTCTTGAGGGGCAAGAAATCAGTTTTTTCAAACTGCTACATAAAATTTGCTAGAAATAAATAGGAGAGCATGTGTGATTCAGTAGGCTGGTCAAGTGACATTTGTCTCCAAAGTTGACAAATAAAGAATGGAAAAACTCAACAACACATCCAATATTGGGGTTTGAAATGGGGAAGATAAGGTCAAAGAAATGAAATTTGATAGAGGACAGTTTTTGTTTTTCATATTTTGTTTTATTTTATTTTGATGTTAAGAATATACACAGAAAAAATTACACCAATTCACATTTCTACGTGTATAATTCAGTGACATTGATTACATTCTTTGAGTTGCGCAACCATTCTCATCCTCCTTTTCTGAGTTGTTCCTCCCACATTAACATAAACTTACTGCCCCCTAAGGTTCCTATGTAATCTTTCAAGTTGTTGTTGTCAGTTTGATCCCATATAGGTAGATCTTAGAATAATGCTCAAGGCAGACATTCTTTACTAGTTAAGCTAAACTATTGTTTTGTTTTAAGAAGACTTGAGGGGATATTTTTGGTTTAAGGTCTAAAGATTATCCTAGGGCAATAGTTTCAGGAGTTCATCCAGGTTCCATGCCTCCAGAAAGTCTGGAGTCCATAAGAATTTTAAATTCTGGTCAGCATCTTCCCCCTTTCAATCAGGATTCTTCTATAGAATATTTGATCTAAATGTTCAGTAATGGCACCATCCAGTTCTCATGGCAAAGGAGGGAGTTGTTCATGGAGGCAATTAGCCACACATTTCATTTTTTCCTCCTTTTCCTGACTCTCCTTCTTCCTCTGTTGCTCCAGGTGAGTCGAGACCAATCGTTGTGCCTTGAATGGCCACTTCTAAGACCCCAGGCACTATGCAACAAACTAGAACAGAAACACTAAGCATGTTATTGGACAAATTACTGGGATGTTCCATGAAACCATGCCCCTAAACCTCCACACCAAGGAACCAAATTCAGGGGTAGATTACCCAGTAAGCAAGGTAAGCATGTGCTTACTTGAGCTTACTTACTAATCTGTAGTGAAATTAGTCACTACGGATTAATCACTAAGCACAAGTAAACCTGTGCTTACCTTATTTACTGGTAATCCATCCCTGTCAGGGGTTGTAAATTTGAAAAGAGGCTTTGATTCTGTAGGAAAGTGCTGTTGGGTTGGGAGAGAGACAGATGACAGCCATACCTAGAAGCAGAATCTTTGATGTGGTGAAAAAATGTGAAACTCTACACTATAAATGGTCTGTTAAGCAAGGTAAGTAAGCACTGTGTTTTCCTTGCCTGTTGGATAATCCGCCCCTGACCAAATCCCGTGAGGTATTTGGTTATACATAAGCAGCCTCACCAGCTACTTGTTTTTGTTTTTTGTTTTTGGTCACTGTTGTAAAAATGTCTATCACATGACTTTTGCCAATTCAACTTTCTACAGTTGTACAACTTATTGACAGCAATTACATTAATCAGCTGTCCAAACCTACCCTTAATCAATGCGATTTTTCCATCACTGTAAAAAGAAACTCAGCGCTCCATAAGATAATGGCCAGTGTTTTTTTAATAAGGAACATTAACTTTAAGAAGAAACTCAGAACCATGTAAGAAAGCGGCAACATTTGTATATGTATGTGTATGTAGGTGTGGGAACAGGGAGAGGTTTGGTGTAAAGAGAGAGACACTGTTTCAGGTTTCTTAAAGAGAGCTCAGGAGGGGAAGAAAACTAGGAGAAACTAAGAACCTTTAAGCATCTGTCTCCTGTGTGTTGATGTACCGGGGTGGGAAAACTAAGCATTAATAAAAGAATAATAATACTTTCTACTTACTGATCTTTCACTAAATGCAGGCTCCTCGATTAAACAGTCTTAATATACAATCTAATTTAATCTGTTCAACAACCAAATGAAATAAATAGTATTGTCTCCAATTTATAGATGAGGACATCAAAAATATTGAGGACATCAACCTTAGTGAACACACAGCAAGGAAGGCGGAAGGGACCTACTTAATCTTTCATTTACTCAAAACTGAAACCAAGCATATAAAACTCCATTCTACAAAAACGGTACATAATATTATAAAAATTTCTGCTTAGCAATTAATGCCACCAGGTAACAGAAAGAGAAAGGGAGTGAGACAGAGAAAGAGACGAGGAAAGAGTAAAAGGGGAAAACACTTGTTTAGCAGTCTCTACTTTACAATTCTTATCCTACTGTGCCGTTTTCTAGTGTTTTTCCAAGATAATGATATAAGTTATCACCTGTTTAATCTGCCTTCCAAAAGGATTTCCAATCCTTCCTGAATCAAAAGGCAGCTTGTTCTTCATAAACTTTAAATTGCACTTTTGAAATGAAGTTTGATTTTCCCAGGAATCCTGAAAATTTTGCATAGATGAGAAAGGATGATACAAGCTCTAAAAATTTACTTAACTAACATAAAAGACCTATACAAAGAAAACTACAAAACACTGCTCCAAGAAACTAAAAGAGACCTGCATAAATGGAAAAACATACCATGCCCATGAATAGGAAGACTTAACATTGTGAAAATATCAATTCTGCCCAAAGCGATCTACCGATACAATGCAATCCCAACCCAAATAAATACTAACAGCAGTCTTTAATGAGATGGAAAAACTAATCACTAACTTTATAGGGAAAGGAAATAGGCCCCAGATAAGCAAAGCTTTACTGAAGAAAAAGAACAGAGTAAGATGCCTCACATTACCTGATCTCAAAGCCTACTATACAGCCACAGTAGTTAAAACAGCCTGATAATGGTACAATGAGAGATACATAGACCAATGGGCCAGAATCAAGAACCCAGATATAAATCCATCCACCTGCAGTCAGCTGATCTTTGACAAAGTCCATTAAATGAGGAAAAGATAGTCTTTTTTAACAAATTGTGCTGGCAAAACTGGATGTCTATACGTAAAAAAATGAAATGGGACCCATACCTCACACCATACACAAAAACTAACTCAAAATGGATAAAAGACCAAAATATAAAGCCTAAAATGAGAAAGATCATGGAAGAAAAAATAAGAACAACACTAGAGGCCCAAAAACATGACATAAATAGAATGCAAACAATAACAGTGCTCAAACATCAGAAGACAAACCAGATAACTGGAAGCTCCTAAAAGGTTAAATACTTATACTCATCAGAAGACTTCACCAAAAGAGTGAAAAGACAACCTACAAACTGGGAAAAAATCTTGGGCTACTATATATCTGATAAAGTTCTAATCTCTAAAATCTATAGAATACTTCAACACCTCAATAACAGAAAGACAAGTAATCCAATTAGAAACTGGGCAAAGGATATGAACAGACACTTCACTAAAGAAGACATTCAGGCAACTAACAGACACATGAGGAAATGCTCAAAGTCATTAGCCGTTAGAGAAATGTAAATCAAAACAACTATGAGATACCATCTCACCCCAACATTACTGGCACTAACTGAAAAAAAAAAAAAAAAAAACAGCAGAAAATAGCAAATGTTGGAGAGGTTGTGAGGAGATGGGAACTCTTATGCAGTGCCGGTGGGAATGTAAAATGATACAACCACTGTGGAAAACAATACGGCACCTCCTTAAAAAGCTAGAAATAGAAATACCATGCCATCTAGCAATCACACTCCTAGGAATATATGCTAGAGAAATAGCTGTCACATGAATAGACATGTACACATCTACATTCATTGCACCATTAGTCACAACAGCAAAACAATGGAAACAACCTAAGTGCCCATCAACAGATAAATGGATAAACATGGTAAATACACACAATGGAATACTAGGCAACTCTAAAGAACAATGATGGATCTGTGAAATGTCTCACAACATGCAATGAATCTGGAGGGCATTATGCTGAGTGAAATTAAGTCAATTACAAAAGGACAAATATATGAGACTACTACTATAAAAATACAAGAAAAGGTTGACACCCAGAAAAAAAATTTTTTTAATGGTTATGGGGGAGGGGAGGAGTGGAGAGGAAAAATCACTAACTAGATAGTAGACAAATATTAACTTTGGTTAAGGGAAAGACAACACACAATGTAGGGGAAGTCAGTACAACTTGACCAAGGCAAAGTTATAGGAGCTTCCTACACACATCCAAACACCTTGAGGAACTGAGTTACTGGGGCTGAGGGCTGGGGACCATGATCTCAGGGGACATCTAAGTCAAATGGCATAAAACAGTTCACAATGAAAACGGTCTACATCCTACTTTGGTGAGTAGTGTCTGGGGTCTTAAAAGCCTGCAAGCAGCCATCTAAAATGCATCTACTGGATCCATCCCATTCAGAGCAAAGATGAATGAAGAAAATGAAAGACACAAGGAAAATATTAGTCCAAAGGATTAATGGACCACATGAAACACAGCCTCCACCAGCCTGAGCCCAGAAGAACTAGGTGGTGCCTGGCTACCACCAGCAACTGCTCTGACAGGGATCACAACAGAGGGTCCTAGACAGAGCAGGGTAAAAACATAAAACAAAATTCAAATTCACAAAAAAAAAAAAAAAAAAACCAAATTTACTGGTCTGACAGAGACTGGAGGAATCCCTGAGACCATGGCCCCCAGACACCCTTCTAACTCAGAACTGAAGCCACTCCCAAAATTCACCTTTCAGCCAACGATTAGACAGGCCTATAAAACGAACAATAACATGTGAGGAACATGCTTCTTAGTTCATTCAAGTATGTGAGACCAAGTGGGCAACACCTGCCCAAAAGCCAAGATGAGAAGGGACAGGAAAACTGAATGAATGGACACAGGAAACTAGGGGTGGAAAGTGAAAGGGGGAGAGTGTCGACACATTGTGGGGATTGCAACCAATGTCACAAAACAATTGTGTATGCATTTTTGAATGAGAAACTAATTTGTACTGTAAACTTTCACCTAAGACACAATAAAAAATTTTGCTTAACTAAAAGAAATTACAATAGTTTTTGTCCCTGGTGTCACATTAGAACCACCTGAGACACAAATACACAGGATCTCAACCCAGATCAATTAGAATCTCCATAGGGTGAGTCTGGGTATCAGCATAGATGATGGATAGATGATAGATGATAGGCAGGCGGGCAGGCGGGCAGGCGGGCAGGCAGGCAGGCAGGCAGGTAGGTAGGTTGATAGAGAGATAGATGATAGAGAGAGAGAGATGATTGATAGATAGCTATAGAGATTTTAACAGCTTCTTACATGTTTCTGATATGCAGTCATGTTTGAGACACTGAAAGTCTGGAATCTTATGGGTGGCAGTTAATTTATATAACTAGTATCCTGCAAGTCGTATGATACTCAAAAGCCATCTGATGGCCTCATGTGTGTCTTTGAAAACTCGGAACTGCCTCATCCTTTGAGCCTAAAGATCTTATTCAAGAGGAGACTGATCTCTCTTGGTACTCACACACAGCCTAAATAAATGAAATGGAGCTCTAGGTCCTCACTTTTGGTATGGGTGACAGAGGCCTAGGGAATTACGTAGGAGTGCATAGACCCTGCCAAGAACAGGCTGCAGTCACAGTCTGCAGCTGTATGGTTTTTACGCTAGTGCCTTTGGCAAGCAGAGAAGAGAAACATCCAGGTGTAATTTCTGCAGCAGCATAATGCCCAGAATTGTCCAAGTTTCCCAGAGTAAATCACTGAAAGGTCCTTCAGTTTACAGTTAGGAAAGTTTAAATTAAAAAAAAAAGAAAAAGTCAGGAGAGACTTGAGATTATTTAACTGTAAAAACAATTTGCCTTCTTGCTTTCTCTGTCTTTTGCACCCCTGACCACCCACACTGCAGGCACTTCCCAGGTAGTGTCTGGGTGTAATGGGACTAAGTAACAATCAAGAGACTCTTATGTTATCAAGGGCAAGTCACTAATCACAACGACTTGTCAGATGGAGTCCTAGCTGCCTCTGTGTGCCAAGTCAAAGATGGGAGGAGATAACGCATATGAAAACATTTTATATGGAAGCCTTCTATATGTAAATTGTTTTCATTATTTTTTCATTTGTGTTACATGAGTTTTAGCACCCTGTCTCTAGGCAGGAACGAGGCTAAACCTCTTACTAACCTCAGACTAATTGGAACCAACTTTCCACAACTTCCTATTGGCCAACTTCCATGTGCAGGGAGTCTTCAGACTTGCCTCTCCCCACCCTCATCCCCAGGCCAGTGGAAGCCCTAAAATAAAGTATAGGTGACCCTGTCTTCACTCGAAACATTGGATAGATCCAATTTGCAATTTTTGGGAAGCATCTTATCCTTGGTGATAGGGGGCTCTTAACTCATTGTATTCATCAAAATCTCAATTTCTTTTTTTAAAGAAACTCTTTCTTCCTTGCATTCTGCAGACATTTGCCATTAACAGTCTTTGTAGACCTCTTCATTATTATTGTACATTGTTAAGCCTTAGAGGAGCAGATTTCCAACTACTAAACAAACATTGGGGAATTAAGACAAGAAAAGACAGAAACCAGAAAAATTACACATTTTACTGAATTAAGCAGATCATGAGTTAAGTGATTCTGGCAAAAGTGAACTACCTTCTGCATTGTCTAATATGACAGGCACTAGCCTTCTGGGGCTATTGAGTATTTGAAAAGTATTTAGTCCAAAATGAGATGTGCTGTATACCAGATTTTTAAAACCTAGTACCAAAAAAGAAAGAATGCAAGATATTTAATTAATAATTTTATATTGATCACACATTGAAATGATAATATACTGGATTATTGGATTAAATTAAATAGATTAAATGAAATAGACAAAGTAAATTTTATCTGCTTCTATTTATTTGTTCATTTATTCATTCATTTAATGTGCTTATCATAAAATTTAAAAATACATATATGGCTTGCTCTATATTTCTATGGGACGATGCTTTCCTACATCTTTGTTTTACCCTCAGGAAAAAAATTCATAGTTTTCTAGTTGCCTCAATAATGTCTTTATAAGGATAGACCTTGCAGTCTTAAAGATACAAAAATAAACAGGTACAACTAAACAGGGAAATGACCATGTTGTCACTGGTTTTATTTGGGTATATGAGTGAGTATCTACAAAACAGCGCTTCTAACTGGTTGGTTTTGGGTTGAACCCCTGCTGAGAATTTGCATTTCCACTCCAGATACACTGAATCGGAATTTACATTTCAACAAGATCCCCAGGTGATTCTTATGTATAATAAATTTTGAGAATCACTGCTCTGCTAGTGGTTCTCAGAATTGGTCCCTAACCAGCAGCAGTAGCATTGCCTAGAAACTTAAAGCCCCTGCTGCAAAAAGGACTAAAAAGAAAAGACTGCTTCTATTGCCCTTGGTAGATTAAAACAGGGCTTTGAACTGGTTAGTTGGTCCAACCCTCTGCTGAGAATTTGCATTTCCACCCCAGATATACTGAATCAGAATCTACATTTTAACAAGATCCCTAGGTGATTCTTACTCATACATCTGTTTTAACAAGATCCCCAGGTGATTCTTGTATATACATAAGTGTTCATAAGAATCTGTTACAATCACCTAGAGATCGCCTTAAAATGTAGAGGTATGCATAAGAATTACTTGGAGGTCTTGTTAAAATGTAGAGGTATATGTAAGAATCACCTAGGGATCTTGTTAAAGTATAGATTCTGATTCAGTATATCTGGGGTAGAAATGCAAATTCTCAGCAGGGATCAAACCAGAATGAATGATATGAAGCCTTGGCTTAAAATAGGAGCCAGTCAACTCTTAGAAGTGGTTCCCAGTGTGGAATCACAACCAGCATCACCTGGGAACATGTTAGCAATGCAAGTTATCTGGCCCCACCCGGACCTAAAACCAAACCCGTTGCCCTTGAGTAGATTCCAACTTCATAAGACCCTATAGGACAGAGTAGAACTGCCCTATAGGATTTCCAGGGACTGGCTGGTGGATTCAAACTGCCAAAATTTAGTCAGCAGCTGAGCTCTTAACCACAGTGCCACCGGGGCTCCAGATACTGAACTAGAAATTAGTGTATAAGGGGGATGGAAATTGTGCTTTAACAAGCTTTCTAGGTGATACTCATGCAGGCTAAAGTTTGAGAACTGCTGTTCTAGATAAACTGAGGCCTGACAAGGGAATTTCCCCAATCCAGAATGCTTGATTTGACCAAAGCACACCAGCTTCTTCTAATCCTTAGACTTTTTGTTAGCAGAGCACACAGACGAGACAGACTAAGTGATGACTTAAAATGAGATCATTAACTTTCATCAGTTTAACAAATTGTGGTCATATTGCCCCCAAGTCCCACTGCCATCAAGTCGATCCTGACTCATAATGACCCTGTAGAACAGAGTAGAACTGCCCCATAGGGTTTCCAAGGAGTGCCTGGTGGATTTGAACTGCTGACCTTTTGGTTAGCAACCATATAGCTCTTAACCGCTGTGCCACTAGTGTTTCTTTACCCTAATTAAGAGGCCATTTTTGGTTAAATATAAAATGATACTTTACACATAATGATGCTCAGTACAGGTAGTCCCCAACATATGTTAGTTTCCCTTTTTTTTTTTTAAACTAATTTTTTAATGTGCTTTAAGTGCAAGTTTACAAATCAGGTCAGTCTTTCATATAAAAATTTATATACACCTTGCCCTACACCTCTAATTGTTCTCCCTCCAATGAGATAGCACAGTTCTCTCAATTCTCTTTCCTCATGTCCATTCGGGTAGCTTCTGGCCCCCTCTGACCTCTCATCCCCACTCCAGACAGGAGAAGCCAACATAGTCTCATGTGTCCACTTGATCCAAAAAGCTCGTTTTTCACCAGTATCATTTTCCATCCCCTATTCCAGTCCAATTCCTGTCTGAATAGTTGGCTTTGGGAATGGTTCCTGTCCTGGGCTAACAGAAGGTCTGGGGACCATGGCCTCTGGGGTTCCTCCAGTCCCAGTCTGACCATTAAGTCTGGTCTTTTTATGAGAATTTGGGGTCTTCATCTCACTGTTCTCCTGCTCCCTTGGGGTTTCTCTGTTGAGTTCCCTGTCAGGGCAGTCATCAGTTGTGGCTGAGCACGATCTAGTTCTTCTGGTCTCAGGCTGATGTATTCTCTGGTTTATGTGGTCTTTTCTTTCTCTTAGGTTCATAATTACCTTGTGTCTTTGGTGTTCTTCATTCTTCCGTGCTCCAGGTGGGTGATCCCAATTGCTGCATCTTAGATGGCCGCTTGCTAGCGTTTAAGACCCCAGATGCCAGTCTCCAAAATGGGATGCGGAACGTTTTCTTAATAGATTTTATTATGCCAATTGGCTTAGATGTCCCCTGAAACCATGGTCCTTAAACCCCCGCCCCTGCTACACTGGCCTTTGAACCATTCAGTTTATTCAGGAAACTTCTTTGGTTTTGGTTTAGTCCAGTTGTGCTGCCCTCTCCTGTATTGTGTATTGTCCTTCCCTTCACCTAAAATAAAACTTATGAAT
Organism: Elephas maximus indicus; assembly: GCF_024166365.1. Classification (NCBI taxonomy): domain Eukaryota; kingdom Metazoa; phylum Chordata; class Mammalia; order Proboscidea; family Elephantidae; genus Elephas; species Elephas maximus. The sequence continues at coordinate 193,314,694 of NC_064819.1, forward strand.
CGACTCGACAGCAGTGGGTTTACTATCTAATTAGTGAATACCCCTTTCCCTCCCTCCCCCGTCATAACCATCAAAGAATATTTCTCTGTTTAAACTGTTTCTCCAGTTCTTATAATAGTGGTCTTATACAATATTTGTCCTTCTGGAGTGAACTAATTTCACTCAGCATAATGTCTTCCAGATTCCTCCATGTTATGAAATGTTTCACAGATTCATCACTGTTCTTTATCGATGCGTAGTATTCCATTGTGTGAATATACCATAGTTTATTTATCCATTCATCCGTCGATGGGCACCTTGGTTGCTTCCATCTTTTTGCTATTGTAAACAGTGCTGCAATGAACATGGGTGTGCATATATCTGTTCGTGTAAAGGCTCTTATTCTCTTATTTCTCTAGGAAATATTCCAAGGAGTGGGATTGCTGGACCGTATGGTAGTTCTATTTCTAGTTTTTTAAGGAAGTGCCAAATGGATTTCCAAAGTGGTTGTACCACTTTACATTCCCACCAGCAGTGTATAAGTGTTCCAGTCTCTCCACAACCTCTCTAACATTTATTATTCTGTGTTTTTTGGATTAATGCCAGCCTTGTTGGAACCTCATCGTAGTTTTGATTTGCATTTCTCTAATGGTTAATGATCATGAGCCTTTCCTCATGTGTCTGTTAGCGGCCTGAATGTCTTCTTTAGTGAAGTGTCTGTTCATATCCTTTGCCTATTTTTTAATTGGGTTATTTGTCTTTTCGTGGTTGAGGTTTAGCAGAATCATGTAGATTTTACAGATCAGGCACTGATCGGAAATGTCATAGCTAAAAATTTTTTCCCAGTCTGTAGGTAGTATTTTTACTCTTTTAGTGAGGAGTTTGGATGAGCATAGGTGTTTGATTTTTAGGAGCCCCCAATTATCTGGTTCCTCTTCTGCATTTTTCGTAATGTTTTACATACTGTTTATGCCATGTATTAGGGCTCCTAACGTTGTCCCTATTTTTTCTTCCATGATCTTTAACATTTTAGACTTTATGTTTAGGTCTTTGATCTATTTTGAGTTAGTTTTTATGCATCATGTGAATTATGGCTCTTGTTGCATTTTTTTGCAGATGGATATCCAGTTATGCCAGCACCATTTGTTAAAAAGACTGTCTTTTCCCCAATTAACTGACTTTGGGCCTTTGTCAAATATCAGTTGCTCATTTGTGAATGGATTTATATCTGGATTCTCAATTCTGTTCCATTGGTCTATGTGTCTGTTGTTGTACTAGTACCAGGCATTTTGACTACTATGGTGGTATAATAGGTTCTAAAATCAGGTAGAGTGAGGCCTCTCGCTTTGTTTTTCTTTTTCAGTACTGCTTTGCTTATCTGGGGTCTCTTGCCCTTCCATATGAAATTGGTGATTTGTTTCTCCATCTCGTTAAAAAATGTCATTGGAATTTGGATCGGAATTGCATTGTATCTATATATGGCTTTTAGTAGAATAGGCATTTTTACAATGTTAAGTCTTCCTATCCGTAAGCAAGGTATGTTTTTCCACTTATGTAGGTCTCTTTTGGTTTCTTGCAGTACCGTCTTGTAGTTTTCTTTGTATAGGTCTTTTACGTCTCTGGTAAGATTTATTCATTAGGTTCCCTTCTGATGACTACTCCTTTTTAAGTCAATTCTGACTTTTTTTTTTAGTCTTCATTATTATTGCCTTTTATTAACAGTATCTTTATAAATCCAATCTTCATTTGTCTTTGCAGGTTGTAAACATTGCATTTGAGAAAGATAACATCAGCGAACTATGCACTGCAACATTGTATGTAGTTCAGATATTAATGATAAGATGTACAAAAAAATACAGTCATCTAAGTGCAGTTCATCGTAACTTGAATGTGTTGTAAGTCGGGGACTACCTGTATATATTTCATTATTAATTTACTTTCAACTTTTTTCTGGAACATTTTATAGTTAAACAAAGAAAGAAAGTATTCAATGTATATGTGCTTTGGTGCCCTCCCAGACTCCCTTTACAAATCAACGTGCTCATTTCCCCAGTTGGTGCCAGTGGTGGGCTCAATGGAATACACCTATAACATTCTAGAGGCTTGCTCTTGGTTGGCTGCAGCCACTTCACTAGGAAACCTTGGAAGGGTGCACCATTACCATTACAGCCATCACTGCCATCATCACCATCACACTGCTACCCCCCACCCCATACAACCACCAAGAGCAGGCAGTCAATAACTGACTCATACAAAAATATTAAATCTTACTCCCTTTGTCTCAAGGTAGGACAACTCTGCAATGAGATTTATACTCCTGACTTTGCTTTCTGCATGATCAGTACAAGTACCACATCCTTGCTTCTTCTTCACTTTCTCCTTTACATGGGTTTCCTGAGAACACCCCTTCAATAAATCACATACAACTGAATCCCTGTCTCAAGATTTCCCTTTAGGCAACCTAACTTAAGATGTCAGCATTAAAGTTACCTGCTTTATGTACTATGTACTGAAAAACAATACATAAGGATAATAAAAATTTATGAAAAGTAACAAAAAGCATAATACATAAAGCTTTCAGAGCCTTCATCTGCTTATGTGACACAACCCAAAGTGAGAGGAAATAACTGAAAACATCCATTAATAACTGGAACTTGGAACGTACAAAGTATGAATAAAGGAAAGCAGAAGCTGTCAAAAATTAAATAGAACACAAGAAGATCAATATCCTAGGCATTAGTGACCTGAAATGGACTGGTATTGGCCATTTTGAATCAGACAATCATATTGTCTACTATGCCGGGAATGACAAAATTGAAAAGGAACAGCATCGCATTCAACATCAAAGAGAACATTTCAAGATCTATCTTGAAATACAGCACTGTCAGTGATAGGATAATATCTATACACTTACAAGGCAGACCAGTTAATACGACTATTATTCAAATTTATGGACCAACAACTAATGCCAAAAATAAAGATATTGAAGATTTTTCTTACCAACTTCTGCAATCTGAAATTGATCAAACATATAATCAAGATGCACTGATAATTACTAGTGATTGGAATGTAAAAATTGGGAACAAGAAGGATCAATAGTTGGAATATACGGCCCTGTATAGAAATGACGCTGGAAATCACAAGATAGAATTTTGCAAGACCAATGACTTCTTCACTGGAGACACACTTTTTCAACAACATAAATGGTGACTATACACGTGGACCTCACTGAATGGAATACACAGGAATCAAATTGGCTACATCTGTAGAAAGAGATGATGGAGAAGCTCAGTATCATCAATCAGAACAAGGCCAGGGGCTGACTGCAGAAATGTGCATCAATTTGGCTAGGTCATGACTCCAGATATTGTGTGATTGTCCACCATTTTGTCATCTGATGTGATTTTCTTGTGTGTTGTAAATCCTACCTCTATGATGTGAACGAGGCAGGATTAGAGGCAGTTATATTAATGAGGGAGGACTCAATCTACAAGATTCGATTGTGTCTTAAGTCAATCTCTTTTGAGATATGAAAGAGAGAATGGAGTAGAGAAATGTGGGGACCTCACACCACAAAGAAACAAAAGACAGGAGAATAGCATGTACTTGAACCCAGGGTCCCTGTGCTGAGAAGCTCCTTGACCGGGAAAGATTGATGACAAAGATCTTCCCCCCAGAGCCAACAGAGGGAGAAACCCTTCCTCTGGAGCTTGTACCCTGCATTCAGACTTCGAGGCTCCTAGACTGTGAGAGAATAAATTCCTCTTCATTGAAGCCATCCACCAGCAGTATTTCTGTTGTAGCAGCACTAGATAACTAAAACAGCAAGTTCAAGTTGCAGCTAATGAAAATTAAAACAAGTCCATGAGAGCCAAAGTGCAAACCTGAGTATATTCCACCTGAATTTAAAGAACATCTCAAAAATAGACTTGACACCCTGAACACAAATGACCAAAGACCAGACAAGTTGGGGGATGACATCAGGATATTATGCATGAAGAAAGCAAAAGGCCATTAAAAAGAAAAAAAAGGCAACAATGGATGGCAGAAAAGACTCTGAAACTTGCTCTTTAACATAGAGTAGCTAACGCGAAAGAAGAAATGATGAAGTAAAAAAGCTGAACAGAAATGTAAAAACGGCTTGGGGGCGGTGTCTGACCTCCTCCAACCCCATGGGGGAAGGAGAAACAAGATCAACAATGAAAGGCTGACTCCCATGCTATGGAGGCCAGACAAGCCTCCTCTCTCTACCATCTTTACCAATTATGACACCAACTGTCCCTCCCACAGCACTCTCTACTGGGTTTGATAATTCAGTGCAATGGCCACACAGAACTCACAGACCATACTCACAATTACGGGGTTTATTAGGGAAGTAAAAGTTACAATTCAGGCTCAGGAACACTCAAGGATACAGCTCTTCCATCAGGACAGCTTCTTCCCAGCTGTGCTCACAGGCACGCCTCTCCCTGGCCCTCAGTTTCTGCCCAAAAGCACTCAGCTTTCTCACTCCATGGGCTGGGAAGCCCACTTTGTCATCTCTTGCAGGTCCCTCCTGTGGGTCTCTCCTTCCTTGGTGATGGGCTCTTCTCTTTCCTATTTCTGGGGTGGCTTATTTCAAGCCCTGTGAGACAGCAACACTGACCAATCAGTTTGGTCAGCCACAATTACCCTATCACACAGTCCTACCCAATCATCTGGGTGAGAGTTACAAGACCATGGCTAGGAAGGCCATATTAAGTAATTCATTACACTGCAAGAAGATTTCAAAGGGCAACTCAAGAAGACAAACTAAGGTATTATAATGTAATGTGCAGAGACCTGGAGTTTGAAAACCAAAAAGAAAGAACACGTTCTGTATTTCTCAACTTGAAAGACCTGAAGGAAAAATTCAAGCCTCAAGTTGTAATTTTGAAGGTTAATATGGGCAAAAAAATTGAACGACACAGGAAACATTAAAAGAAGATGGAAGGAATGCACAGAGTCACTGTACCAAAAAGAATTAATTAATATTCAATCATTTTGGGAGGTAGCATATGATCAAGAACTGAAGGTATTGAAGGAAGAAGTCCAAGCTGCACTGAAGGCATTGGTGAAAAACAAGTCTTCAGGAATTGACGGAATACCAACTGAGATGTTATTTCAACAAACAGATGCAGCACTGGAGGTGCTCACTCATCTACGGCAAGAAATGTGAAAGACAGTTATCTGGTCAACTGATTCGAAGAGATCCGTATTTATGCCCATTCCAAAAAAAGGTGATCCAACAGAATGTGGAATTTATCAAAAAATATCACAAGTGGCATCTGGGGTATTAAATGCTAACAAGTGGCCATCTAAGATGCATCAATTGGTCTCAACCCACCTGGATCAAAGGAGAATGAAGAACACCAAGGTCACAAGATAATTATGAGCCCAAGAGACTGAAAGGGCCACATGAACTAGAGACTTACATCATCCTGAGACCAGAAGAACTAGAGGTGCCTGGCCACAACCGATGACTGCCCTGACAGGGAGCACAGCAAAGAACCCCTGAGGCAGCAGGAGAACAGTGGGATGCAGACACCAAATTCTCATAAAAAGACCAGACTTAATGGTCTGACTGAGACTAGAAGAATCCCGGCAGTCATGGTCCCCAAACCTTCTGTTGGCCCAGGATAGGAACCATTCCCGAAGACAACTCATCAGACATGGAACGGACTGGACAATGGGTTGGAGAGAGATGCTGATGAAGAGTGAGCTACTTGTATCAGGTGGACACTTGAGACTGTGTTGGCATCTCCTGTCTGGAGGGGAGTTAGGAGGGTAGAGAGGGTTAGAAACTGGCAAAACGGTCACGAAAGGAGAGACTGGAAGGAGGGAGCGGGCTGACTCATTAGCGGGAGAGTAAATGGGAGTATGGAGTAAGGTGTATATAAGTTTATATGTGAGATACTGACTTGATTTGTAAACTTTCACCTAAAGCACAATGAAAATTATTAAAAAAAAAAATCACAAGCAAGTAAAGTTTTGCCAAAGATAATTCAAAAACAGTTGCAGTGGTACATTGGCAAAGAACAGCCAGAAATTCAACCCGGATTTAGAAGAAGATGTGGAACAAGGGATATTATTGCTAATGTCAGATGGATCTTGGCTGAAAGCAGAGAATACCAGACAGATGTTCACTTGTGCTTTATTTACTACGCAAAGGCATTTGACCATGTGGATCATAACCAATTATGGGTAACATTGCAGAGAATGGGAATTCCAGAACACTTAACTGTGCTAATGCAGAACCTGTACGTAGGCCAAGAGGTAGTCGTTCGAACAGAGCAAGGGGATACCGCATAGTTTAAAATCAGGAAAGGTGTGCATTATGGTTGTATCCTCTCACCATACTTACTCAACTTGTATGCTGAGCAAATAATCCAAGAACCTGGAGTACATGTAGAAGAAGGTGGCATCAGGATTGAAGGAAGATTCATTAACAGCTTGTGCTATATGGATGACACAACCTTGTTTGCTGAAAGTGAAGAAGACTTGAAGCACTTACGATAAAAATAAAAAACTATAGCCTTCAGTATTAATTACACCTTAACATAAAGAAAATAAAAATCATCACAACTGGACCAATAAGCAACATATGATAAATGGACAAAAGAGTGAAGTTGTCAAGGATTTCATTTTACTTGGATACATAATCAATGCCCATGGAAGCAGCAGTCAAGAAATCAAAAGATTCATTGCCTGGGGCAAATCTGCTGCAAACGATTTCTTTAAACTGCTAAAAAGCCAAGATATCACTTTGAGGACTAAGATGCACCTGACCCAAGATATAGTGTTTTCAATAGCCTCACATGGGTGCAAAAGCTGGACAATGCATAAGGAAGACCTAAGAAGAACTGATGCCTTTGAATTATGGTGTTGGCAAAGAATATTGAATATACCCTGGACTGTCAAAAGAGCAAACAAATCTGTCTTGGAAGAAGTACAGCCAGAATGCTCCTTAGAAGCAAGGATGGGGAGACTTCATCACAGGACTTTTGGACATGTCATCAGGAGAGATCAGTCCCTGGAAAAGGATATCATGCTTGATAAAGCAGAGGGTCCCCAAAAAAGAGGAAGATGCTTGTCTTAGTCATCTAGCACTGTCATAACAGAAATACCACAAGTGGATGGCTTTAACAAAAAGAAATTTATTTCCTCACAGTAAAATATGCTAAAAGTCCAAATTCAAGGTGTCATCTCCAGGGCAAGGCTTTCTCTCTCTGTCAGCTCTGGAAGAAGGTCCTTGTCCTCAATCTTCTCATGGTCTAGGATCTTCTCCTCAAAGGGACCCCGGGTCCAAAGGATGTACTCTGCTCCTGGTGCTGCCTTCTTGGTGGTATGAAGTCCCTCTGTCTCTCTGCTTGCTTCTATCTTTTATATCTCAAGAGATTGCCTTAAGACACAATCTAATCCTGTAGGTTGAGTCCTGCCTCACTAACACAACTGCAGCCCATCTTCCCTCATTAACATCACAGAGGCAGGATTTACAACATATAGGAAAATTACACAATACTGGGACTCATGGCCCAACCCAGTTGATGCACACATTTTGGGGGGACATAATTCAATCTATGACAACCTTCAAGGAGATGGATTGACACAGTGTCTGCAACAGTGGGCTCAAACATAGCAACGATTGTGAGGATGGTACAGGACTGGGCAGTGTTTCATTCTATTGTACATGGGGTCACTGTGAATCTGGTCCCACTTAACGGCACCTAAGAACAACAACAACTGAAAAATTTGAAATAGAGTCTTCTGCTTATTACCCAACCAATTGCAGAATGCTTCTCCCTGACATCAAGCTACTGATTAGGAAGTGATGGAAAGTAATTTAATAATATTCCAAACAAAACATAAGTAACAGGGTAAATTTGTAAATATTCCACTATCCTAAAAGCCTGACAAGTGTCCATGTTAGCTAAATAGCCAGAGAGATGGACCTAACGTTAAGAATCAGGAGAGAGGTTGGTTCATTTGCTGAGAATAAAACAATGGTTTGTAACCATCTGGAATCCTAGAAGCCTCTAAAAATTTGATGAAAGTTAGGGATCCTCTCCCCAAAATAGGCACAAAAACACAAACAGACAAAAGTTGAATAAATTTTCAGAAATTGTGTTGGATTTCTGAAGTGCGTCTTTTAGATTCCATGTAAAGAATTTCTGGCGTGTAGTAAATAAGAACCCCCTCGTTTGAGGGACTGATAATTGCTTGTTTCCAGTCTTGGTAAGTAAATGCTAACAATATTTCAAATTCTTGTGTGACCTTCTATAGTTAAACATACACATGAGGCAAAACCTACTAAGTCTCCCCACAAAGGCAGGTTTTTCAGACTCCCCTCCCTGATTCTTTGAGCCAGACACCAGGAGTCCAAGACTGCGGGTTCACAGCCATCCAAGGCTTGCTCCACCCCCAGCCCACCCCCAGCCCACCCCAGCCCTAAGTGTGGCCGAAGCTAAAGCTATTAGGCCTGGATTTAACGTCATCTGGTATTAATACTATCTCTAATCTGTCATGGAAACTCTGGTGGCGTAGTGGTTAAGTGCTACGGCTGCTAATGAAAGGGCTGGCAGTTCGAGTCCACCAGGTGCTCCTTGGAAACTCTATGGGGCAGTTCTACTCTGTCCTATAGGGTCGCTATGAGTCGGAATCAACTCAATGGCCCTGGGTTTTGGTTTACTCTGTCATGCCTTGTTACCACCCGAAGCATAATACCCTCTTCAAACTCTCATCTCCACACAGTTCAGTTCTTTCCTTTCCTCTCTCTTCCCTCTGATTTTCCAGACAGTCCCACACTTCTCTCTGGGTCCTTCATGCTAAAACAAAGAAGCCTTTTACCTCTTTATTGAATGTTTGCTTCCTTCACACCTTTGCCTTAAGTAAAATGAGGTTCTTCCTTCAGACACTACTAGATGCTTCTAATCACTGTCCTATATTCCATAGACGTGGAGGAAGGGTCAGTAAGAGAATTCGTTTATTTTGTTTGCCCAGAACAGCATCACCTTGTCTTCTGGTTATATTTTTCTTCCCACCAGATCCCCATCCTCAGGGTTCGTTTGTTCTAGGACATTTTATTATGTACCTACTTACTGAGTTGTTGTTGTTAGCTGCCATTGAGCATGCTCCAATTCATAGTGGCCTTCTGTATGACAGAGAAAAAACATGCTTGGTCCTGCACCATCTCCATGATCTTTGATATGTCTGAGCCCATTACTGAGCTACTGTGTCAATTCATCTCATCGAGAATGATGTCCTTTTCTAGCCATTGGTCTTTCCTGATGTCCAAAGTAAGCAATATGAATTCTCACCATTATCACTTTTAAGGAGCAATCCAGCTGTATTTCTTCTAAGACTGATTTGTTCGTTCTTCTGTCAGTCCATGGCATATTCAATATTCTTCACCAACATCACAATTCAAATGCAACTTACTAGGTAGGAGACATTATTTTAAATATTTCACCAGATAGCACATAAATCAGGTAAATTGAATACAAATGTCTTAAATTAATTTCCCAAGAAGCAGATCCTGAGACAGGGATTCAGTTACAAGTCACTTATTTGGGGGATATTCTCCAGAAACTCTTATAAAGGAGAGAGTGAAGCAGGATGGGGAAAGGGATGGAGCAGAGCAAGGAAGTGGTCCTTGCCCAACAGTGTGGAGAGTGAGCTCAGGAGTTTAAATCTCTGCAGAGTGGTTCCACCTTGAAGCAAGGGGCCAGGCATCATTCAAGTTGTTAAAGATACGGCAATAAACCAAACAAATATCCATATTCTCATACAGCTTATATTCTATTGGAGGAGGCAAGATAAACAAATAATATGCCTGGAGGTAACAAATGTCATGAAGAAACACCAGAAGATTGGGGGAACTCTAATAGATTGGGGCGCTGTTTTGGGTACAGTGGTCAGGGAAGGCCTCTCTGAGAAGGTTCATTTGAATAGAGACCTGGTGAAGTGAGGAATCGAGTTAGGCAGCATTTCTGGAGGAAGAGCAGAGGCAAATATCCTTACCCAGAAGCACATTTTACATATTTAAGGAAGAGCAGGGAGGCCTGTGTGGCTGGAACGGGGAGAGGATTAAAGAGCAGGCAGGAAATCTCATTTTGTGAAGCCTTTAGGCCCTGGTAAGAACTTCGGCTTTTGCTCTGAAAATGATCTTATAGGTCCCACCTCCCTGTGCACAGTGATTGGTCTAGAGCTGGGCTCCTAACCCTAACTGGACGGATAATAGTTTGCCCACATTATTGGCCACAGTGTTAGAGTCAACTATGGGCAGCCAACCGAGCTGTGACAGTTGTTCCCATGAAAATTTTCACCCTAGAGCTAAGAGAAAAGGAATTGAATGGAATCTGTCACATGTTTCAGAATGGAAGCCAAAAGATGAAGAGGTATAAAAACAAGTGGTAAAGAGAGTATCATTAGTGGTGAGGACCCTGATTCCAGTCACCCAGAGGTAGCCTTCACACCCTCCTCTCAGTTTCACCACATGTACCAATCAATTTCCCTTATTCTACACTAATCAGATACGTATTTTTGTCACTTGGAAGTCAGTATTCTCTGAACTCCCAAAGCTCCTCCAAACTTAAATCATTGTTCTCATTGGGGGAAAAAATAGCTACCCACTTATGCTGCCTATGCATAGCATATACCATTTTTTCTTATTAATGTTAGCAACTTCTCGGTCTCACCTGTTCATTTACTGAAAATTTTGGCATCTACGTCAATTATCTGACTCTGGCCTCACGCTTCCTTGGCCTCTTAAATTCATACTACCTCCAACTCTAGAAACCCTGGTGGCATAATTGTTAAGAGCTATGGCTACTAACCAAAAGGTCAGCGTATTCGAATCCACCAGGCGCTCCTTGGAAACCCTATGGGGGAAGGTCTACTCTGTCCTATAGGTTCACTATGAGTCAGAATTGGCTCACCGGCAAAAGGTTTTTACAGGTTTTCTCCATCTCTACTTTATTTGAATTAATTATTCACATGGCCAGACCCTATACTGAGTTATCCTCCAGAAATGTTCCACTTCAGAAATCTTCAACTCTAGTACCTCAGACTCAATCTTATCCTTCCAAATAGAATGTAAGCCTGGGTCCAATGCTACTACGCAGAAACATCTGACTTGAAATTAAGGTAACACAGAGGAAAGTTTCCTGAGGACAGTGTTTGACATCTAACCATGTGAGCCAATAAACATCGTTTTTACTTAAGCCTTGATTGCCTTTTTGTCATTTCCAACTGAAAGACCCATTGCAAATGACTAATTCAAGTCCTTTTACCTGTGCTGGGCCAGTTTCCCCTCATTGCACTGAGCAAATATTATGTTGTTATTGTTGTCAGGTGCCGTAGAGTCAGTTCTAACTCACTGCCCGGTCCTGCTCATTGTTTTAGTCATTGTTATGCTTGAGTCCACCATTGCAGCCACTGTGTCAATGCAGCTCCTTGAGGGTTTTCCTCTTTTACACTGAATGTCCAATTTACCGAGTGTGTTGTCCCTCTCCGGAACTTATCTCTCCTGATAACATGTCCAAAGTATGTGAGACAGTCTCACAATCCTTGCTTCCAAGGAGCGTTCTGATTGTACCTCTTCCAAGGCAGATTTGTTTGTTCTTTTGGCAGTTCATGGTATACTCAATATCCTTCGCCAACGCCACAATCCGAAGGCGACAATTCTTCTGTCTTCCTCATTCATTGTCCAGCTTTCACATGCATATGATGCTATTGAAAATACCATGCCTTGAGTCAGGCGCACCTTAGTCTTTAAGGTGACATCTTTGCTTTTCATCACTTGAAAGAAGTCTTCTGCACCAGATTTGCCCAATGCAATGTGTCCTTCCATTGGTTGACTGCTGCTTCCATGGCTGTTGATTGTGGATCCAAGTAAAATGAAATCGTTGACAACTTCAATCTTTTCTCTGTTTATTATGGTGTTGCTTATTGGTCCAGTTGTGAGAATTTTGTTTTCTTTATGGTGAGGTGCAATCCGTACTGAAGGCTATGGTCTTTGATCTTCTTCAGTAAGTGCTTCAAGTACTCTTCATTTTCAGCAAGCAAGGTTGTGTCATCTGCATTATGCAGGTTGTTAATGAGTCTTCTTCCAAAACTTATGCCCTGTTCTTCTTCATATACTACAACTTCTCAGGTTATTTCCTCAGCATACAGATTGAATAGGTATGGTGAAGGATACAACCCTGACACATACCTTTCCTGGCTTTAAACCACACAGTATCCCCTTGTTCTGTTTGAATGACTGCCTCTTGATCTATGTACAGGTTCCTCATGAGCATGATTAAGCATTCTGGAATTCCCATTCTTTGCAATGTTATCCATAATTTGTTATGATCTACATAGTCAAATACTTTTGAATATCAATAATATACAGGTAAACATCTTTCTGGAATTCTCTGCTTTCAGTCATGATCCATCTGACATCAGCAATGATAACCCTGGTTCCACGTCCTCTTCTGAATTTGGGTTGAATTTCTATCAGTTCCTTGTCCATATATCGCTGCAGCCAGTTTTGAATGCTTTTCAGCAAAATTTTGCTTGTGTATGATATTGTTCTTTAATTTCCACATTTGGTTGGATCACCTTTCTTGGGACTAGGCATAAATATGGATCTCTTCCACTCAGATGGCCAGGTAGCTGTCTTCCAGATTTCTTGGCATAGATGAGTGAGCACTTCCAGCACTGCATCTCTTTGTTGAAACATCTCAATTGGCATTCTGCCAGTTCTTGGAGCCTTGTTTTTCACCAGTGCCTTCAGTGCAACTTGGACTTCTTCCTTTAGTACCATCTGTTCCTGATTGTATGCTACCTCCTGAAATTGTTGAACGTCAACCAATTCTTTTTGGTAAAGTGAGTCTGTATATTCCTTCCATCTTCTTTTGATGCTTCCTGCATCAGTTAATATTTTCCCCATAGAATCCTTCAATATTGCAACTCAAGGCTTGTATTTTTTCTCCGGCTCTTTCAGCTTGAGAAATGTCAAATGTGTTCTTTTCTTTTTGTTTTCTATATCCAGATCTTTGCACATCATTATAATACTTTCCTTTGTCTTCCTGAATTGCCCTTTGAAATCTGTTCAGCTCTTTTACTTCATCATTTCTTCCTTTCACTTTAGCTACTAGATGTTCAAGAGCAAGTTTCAGAGTCTCTTCTGATATACATTTTAGTCTTTTCTTTCTTTCCTGTCTTTTTAATAACCTCTTGCTTTCTTTTTGTATGATGTCCTTGATGTCATTCCACAGCTCATCTGGTCTTCTTCAGTCATTAGTTTTCAACTCATCAAATCTGTTCTTGAGATGGTCTCTAAATTCAAGTGGGATATACTGAAGTTCATACCTTGGCTCTCGTGGACTTGTTCTAATTTTTTTCAGCTTCAACTTGAATTGCATATAAGCAATTGATGGTCTGGTCTGCAGTCAACAGCTGGTCTTGTTCTGACTGATGGTATTGAGCTTTTCCATCATCTCTTTCCACAGGTGTAGTCAGTTTAATCCCGTGTATTCCATCTGGTGAGGGTTACATGTATAGCCAGTGTTTATGTTGGTAAAAAAAGGTATTTGCAGTGAAGAAGTCGTTAGTCTTGCAAAATTCTATCATGCAATCTCCAGCATGTTTCTATCATCAAGACCATATTGTCCAAATATTGATCCTTCTTTGTTTCCAACTTTTGCATTCCAATCACCAGTAATTATCAGTACATCCTGATTGCATGTTTGATCAATTTCAGACTGCAGAAGTTGGTAAAAATCTTCAGTTTCTTCATTTTGACCTTAGTAGTTTGTGCATAAATTTGAGTAGTAGTAGTATTAACTGGCCTTCCTTGTTGGCATATGGATATTATCCTCACTGGCAGCATTGTACTTCAAGGTAGATCTTGAAATGTTCTTTTTGATGACGAATGCAACGCCATTCCTCTTCGAGTTGTCATTCCCAGCATAGTAGACCATAGTTCAATTCAAAACGGCCAATACCAGCCCATTACAGCTTACTAAGGCCTAGGATATTGATGTTTATGAGTTCCATCTCATTTTTAGTGATTTCTCATTTTCCTAGATTCATGCTTCATATATTCCACATTCTAATTATTCATAGCCAGTGAAAACCTTATGAATAGCAGAGGAACACTGTTTGAGGTAGTGCTGGAAGATGAGCCCCCCAGGTTGGAAGGCACTCAAAAGATGACTGGGGAAGAGCTGCCTCCTCAAAGTAGAGTCAACCTAAATGACGTGGTTGGAGTAAAGTTTTCGGGACCTTCATTTGCTGATGTGGCATGACTCAAAATGAGAGGAAACAGCTGCAAACATCCATTAATAATTGGAACCTGGAATGTATGAAGTATGAATCTAGGAAAATTGGAAATCGTCAAAAATGAAATAGGATCCATAAACATTGATATCCTAGGCATTAGTGAGCTGAAATGGACTGGTATTGGCCATTTTGAATTGGACAATCATACAGTCTACTATGCTGGGAATAACAACTCGAAGAGGAATGGTGTTGCATTCATTGTCAAAAAGAACGTTTCGAGATCTATCCTGAAGTACTATGCTGTCAGTGATAGGATAATATCCATACGCCTACAAGGAAGACAAGTTAATACGACTACTAGTCAAATTTACGCACCAACCACTAGAGCCAAAGATGAAGAAATAGAAGATCTTTATCAGCTGCAGCAGTCTGAAATTGATCGAACATGCAATCAAGATGCATTGATAATTACTGGCGATTGGAATGTGAAAGCTGGAAACAAAGAAGAAGGATCAGTAGTTGGAAAACATGGCCTTGGTGATAGAAACAATGCCAGAGATCGAATGATAGAATTTTGCAAGACCAACGACTTCTTGATGGCAAATGCCTTCTTTCACCAACATAAATGGCGACTATACACATGGACCTCTCCAGGTGGAACACACAGAAATCAAATTGACTACATCTGTGGAAAGAGATGATGGAAAAGCTCAATATCATCAGTCAGAACAAGGCCAGGGGCCAACTGTGGAATAGACTATCAATCGCTCATATGAAAGTTCAAGGTGAAACTGAAGAAAATCAGAACAAGTTCACGAGAGCCAAAATATGACCTTGATTATATCCCACCTGAATTTTATAGACATCTGAAGAATAGATTTGACGCATTCAACACTAGTGACCGAAGACCATACGAGTTGTGGAATGGTATCAAGGACATCATCCATGAAGAAAGGAAGAGGTCACTGAAAAGACAGGAAAGAAAGAAAAGACCAAGATGGATGTCAGAGGAGACTCTGAAACTTGCTCTTGAGCATCAAGCAGCTAAAGCAAAAGGAAGAATTGAGGAAGTAAAAGAACTGAACAGAAGATTTCAAAGGGCCTCTCAAGAAGACAAAGTAAAGTATTATAATGACATGTGCAAAGAGCTGGAGATGGAAAACTAAAAGGGAAGAACACACTCTGTGTTTCTCAAGCTGAAAGAACTGAAGAAAAAATTCAAGCCTTGAGTTGCAATAGTGAAGGATTCCATGGGGAAAATATTAACTGATGCAGGAAGCATCAAAAGAAGATGGAAGGAATACACAGAGTCATTATACCGAAAAGAATTAGTCAATATTCAACCATTTCAAGAGGTGGCATATGATCAGGAACCGATGGTACTGAAGGAAGTAGTCCAAGCTGCTCTGAGGGCATTGGTGAAAAACAAGGCTCCAGGAATTGGTGGAATATCAATTGAGATGTTTCAACCAACAGATGCAGCACTGGAGGTGCTCACTTGTCTATGCCAAGAAATACGGAAGACAGCTTCCTGGCCAACTGATTGGAAGAGATCCATATTTATGCCTATTCACAAGAAAGGTGATCCAACCGAATGCGGAGATTATAGAACAATATCATTAATATCACACACAAACAAAATTTTGCTGAAGATCATTCAAAAGCGGCTGCAGCAGTATATTGACAGGGAACTGCCAGAAATTCAGGCCAGTTTCAGAAGAGGACGTGGAACCAGGGATATCACTGCTGATGTCAGATGGATCTTGGCTGAAAGCAGAGAATACCAGAAGGATGTTTACCTGTGTTTTATTGACTATGCAAAGGCATTCGACTGTGTGGATCATAACAAACTGTGGATAACAATGCGAGGAATGGGAATTCCAGAACACTTAATTGTGCTCATGAGGAACCTTTACATAGATCATGAGGCAGTTGTTCAGACAGAACAAGGGGATACTGATTGGTTTAAGGTCAGGAAAGGTGTGCATCAGGGTTGTATTCTTTCACCATACCTATTCAAACTGTACGCTGAGCAAATAATCTGAGAAACTGGACTATATGAAGAAGAACGGGACATCAGGATTGGAGAAAAAATCATTAACAACCTGCGTTATGCAGATGACACAACCTTGCTTGCTGAAAGTGAAGAGGACTTGAAGCACTTACTGATGAAGATCAAAGACCACAGCCTTCAGTATGGATTACTCCTCAACATAAAGAAAACAATAATCCCCACAACTGGACCAATGAGCAACATCATGATAAACGGAGAAAAGATTGAAGTTGTCAAGGATTTCCTTTTACTTGGATCCACAATCAACAGCCATGGAAGCAGCAGTCAAGAAATCAAAAGACCCATTGCATTGGGTAAATCTGCTGCAAAGGACCTCTTCAAAGTGTTGAAGAGCAAAGATGTCACCCTGAAGACTAAGGTGCTACTGACCCAAGCCATGGTATTTTCAATCACATCATATGCATGTGAAAGCTGGACAATGAATAAGGAAGACCGAAGAAGAGTTGACGCCTTTGGATTGTGGTGTTGGCGAAGAATATTGAACATACCACGGACTGCCAAAAGAACGAACAAATCTGTCTTAGAAGAAGTACAACCAGGATGCTCCTTAGAGGCAAAGATGGGGAGACTGCGTCTTACATACTTCGGACATGTTGTCAGGAGGGATCAGTCCCTCGAGAAAGACATCACGCTTGGCAGAGTGCGGAAAAGAGGAAGACCCTCAGCGAGGTAGATTGGCACAGTGGCTGCAACAATGAACTCAAGCATGACGATTGTATGGACGGCTCAGGACTGGGCAGTGTTTCTTTCTGTTGTGCATAGGGTCGCTGAGTCAGAACCGACTCGAGGGCACCTAACAACAACAATAACAATTATTAATGGATGTATTCAGCTGCTGTTTCTTCTCATTTTGAGTCGTGCCACATTAGCAAATGAAGGTACCGAAAGCTTGACTCCATCTACATCATTATGGTCAACTCTACTTTGAGGAGGCAGCTCTTCCCCAGTCTTATTTTGAGTGCCTTTTTCCAACCTGAGGGGCTTATCGACAATGCTCTGCTGCCATTCGTAAGGTTTTCACCGGTTAATTCTTTTCGGAAGTAGACTGATGAATCCTTCTTCCTAGTCTGTCTTAGTCTGAGAGCTCAGCTGAAACTTGTCCTCCGTGGGTGACACTTCTGATATTTGAATACCATCGGCATAGCTTCCAACATCACAGCAACACACAAGCCCTCACAGTACAACAAACTGACAGACGCGTAGCAAATATCATACATGTTTTATTCCACATCAATATATACTTACCACTCATTGTTTTCCTCAAGCTTTCTCATATTTCAAGCAGGTTCATATTTCTAATTATTGAACAATCACATTCTCTACCACTTCTTGAGACAACTAAAGCACGCACAAATCTGTGTCCGCCTTTCTGTCTATGCATATATTCACCTTAAAATTCTACATCCTTCCTTTCCCTCCTCTTCTTCCCTCTTTCTCAGAGAACAAAGTCTCTCTCCTACAGCCAGAAGTCCACCTAGTCTTGACTCAGTCCTCAACCCTGTCCCTGCCACTTTTCTCTGGGAAATCCCCTCTCAACCCAAAAACTTCAGACTTTCCATACCCTAATGGCTCCTTTTCTTCAGTCGAAAAGCATGCTCATATCTCTACCAACTAGAGAGACGATTCCTTCCCCTTGCTTAATGTTCCCCTCCAGCTCTCCTCTATCTCCAAACTTACAGACTTGGTCTACTAACCTTCTCAAGTGATCTCACCCACCAGTCATCTATGACTACCCAACAATAAGCTGGTAACTGCTAAATTTTTATTTGGCAGACCACTTCCCATAGCTTTAGAATCATAACCCAATGCTTCCTTACATCTCAATTTAGATGTCACAGTCAATATGTCTATGATTAAATTCACCACCTCTCATAACCAAAGATGCTTGCTTTCTATATTCCTTATCTCACTGTCACTGCCATCCACCCAGTCACCCAAGCTAGCCAGTCATGCTCCTGTCCTGCTAATGTTAATTTCTAAATATTTCTCAAATCTGTACCTGCCTTTCTATCTTACCTCCTAGACTACTGCGGTAACTATCTATCCTCACATCCATTCTCCACACTGCAATCACCTTCTAACCAAAATACAAACATGACTATGCTACTCTCTGCCAAAAATTTGTCCGTACTTGATGGTTTTAACCGAAACTAAACTAATGTTTCTGTACATGTGGAATTTCACCAACTAATAGAGATATTTGTTGTTGTTAGCTGCCCTTGAGTCAGTCCCCCTTCTCATATTAACCCCATGCACAAAAGGCATAGGAGATACATAGGGTTTTCACTGGCTGAATTTTGGAAGTAGATGACCAGGCCTTTCTTTCTAGTCTCTCTTCATCTGGAATCTTCACTGAAACTTGTTCAACATTACAGCAACATGCAAGCCTCCACTCACAGATGTGTGGTGGCTTTGCTAGAGGTGTATTGGCCCAGAATTGAAACTAGCCATCCCCACACCAAATGGAAATGATTAGTTTTTTTTTTCTTATGACAAGTTTGAATTGCTAATGACACCTTTATCCTCCATTAGAATGCCATCAAATATTGACTGTGTCCAGATTTGTCCATCAAAAGCTGAGAATGTTTTATTTTCTTTTCAAGTTTCAATTATACATCCTTCACTCCATAAATTTTAATAAATAACATCCATTTAGAAATGAAAGAATGGGGTAGCACAGCAACAAAACCCATATGACTGGAGGGCATGAGATTCAGATCAACATGAAATATTTGGGGGTTTCAGTGTCCACTATGTTTTGTCTTAGTCAAATACAGCTTCCCATGAATATCCCACAAATGCTTGACAAGTTTCCATAAAATGGATTGAAAAGGCTCTCCAGACTTCAAAGGGCCGTTTAAAATGTTTTGATGGGTTACATGTAAATGAATGTGCAGATTAAATTTCCATCTAAGTCCACATGCTCTTAAACTATTGAGGGAGGGGAAGGACCCCTGGTCATGCAGTGGTTAAAGCACTCAGCTGCTAATCAAAAGGTTGGCAGTTCAAACCAACCAGCCGCGCTGTGGGAGAAAGACGTGGCAATCTGCTCCCATAAAGATTTGCAGCTTTGGAAACCCTATGGGGCAGTTCTACTCTGTCTTATAGGGTCATTATGAGTTAGAATAAACTCAGTGGCACACAGCAACAACAAAGGAGGGATGACAGTCTTAGACTATGGAAATTAGTTCCTTTCTCTGGATTTTATTTGGTCAATTACTTATTTAATCACCAAGTTAGTTTTAAGTACCTACTACATACCAGGTACCGTAAGGGAATCAAAGTCCCTTGGCTATCCTGGGAGATAGGTAAATTATTTCTTTTGCAAGCCTAAACACCCTGTGACCAAGTGCAGACAAGCAATGACAGTGATGGAGTAAGAAGTGTAGAAATGGTGTTCACATGTATACACCCACTGGCTAACAGATCAAGAAAAGTCCTCGCTGTGGTTTATGCCTTTCATGCACTTCTGAGGTTGTTGAAGGGCTGGAAACCTCAGCCTAGTACCCTACTCAGTGTCCACTGGTACTGCCTGTTCTGGATCCCAGCATCCCAGCTTCCTGGCTGGAGATACAGCGCATAAGCCCAAGTTGCTAAACACTGTTTTACTACCCCAAAAGGAGAACTCCCTGCCTCAGAAATCCAATTTGTCAGCAAACAGATTGGTGACAAAACTAAGAGAAGCTTAATTTAGGGTTTTCCACATTAAAAAAAAAGTTACCAGCTCCTCTTGTTGACTGTGCTGGTCAAAATGCCCTGTTATCCAAGCTCTTGGTGCCAAGGTCATATGAGACTCTACCTAACACAAACATGGCCGCTACTAATTAACACCATAAAAGTTTCTGAGCCCTTCCTTATTTTCCTAATGAGAAATAAAATGCAATCATCTCGTCCCTCAAGACTAACCCAGGAAAGGGAAGAGGACAGCTGAATGACTACCTTTAAAAGAGAAAAGATTATAGGTTAGGGAGCCATTTGATCTTAGGCATTCTGAGAGCAAAGACCCCACATTTTATTTCTTTTTTATGCTGCCCATTATAATGCCTGATTCAAAAAACACTGACCATTAACTAACAAAACTACTCAACACTAAAATCAAGCCTAAACAAGGGAAGGGCAGGGGGTGTGAAGGAGAGGGGAGGGGTGTATCCCAGAGGGAAGACTCCCTGGTGACAAACTACAACAATTTCATCTTCTGCTCTTGGTTTGTGTTTGTCAGTCATTTTTGGTGAGGTGATAAATGAGAACAATTTCTTACTTGAGTGTTGATACACATTTAACTCTAAACCTTTAACATTCCCTGGACTAATTGAAAACAAACATGACAAGAGAATGAATGAAGGGAAAGGGACCCTGCTCTTGAAAGTAAAAGCGGTTTTTTGTGTGGGTCCCTGCTATCATTTCCTTCTTCAGCAACTGTCCCACAGCGATTGAATTACATTAGACATTGTGGGAATGTTGGCAGGAGCCTTGGGTTAGAAAACCTCTCTTCCCTACATCAAGGTTTGCAAAAGTAAAGAAGAAAAATGCACAAAACCATCTCATATGAAATGTGGGGGCTTTCTTATTTTCATTTTGTATGGTGTTGCATTTTTGCCAGGTATTTATTTCTGGGTCATAGGTTGAATTCTAAATTTTTGACCTGCTTCTGAGCTGCACAGAACAAAAACTCACCAAATCAGATTTTCCCAGAACATAAATTACATTCTGGGAGTAAATCAGGCAACTCTGGAAGAGGCATTGACTTTTTTAGGCCACCAAGGCAACTATAAATGAATTACTGCTTCAGTGGACTAAGTAGGCTCTTGTCTTGATCTGAAAGAGCTAATTTAGTTTCTTAAAGGGCCAAATCTAGTTTTTGTTTGTTTGTTTGTTTTCATATACTGGAGGATTGTGGGTTCAGCAGCATGTGCCAGAGTGCTGTACCTGGAATTACCACGGGCTTATGTCAGACCAAGGTGCGCCTAACCCAAGTCATGGTGTTTTCAGTCGCCTTACACATGCAAAAGCTGGATAATGAATAAGGAAGACTAAAGAAGAATTGATGCCTTTGAATTTATGCTGTTGGCGAGGAATATTTAATACACCATGGACTGCCAGGAGAACAAACAAGTCTGTTATGGAAGAAGTACAGCCAAATGCTCTTAAGGAGTGAAAATGGGGAGACTTTGTTTCATGTAGTTTGCACATGTTATCAGGAGGGACCAGACCCTGGAGAAGAACATCATGCTTGGTAAAGTAGAGGGTCAGCGAAAAAGAGGAAGATACTCAACGAGATGGATTGACACAGTGGCTGCAAGAATGGGCCAAGCATAACAATTGTGAAGATGGCGCAGGACCAGACACTGTTTCATTCTGTTATATATAGGGTCACTTGGAATCAGAACTGACTCAGTGGCATCTAACAACACAACAACATGTCAGACCAAGACAGGACAGGCTGGTGGCTACAAATGCGATGAAGACCTGTAGCAGAGGATCAGTGGCTGAACTGAAGGATGTGTTCCTAAAAGATCAATTCTGTCTTTCTCCTCATGTCCATTTACTTATCTGTTAAACTCAGTGATTCCGGGTGGGATGAGAGGGAGACAAACAAGCAGACGAGAAAGCAGGCAGCTCCAACTCTCATTGGGGTTTTTAAGACTACTGCCTGTGGTAAAAAATAGCATGAGGAGACTGTTGAGCCATGGGCCAAAGGTTTAGAAGCTGTCTCTTTCTCTACCTTAGCCTCACCTTGATCACAGAAATGCTGTGAGATTAATTTGCAGGCTGAATAAAGACTGTGAAAATGCTATATATATATATATATCTGCATATATATATATCTGTATATATATATATCTGTGTGTGTCAGCTAGATATTAAAAAAATTAAGAAATAATGATTTTTCTAAGTACACATTTAATTATTTCTGAAGTGTCTAGAGAATAATTTTTAATTTCACTCGTACTTTTAAACCAGTGAACATTTTAAGCATCGTAACAATAAAAAAGAAGCAACAGATAAACTAAATGATGCAATTAAATTTTGGGATAAGAAGTACACGTTGTAAGTGCTTAATATAGTCCAGAAATTAAGAACAACATGTTGTAAGAAGTACATGTTCTAAGTGCTTAATATAGTTCAGAAATTATTTTAGCCGCTTGGTATTTTATTTAAATCTTATTTAATCCTAACATGTAAATTTATACTCTCAGAAAAATAAAACTTGAAAGGATCTTAGAGAATATTTAGTCCAGTTCCCTCATTTTTGTTATTTGGTTTCATATTATTCCATATTTATAAATAATTTTACTTGAAAAATAAAATAAAAGGAAGTATTCATAACCCACAACTTAATCACCTCCCCGGAAAATTACATAAAGTAACATAAAAAGCCTCCCCCCCATTCTGCCACCCAGGGGCAGTTTGGGACCCTCCCTTCCTTTTTCTTTTGCTTATCCAGACATCTCTACATTGAGAGTGGGTGGGGAAAGCATGTTTTTGATCATGTTCTGACTTTTCTTTGAGACATCACTTTTTCAATTTACAATAAATCATTGACATTATTCAAGGTAAGCAAACATAGACCCTTTTCCTCATCCTTTTTTTAATGGGACATTCAATACAACCTTATTGTATTACAGACCATAATCTACTCAATCCTTCCTCTATTGATGGACAGTTAAAGTCCTTGCCATGTTTATCACAACCTAAGCTACGAAGAACAATCTTATACAATGAAACTTGTGAAAACCAGAACTCGATGGGATTGCCTTGTTTTTCTGGGTCTTACAAATTTTCTGCTTTGACAGGGTACAATCTTACCATTTTTCTGTAGCTTGTTTTAGCGAAAAATGTTTGAGTTTTCCTTCCCTGGCAGGTTTCCACTTTACACATGTTCAGGCTTTCGAAAGGTTTACTGTACATTACTCTGGGCTCTGGGTTACTTATTTAGAAGGGAGATGCTTGACCAAAGGCCTCCCATTTTACAAGGAAAGGATGCCCCCACCATAGGATAGTGACGCTCTCATCCTAGGTTTACAGAGATAAGCTTAATGTAAACCAAAGGGCTCAGCGCTCTCAGAAATGGGGAAAGGAACTTGAACAGAGGAAATGTCAAATGAGGTAGAAATCAAGGACTTGTGTTTCACTCTGAGTTAGGAACCTTCCTGGAGAGTTTCTACGAAAAAGGGTATGGACAAGGTAAGGAAACTAGTTAGAGTTCCCAAATCCAATGGGAGTCCAGTCACAGTGAAAACACAGAGCCTGGGTCTAATGTTTGGTTACAATCCTGGATGTTAGAGGAGGGACTACAATTCAGACCAGGAACAGGAAGCAGAGACCATTACAAGAGATCAAGGGAGAAGAGGCCCAGCTTCAGGGCAGCTGGTAAGTCCCACAGAGAAGAATATGCTCTAAGGTGTCTTAAGTTATTACCTATTCTATGATTTTCTTCCTTTTCCCTAAACCCTTATAGTAGCAGTACCTTGGGGAATAAAACAAGAGAGGAATTGTCCCAAGTTGCAGGCCTGGCAAAGGCAGCAAAGCCTCAAGGTCAAGTGGGGAGGTGGAGGCAACAGCAGAGAAGCAAACTGGTGTGTGGACTGACATATAGCAGAAGATACAAGCAGACCATCTTGTTCAAATATACTAGAGGAAGGCGACCTGGAAGGGGAGCAGGACACAGAGCTTTTTGTTTTATTTAAATGGGGGCTATCAGAGCAATAAGACATGAAAGAGAAATAAAAGGTATACAAATAAGAAAAGAAGAAGTAAAATTATCAGTATTTTCAGATGACATGATCGCATATATAGAAGATCCTGAAGATTCCACAAGAAAACTGCTGGACCTAATAGAAGAATTTAGTAACATTGCAGGATACAAGATCACCACACAAAAATCAGTGGGTTCCTCTACACTAACAAATACCACTCCAAAAAAAGAAATTGAGAAAACAATACCATTTATAATAGCCCCAAAATCAATAAAATACCTAGGGATTATCCTTACCAGGCACATAAAAGACTTATACAATGAGAATTATAAAACACTGCTACAAGAGACTGAAAGAGACCTACAAAAATGGAAAGACATCCTGTGCTCATGGATAGGAAGAGTTAATATAGTGAAAATGTCAATACTATCTAAAGTGATCTACAGATTCAATGCAATCCTGATACAAATCCCAACAACATTCTTTACTGAAGTGGATAAACTAATGACCAACGTCACATGGAAAGGGAAGAAACCTTGAACAGCCAAAGCAATATTGAAGGAAAAAAACAAAGCAGAATGTCTTACACTCCCTGATATCAGAACATACTACACAGTCATTGTAATCAAAACAGCTTGGTATTGGTTCGATGATAGACACACAGACCTAAAAAAAACCTGTTGCTGTGGAGTGGATTCTGGCTTACAGTGACTCTATAGGACAGAGTAGAGCTGCCGCATGGGATTTCCGAAGAGTGGCTGGTGGATTAGAACTGCCGACCTTCTGGTTAGCAGACAAACGGTTAACCACATAGACCAGTGGAATAGAATTGAGAACTCAAAACCAAACCCAAACATCTATGGACAATTGATTTTACACAAGGGGTTGAAGTCCATCCAGTAGGGCAGAGACAGTCCCTTTAATAAACGGTACTGGCAAAACTATATATCCACCTGCAGAAAATTGAAACAGGACCAGTATCTCACACCAAACACAAAAACTAACTCAAAATGGACCAAAGGCCTAAAAGTCAAACCTAAAACCCTAAAATTCCTGGGAGAAAACTATGGGACCTAATCTGTAAAAATAGGATAACAAGCTTTACAACAAATGCAAAAAGACAAAATAGATAAATGGGATCTCATAAAAATTATAAACTTCTACTCATCAAAAAAAAAAAATTATCAGAAGAGTAAAAAGAGAAGCTACAGATTGGGAAAAAACCCTTGGAAAAGACATGTCAGATAAGGGTCTAATCTCAAGATGTATAGAAAACTTCAACAACAAAAACACAAACAACTCAATTATAAAATGGACAAAAGACATGAACAGAACCTTCACCAAAGAAGACATTCGAGCAGTCAACAAGCACATGAAAAGATGCTCATGATCATTAGCGATTAACAAAAACCAGACAAAACCTGTTGCCACTGAGTGGATTCTGACTCATAGCGACCCTGTAGAGAGATACAAAACTACAGTGAGATACCATCTCACTCCTACTTAAATGGCACTGATTAAAAAAACAGAAAACAAGAAATGTTGGTAAAGATTCGGGGAGATTGGAAACCTTATTCATTGCTGGTGGAACTGTAAAATGATACAATCGCTATGGAAATTGGTTTGGCACTTTCTGAAAAACCTAGAAATAGAGCTACCTTATGATCCAGTAATCCCATTGCTAGGAATATATCCTAGAGACCTAAAACTACTGACATAACCAGATATATGCACTCCTCTGTTCACTGCAGCTTTATTCACAACAGCAAAACAATGGAAACAACCGAACTGCCAATCAACAGATGAATGGATAAGCAAATTATGGTACATACACAGAATGGAATACCATGCAACTATAAAGAATAATGAGCCCATGAAATATATTTTAACATGGATGGAGCTGGAGGGCATTAGTGTTAAGTGAAATAAGTCAAGCATATAAGGAAAAATATTGCATAATCCCTCTTTTATAAGAAAACAAGAACAGATCAATATAGAGAGGTCAATGCTCACTGGTGGTCACCAAGGAGAGGGTGGCGAGGGGTAAATATGCTTTAGAACTTACAGACTTATTACTTTTACTTGATGAGAAATGTGGCTCCAAGTGTGGAAGCAGTGAGCACAACAAATCATAGTAAAGAGCAGAGTGTGAGCACAAATAGAAGGGTATAGACACAATTAGATGTCTTAGTTATCTAGTGCTGCTATAACAGAAATACCACAAGTTGGATGGCTTTAACAAACAGAAGTTCATTCTCTCACAGTCTAGTAGGCTACAAGTCTAAATTCAGGGCATCAGCTCCAGGGGAATGCTTTCTCTGTCAGCTCTGGAGGAAGGTCCTTGTCATCAATATTCCCCTGGACTAGGACCTGCTCTGCTCCTGGCACTGCTTTCTTGGTGGTGTGAGGTCCGCCATCTTTCTGCTCGATTCTGTCTTTTATATCTCAAAACAGTTTTGCTTAAGACAATATCTAATCTTGTAGATCTCATCAATATAGCTCATCAACATTATAGAGATAGGATTTACAACACATAAGGAAATCACATCAGATGACAAAATGGTGGACAATCATACAATAGTGGGCATCATGACCTAGTCAGGTTGACACATATTCCTGGGTAACGGAATCCTGGATATCATCCAAAAGTCTTAAATCAACTCCAAGTGCAAATTCCATCCTGGGGCAAAATTCTTCTTCATCTGTGAAATCTAGAATACAAGTTATCTGCTTCCAAAACACAACGGTGGAACAGGTTCAAGGTAGACATTTCCATTACAAATGGGACAAATTGGAGGGAAAGAAGTGATGACAGGCACCAAGCAAGTCAACAGAACACATTACAGTAGCTCTCAAGGCTTGAAAATAATCCTCTGTTCTATGAGACCATTTAGGCAATGGCCCTGTCCTCCAGACTCTGGGTATTGGCCATACCCTTCAGATTCTGAGTGGAGGCCCCTTGGCCCTGGGCTTCAGCTCCACTGTCCAGGCCCACTGGAATGGCAACTCTGCTCCCTTGGCTGTGGGAAGTCACATTCTCTTAGTCCATCTGAGTGGTGACCCTTCCGCCTCGGCCCCAGCAGTCCCCATTCTTCTGCCCCTTGGGCATGGCAGCCTCACCCCCTCAGCTTTGGGCAGTGGATCTGGCCCCAACCTGGTGGCACTCGTGAACAGTGGCCCCACACTCCGGAACCAAATTGGTAAAGATCTGACTCTTTGAAATCTGTGAGACTCAGTGGGCCATGGTTCCATCCTTTGAGGTCCTAGAGGTTGTGGTACTACCCTTTGAGACCAAGGCAGCTCTGCTTCCTGTGTTCCTTGTCCTTTTATATTCTGCTTCTTGGTTCCTTGGCCTATCAGCCCCTTGGGCCTCTTGGGCTGGCCCAGCTTCTGCCC